>NC_090437.1:1324381864-1325051199 GCF_031143425.1 Pleurodeles waltl | reverse complement strand
GTACTTTTCAGCATTTAGAAAAGAGTGAAAAGAGGAAATGCAAAACTTTTTGGCTATGTGTATATACACTGACCTTGTTTTGTATATTTTTCTCTTATGAAAAGTACAATGACAAGAGTGGTAAGTAGTCTCAAAGCACTTATCCCACCACTGCACAACCAATGTAGGAGGCTGGACTGGCTTGTAGTGAGTACCATGGGGTACTTGCACCTTGCACCAGGCCCAGTTATCCCTTATTAGTGTATAGGGTGTCTAGCAGCTTAGGCTGATAGATAATGGTAGCTTAGCAAAGCAGCTCAGGCTGAACTAGGAGACGTGTGAAGCTACTACAGTACCACTTAGTGTCATATGCACAATATCATAAGAAAACACAATACACAGTTATACTAAAAATAAAGGTACTTTATTTTTATGACAATATGCCAAAGTATCTTAGAGTGTACCCTCAGTAAGAGGATAGGAAATATACACAAGATATATATACACAATAGCAAAAATATGCAGTATAGTCTTAGAAAACAGTGCAAACAATGTATAATTACAATAGGATGCAATGGGGAAACATAGGGATAGGGGCAACACAAACCATATACTCCAAAAGTGGAATGTGAACCACGAATGGACCCCAAACCTATGTGACCTTGTGGAGGGTCGCTGGGACTATTAGAAAATAGTGAGAGTTAGAAAAATAACCCTCCCCAAGACCCTGAAAAGTGAGTGCAAAGTGCACCAAAGTTCCCCTAAGGACAAAATAGTCGTGTTAGAGGGAGAATGCAAGGAAAACACAAATCAGCAATGCAACAACGATGGATTCCTGTCTGAAGGTACCTGTGGAACAAGGGGACCAAGTCCAAAAGTCACAAGCAGCTCGGAGATGGGCAGATGCCCAAGAAATGCCAGCGGTTGGTGCAAAGAAGCTCTTACTAGGCTGAAGAACTGTGAATACTGCAGGAACGACAAGGGCTAGAGACTTCCCCTTTGGAGGATGGATCCCCCACGCCTTGGAGAGTCGTGCAGAAGTGTTTTCCCGCCGGATGGACGCCAACAAGCCTTGCTACACGCAAATCGTGCGTTTGGCGTTTTTGGACGCTGCTGGGGCCCAGGAGGGACCAGGAGGTCGCAAATTGGACCTGCAGAGAGAGGGGACGTCGAGCAAGACAAGGAGCCCTCACTGAAGCAGGTAGCACCCGGAGAAGTGCCAGAAACAGGCACTACGAGGATGTGTGAAACGGTGCTCGCCGAAGTTGCACAAAGGAGTCCCACGTCGCCGGAGACCAACTTAGAAAGTCGTGCAATGCAGGTTAGAGTGCCGTGGACCCAGGCTTGGCTGTGCACGATGGATTTCCGCCGGAAGTGCACAGGGGCCGGAGAAGCTTGCAAAGTCGCGGTTCCCAGCAATGCAGCCCAGCGAGGTGAGGCAAGGACTTACCTCCACCAAACTTGGGCTGAAGAGTCACTGGACTGTGGGGGTCACTTGGACGGTGTCGCTGGATTCGAGGGACCTCGCTCGTCGTGCTGAGAGGAGACCCAAGGGACCGGAGATGCAGCTTTTTGGTGCCTGCGGTTGCAGGGGGAAGATTCCGTCGACCCACGGGAGATTTCTTCGGAGCTTCTGGTGCAGAGAGGAGGCAGACTACCCCCACAGCATGCACAAGCAGGAAAACAGTCGAGAAGGCGGCAGGATCAGCGTTACAGAGTTGCAGTAGTCGTCTTTGCTACTATGTTGCAGGTTTGCAGGCTTCCAGCGCGGTCAGCGGTCGATTCCTTATCAGAAGGTGAAGAGGGAGATGCAGAGGAACTCGGCTGAGCTCATGCATTCGTTATCTAAAGTTTCCCCAGAGACAGAGACCCTAAATAGCCAGAAAAGAGGGTTTGGCTACCTAGGAGAGAGGAGAGGCTACTAACACCTGAAGGAGCCTATCACAAGGAGTCTCTGACGTCACCTGGTGGCACTGGCCACTCAGAGCAGTCCAGTGTGCCAGCAGCACCTCTGTTTCCAAGATGGCAGAGGTCTGGAGCACACTGGAGGAGCTCTGGACACCTCCCAGGGGAGGTGCAGGTCAGGGGAGTGGTCACTCCCCTTTCCTTTGTCCAGTTTCGCGCCAGAGCAGGGGCTAAGGGGTCCCTGAACCGGTGTAGACTGGCTTATGCAGAATTGGGCACATCTGTGCCCAACAAAGCATTTCCAGAGGCTGGGGGAGGCTACTCCTCCCCTGCCTTCACACCATTTTCCAAAGGGAGAGGGTGTCACACCCTCTCTCAGAGGAAGTTCTTTGTTCTGCCATCCTGGGCCAGGCCTGGCTGGACCCCAGGAGGGCAGCTGCCTGTCTGAGGGGTTGGCAGCAGCAGCAGCTGCAGAGAAACCCCAGGAAGGGCAGTCTGGCAGTACCAGGGTCTGTGCTACAGACCACTGGGATCATGGAATTGTACCAACAATGCCAGGATGGCATAGAGGGGGCAATTCCATGATCATAGACATGTTACATGGCCATATTCGGAGTTACCATGGTGAAGCTACATATAGGTAGTGACCTATATGTAGTGCACGCGTGTAATGGTGTCCCCGCACTCACAAAGTTCAGTGAATTGGCTCTGAACAATGTGGGGGCACCTTGGCTAGTGCCAGGGTGCCCACACACTAAGTAACTTTGCACCTAACCTTTACCAGGTAAAGGTTAGACATATAGGTGACTTATAAGTTACTTAAGTGCAGTGTAAAATGGCTGTGAAATAACGTGGACGTTATTTCACTCAGGCTGCAGTGGCAGGCCTGTGTAAGAATTGTCAGAGCTCCCTATGGGTGGCAAAAGAAATGCTGCAGCCCATAGGGATCTCCTGGAACCCCAATACCCTGGGTACCTCAGTACCATATACTAGGGAATTATAAGGGTGTTCCAGTAAGCCAATGTAAATTGGTAAAATTGGTCACTAGCCTGTTAGTGACAATTTGAAAGTAATGAGAGAGCATAACCACTGAGGTTCTGGTTAGCAGAGCCTCAGTGAGACAGTTAGGCACCACACAGGGAACATATACATGCACGCCTATGAGCACTGGGGCCCTGTGTGACAGGGTCCCAGTGACACATACATATAGGCCACAAACCTATGAGCACTGGGATCCTGACAAGCAGGATCCCAGTGACACATAACAAACATACTGAAAACATAGTGTTTTCACTATGAGCACTGAGGCCTGGCTATCAGGATCCCAGTGAGACAGTGAAAACAGTGACAAACACCCTGACATACACTCACAAACAGGCCAAAAGTGGGGGTAACAAGGCTAGAAAGAGGCTACCTTCTCACAGTCCCTCCCCCCAGTAGGAATATGACTCCCTGTGCCAGTTCCCCAATCCTTCTCAGGGACCCTGTACATAACGGGAACTACCTCATACTCTTGAACCACCTGGGGTGTGTCAACTCCCTTCTTCAAGTTGGGCACCACATCTCTGGGCTTGTGCCCTTCTTCAGCAGTACTGGATGCAAGATTTTTGCTGCCACCATCTGAACTGGACTCAGCCCTTCCGGCCTCCAGTTTCAGCTCTTTACAGCTCAGCTCTTGAGCTGCAATCTTTTCTTCTTCCAGGGCTAAAAGTCTTTTTGCCTCAACCTCTGCAAGATACTCCTCTAATTGTTGCTCCTGTCGCCTTTGACTTCGGAGCCATTCATCTATTTCTGGGTCACTGTCCAACTCTGAGTAGCCTTCCTCCTCATCTGAGTAGTCTTCCTCCTCATCTGAGGGGTACTTAGTCATTTGGTTTCTTGCTGTCTCTCTCTCTGCCCATCTTTCCTCCCCCCAGACTATGTAGTGATGGAGCATCTCCGCTTTAGTAGATCTCCTTGCTACAGGAAGGCCCCATTGTCTGCAAAGCTTCCTTAGGTCAGCCTTAGTGAGGTGGTCAGTACGAACAAAGAATGAGTAGGTAAGCAATCCCATTCTGATAAGATCTTACTAGCAAAAACCAAAATCCAAAGTCCAAAATATCAATAGTATATCCAGGAGGACATCAGAGAACCAAAAGCCAAAAAAAAAGATGAAAAATCAAGTTGACCTTCAACTGTGGGTAGGTAGTGAAATACTTAGCTACTGTATGTCACTGCACAAACACAAGTCCTATCCTCACCGCTGATCACCAATGTTAGAAATGGGGTTTTTGGTTGGCAGATAGGTTGCCCTCTGTCCAAGCAAGAACCCTCACTCTAGTCAGGGTAAGTCACACACAATCCAAAATCAGCCTGTGCTCACCCTCCGGTAGCTTGGCACGAGCAGTCAGGCTTAACTTAGAAGGCAATGTGTAAAGCATTTGTGCAATAAATCATACAACACCATAGTATAACACCACAAAAATACACCACACAGTGTTTAGAAAAATATAGAATATTTATCTGGGTAATTGTAGGTCAAAACGATCAAAGTTGCAGTACGAATTTGTAAAGATATCACTGAAAAGTGATATTAAGTGTCTTTAAGTCTTTAAAAAGCAATAAAGTGTCTTTCAAGCACAGAGTACCTGGTTTCTGGTGGGAAATCTCCTCAGAGGGCCACAGGAGAAGAGATGCGTGGAAACAGGGGTGTGTGCGTCGATTTCTCCTCAGCACACACAGACTTGCGTCGTTCTTTTCCACGCGGGGAAGTCGAGCGTCGTTTTCCGGCGCGCAGACAGTCTCTTTTTGTGGATCGCGGGGATTACCAGATGTCCCGGGTCTGTGCGTGGATTCTCCTGCTTATTTTCCGGCTGCGCGTCGTTCTGCGGGGCTGCGCGTCGAAGTTTCGATCTCACGGTAGGCGTCGCGTCGATTTCTCCTTGGAAGTCGGGCGGCGTTGTCCTTGCGAGGCCGTGCGTCGAAATTTTGGTCTCACGGCAGGCGTCGCGTCGATTTCTCCTTGGAAGTCGGGCGGCGTTGTCCTTGCGAGGCCGTGCGTCAAAGTTTCGCACTCACGGTAGGCGTCGCGTCGATTTCTCCTGGAAAGTCGGGCGGCTTTGTCCTTGCGAGGTTGTGCGTCGAAGTCTCGATCGTCCCGAGGGCGTTGCGTTGATCAGCGTCGGTGTGCGGCGTTTTTCTCGCCGCGAAACAAGCTGTGCGTCGAAATTTTCGGCGCACGGAGCGTCCAAGTGAAAGGAAGAAGTCTTTTTGGTCCTGAGACTTCAAGGAACAGGAGGCAAGCTCTATCCAAGCCCTTGGAGAGCACTTTCACAGCCAGACAAGAGTTCAGCAAGGCAGCAGGGCAACAGCAAGACAGCAGTCCTTTGTAGAAAGCAGACAGGTGAGTCCTTTGAGCAGCCAGGCAGTTCTTCTTGGCAGGATGTAGTTTCTGGTTCAGGTTTCTTCTCCAGCAAGTGTCTGATGAGGTAGGGCAGAGGCCCTGTTTTATACTAAGTTGTGCCTTTGAAGTGGGGGTGACTTCAAAGAGTCTCTAAGAAATGCACCAAGTTCCCTTTCAGCTCAATCCTGTCTGTCAGAGTCCCAGTAGGGGGTGTGGCAGTCCTTTGTGTGAGGGCAGGCCCTCCACCCTCCCAGCCCAGGAAGACCCATTCAAAATGCAGATGTATGCAAGTGAGGCTGAGTACCCTGTGTTTGGGGTGTGTCTGAGTGAATGCACAAGGCGCTGTCAACTAAACCTAGCCAGACGTGGATTGAAGGGCACAACAAGATTTTAGGGCAAAGAAATGCTCACTTTCTAAAAGTGGCATTTCTAGAATAGTAATATTAAATCCGACTTCACCAGTCAGCAGGATTTTGTATTACCATTCTGGCCATACTAAATATGACCTTCCTGCTCCTTTCAGATCAGCAGCTGCCACTTCAACAGTGTATGAGGGCAGCCCCAATGTTAGCCTATGAAAGGAGCAGGCCTCACAGTAGTGTAAAAACGAATTTAGGAGTTTCACACTACCAGGACATATAACTACACAGGTACATGTCCTGCCTTTTACCTACACCGCACCCTGCTCTAGGGGTTACCTAGGGCACACATTAGGGATGACTTATATGTAGTAAAAGGGGAGTTCTAGGCTTGGCAAGTACTTTTAAATGCCAAGTCGAAGTGGCAGTGAAACTGCACACACAGGCCTTGCAATGGCAGGCCCGAGACAGGGTTAAGGGGCTACTGAGGTGGGTGGCACAACCAGTGCTGCAGGCCCACTAGTAGCATTTAATCTACCAGCCCTAGGCACATGTAGTGCACTCTACCAGGGACTTACAAGTAAATTAAATAGTCAATCATGGATAAAGCAATCAGTAGTACAATTTACCCAGAGAGCATATGCACTTTAGCACTGGTTAGCAGTGGTAAAGTGCCCAGAGGTCAAAAGCCAACAACAACAGGTCAGAAAAAATAGGAGGAAGGAGGCAAAAAGTTTGGGGATGTCCCTGTCAAAAAGCCAGGTCCAACATTGGGCATTAATAAACATAGCTGAAGGCAGAAAGTGGGACCCAGATCTGTGAAATGGAAAGCCAAAGTGACATGTCAGGGTCCATACACAGAGGTAGATTCATGCAATGTCCAACAGCAGTAGGATATGAGAGGAGCAGTGGCAGTCTCTTACCTGTGTCTCACTGGAAGTATTGCATGATGATGTTGTTTCGGGTTTCTATATCTTCTTCTTCTGCCTCCTCTTCTTCACTGTCCACAGGCCCCACAGCTGCCACAAGACCAACATCAGGCCCATCCTCCTGCAGAAAAGGCACACAGTGGGACCCACATCTGTGAAATCGTAAGGGAAAGTGACAACTCAGTGACCATACACTGGATGAAAAGGACAGGCAGTAGAGAGGTAGTAGTGTTAAAGTACATGTAGTAGGCAGGTTTGTCTTCTTACCTGTGCCTCACTGGAAATATTGCAGGATCACAGAGTTCCTGTTGTCAATGTCCTCTTCTTCTGCTTCCTCGTCTTCACTGTCCACAGGCTCCACAGCTGCCACAACACCTCCATCTGGACCATCCTCCTGCAGAAAAGGCACCTGTCGTCGCAAAGCCAAGTTGTGAAGTATACAGCAGGCCACGATGATCTGGCACACCTTCTTTGGTGAATAGAATAGGGAACCACCTGTCATATGGAGGCACCGGAACCTGACCTTCAGGAGGCCGAAGGTGCGTTCTATAATCCTCCTAGTTCACCCATGGGCCTCATTGTAGCGTTCCTCTGCCCTTGTCCTGGGATTCCTCACTGGGGTCAGTAGCCATGACAGGTTGGGGTAACCACAGTCACCTGCAAATATCGAGGGGCAACTGTTCGACATACACCAGCCCTTAGGGACTCTCCCATACCCAGACACCTATGTCAACTGTGTTGGGACCTTGGGCTCACCTATTAGCCACACACGGTGCCTCTGGAGTTGCCCCATCACATGCTGCTATTCCTCAAAATGTAAGCGTCATGCACTGAGCCAGGATACTTTTCATTCACATGGGAAATGTACTGGTCTGCCAAACACACTATCTGCACGTTCATGGAATGGTAGCTTTTGCGGTTTCTGTACACCTGTTCATTTCTGCGGGGCGGACAAATGTCACCTATGTACCACCAATTGCACCAATGATGTTGGGGATATGTCCCGGGGCATATAAGTCACCTTTCACTGTAGGCAAATCCTCCACCTGAGGGAAAACGATGTAGTTACGCATGTGTTTCAGCAGGGTAGACAATACTCTGGCCAACATGTTAGAGAACATTGGCTGTGACATCCCTGATGCCATGGCCACTGTTGCTTGAAAGGACCCTCTGGCCAGGAAATGGAGTACTGACAGGACCTGCACTAGAGGGGGGATTTCTGTGGATTTGCAGATAGCTGACATCAGGTCTGGCTCCAACTGGGCACACAGTTCATGGATTGTGGTACAATCAAGTCTGTAGGTGATAATGATGTGTCTGTCTTCCATTGTCGACAGGTCCACCAGGGGTCTGTATACCGGAGGATGACGTCATCTCATCATCTGCCCCACGGATGTGCCCTATGGAGGAGAAGGGTGAGCAGAGGGTCATGCACCACATAGGTTTCACAAGGGTGTTTAAAACAATCGTGATGTAATCGGTGTGTTGCGCTGTCTGTCCGTATTCCTGGCCAAAAGGGCTGTGACGCAGTTAGTTGCCCTGCCATGTGCCCCCCTGAAATGGTGGCTGCCTGACCTGTAAGGATGGACAAGGGAAAATTAGGTAACTGCGCTGGAGTTGTGCTGCGTCGTGGTAGGCTGTCAAAGACCGCAGCGCAAATCAGCATTGGTTATCATTGGGCCCTATGGGTTCCTGGAGCCAACGACGATGTACGCTAGCGGTGACGGTACGCACCACCGCGGACATGACCGCCATTTTCTATCTGTTCAGTCACTTGATACCTGACCTCCAACAGGAGAGGACCTACACTGCAAGTGCTGCTGTGATCTGAGTCTGGAAGCAACAATGGCTACAGTGTCTGGGGTAAGGGCCCCTGCCTTCACCGCGGAGGAGTTGGATAACCTGGTGGCTGGGGTCCTCCAGACAAACAGGTGAACACACTGTGAGCATGATGGATGGGACATGAATGTATGGAGTGGCATGGATGGAAGATACAGGGGTTGGGGGCAGAGGCCACCATGTAAGGATGGTCAGTGTATGTGTTTCTGGGCCAGGGTGGGAGGTTTATGGCCAATGAGTAAGAAGAACCAGACGGGGGAGTAAAATTCATTCTCACTTCACTTTTCCTCTAGGTCAGAGCCCACCAGAAGAAGGGTATTTGGCGTGCCATCGCCAAGGAAGTGCGGACCTTGGGGGTCTATTATAGACGGAGCACCCACTGCCGCAAAAGATGGGAGGACCTGTGCCGCAGGAGCAAGACAACGGCAGTGGCCCAGCTGGGGATGGGCTCCTAAGGTGGAAGGGGTGCCCGTCGCACCATGACCCCCCGATGTACCGGATCCTGGCGGTGGCATATCCTGAGTTGGATGGGGGCTTGAGTGCATCACAGCAGCCACAAGGGGATAAGTACAGTCTCATTCAGCTAACTCTGCAAGCTTTATGAGGTTTCTGGGTGGGGGAAGTGGGTTGTGGCTTCCCCTAGGCCAGGGCAAACGTGCCGGGGTAGATCCATTGTTAGGCAGGCTCAGTGGTACTCCAAACCCAAAAGAGGTAGTGGCCCTCTACACCTAGTCAGGCTCCTTTGGGTTCCAGGTGTGCATCAAATAGGTCTAGGCAGAGTCCCCATGGTCATGTGATTTTCCCTTGAACTGTGCATGAGCTATTGTATACGGCTGCTCCGTGTGTGTAGTGTCCGCCAACGGTGGTGTTGTTGCAGGCATTGACCATGTGTCTCCTCTGTCTTTCCTCCCCTCTTTGTTTTGTCACCCTGTCCTTGAGTGCATTAGCATCATCTGGCGGAGGAGCATTGGCACTGGAGCAGGAGGGAGCTGCAACCCACATGGCGCAGGAGGGGGAATGTACAGAGTCTGAAGGCACCAGTGGGACGGAGGGTGAGGGGAGCTCCACAACGGGGACAGGAGGAGATACCAGCAACAGTGACTCCTCGTCTGATGGGAGCTCCCTTGTGGTGGCAGGCACCTCTGTGCCCACTGCATCAATAGGTACAGCTGCCACCCCTCCAACAGCACCGCACCACACATCCCAAAGCCACTCACACAAGCACCATTCCCATGCAGACACGCCAAAATACACTGCCTCTACTGTGTCCCCCTCCTCCATGTCACCGTCCTCCCTCCCAGTCTCATCTCCACTCACACTTGCATGCACTACATCCTCAGCCACTACCTCCATCACCAGCATGCCCATCACCACACATCGCACACGTGCAATCACCACCCCCACTACCATGCACACGTCCCCTGTGTCCTCTCCCAGTGTGTCTGTGAGCCCTCCTCCCAAACTACACAAACGCAGGCACACACTCACTCAACAGCCATCCACCTCACAACAGCCTCCAGCCCATGCACCCTCACCCAAACTCAGCAGCTGTACACCTCCTACAACCACACCCTATTCCTCCACTCCCAAACCCCTCCATCTTCCTATCCCAGTGTGTCTAAAAACTTTTCCTGGCTAAAATTGACCTCTTCACTACACCTCCCCCCCATACTTCCCTTAGGGCCAGGATGTCCAGATCCCAGCCCAGCACCTCATCCCCAAAATCCTTGAGCACTGTGGTCCCTGCAAGTCCAGTAACATTGCGGACAGCACCCGTCAGGGCTGCCAGTGTGCCACCTAGTGAGGCCAAGGATCACCCTATTTCGCCACCTGCCAATGTTAAGAAGGGGCCCACATGCCGTATGGAAAAGCCTCACCAACCACCCCTCCAGGGCTCATCCAAGACAAAAGAGGACAGTGCCAAGGTCCCAGAAGCGACTTCCAAGGTGGGGAAGGGACAGAAGGCTAAAGGGAAGTCAGCACAGGGAACGGAGCCTCCTGGTTAGGGACTGGTGTCACCCCTTCTGCCAAACAGAACAGCAACCTGTATGACAGTGGCCAACGCCGCAACCACTGCCACCTGCACCACCACCTGCACGTCTGTTGCCTCTGCAACAGTCCCCAGCATCATCCCCAGTGGGCAGCCATCCGAGGCTGCAGGAGACGTCCTGATGTCTCCCTCCACAGGTGCTGACACATGCACCACTGGCAGTATCTCCGCCACCTGCCCCGCGACGTGCACAGACAGTGCCACCACAGCCGACATGAACAACATTCACAGTGGGCAGCCATCCGAGGCTGCAGGAGACATCCTGGACCCTGCACAGACTACATGAGGCATCACTATCAACACTGTTAGTACCAGCAGTTGTCAGGCAAAGTCGCCACAGGGTGGAGTGTGCCTCTGCCTCCATGGAGTATCATGCTACCTGTTCCCAGAAAAATTTTGTGGCACACACACCCAGGGGAGGGAATGGGAACTGCCACACACCATGTGCAGCACTCTGGGCACCATGCCCCCTCCAGAACCAGTGGAGAAAAGCATCCACTACCCTAGCCCTTGGCAGGAGGAAGCACTCTGGGCACCATGCCCCCTCCAGAACCAGTGAAGAAAAGCATCTGCTACCCCAGTTCTTAGCAGGATGAAGCACTCTGGGCACAAAGCCCCCTCCAGAACCAGTGGAGAAACATATCCACTACCCCAGTCCTTGGCAGGATGAAGCCCTCTGGGCACCATGCCCCCTCCAGAGCATGTGTGCAAACCACCCACTTGAGAGACTGTGGCTTTGCACTCCCCAGGACCAATCAGTGGGCAAACCACCCACTTGAGAGACTTGGGAGACTGTGGCTTTGCACTCCCCAGGACCAATCACTGGGCAAACCACCCACTTGAGAGAATTGTGAGACTGTGGCTATGCACTTCCCAGGACGAATCTGTGGGCATGGAGCCCCCTCGTGGAGCAGTGGCGTCGTCCCTTCATCCGGCTGAGGTGCCCCTCCTCTCCTTCCACCTGAGGTGCCTGTTTATTTTTGACCTGATGCCCCTGCAGTGTTCTCTCCGTTTTGAGGCAGGTATCATGTGTGGGCTTCACCCATGCATTTTGGGACCACTGGTCCACGGACAATGAATGGGACACTATCTGGACTTGTGTAGTTGCTGTACATATTTGCGGTCAGAGTGTTAAAGTGGCTGTCTGTGTTGGCGGTTTCCGCCATGGTCGTGATCCCATTTTCCCAGACTTTGTGCGCACGGGGATGCCATTTTACACGTGCACTGGACATAGGTCACTACCTATGTCCAGCTACATAATGGTAACTCCAAACAAAGGCATATTTGGTATCTTAAATGTAGGAATCATACCCCCATGCTTTGATTCCATACACTCTGGGGGCTCCTTGGAGGACCCCCAGTACTGCCATAAAAGCATTCTGCCCTCCTGATGTAACCAAGCTAGAAAGAGGCTGTTTTCCTTCAACGACCCCTACTCACATAATCACCCAAAACCCATCTCTGGAATGCCACCTCTGCACTCAGCCCAATTGCCCTCACAGCCTTTGCAAATTGCACGTTAACTACAGGCTGATCAGACCACTACGACTCCCAGATTGCAATAACCTATCACTGTGAAAACCTGGATTGTGCACAGAGATGCTGTGGGCCAGGAGATGGGGCCTCAAAGAGTCACAACTGACCAGGAAACCATCCTGCAAGTCTTGGGAGCTTACCAAAGTTCGCAAGACAGGATGGGCCAATTCATTACCATGTTGTGGAAAAATCAAAGGCTGCAGAGGAAACACCACCATGAAGTCATGCAGCAGTAGCAGGCACAAAACCCCCACGTAGCTACCATTACAGAGGTGCTGAGGGATATCAATACCACCCTGATTAGTTTCTCCACACAACATCAGGTCCCTTCCAGTAGCAATGTTACATCTGCCCCTTCCACATCTGAGGCAGCTAGTGGAATGGAGGCCCTGCCAGGGGAAAGACATGTCTCAGACAGCCCATCCTCGGTAGCTGAAGAACCGCCCCGCAAACATGGACACCCACCCAGACATTCAGCTAGAGCAGATGCCACTGCCAGGAAGTGAACCTCTCCTGACTTGTCACCCTTGTGTGCCACACACACACCCTGTCCAGAAACCTAAATCCATTTTCCCATGGTACATGGACACTGGAATTGTGTAACCAACTGGTGTAATAGCCGCCAAATCATCACGTATATTTTAATTTGTGCACTTTGATTGTAACTGATAGTATTTTGATATGCACAATAAATCACAATTAAACACACCTACTGTGTATGTGTCCTTTATAATACATGAACAATAGTCATGCTTGCCAAATGTGGTCTGGTCATGACCTCCTGTATCAAACAACCAGTGTAATGGTCATCAGATGCAGGCTTCCTCAACCAGACATGCATTACAACAGATATGTCACAGGACAGATATCAGAGAGGTTGAAATCCAGGTCAACACACTTGTATGGTCAGTATTCCAATCCGAAAAGAGAGCATGGCAGAGAGTACCATCAGGATGTAAGCCATGGTGTCATATAATGCACATACATAGGTTATATAAGACAGCCCCATGGTAATGTACCTACAAAGCAGGGGCACAAAGATAGGTCCTTTATACCACCAGGTAGAGGCTCTTCACATACCCATACCATAGCTACAATATATCCCATGGAATACACAAGGAACATGATAGAGGGACTCAGTACTTAAAACATACACCAAACCTGTAGGATTGTCACTCACCTATGTCAGTAAACAGTTACATGTACCTTGGACAGCAAATTTCGATAGCTAGATCCCATGGGCATCGCAAAGTATCCACCCATTGCGATTGAGAGGCCATGTTCAAACCTTCACAGATGTGCCACAAACTTCATCTGACCCATTACACACCATTTTACATCCTCCTCAACCCCACGGGTAAAAGAAAAGGACTAAGAATTTACCACCCCAGTGTGAAGGATAAACTATCAAGGTACCACCCCACTGAAACTAATTTCATTTTACTAGGAATATGTCAGGTACACCTCTCATGTCTGTCAGCAATGACCATTGGCTACTGACACTGAATACCTGAAGCCTAGGTTGCAGAGCCAAACAGGATATAGCTAAATCAGTGAGTGGAAGGAAAAGAGGATAGGAAATTGCACAACACTTAGCTCAAATCTGAGAAGTCTTTACTAGGAGTTTATGTTAGCATCTGCTGTGACAATACATGAAAAAGCAGACCATTCTGCCCTGTACACATTACAATTTATCAGTCTGCAGCCACAACTCACACATAGGCATTGGAGCTCATTACACCCCCACTGATTGACCAAGAAAGGAGGTGTAATGGCAGCCATCTACTACAAGTTGTGCACATTCATCACAACAAAATGTCCATTTCACATACCGGTATGTCAGTTGAAGTATTGATTGATGAGATCCGCCCTAGAGTCATCTGCTCATTCTTCCTTTTGCTCTTCATCAATTGCCATATCTTCATTTCCAGCTACCATACCTTGTCGGACGAGAAGAGGAAGTCTCCTCCAGATAGGTCCAGGCATGGTTGGGTGCCTCACTGGTGTCAACAGCCAAGGATGGTTTGGGTAGCCTGAATCACCTGTGAACACAATGTTTAAACAACTCAAAAACTGCCTGTGTGACTGGCTTTATTATGATGACAAGAGACATAACTCACTTACACATACCACAATGAAAACTTACCAACCAGCCAGGCCCTCTCTGGGTGGATTCCTGTCATTGGCTGTGGGACATTGCTGTTCCGCATGATGTAGGAATCATGCACAGATCCTAGATACTTGGCTGTGACTTGTGAGATGTACTGGTCTGCCACAGACACCATCTGAACATTGATTGAGTGGTAGCTCTTCCTGTTCCTATACACCTGTTCATTTGCACTTAGAGGGACCAAGGCTACATGGGTGCCATCAATGGCTACTACCACATAAGGAATATGTCCATCTCATAAAAGTATACCTTCACATAGACTAAGGGCCTGATTACAACTTTGGAGGATGGTGTTAAAACGTCCCAAAAGTGGCGGATATACCACCTACCGTATTACGAGTTCCATAGGATATAATGGACTCGTAATACGGTAGGTGGTATGTCCGCCACTTTTGGGACGGTTTAACACCGTCCTCCAAAGTTGTAATCAGGCCCTAAATCCACTTGGTGCGGAAACCTGATGTAGCTGTCCAGGTGTCTCAATAATGCACACAGTACATCCTTCAAAACCAGACTGAACATGGGCTGAGACATCCCTGTTGTATTCTGAAATGAGTATGTGGCCAGGAAATGAATCACTGACAAGACTTGAACAATGGGAGATATACCCAAGGGACTGTGAATGGCATAGTGCCTGACATATTTGGGTCAGGGCCTAGTTACCCTGTGTCCTAATACAGGTATTGACTCCATGTGAGGCTGCCATCTCATTCATTCAATTTGTATGGCCAGTATAGGACTATTCATATGGGTTTGTGGACGTGTCCCCATTGTCCCTTCATAATCATACTATGGGGGTATTTGAAGGTAGTAACTGTGGGGGTCTGATTTTGTCTATTTGCCTTTACCGAGCATTTCCATGTGATTGAAATATGGGAAAAATCACTTTTACCCCAATGCTTTTGTTTTGGAGGAGGTAAGTGGGTAGGGTGTCCCACCCTTTGACAATGTGCAATGACCATGCTATATGTGCCAATGCCTTACCAATAAGAGTGCAACATATGGTATTAGCTGCCTCCATCATGTATCAATGGTTACTTTGGGGCAGATCTTGTAACCTTGGACAATCATTACTACCATTAGCCGAGCTGATGTGGGTAGTTTTGTAAGGATTTGGTGTTGGTTCACCTCATATTTCAAGATGCTGTGGTTTAGCTGTACTACTATTTCTCATACAGGTATTGTTGTAGTGGGATATGTGCAATGGCAGTCATTTGGATATGTGTGTTGTCTGTACTTAGCTACTGGAATTCACTTGTCAGGAATGGAGTGAGTGATGTTGGTGTACTCATGTTGTAATTTCTTCGCTCTGTATCTGCATGTCTGGTGGAATGTAATGTGCCCAATTAGTAGGCTATCCTTTGTTTAGTTGTTGTAACTATGCTCTATGTCATTGTCAGTGGATGTCTCGTGTGTGCTGGGTAGGCCACTGTAGCTGTACATGCATTTCTGGTGCGATATGGAATATCTGTGAATAGCGACTACAGCTATTCATCTAAGATATGGTATATGTAGTGACATAGCTGTTCTCCAGACATGGAAGATAACAATGTGATGGAAACTGTTTGGGAATGCCACATGTTGTGTCTTCATCAGAGATTGTTGCCATTGTGTCATATGTACAGGGGGATCAGCTAGGCATGTGATTGGAATGGAAAAAAACTTGTCTTTACTTTACTTGCATAGAACATGACTTATGGTCATGGACCGGTCAGGTGTATATTTGGAATATGCATGATATGGTGTTATCATCCAACTGCATTTCCTAAAGGTGATAGAATAAGGGCTGTGTTGTAGTCCTCATGACTGGCACCCACTCTGGTACAGGTGTATGTACATGTCCTTGCTTACGAGGGAGCCAGCACTCCTCTTTTGGTTCTTCATGTATCTGCCCCTCCTCAGTCATAGGGTATGGGCTATAGTTTCTGGCTGGGCTGTAACTCCTTCTTGGGTTACTATCACTTTTTGGTGTTTCAGTAAGATCACCTACTCCATTCTCCTTCTCTTCTATGTGTGCCTGGGTGATCTTGAAATAAATGTTTTTAAGTTTCCCCGATCATCTGGTGGGGGCTGCCCCATGACATTTTGGGTGTGTCCCCTTACCTCATCCTCTAAATTGAGCACATCCTGTTCCCTCACCTGTCCACCACTACCTCCTGTGTTTTTTTCTTTATCTCAAGGATCCATCGTGTCTAGAAGTGCAATAAGAACAAACCATTGATTTACCATCTAACCAGAATGCACCTCCAGTGGCAAATGGGATGTCTTCAACAGTCAGAACATCCTCATATTGACCTCTAAGATTCCAGATCTTGGTGACCTGAGGCACGAGAACATTAAGGTGGTCATTACAACCCTGGCGGACGGTGTTAAAGCGGCGGTAAGACCGCCAACAGGCCAGCGGTAAAAAAAATGGAATTACGACTGTGGCGGAAACCGCCAACATAGACAGCCACTTTAATACTCCGACCGCCACGGCGGTACCAACAAACACAGTGGCGGTCACCGCCAACCTACAGGCGGAGGACAATGTACCGCCCACAGGATTACTACCTACCAATCCGCCACCTTTTCCGGGGCGGATTCACCGCAAACAAAAACTCGGCAGAAACAGGACTTCGAATGGAAAACACTCACCTCTACACACCACACGAGGAACCAGGACACCATGGAACCGGAACTCCACATTTTACCAGCCTTTATTTTCCTGCTCCTCTACCAGGAGCACGAACGCCGGCGGCGAAGACCATGGTGAGTACTGCACCTACGACACAGGGGAGGGGAGGGAAAAAACTGTGACACACACGCAACACGCAACACCTCCAACCCCAACCTCACCCACAACAACACACACACTAATACAGCATGATACATTACAGTTACACCCCATAACCCCCCGGAAGAATGAAAAGACAAAAGGAAATGAGGTGAACGATTGCAATATATTAAAATTCATTATTCAAAAAATATACATACACTATTATCAAATATATACACCAATAATAAAAGTCCAAGGTATTACACCATCTCAGTCCATGGACCACTGGGACCAAAATGCATGGGCGAGGCCCACACAAGATACCCGAACAAGACGGAGAGAACACTGCAGGGGCATCAGATAGAAATAAAACAGGCACCTCAGGGGGAAGGGAAAGGGGGGGCACCTCAGCCGGTTCAATGCACTATGCCAAATCCACGAGGGGGCCCCATGCCCACTGTTCAATCCTGGGAATTGCAAAGCCACAGTCTCTCAAGTCTTTTCAGTGGGTGGTTTGCCCACTGCTTTATCCTGGGGAGTGCAAAGCCACAGTCTCTCAAGTGTCTACAGTGGGTGGTTTGCCCACTGCTTTGTCCTGGGGAGTGCAAAGCCACAGTCTCTCAAGTCTCTGCAGTGGGTGGTTTGCCCACTGCTGCATCCTGGGGAGTGCAAAGCCACAGTCTCTCAAGACTCTACAGTGGGTGGGTTGCCCACTTTTCAATCCTGGGGAGTGCAAAGCCACAGTCTCTCAAGTCTTCACAGTGGGTGGTTTGCCCATTGCTTTTTCCTGGGGAGTGCAAAGCCACAATCTCTCAAGTCTCTACAGTGGGTGGGTTGCCCACTGTTCAATCCTGGGGAGTGCAAAGCCACAGTCTCTGAAGCCTCTACAGTGGGTGGGTTGCCCACTGTTCAATCCTGGGGAGTGCAAAGCTCCAGACTCTGAAGTCTCTACAGTGGGTGGGTTGCCCACTGTTCAATCCTGGGGAGTGCAAAGCCACAGTCTCTCAAGTGGATAACATTCTCCACTGGTTCTGGAGGGGGCCTTGTGCCTAGAGTGCTTCATCCTGCCAAGGACAGAGGTAGTGGATGTCTTTCTCCACTGGTTCTGTAGGGGGCTTTGTGCCCAGAGTGCTTCATCCTGCCATGGACTGAGGTAGTGGATGTCTTTCTCCAATGGGTCTGGAGGGGGCCTTGTGCCCAGAGTGCTTCATCCTGCCAAGGACAGAGGTAGTGGATAACAATCTCCACTGGTTCTGGAGGGGGCTTTGTGCCCAGAGTGCTTCATCCGGTGAAGGACAGAGGTAGTGGATGTCTTTCTCCACTGCTTCTGGAGGGGGCTTTGTGCCCAGAGAGCTTCATCCTGCCAAGGACTGAGGTAGTGGATGTCTTTCTCCACTGGTTCTGGAGGGGGCCTTGTGCCCAGAGTGCTTCATCCTGCCAAGGACAGAGGTAGTGGATGTCTTTCTCCACTGGTTCTGGAGGGGGCCTTGTGCCCAGAGTGCTTCATCCTGCAAAGGACAGAGGTAGTGGATGTCTTTCTCCACTGGTTCTGGAGGGGGCTTGGTGCCCAGAGTGCTTCATCCTGCCAAGGACTGAGGTAGTGGATGTCTTTCTCCACTGGTTCTGGAGGGGGCCTTATGCCCAGAGTGCTTCATCCTGCTCGTGGTGGCCTCAGTAGCGTCAGAGCTTTTGGCACTCATGGGCCTGCGGTGCTTGTTGCGGCGGTGTCCTTGGCAGCGGTGCTTGTGGCGGCGGTGTTTTGGGCAGTGGTGCTTGTGGCGGCGGTGTTTTTGGCAGCAGTGCTTGTGGCGGCGGTGTTTTGGGCAGCGGTACTTGTGGCGGTGGTGTTTTTGCCAGCGGTGCTTGTGGCGGCGGTGTCTTTGTCATCGGTTCAGCTGCTGGCGGTCCTGTCTGTGGCAGTGTGGCTGCTGCCGGTCCTGTCTTGGGCAGTGGTTCAGCTGCTGGCGGTCCTGTCTGTGGCAGTGTGGCTGCTGGCGGTCGCCTCCTCGGCAGCGGGGCTGCTGCTGCTGGTCCTGTCTGGGGCAGCGGTGCTGCTGGTGGTCGCCTCCTGGGCATCGGGGCTGCTGCTGGCGGTCCTGTCTGGGGCAGCAGGGCTGATGGCGGTCTTCTCTGCCATGCTGATCTTCCCAGACTTGCCAGTTTTCTTGTGCCCCTTCCCCACCTTGGAAGGTGTCGCAGCTGACTCCACACTCCCACCTGTACCCCTGGGATCGGCTTTGGTGGCTGGTGTCTTCCCCCTCTCCCGTCGGGCACTGGCCAACCTTTGATGCTTGACAGGTGGGGGACTGTCCGTAATGTGGCTCCTTGCCACACTGGCTGCCCTGCTGCCTGGTACACTCCAGAATCCGGTGACTACTGGCACCACTGGTCCCGCTGATGTTGTGGCTGAGGTGCTAGGTTGGGACCTGGAGAGTCGGGCCCTAGGAGACTGACGGGGCGGGGGAGGTGAGGGAAAGAAGTCAAGGGTGGCCAGGAAAAGTTTCTTAGGAACACTGGGACGGGTAGATGGAGGGGGTTTGGGAGTGGAGGAAGAGGTTGTGGTTGTAGGAGGTGCCCGTTTGCTGAGTTTGGGTGAAGGTGCATGCGCTGGAGGCTGTTGTGAGGTGGATGGCTGTTGGGTGGGTGTGTGGCTGTGTTTGTGTACCTTGGGAGGTGGGCTCACAGACACACTGGGAGAGGACATAGGGGATGTGTGAATGGTAGTGGGGGTGGTGACTGCACGTGAGCGGGATGTGGTGGTGGGTGTGCTGGTGATGGACGTAGTGGCTGAAGATGTAGTGTATGCAGGTGTGAGTAGAGACGAGACTGGGAAGGAGGAGGGAGACGAGGAGGAGGGGGACACAGTGGAGGCAGTGGATGTTGGTATGTCTGCATGTGTGTGATGCTTGCATGAGTGCCTCTGGGATGTGTGGTGCTTATGTTTGCCTGAGCTTCCTTTGTGTGTTGAGGTGTGTGCATGCTGGTCTGATGGTGTGCTTGGGATAGGCTGAGGTATAGGGGTGTGGGTCTGGGTGGAGGAAGTTGGAGGGGGGAGGCTAGAGACAGGGACAATGGCTGCCATCAGTGCTGAGACCAGAGTCTGAAAAGCACGCTGAAGGGCTGCCTGATCAGAATGAATGCCAACCAGGAATGCATTGTTTGGTTGCAACTGCTTCTCTACACCCTGGATGGCATTCAAAATGGTAGACTGCCCAACAGTGAGGGACCTGAGGAGGTCAATGGCCTCCTCACTGTGGGCAGCAGGGGTGACTGGGGCAGGGCCTGAGGTGCCTGGGAGAAGGAGATGCCCACCCTCCTGGGCGGGCACGGGGCAAAGGCTGAGGGGCTGCTGGGAGGGCGGTGCTGGAGGGGGGGTGGCGGCTGTACCTGTAGATGCGGGGGGCACAGATGGGCCTGCCACCACAAGGGAGCTCCCATCAGAGGATGAGTCTGTATCACTGGTGTCAGCTCCTGTCCCCGCCGTGGAGCTCCCTTTGCCCTCCGTCCCACTGGTGAAATCACACTCCATAGTGTCGCCCTCCAGGGCCATGTGGGATGCTCCGGTGCCATTGCTCCTCCACCTGATGATGCTAATGCACACAACTACAGGGAGATCACAAAAAGGGGGTGGGAAGATAGAAGAAAGACATGTTGAGTGTATGCATTACCGCTACCGTTGGCTACCGTTGGCGGACACAACTGACACAGAAGCCCCCTGCACTATGCCGCGCACTTGGGGTCCACCATTCAATCCCTGGGACATGGCCTACAAGGCTATGGCCGGTATCTGCACACATGGATGCCACAGGAGCCTGACTAGGTGTAGTTGGCACTGTAGCCAGGTGGGGTGGGGTGCCACAGGGTCTGCTTGAAAAAGGGGACTTAACTAGCAAACTTGCCCTGGCCTAGGGAAATCCACAGCCGACCTCCCCCACACAGACACCTCCACTGAGCGCTGAATCAGCAGAATGAGGGTGTACTCACCCCCTTGTTGCTGCTGTGATGCCCTCAAGCACCCATCCAACTCCGGATACCCCACTGCAGGATCCTGAACATCAGGGGGGTCATGGTGCAACGGGCACCCCTCCCACGTTGGGAGGCCATCCCCAGCTGGGCCTCCGCCGTCTTCTTGCTCCAGCGGTGAATGTCCTCCCATCTTTTACAGCAGTGGGTGCTCCGTCTGTGATAGACCCCCAGGGTCCGGACGTCCTTGTCGATGGCACGCCAAATATCCTTCTTCTGGTGGGCCCTGACCTACAGGAATTGTACAGGGGAAAAAGAGAAGTTATTGCCAACTGCACCGTCATAGTCATTGGCCCTCATCCCTACCCCTGCCATGAGGCACATGCACTCACCGTTGTTTCATTCACGCATCATTCTCCCCCCCTATCTTTCATCCACCCCACTCCACACATGCATTGCCCATACAGCATGCTCCCAGTGTACTTACCTGTTTGTCTGGAGGACCGTAGAATAGCGTGTACTGGGGGAGGACCCCATCCAGAAGTTTCTCCAACTCCTCCGTGGTAAAGGCAGGGGCCCTTTCCCCAGACACACGAGCCATTGTCTCTTCCAGACTGAGGTCACAGCAGCACTTGCAGTGTAGGTCCTCTCCTGTCGAAGATCAGGTATCGAGTGATTGAACAGATAGAAAATGGCGCTCACTTCAGCGGCGGTGCGTACGGTCACCACCGGCGTACATCGTCATTGGCTCCTGGGACCCATAGGGTCCAATGTTAACCAATGCAGAATTGCACCGCGGTCTTCGACCACCTACTGCGACGGTGTACAACACCAACGCAGTTACCTCACATCCCATTGTCCCACTTTTCAGGTCAGGCAGCCGCCATTTCAGGGGCCCATGTGGCTTTATTTTTAACTGCGTCACACATACCTAGGCCTTGGCTCAACACTCATACAGGGACATTTTGGGTTATGATTAGTTTTCTAAGTTAGCTGTGTTTACGTACCTCTGAGTTGGTTGACTCTGTGCTCGCTGTTGTCCTCTATAGGCACCGTCCGCTGGGACATGTGAGGAGATGGCGGTGTACAGACCACTGGTGGACCTGTCGACAATGGAGGAAAGACATGTAATCATCACCTACAGGCTTGATCGTGCCACAATCCATGAACTGTGTGCCCAGTTGGAGCCAGACCTGATGTCAGCTATCAGCCATCCCACAGGAATCCCCCCTCTAGTGCAGGTGCTGTCAGTATTCCATTTCCTGGCAAGTGGGTCTTTTCAAACTACAGTGGCCATAAATCAGGGATGTCCCAGCCTATGTTTTCCTTTTTTTTTTATTTTATTTTTTTTAATTTTATTTTATTTTAATATGTCGGAGGGAGGGGGTTACATGAGAAAAAAAAGATGAAGACATAATATATCCGTGCGAAGAAAGTAAAGTAAACAAAACAACGGGAGAAAGAAGACCTTTAAAAAAAACCTCAGTTATATATATCACATATCGAAACAATTAGCATTTTTTTTTTTTTTTTTTAAACTGTGTCTTGATATTCCAACCATCTAGTCAGTGGTGCCCACATTCGTTCTCCTCTATGTCTCTTCTTATGACCCTTTAACTTATAAAGACTTAATTCAGTATTATAGATGGTAAGTAATCTAGAGCGCCAATTCTCAACCGTGGGGGGTTCTTTTTTGAGCCAATCTGTAGCAATACATAAGCGGTATATTGCCATGGACAAAAATAAAAATCGCCTTATTTTATACAGTGCAGGTTCCGTACTTTCAGGTGAGTCCACGACTCCCAATACTACCAGCATAACAGTAACCTGAATATTGCAATGCGTGATCTTCTTAAGGAATACCTCTATCTCATTTAATATTCCCTGCAACATTGGGCATACAAAGAACATATGCATTATCTCAGCTTCAACTTCCCCACATCGATTGCAGCTTCCAGAGGATATCCCCCACTTTTTCAGTTTTGCTGGAGTATAATATAAGTCCATCAGTGTTTTGTAATGCTGGGTTTTCAAATTAGCTGATAGAAATGTTGTCTCAGCCATGGCTAAGGATTGGTCCACCCACTCTCCAGCCACCCCAAATCGTGCAATCCATCTCTCATTCTGTTGTGCCATATCATCTACTTGAAGCTCTGTTAGTAACTTATATAACTTGCCAATCTTTGCCCCATTTTTAACAGCCTCAACTACCGGGATCTCCGACAACTGTACTGTAACACACTTCTGAGACTGTAAAAAATTTCGTATTTGCAAAAATTTCAAAAAAATGGGTCTTAGGTAAGCCAAATTGAGACTGCAGATCCGTAAATGATTTATAACCGGATTTACAGTACAAGTCTCCGCCTTTATTTATTCCCCTAGAACGCCAAAAATCTAGTATGGGATCCCTAAAGATATGATTTGGGATAGCTGAAAATTTCACTGGTGTATAAGCCGTAATCTTTCCCAGTCCCATACTCCGTTTTATCTGAGCCCAAACCTTGAAGGCGGACAAAAAAGGCTTAAATCTTACTTTTTTAAAGTAACTTGGTTCCTCAAATTTTGATAACCAACCACTTGCCTCCCCACCCGCCATCATAGTATAAATAGGGGTTGGTTTTACTTCTTCATTACCCTTAAAACTTCCCCTTATAAGTTCATCCATATGTTGAAGGCAACAGGCGTAGTAATACAGTGTAAAATTAGGGACTGACCACCCGCCTCGATCTTTGGGAAGTGTCATATACTTCATTGCCCTTCTCGTTTTAGCATACCCCCATAAAAAATTATTCCCCATCTTTTCCAATCTTTTAAGCCATTTTTTATCTACCTCAAGGGGAATAGCCCGAAATAAATATAGGATTTTTGGCAGAACCATCATTTTCAATACATTGCAGCGACCCTCTAGCGATAAGTGCAAATTATGCATTCGGTCTAAATCCCTCTTTATTCTATTTAATAATGGGATAAAATTAATTTCCACCAACCGATTAACCACTGATGTAATCTTCACCCCCAAATACACTGCTTCAGATACCAATCGTCTATCTACTAGTGAAACGTGCCCAGAACATACTATTTGTGTTTTATCTGAGTTCAGCTTATATCCGGAGTATTTTCCGAACTCTCTTGCCTCTATTTCTATTGCCCTAATAGCTTCCTCCGTGTTGCTTGTCACTATAGCTACATCATCAGCATATGCAAACACCTTATATGTTTCTCCATGATATAATAGAGGTTGAATATTTTTGCATTCTTCTAATCTCAGCAAGAAAGAATCAATATATAGAGCAAAGAGCAAGGGGGAACATGGACACCCTTGTCTAGTCCCCCTAGAGATTAAGATAGTATCTGATTCCAAACCAGCAATGCAAATTCTAGCTTTTGGGGCTACATATAAAGTTTTTATAGCTGTAATATATCCACTCCCTATACCTTTCCAGCGCATGACTTCCCATAGAAACTTCCACGATACACGATCAAATGCCTTCTCGGCATCCAAAAGTAATAATCCTAAATTTGTTTGATATAGTTCTGCAAGATCAAACATGGCTATTATTCTTCTTATATGATCTATTGTATCTCTACCCGGAATAAACCCATGTTGTTGTTTTCTAACCAGCCTGACTATCACATTTGCCAATCTACTGGCCAAAATCTTTGCATAAATCTTTCCATCTACGTTTAACAAAGATATGGGTCTGTATGAACTGGGGAACTCTGTTGATTTATCCTTTTTTTTTAGCACTATAATACTTGCACATTCCCACGATAAGGGTGCCTGACCTGCCTGCGCTATACAAAAAATGCTATGCATATCCTTTTTAATGTCTATCAGGAAGGTCTTGTAAAATTCAAGTGGTATTGCATCCGGTCCAGCAGCTTTCCCTGTTGCCAGGGAGCTTACTGCCTCAATTATCTCATCAATACGAATTGGTGCATCTAATGTAATTTGTTCCTCAGAAGAGAGCCTTGTACTCTTTAATCCCCCCAGAAATTCACTAACCTTTTTTTGTAGCTGTTCAGAATACACTATGGCCCTCATTCTGACCTTGGCGGTGAGGAAATTCGATTTTTAATACGATCGTATCGACCCGCCATTTTGTGGCCCGCCGCCATTTTATGTTGCCTTCACTCAGGCAGCACAGCGAACGAAGTCCATTCTGCCTTTTCTGCTTATTCTGCAACATGGTGTTCAAAACAGCCTTCTGCCTCTATCTTTACAAGGCTGGTATTAAGGTCTGACCGAGTACACTAATCCCTGTCTGGTTTTCTAATCCTTGTTTCAACTATCTGTAGGCTCACACTATTCTCCGCCGATCTTATCTTATCGTCTGGCCTTCGCTGTCCTTTGCTAGTATTCTCTCATTCCACAACTGTCCTCCAAACGCACACAAACTTATCGCACCACATGCAACTTCGTTGTGGATCGGTTAATGAATTAGTTCAAGGGAGGGGTGACAAACACAGCTGGAGGGGAGGCAACCTTAAGTCACTTGATACTTTGTTTTCCAATTCCTTCTATTGGTGCTGTCTTGTTTTCCGACATTTCTATTGGCTCTGTTCTATCTTTACATTATTCTTACTGGCTCCTTTCTATGTGTTCTGGGAGTGTATGTAGTTAATAAATGGTTTTTATACGGTATATAAGATTGTGCGCCACAAAGTAAAGTGGCAGTCTCCTGAGAACATACCTTGTGTACTTCTTGGACAACTGTACTAGCTGCAGCTAATAAAATCTGATCTTTTACGCCTGACAGAGTGTCCCGTGTCTCTGTTAGTTGAGGCAGGTGAATCCAAGGAGATTTCAGGCGTACCCTGCGCCGCCAGGCCCATAAGGTTCTGGTTCTTCAGCGGGCGGCGGAGGCCGCCCGCCAAAGTCCCGCCGTCAGATTACCGTTCCGCGGTCGAAAGACCGCGGCGGTAATTCTGACTTTCCCGCTGGGCTGGCGGGCGGTCGCCTTCAGACCGCCCGCCAGCCCAGCGGGAAAGAGGCTTCCACGATGAAGCCGGCTCGGAATCGAGCCGGCGGAGTGGAAGCTGTGCGACGGGTGCAGTTGCACCCGTCGCGTATTTCACTGTCTGCGCAGCAGACAGTGAAATACATGTAGGGGCCCTCTTACGGGGGCCCCTGCAATGCCCATGCCAGTGGCATGGGCACTGCAGGGGCCCCCAGGGGCCCCGCGACCCCCCCTACCGCCATCCGGATCCCGGCGGTCCGACCGCCGGGATCTGGATGGCGGTAGGGGGGGTCGGAATCCCCGCGGCGGTGCAGCAAGCTGCGCCGCCGCGGAGGATTCAATGGGGCGGCGGTACACTGGCGGGACCCCGCCAGTGGTGCCGGTCCGACCGCGGCTTTACCGCCGCGGTCGGAATCCCCATTGGAGCACCGCCGGCCTGTCGGCGGTGCTCCCGCGGTCCTCCGCCCTGGCGGTCAAAGACCGCCAGGGTCAGAATGACCACCTATATCTTCACTATACAGCTCCTGATAGTAACCCTTAAAAACCTCTAGAATTCCTTCTAACTCTGTATGTTTCCGCCCATTACCATCAATTATATTCAAAACATTCTGTTTAACTGCCTTTTGTCTGACCCGTCTAGCTAAGACTTTTCCTGTGGATTCACCATATTCATAACACTCCAATCGGTGACTTTGATAGACGGCTGCCACTGTTTTATTCAAGTAAGCATTTATTTTAGCCTTAAGAATCACCATTTGGGTCTGAGTGAGAGTAATGTCTTCTCTACTAGTAATTTTACTAGCTAATTCCCTCTCTTTTGTTATTAATCTTTCTTGAAGTTCTACAATTTCCTTCCCCCTAATTTTCTGTATTCCCAAACTATAACTAAGAGTTTCACCTCTCATTGCAGCTTTAAATGAATCCCATACCATCCCCGGATCTGCCGTATTCCTATTGATATAAAAAAAGTGGTGAATCCACTCTTTCATATGGGATATATATCCTGGGTCAACCAACAATTTCCTATCAAATGTCCATACACGACGCGAATTAGATGGTCCCTTAATTGTTATGGACAATATTAATGGATTATGATCTGATAAGAATCTGGGTTTGCATTCTATTTCAGCCCCATGGATTAAGTTTTGTGATACGAAAAAATAATTCAACCTTACCAATTTAGCATGTGGGAACGAGTAATAGGTATACCCTGGATCTACAGTTTTAATATTTTCCCAGACATCTCTCAACCCATGTTCCCTTACTAACCTCCTTAGAGCTTTCCATACTTTAGGCTTTCGTCCCTGATATAAACTCTGGGTGTCCATGCTCCTGCTACCTACCTCTAAATGAATATTTAAGTCGCCACAAAAAATTATTGGTAAGGGCCATCCAACTAGTTCCATATTCAACGTATCCAGAGGCTCAGCCTCGTCCAAAACTGATCCATATATAGTGCAGAGGGTAAATTTAAATGTATTCACAGATAATTCTAAGAGAGCCCACCGCCCATCGTTACTTGCTCGAGATCTACAAACTTGTACATTGTTATTTCTGGCAAGTATCGTCACCCCACGTGTCGAAACCTCCTGTCTGGTACAAACAAGGGGCGTCAACCCAAGCTCTCGTATGAGCTCTCGCTTACTCCATGCAATGTGTGTTTCCTGCAAGCAATATAAATCTGATTTAATTAATTTAAGACCAGCTGCCACTCTTTTCCTTTTCTGGGGGCTATTTAGACCGCAAATATTCAGTGTACAAATCCTTAATCTATTTGCCATATCACTCAGTTTGATGTACCAAACTCACGTCAATACTTTCTCCCTTAAAGAAACCAACTTGTTGATATTGAATCCTATACATCCTCTTCTTTTGATATGTCTTCTTTAAATTGTTCTAAACATTTCTACCTATATTAGTGCCCCCCCCACTCCCCACCACCCCTCTCCCCCCTCTCCCCCCTCTCCCATCCTCCCACCCCTTATACCCCAACCCTGCTACCAACCTACCCCCCCCACCCCCCTGCACCCCTTACCCCTACCCTTACACCGATTTTATGTAGAGTATGGGATCTCACTGTCCCTAATGATGGTAAAGCTTCCGCTCCGACCGTCCGTACCCAGTGCATGATTTTCTTTTTCTTTTTTTTCTTTTACCTTTTCTCCCTTTCTTTATCTTTATCTCTCTCTATCTAACCCTGTTTCAGCCAAAACAATATCTTACCCCCGGCTCGACTTCTCAGGGCTTAACTCCTAACCCTCTCTACTTTACCCTCACCCCTATGTCCCAATCCAGAAAATCTATCTTAGGGAACCGGACCGTTAAGTCCACCCAAAAAAGCCCTTGCTTTCTCCTCTGTCGTGAAGAAGTAAGTCCTATTTTCCATTACTACTTTCAGTTTAGCCGGATTTAATAAAAAAACCTGTGCCCCCTTACTTTGAAGTGGCTGAATTAACTGCCGGAGCCTCCACCTTTTTTCAACAGTAATATGGCAATAGTCTGGTCTCACAAAAAACTCACATCCCTTAGCCTTACTTCTAGCATTGGGTCGAGCTCGGTCGTATATAGCCTGCCTTGCCTGATAATTAAGCAAAGAGATTAATATTGCTCTAGGTCTACCACTTCCTCCTTCTGAGTTTGGTCCTATTTTACTAAAAGGAAATCGATGGGCTCTTTGAACCTCTTTGTCCCAGTCCCACTGGTGTAAGTCCGGAAATGCTTCCTTAAGAAGTGCGACCATAAAGCTATGTATATCTGATCCTTCAAGTCCTTCTGGTACACCCAGGACGCGCAGATTTTTCCTCCTCATTCTGTCCTCTAAATCTGTCAATTTCCACTGAGTGTCCTCAAGTTGTTTCTCCACCATTTCTCGAGATGACTGGCGAGCTCCAGCCTCATCCTCCAGACGCGAGATCCGGGTCTCTGCTTCTTCCATCCGTGTAGTAAACTCTGAACATGTCTTAGCTACTCGACGAATTTGGATTTGCATCTTGCGGCAAGCCATTTGAGTCCTACGGCTCTCTAATTTAGATTCCTCTCGATGTTCCATAATGCTTTGATATATGGTTTCCAGTGACACAGGATTAGGCTGTTTCTCACCATTATCAAATAGAGTTAAATCATCCTTGGAATACTCCCACTGAAGCCCCTGAAGACCCTTAGTGTCCAATGGGTTAGTGGAGTGCTTATTAGGTCCTACTTGCTCACTTCTCTTCCTCTGTTTTTTCCTGACAGTGGCACTCCTGCCACTCTCCTGTAATTCCTTTCCCAGTGCCAAAGAGGACACCTCAGATTCGAATTCAGAAGAAGTTTTATCCGCCTCCAAATCCAGCTGCTCGTTGCTTGACCAACTTAAATGATCTGATAGTGAGAAAAACTTGTCTCCTTGTATTGTCTCATTATCGCGTAATCCCACTGGCCTCCGCTCCACCTGTAATAATGACCTAGCGCCTTGTGCGCCCTCCCTCTGCTCCCTCTGCTCCATCTGACTCCCGGTAGCTTGTTTTTGTAAAGTTGCCACATCTTCAGCATCACTCTGCCCACCTTTATGCGGGGGGGCACATCTATAGCCGTCATCTCTTCGTTTACTAGAGGATCAGCCTCCTCCACAGCGGCGGGGGGGGTATCTATGCCCCCCACCAGTATGTCCTTCCCTTTCTCAAAATACCTGTCCAGTGAAGCACTCTTGTTTTTGGAGACAACCTTCTCACCTAAGCCTTGTTTTATATCCGTACCCCCCCCCTGCCGTGCCGACAGGCTTACTCTTACCGGCTTGCCTCGTCCAGACAGAGTCACATTTTTCACTCCCTTAGGTGGCATTTTTACCTTTTTTTTTTGCTTTTTAATGCAAAATGCGTTATTATAATATACGCCCAGTGTCAAATACTTGTAATACAATAAAGAAACTCTAACCGTTTTTTGAGTCCACGTCGAAAATTGCCCCCAATTGGGACCCGTGAGCACAGACCTGTAGTTGTCTTCAGGTAGGAGCAGGAGCAGTCCAGACCGCATCCAGGGAAAACACTTTGCAATCCTTTTGGCCTCCGTCAGCAAATCCACGTAGTTTTACTTCTCCCAGGAAGAAAAAAAAAGGCCCTGCAGAAACCAAGAGCCAAGTAGCCTTGAACAATCCTCACATGAGAAGCAGTCCTTCAAAAAGCAATGTCACCCGCAATATTTCCCCTGTGCCGCCCCTCCTGAGAGTCCTGGGGCAGTCATCCCCAAGAAAAGAGGGAGCAGGTGAAGCAACGCGAGTCGGCACAATGTTGCTAAAATGCCGCTACATTGTTTTCCTCTAAGCGCGACTGCCGAAGGAAGCTCCGACCCGCGGGAGAGCTGCCGCAACACTGGGAGGTTTCCTTGGTCGGAGCAGACGCTTCGCGGCTGCGTTACGCGGCCGCCATCTTGCTCTCCGTCCTAAAACCATCCCCCCGCCTATGTTTTCCAATGTGTTGTCCAGAGTGTTGTCTGCCCTGCTGAAGCACATGCGGAGCTACATCGTTTTCCCTCAGGTGGAGGATTTGCCAACAGTGAAAGGTGACTTCTATGCCCTGGGACATATTCCCAACATCATAAGAGCTATTGATGGGACACATGTGGCCTTAGTCCACCCCGCAGGAGTGAACAGGTGTACAGAAACCGGAAGAGTTACCATTCAATGAATGTGCAGATGGTGTGTTTGGCAGACCTGTACATCTCCCATGTTAATGCCAAATTCCCTGGCTCAGTGCATGACGCTTACATCCTGCGGAATAGCAGCACCCCTTATGTGATGGGGCAACTCCAGAAGCACCGTGTGTGGCTACTAGGTGAGCACCTGGAACCAAATCAGTGGGAATAGTTGTCTGGGTCTGGGGATATCCCTAAGAGTTAGTGTGTGTCTAACAGATGTCCCTCGCCATTTGCAGGTGACTCTGGTTACCCCAACCTGTCATGGCTACTGACCACAGTGAGGAATCCCAGGACAAGGGCAGAGGAACGCTACAATGAGGCCCATGGGTGAACTAGGAGGATTATAGAACGCACCTTCGGCCTCCTGAAGGCCAGGTTCCGGTGCCTCCATATGACAGGTGGTTCCCTATTCTATTCACCAAAGAAGGTGTGCCAGATCATCGTGGCCTGCTGTATGCTTCACAACTTGGCTTTGCGACGACAGGTGCCTTTTCTGCAGGAGGATGGTCCAGATGGAGGGGTTGTGGCAGCTGTGGAGCCTGTGGACAGTGAAGACGAGGAAGCAGAAGAAGAGGACATTGACAACAGGAACTCTGTGATCCTGCAATATTTCCAGTGAGGCACAGGTAAGAAGACAAACCTGCCTACTACATGTACTTTAACACTACTACCTCTCTACTGCCTGTCCTTTTCATCCAGTGTATGGTCACTGAGTTGTCACTTTCCCTTACGATTTCACAGATGTGGGTCCCACTGTGTGACATCTGCTTTGTTTCCTCATGGACTAGAGCTGTGTGACATAGGTATGTTGACATTACAATTGAAAGAGCATTTTGTCACTGTAATTGCTAATACACTAATTCAAAATCACAGACAGACTCCTGATTTTTTTGTGCTTTAAGGGTGTTTATTTAAGTGCTCAATATTGGAGGGGGTTGTAAAATGGTGAGGGGTGATGGTGGAGGAATGCCCATGGCAGAGTCTAGTCTATTAGTCTCACAGGTGCATTGTTCAAAGGGGCATAGGAAGTGGAGCTGGGGCAGTTTGAGGATGGACAGGGTGACAAGGTGGGACAAAAGGATGACATTCAGGGTGGTCTCATTTCTTGGCGGGGTCTAGGCATCGTTCTCTGTCTTTGTCCTGGATCTCAGGGACCGTTTGTGGGGTGGTTCTCCCTCTGCAGGGGGAGGGTTGCTGGTGTGGTGGTCCTGTGGCAGTGCCTCCTGTCCATTAGCGCCGGCAGAGGTGGTGGGCAGTTCATCATCCAGGATAGTGTCAGGGGCCCCTTGTTGTGCCACAGTGTCCCTCGTGGTGTTGAGGACTTCCTTCGGCACCCCTACGATGGTGCCCAGGGTGTAATTGATGAATCTAAGTTCCTCCCTGAAGCCCAAATACTGTTCCTCCTGCAGCCGCTGGGTCTCCTGAAACTTGGCCAGTACTGTTGCCATCGTCTCCTGGGAATGGTGATAGGCTCCCATGATGTTGGAGAGGGCCTCGTGGAGAGTGGGTTCCCTGGGCCACCTGTCCTCCCCCTGTCACACAGCAGCCCTCCCAGTTCCCCTGTTTCCCTGGGCCTCTGTCCCCTGAACGGTGTGCCCACTGCCACTGCCCCCAGGTCCCTGTTGTTGTTGGGGTAGTGGGTTAGCCTGGGTTCCCTGTAGTGGTGGACACACTGCTGATTGACGTGTCCTGGGGACAGAGGTATGGGCCCGCTGGGTGGGTGCTGTGCTGGTGTTTCCAGAGGGGGTAAGCTCTGTGGTGGCCTGTGACTGTGTGAGGGGAACCGACTGTCCCGAGGTCCCAGATGGGCCGGGCTGGTCGTCTAGATCCAGTTGGACAGAGCTGCTGTCATCACTGTGGGCATCTTCTGTTGGTGGTGTGGAAATGTCTGGACTCTCCTGTGCGGTGACGTTGGGTAGGGGTCCTGCAGGGGTGTAAAAACATGATTATTGCATCTGTGTGTGCCATGGTGTGCAATGGGTGGGTGACCGTGTACCACAGTGCTTGCATTCCTGTGTGGGACCTTGTGTGATGATGGTTTAGGGGGGTGTATGGGTATGTGCAGTGGCCATGCTTTGGTGATGGGTGTCCATGCTTTGTTGTTGCATGCAGGGCTTGGTGTTGGGATGTGTGGTTTGTGATATTGGGACATTTGTGAGGAGTTGGAGTGATGGGGGTGAGGGCGAGGATGGGGGTAAGTGATGGCATGCAGGTAGGGTGGGGGATATAGTACTAAAGATTTAACTTACCAGAGTCCATTCCTCCAGCTACTCCTGCGAGGCCCTCAGGATGCAGAATAGCCAAGACTTGCTCCTCCCATGTTGTTAGTTGTGGGGGAGGAGGTGGGGGTCCGCCGCCAGTCCCCTGAACCGCAAGGTGGTGTCTTGAGACCACGGAACTCACCTTCACCCGTAGGTCGTTCCACCTCTTCCTGATGTCATCCCTATTTCTTTCCTATATTCCTATTTCTTGGGTGCTGTCCCACTGCGTTGACCCTGTCCACTATTCTTCGCCATAGCTCCATCTTCCTAGTGTGGGCGTATTCCTGTTGGCGTGACGGTGGAGGTTTTGTTATCACCAGTTTATCACTGACCTTTTGTGTGGTGGACTTGTGTGGGTGTCTAAATTTTGGCGGATTCCGAGCTGTGGGTCGTATTTGCTGTGGCGGAATTCCGCTGCCGCAGCGGTGTGTTGGCGGTCTTCTGCACGGCGGTAAGCAGCTTTTACCGCCAATGTTGTAATGACCCCCTAAGTATGTAGACTTTAGGCCATCTGGAATGGGGGAACTCCGGAAACAAACTAAGATAAGCCTAAGGGAAGAGAAATCAGCACATAAGTTTGAGCAAAATAGATCCCTTCAGGCATCCTGGGGGATTAAACCTCGTCGTCACGAGTAGGAGAGACATCCATCAGTCCTTGATCCCTCCTCTAACCGAAAAAATAGAATATAGGTGAAGTAGCTCATCATGGGTGTAGGTAAGTTCATCTTGCCTGGCATGTTACCCCCATATTTCACTGTATGTATGTTGTTTTAGTCCTTGTGTCACTGGGATTCTGCCAGGCAGTACCCCAGTGCTCATAGTATGTGCCCTGCATGTGTTCCCTGTGTGGTGCCTAACTGTATCACTGAGGCTCTGCTAACCAGAACCTCAGTGTTTATGCTCTCTCTGCTTTCCAAATTTGTCACTGCAGGCTAGTGACTAAATTTACCAATTCACATTGGCATACTGGTACACCCACATAATTCCCTAGTATATGGTACTGAGGTACCCAGGGTATTGGGGTTCCAGGAGATCCCTATGGGCTGCAGCATTTCTTTTGCCACCCATAGGGAGCTCTGACTATTCTTACACAGGCCTGTCACTGCAGCCTGCATGAAATAACATCCATGTTATTTCACAGCCATTTACCACTGCACACAAGTAACTTATAAGTCACCTATATGTCTAACCTTCACCTGGTGAAGGTTGGGTGCCAAGTTACTTAGTATGTGGGCACCCTGGCACTAGCCAAGGTGCCCCCACATCGTTCAGGGCAAATTCCCCGGACTTTGTGAGTGCGGGGACACCATTACACGCGTGCGCTATACATAGGTCACTACCTATGTATAGCGTCACAATGGTAACTCCGAACATGGCCATGTAACATGTCTAAGATTATGGAATTGTCACCCCAATACCATTCTGGTATTTGGGGGACAATTCCATGATCCCCCGGGTCTCCAGCACAGAACCCGGGTACTGCCAAACTGCCTTTTCAGGGTTTCCACTGCAGCTGCTGCTGCTGCCAACCCCTCAGATAGGTTTCTGCCCTCCTGGGGTCCAAGCAGCCCTGGCCCAGGATGGCAGAACAAAGGATTCCCTCTGAGAGAGGGTGTTACACCCTCTCCCTTTGGAAATAGGTGTGAAGGGCTGGGGAGGAGTAGCCTCCCCCAGCCTCTGGAAATGCTTTGATGTTCACAGATGGTGCCCATCTCTGCATAAGCCAGTCTACACAGGTTCAGGGATCCTCCAGCCCTGCTCTGGTGCCAAACTGGACAAAGGAAAGGGGAGTGACGACTCCTCTGACCAGTACCTCCCAGGGGAGGTGCCCAGAGCTCCTCCAGTGTGTCCCAGACCTCTGCCATCTTGGAAACAGAGGTGTTGGGGGCACACTGGACTGCTCTGAGTGGCCAGTGCCAGCAGGTGACGTCAGAGGCTCCTTCTGATAGGCTCTTCCCTCTCTTGGTAGCCAATCCTCCTTCCCTGGTAGCCAAACATCCTTTTCTGGCTATTTAGGGTCTCTGCTTTGGGGAATTCTTCAGATAACGAATGCAAGAGCTCACCAGAGTTCCTCTGCATCTCCCTCTTCGACTTCTACCAAGGATCGACCGCTGACTGCTCCAGGACGCCTGCAAAACTGCAACAAAGTAGCAAGACGACTACCAGCAACAATGTAGCGCCTAATCCTGCCGTCTTTCTCAGCTGTTTCCAGGTGGTGCATGCTCTAGGGGTAGCCTGCCTTTACCCTGCACCAGAAGCTCCGAAGAAATCTCCCGTGGGTCGACGGAATCTTCCCTCTGCTAACGCAGGCACCAAAAGACTGCATCACCGGTCCTCTGGGTCTCCTCTCATCCTGACGAGCATGGTCCCTGGAACACAGCAAATGTGTCCAAGTGACTCCCAAAGTCCAGTGACTCTTCATTCCAAGTTTGGTGGAGGTATGTCCTTGCCTCCTCACGCCAGGTTGCAAAGCTGTGTACTGCATGATTTGTAGCTGCTCCGGCTCCTGTGCACTCTTCCAGGATTTCCTTCATGCATAGCCTAGACTGGGTCCCCAGCACTCCGTCCTGCAGTGCACAACCCTCTGAGTTGGCCTCCGACGTCGTGGGACCCTCTTTTGTAACTTCACGTGGACTCCAGTTCACTAATCTTCTAAGTGCCTGTTGAGGTACTTCTGCGGGTGCTGCCTGCTTCTGAGAGGGCTCTCTGAGTTGCTGAGCGGCCCCTCTGTCTCCTCCTCTAAGGGGCGACATCCTGGTCCTTCCTGGTCCTCAGCAGCACCCAAAAACGTCTACCACGATCCTGGCAACTAGCAAGGCTTGTTTGTGGTATTTCTGCGTGGGAACACCTCTGCAAGGTTCATCGCAACGTCACACATCTGTCTCCCAAAGGAGAAGTTCCTAGTCATCTTCTTTCTTGCAGAACTCCAAGCTTCTTCCATCCAGAGGCAGCTTCCTTGCACCTTGATCAGGGGTTTCCTGGGCTCCCCCCCCCCCGGACACTGTTGCGACTATTTGACTTGGTCCCCTTGCCTTGCAGGTCCTCAGGTCTGGAAATCCGTTGTCAGTGCACTGCTGGTGTTTGTTGTTTTTGCAGAATCCCCCTATCATGACTATTGTGCTCTTTTGGGGTAGTAGGTGCACTTTACTCCTACTTTTCAGGGTCTTGGGGTGGGGTATCTTGGACACCCTGACTGTTTTCTTACAGTCCCAGTGACCCTCTACAAGTTCACATAGGTCTGGGGTCCATTCGTGATTCGCATTCCACTTTTGGAGTATATGGTTTGTGTTGCCCCTATACCTATGCCTGCCTATTGCAACCTATTGTAATTCTACACTGTTTGTATTACTTTTCTGACTCTTACTTACCTATTTTGGGTTTGTGTACATATAACTTGTGTATAGTACTTACCTTCTTACTGAGGGTACTCACTGAGACACTTGTGGCATATTGTCATAAAAATAAAGTACCTTTAATTTTAGTAACTGTGTATTGTGTTTTCCTATGATATGGTGCATATGATATAAGTGGTATAGTAGGAGCTTTGCATGTCTCCTAGTTCAGCCTAAGCTGCTTTGCCATAGCTGCCTTCTATCAGCCTAAGCTGCTAGAAACACCTCTATTCTACTAATAAGGGATAACTGGACCTGGCACAGGGTGTAAGTACGACAAGGTACCCACTATAAGCCAGGCCAGCCTCCTACAATGGGTGAAAACATCTTCAATACTCAAGAAAGCTAAAGGTGCACAGGAAGAGAACCGGAATGCCAATGAGGTTAGGAGGCATTTTGTTTCCGGACCCTCTCAAGGCTATAGCAGGGGAACAGTTTCAGAAGTCAAAAAGGATGGGCCTTTAATATATGAGTTAAAGCAGTACAAAGGCAAAATGTGACAGAAAATCAGGAAATATTGATTAAAGTGGCCAGGTGAAACGTGGAGCAGATAAACTCACCTGGGGTAGGAGACAATCCAAGCCCTGGGAGAGAACTATAGAGCCCAGTTCAAGCTCCCTAGGGGAGGTGCAGGTCAGGGGAGTGGTCACTCCCCTTTCCTTTGTCCAGTTTCGCGCCAGAGCAGGGCTAAGGGGTCCCCTGAACCGGTGTAGACTGGCTTATGCAGAATTGGGCACATCTGTGCCCAAGAAAGCATTTCCAGAGGGTGTCACACCCTCTCTCAGAGGAAGTTCTTTGTTCTGCCATCCTGGGCCAGGCCTGGCTGGACCCCGGGAGGGCAGATGCCTGTCTGAGGGGTTGGCAGCAGCAGCAGCTGCAGTGAAACCCCAGGAAGGGCAGTTTGGCAGTACCAGGGTCTGTGCTACAGACCACTGGGATCATGGGATTGTGCCAACTATGCCAGGATGGCATAGAGGGGGCAATTCCATGATCATAGACATATTACATGGCCATATTCGGAGTTACCATTGTGAAGCTACATATAGGTAGTGACCTATATGTAGTGCACGCGTGTAATGGTGTCCCCGCACTCACAAAGTCCGGGGAATTGGCCCTGAACAATGTGGGGGCACCTTGGCTAGTGCCAGGGTGCCCACACACTAAGTAACTTAGCACCCAACCTTTACCAGGTAAAGGTTAGACATATAGGTGACTTATAAATTACTTAAGTGCAGTGTAAAATGGCTGTGAAATAACGTGGACGTTATTTCACTCAGGCTGCAGTGGCAGGCCTGTGTAAGAATTGTCAGAGCTCCCTATTGGTGGCAAAAGAAATGCTGCAGCTCATAGGGATCTCCTGGAACCCCAATACCCTGGGTACCTCAGTACCATATACTAGGTATTTATAAGGGTGTTCCAGTAAGCCAATGTAAATTGGTAAAATTGGTCACTAGCCTGTTAGTGACAATTTGTAAAGAGAGAGCATAACCACTGAGGTTCTGGTTAGCAGAGCCTCAGTGAGACAGTTAGGCATCACACAGGGAACACATACCTATAGGTCACAAACTTATGAGCACTGGGGTCCTGACTAGCAGGGTCCCAGTGACACATAACAAACATACTGAAAACATAGGGTTTTCACTATGAGCACTGGTCCCTGGCAAGCAGGATACCAGTGGGACAGTGAAAACACCCTGACATACACTCACAAACAGGCCCAAAGTGGGGGTAACAAGGCTAGAAAGAGGCTACTTTCTCACAATGGTGCTACATAGAACATTTCCACCTCATACACAACCTCAATATAATATCCAGTGATCATGTGCGCCACCAGTTACAGCCTACCGAGCAGACCAAGATAGCAAATAATGAAAAGGATATGACTTTGCTGAAGTTAATTGCATGGGGGGGGGGCACTCAGCACACAAGTAACAATGAAGGGAGGATACCAAAATGGGCTAATATGGTTTTAGACATCGTTAAGCTACACAGAAACCCCAAAAAAGGATAGAAAAATGTGATAGCAGCTCTTTAAGAACCTACTAGGAACACTAGCAGGGAGGAATAGATTGCCTAAGTAACAACAGATCTTTGGCTGGGATTTGGAGGCAAGGAAACTGAAACTGAAGAAGGAACTGAACAAATTGCTATTATTCCAGAAGAACAAACAGGGAGCCATGTAGGGTCCTGAAACAAAAGGTTAAACTTCTCAGACAAACACATAGAAAATTCATAAGAATGGTGCAGCTAAAGAAAGATGACTTCACTTGGGAAAAACTTCCTCCAGCCGTGAAAATAAGTAAATTCTGAGAGAAAAGAAAAAGAAATTGTAACATCACTCCAAAAGAGGGGGGAAGAACTATATAAAGCAATAATCCCCTTGTTGACCTCGAGCACAGTACCATCAAGAAAGAAAAGCAAACTGGCAAGGTTAGGAAATCAAGTGCTTGAGGGGAAAATGGGCACCCCAGAGCCAGTTACATCAGAGGCCGCCTCAAGTAGAACAGCTCGTAAAGCCAGGCATATAGGAATTTGGACTCCAGAAAAGAGGGACCCCCTAGCAAGTCAAATTAACCCTCCAGATGTCATTTGCCAATGGACCCATGTAAAAACATTCAATGAATGTTAGCCAGACTAAGAGGGTCAGGTACCACAGTAGGCCTTCTTTAAAGCAGAATTCCTTTTGTCGGGCCAAATACAAATAGTTGTATACGCCAACTGTCTTCTCACATGTTTAGTTCCAGACAGCTGGGGGTGGGTGTCTTTTTTGGTCCAAATATAAGAAGGGATGACAACAAGTGCCAAGCAACTATAGAATGATGTCACTTCTGGATTCAGAGAGTAAAGGATATTCCCGACATAAATATCTTGAGGCATGGACTGTGACAAAACAACTGATCCCCTGATTCCAAATGGTGTTTCAAAAAAATTGCCAGATAGAGGACAATTTGCTAACCTTCTTATGTCTGATACAGGACCTGACCTGGCCAAAGGCCCCACCATTATATGCAGTGTTTATTGATTTCACCAACACCTTTGATAATGTTCCAAGAGCAAAGCTGTGGGCCAAGTTGAATGACTGGAGAATTCCATCATGCCTACTTAAAGCTTTGGATTACCTGTATAGCGAGACATGGGTAAAAATTAAACTGACATTAAACTTGTCAAAAACTCTACGCAGATAAAGGCCTTAAACAAACATGTATCATTCCTCCCCCATCATTTAACATCTTTGTGAAGTTTATGATATTGGGTAGCAAACTCATCTAAGAAAGGTGCATAGTTAGTATCAGCAGTATTGTATAGGCTTCCTATCATAAGTAATGTCGGTAAACAGAGAAATTGGACAGTGACATCCAAATAAGTGCAGGGGCCATTAGTAGGCTGTATAAAGATGCCCACGGGACACTTCCCAAACTAATACACACACATAAACACCCATACAAACCAACATTCACACACACTGACAAACCCACACACATACTCACAAAACAATACCAAACACACATAATCACACAAACACTCACAAGAGCCAGATATCCCCACATGTTCACTGAGAAACACCTACACACATGTATGCACATAGTCATCTACATCGATAAATACACAACCATGTACACAGATGCGCAGTCACGCACACCCACACCTAAACCAAAATAGTACTCTAGTCAAATTCCCTTATAAAAATACTTAACAAATCAAAATACTCCCACATGCAGAGGCATGCACTCACACAAAGAGGCAGACACACACCTCCATGCACACATATACACAGTTCTATACTGGTAGATGTGCATATCCCATCACACTTTTACTTACACACATGTATAGACATACTCAGTTACAATGACCACAAATACATTATTCTGCACTTACTTACTCACAACCATATACGGTTAAACACTTGTCGAGATGAAATTGGGTACACTTTTTAAAAGGTTCTTTGGATCTGTGGTTCCACTACAGCACTTTATTTAGTCAGTATCATGGTTATTGCACCAGTTATGGGCATTGTGGTAAATTTGAAGAACAAGTAAATGCGTAACAATGTTTTCAAAATCAAAATGGCTCTCATTTGTTTTTTGGGTGGCTGTTAAAAGAGCCGTTGGGCCCCATTTATGAGGCTCTAGAGCACACTGCACCACCGGAACATCATTTTTTTTTACCCTCCAGTGCCACAGTGTTCCAGCCCCTATTTAAAAGGTCTTTTAAAACCAATGTGTGCATCTTTTCATGGCCTTGTAAATATTGAATCCTTTCATACACAACACTACATGAAAGGGGCATTTCATGGGTGTTGCTTGTGGTGTTCCCATGCAACACCCATGGAACCCAAAGGAATCTTATGCATTCCCAGATTTAGAAGTCTGAGAATATGTCAGATTCCTATGCTACCTCAGGGGTAGTCCAATAATTTTTCTTCAGAAAAAGAAGTACATTTATTATGCACACACTAGTAAATACTACACATTTATTTAGAAATATACATTGGCAGATTGAATATACCATAGGTGACATTGTGTAATCATTGATGACCCCTTAAAGGGGTCACCCCAACATACCAAATGAGTATCAACAGTCAATATGCAATCACATGATATTACCTGGCATGAATCATTGTCATCATGGTGATAATAATATACCAATAAAACATATGCAGTCATCATGAAAACCCAATAAAACATTTATCAGGAATTAATTTTCTGCTTGTGCCTCATTTCATGTACTTAACATTGAACTGCAATAACCAGAACAACCCTGGAAGATATAGCAGTAAAACAGCATGATGAAAAGCATTGCAGTGTAACCATAGAATCATCCCCTAAAGGGTGTTACCACATAAAACAGCATGGTGAATAACATTGCAGTGTAACCATACATTCAGCCACTAGAGGGCATAACCACATGAACCATGCATAAGGGCGAACTATATAGCAAAAGTTATAACCATGGGATAGCTTAAAAAAACAAGTAAAAGCAGGAAAGGTGATGATTTTGGGCCCCCAAACTAGGGTGAGGACCATGCAAATCCAGACCACATCATGCTAAACGATTTGGTGGTAGTCCCATCATCCTAGGACCACCCCAGGCTCAGATATGGGTGAAAATGCAAGTTAAGTGGAACGTCTTGCAAAGCATTATTGGCCTCTGAAAAGCTGGGAAGGGCCGAGGTTATTGTACTTCTGGCTTTCTCTTGAGAATGCGGCCTTGTACTGTGTTTCTTTGTTAATGGTGGGGGGGGGGGGTCCGGTCCCATTTGTGAGACAAGAAGCCCAATCAACAAAACACATTTTGGCAGTGGGTGGTGAAACAATAAAGACTGGACAAGTGACATCACTGAATTCTGAATCTTGAGGACTATTTTTTGGAAGGAATTAAGGATTGTTTGTTGCTTCAATAATTTAGGCTTGATGACATTGGTTGCATACCTAATGTATGTATGCCTTCTTTTTAGTCACTTAGGGCGTTGTATGGTGGTTTTTCTTTGGATCCCTTAGCTTGATTTTTTATGTACCAATTCTCTTTCAAGAATGCTAAATAATTCAATCTTTTGAGTAACATCCTTGGGATATACTCCCCCCTTTTTGGACACTCATAGTGAGGAATTGGATTTGTTGGTTGGTCTCTGTCTTTGGTGATTGGTTCTTGGTGTTGGTGTTCAGGCTGGACTGTTCCAATGGGGAGCAGGGTCAAGACTGATTTGCATGTGGCTGAGCCTAAACTGGGGCGGTGTGGTGAGCAAAATACCAATGGATTAAACCCAGATCTGTGACTTGGGGTGAATGTTTACATTGTTCAGCATTCCATCCATCATCTGTTCTTTTTGCTCGTAACCAAAGGTCAGCATCAATGGGCTCCCACCACAAAACACCTTTTGGTAGGCCAAAATTCTTCTCTATGAAGTTGTTCCCCAAAACAGCTGAGCATGAATAGGGCAATATCCCACTAGACACTATTACTAGGCTGAGCTTTTTCTAAATACAACTTTCTCTCAAAATAAAGCTCCACTTGAATTGACTAGTCCGTCACCACATATATCATGTACTGGCCAGATTTCTACATATATTTTCCTCCCTCGTGAAACCTATCAAAAAAGAGCCCAGGACCCCACCTGACACTCTGCCTGTTACTAAACAAAGGGTCAGATTTAGAACTTAGCAGACGGGTTTCTCCATCACAACGGTGATGGATAGCTCGTCTGTTGAAATCTAGGGACCATATCTATGTTTTTTTTGTGCCGCATTTGCATCACTTTTTGATGCAAATGCGGTACAAACTTAGAAAATAACATTGTATTTTGTATGTTTGCACCACATTTGCGTCAAAAAGTGACGTAAATACAGCACAAAAAAAGTATAAATATGGGCCTAAATCCTATAAGAATTAATGGGATTTTGATGTCAGCGGACTGGTTATCACTCCCCATTGTGATGGTGCAACCCATCCGTCGAGTTCTAAATACGCATCTAAATATAACGTTCTTGCTGAAGAAAGTTCATCCTCAACGTTCCTACACTCTATCATGCATACCACATTGTGGTGGGCCAAGAATCTAATACATGCACCTGTCTCTCTAAACACATATCTGCATCAAGACCTTAGTCCTCCATCACACAAGCTACCCTCTACTAGGACAAGCCACTTCTACATACAACTTCCATCCTTAAGAACGCTTAGCCTGAAGACTGGAGTTTCCCTCTAGAAAGATCACCTATTAGTATACTAAACTTCTACATACTGTAATCACCCTAACCAAAGGTCAGCATCAAGAGGCCTGTCCAATACACATAAAATCCTTCAGAGCAGGCTGAGCATTTTCTATATGCAGTTGTCTCTCTAAAGTAACCTCTGCATCAAGAAGTAAATCCAGCACCAAATAAATTACCTGGTACTAGGCAAAGCACCTTTTATAAGAAATGCTCTCCCTCAACAAAGTTTGCACTGAACCGTTCAGTCCACCTACACAAATATCATGTTCTGGTAGGCCAAGATTTTTTATATAGGACTGTCTACTTAAAGCAAGCTGCAGATGAAGAGGTCTGTCTCACATTGGAGACATCATGTTTTAGTAGACCGTCCCTCTTGTACATACAATTGTGCCCCCAAAGAAAAATCACCATCAAGATGGAAGCCCCCCAAGATATACAGCATCATTTAGTAGGATACAGCTTTTCTAGGTACAGTTGTCTCGCTAACGAAATATCTGCATTACGTGATTAGTCCCTTAATGATCAGTGTGAAACCTCCTGCCCTTTACTATACATACTATGTAGTGGTAGGCCGAGCCTCTCCTACATACAACTGTACAGCTTAAGAAATTTCTCCCTCAAGTCAGCCTCCTACTACACACATCAACTAATACTGTGCCAAGCCTCTCATACACACAATTTTCTGTCTCAAAATAGATCAGCTTAAAGGCTCCAGAACCTTCTAGATGAAGCTGTCTCCCTTAACAAGGCTCTGAAACATGAAGCCACTGCCCCATGAGGAACTTATGGAATTTTAGTATATTGAATCTCTGTTAGATATACTTCTTCCCCTCAACAAACGTCTGCCACTACACACATGAATTATAACTAGACTGAATATTCTTCATGAGAGAAGCTTAGAGGGAATACTCCTCCAGTTTCCAAAATACATATAGCATGTACATGCTGGCTGTTAGAAATGGGGTCTTTGGATGGCACTCAGGTTACCCCCTGTCCAGGCAAGGACTCTCACTCGAGTCAGGGTAAAGGAATATCACACTCAGTTAATCCCGCTCTCCACCTTGGTAGCTTGGCACGAGCGGGTAGGCTTAACTTCAGAGACAAGGTTTAAATTATTTGCACCAACATACACATTAATATAGTAAAAACACCACAAAATGAATCAACACAGGTTTAGAAAAATAGCAAATATTTATCTAACCAAAACAAGACCAAAACAAAAACAATTCGACACACAAGTCATGAATGTTTAAAGATTAAACTTAAAAATAGCACTTAGAAACACAAAATGCTTCGATGAGGTGTTAACACGTCGTCGTGACGAAGTCGTTCCCAATAATCCGACACCAGCGGTGCCGGGCACGGAGTCACGCAGCCCCCCCCAGGTACAGTACCTTAGTAAAGTGTGAAAACAAGCCATTGCGCGAAATCGGGGATCGCAGCATCACTGATTCCGAGGCGGCATTGGGGCGAAGGAGCTGAGGCGTCACGAAGAGGCGTCGGGTACTTGCTGCGGAGCGGTGGAGGTGAGGCGGCATCTGTGTTACACGCTGAATCTGCGCACTTTGGGTGGAGTTGTTATCCGGCGGCCACGAAGTGGTGCAGCAAATTCCACAGAGTCTTGGACTTCGGTGGGGCTTCGGCAGTGTCGGGCTTGCGAGGGTCGTTGCACTCAAGAGAACAACGAAGTCAGGTGCAGGCAGCATACTGGGATTTAGCAGCAGTGACGGTCCGGAGTCCTCCAAAGTCGGTTTCTTGGATTTTCACCAGCTTCTCCTTTCAATAGCCCAGGGACTGAATAAGGCACCACTTGTCAAGGCAGGAGTCTCAGCAGAGAGTTCAGGTGCTGGTGGGGAAGTCTTTGATGGCCCTGAGACTTCAGGACACAGGGAAAGCTCAGTCCAAGCCCTTGGAGATTCAAAGTCCAGTCTTTGTCCCCTTTCACAGGCAGAAGCAGCAACTGCAGGATAGCTCCACCAAGCACAGTCACAAGCAGCGCAGCACTTCTCCTCAGCTTTTCAGCTCTTCTCCTTGGCTGAGGTTCCTCTTGATTCCAGAAGTGATCTAATTTTCAGGGGCTCTTCTTATATCCCTTTCTGACTTTGAAGTAGGCTTACTTCAAAGGAAAGTCTCTCTTGTTTGTAAGATCCTGCCTTGCCCAGGCAAGGCCCCAGACAGCATTGTGTGAAGGCAGGTAGAGTAAGTGACCACTCCTCCCCTCCCTCCTAGCACAGATGGCTTATCAGGATATGCAGGCTACACCCCAGCTCCCTTTGTGTTTCTGCCTAGAGAGAGGTGCAAGCAGCCCAACTGTCAAACTGACCCATCCACAAATAGGCAAAGTCACAGAATGGTTTAAGCAAGAAAATTCCTACTTTCTAAAAGTGCCATTTTCAAACACCAACTTCACTAAAAGATGCATTTTTCAATTGTGAGTTCAGAGACCCTAAACTTCATATTTCTATCTGCTCCCTGAGGGAATTTGCACTTCAATAATATTTAAAGGCAGTGTAGGAGGCTGGCCTGGTTTGTAGTGGGTACCTTGGGTACTTATACACCTTACCCCAGGTCCAGTTATCCCTTTTTTAGGCATTTTCTTGGATGTGAGGTCATTAAGAGGGGCTGCAATGGAGCCATAGTTCTTAATGAACCTCCTGTAATACCCAGTGAGGCCTAGGAAGGCTCTCACCTGAGTCTGAGTAGTAGGGGGAACCCAATCTATAATAGTTTGGATTTTCCCCTGAAGTGGTGCAATCTGTTCCCCACCAACAAGGTGTCCCAGATAAACCACCTTCCCCTGCCCTATCTGGCACTTTGAAGCCTTGATAGTGAGGCCTGCCTTTTGCAGGGCCTCCAAAACTTTCCATAGGTGGACCAGGTGATCATCCCAGCTGGAGCTAAAGACAGCTATATCGTCCAGATATGCTGCACTAAAAGCTTCCAGCCCTTGTAGGACTGTGTTCACCAACCTTTGAAAAGTGGCAGGTGCATTTTTCAATCCAAAAGGCATTACTGTGAATTGGTAATGGCCTCCAATGGTTGAAAATGCAGTTTTTGCTTTTGCATCTTCTGATAATTTGATCTGCCAATACCCTGCAGTCAAGTCAAAAGTGCTTAGATACTTGGCAGATGCCAGTGTATCTATGAGCTCATCTGCCCTGGGTATAGGGTGAGCATCAGTTTTGGTTACCTGGTTGAGACCTCTGTAGTCAACACAAACCGCATTTCCTTCTTTCCATCTTTGGAATGAGGTTTTGGTACAAGTACCACAGGAGAAGCCCACGGACTTTCAGAGTGCTCAACCACTCCCAGTTCTAACATTTTCTGCACCTCTTGCTTTATGCAGTCTCTGACATGGTCAGGCTGCCTATAGATCTTACTTTTGACAGGCAAGCTGTCTCCAGTATCTATAGTGTGCTCACACCAAGAAGTGGTACCTGGCACAGTAGAGAAGAGTTCAGAAAACTGACCCAGGAGATTTATGCAATGGTCTTTCTGCTCAGCAGTAAGACAGTCAGCCAAAACTACACCTTCCACTAGAGCATCTTGTTCTGTGGAAGAGAAGAGATCAGGGAGAGGGTCACTCTCTTCTTCCTGTCCCTCATCAGTTGCCATGAGCAGGGTGAGATCAGCCCTGTCATAGTAGGGTTTCAGGCGATTGACATGGAGCACCCTAAGGGGACTCCTGGCAGTGCCTAAGTCAACTAAGTAGGTGACTTCACCCTTTTTTTCAACAATTGTGTGGGGTCCACTCCATTTATCTTGGAGTGCTCTTGGGGCCACAGGCTCCAAGACCCACACTTTCTGCCCTGGTTGGTACTGAACCAAAACAGCGTTCTGGTCATGCCATTGCTTTTGGAGCTCTTGGCTGGCCTGAAGGTTTTTACTGGCCTTTTTCATGTACTCAGCCATCCTTGATCTGATGCCAAGTACATAATCCACTATATCTTGCTTTAGAGCTTTTAAAGGTTATTCCCAACCCTCCTTGACAAGTGTTAGTGGACCCCTCACAGGGTGTCCAAAGAGGAGTTCAAAGGGGCTGAAGCCCACTCCTTTCTGGGGTACCTCCCTGTAGGCAAAAAGGAGGCATGGTAAAAGGATATCCCATCTCCTGCGGAGTTTTTCAGGGAGTCCCATAATCATGCCTTTGAGAGTTTTGTTAAATCTCTCCACCAGTCCATTTGTTTGTGGATGATATGGTGTAGTGAACTTGTAAGTCACACCACACTCCTTCCACATGGCCTTTAAGTAAGCAGACATGAAATTGCTTCCCCTGTCTGATACCACCTCTTTTGGGAAGCCCACCCTGGAAAATATTCCCAGGAGGGCCTTTGCCACTGCAGGTGCTGTAGTGGTCCTTAGAGGAATAGCTTCAGGATATCTTGTGGCATGGTCCACTACCACCAAGATAAACCTATTGCCTGAAGCAGTAGGAGGGTCAAGGGGGCCAACTATGTCAACCCCTACCCTTTCAAAGGGAACCCCAACCACAGGTAGTGGAATAAGGGGTGCCTTTGGAGTGCCACCTGTCTTGCCACTGGCTTGACAGGTTTCACAGGACTTGCAAAATTCTTTTGTGTCCTCTGACATTCTAGGACAATGAAACAAGGGAACAAGTCTGTCCCAAGTTTTCATTTGTCCCAAGTGTCCAGCTAGGGGAATGTCGTGGGCTAGAGTTAGGAGGAACTTTCTGTACTCCTGAGGAATCACTAACCTCCTGGCAGTTCCAGGTTTAGGATCCCTTGCTTCAGTGTACAAGAGATTGTCCTCCCAGTAAACTCTGTGAGAGTCACTGACATCCCCATTAGCTTGTTTGACAGCTTGCTGTCTTAGACCCTCTAGTGTGGGACAGGTCTGCTGTGCCACACTCAGCTCCTCCCTGGCAGGCCCCCCTTCACCCAAAATCTCAGCAGTGTCTGCTTCCAGTTCCTCTGGGGTAGGTTCTGCACAGGGTGGAAATTCTTCTTCCTCATAATTAGAATCCACTGTAGAGGGAGAGATAGTAGGTAGGTCTTTACTTCTACTAGCCCTAGCTTTAGGGAGCACTTGGTCCATTGTTCCAGGATCCAAGTCACCCTGTCATTTTTGCTTTTTGGCCTGAGCCCTGGTTAAAGCAAAAATATGCCCTGGGATGCCCAGCATTGCTGCATGGGCCTCCAACTCCACATCTGACCAAGCTGATGTCTCCAAATCATTTTCTAGTAGACAGTCTACAGGTAAATCTGAGGCTACCACAACTTTCTTTGGACCAGTAACCCCTCCCCAGTTGAGATTTACAACAGCCATGGGGTGGCTAAGTGTGTTGTTGTGAGCATCGGTTACTTGGTACTGGTGACCAAGTAGGTGTTGTTCAGGGTGGACCAGTTTCTCTATTACCATTGTAACACTGGCACCAGTGTCCCTGTAGGCCTGAACCTCAACACCATTTATTAGGGGTAGTTGCTTGTACTTATCCATGTTAAGGGGACAAGCAACTAAGGTGGCTAAATCAATAGCCCCCTCAGAGACTAACACAGCCTCTGTGGTCTCCCTAACAAGACCGACCCCAACTAAGTTACCAAAAGTGAGCCCAGCTACTCCCTTGGATTGGCTATTAGTAGGTTTGCTCCCACCACCACTGCTATTAGTAGGGACACTAGGTGTAGCAGTAGGGGTTGTGGTGGTAGGAGGCTTGGTGCTTTTCTTTGGACAACTGGGATCTGTTGTCCAATGGCCTTTTATTTTACATAAATTGCACCATGGTTTCTTTTCTTTGTTTTGATTAGAAGAGGATTTGGGCCCACCACCCCCACCAGACTGTTTTTATGGGCCTGATGAAGACTCATTTTTAGATTTGTCCCCACCCTTGTCAGAAGACTTACCATCCTTCTTCTTGTTGCCATCTTTGTCACCCCCTGTATTAACTTTTCTGTTCACCCTTGTTCTGACCCATTTGTCTGCCTTCTTTCCCAATTCTTGGGGAGAGGTCAGATCAGAGTCCACCAGGTACTGGTGCAACAAATTAGACACACAATTATTAAGAATATGCTCTCTCAGGATCAAGTTATACAGGCTTTCATAATCAGTAACTTTACTGCCATGTAACCACCCCTCCAAGGCCTTCACTGAATGGTCAACAAAATCAACCCAGTCTTGTGAAGAATCCTTTTTGGTCTCTCTGAACTTCATCCTGTACTGTTCAGTGGTTAAGCCATAACCATCCAGGAGTGCATTCTTAAGAACTGCAAAATTATTGGCATCACTTTCTTTTACAGTAAGGAGCCTATCCCTACCCTTTCCACTAAATGATAGCCATAGGATAGCAGCCCACTGCCTTTGAGGGACATCCTGTACAACACAGGCCCTCTCAAGTGCAGCAAACCACTTGTTAATGTCATCCCCCTCCTTATAAGGGGGAACTATCTTGTGCAGATTCCTAGAATCATGCTCTTTTGCAGGATGACTATTGGGAATACTGCTGCTGCCACCATGGGTTTCTAAACCCAACTTCTGTCTTTCTTTTTCTAGTTCAAAGGACTGTCTATCCAAATCCAGCTGTTGCTTCTTGAGCTTCAGTCTGGTTTGTTCCACTCTCAATTTATTGAGCTCCCTTTCTAACAATCTGTCATCAGGGTGGGTGGGTGGTCCATTCCTTGAAACAGAAGTATGGTGAGAATGTACAGAAGGAGAACCATCCCTTACAGAGGGCATCCTAACAGCTTGGTTAATAGAAACATCACTTCTACTATGATGTGAAGGAATACTCTTGCTATGATGTGAGACAACACTATCAGTATGGTGTGACTCTACATCAGTACCAACTATGCTAGGCTGTCTTGTAATGGGCAGGCTAGGAAGTTTCTTTCCTGACTCTTTTTCTAGGGGTGTCCCTGGATCAAATTGTGAACCATTAGCTACTTTTTCAACAGATGGGGCACCTCTAGCCTTATCCTGTTCTATAAGCATGTTAACCAATAGTTCTCTGGGGGGATTCTTCCCTACACTTAAACCTCTTTCTATGCAGAGACTCCTTGCTCCTTTCCAGCTAAGGTGATCATAAGCAAGTTTGGACAGATCAACAGTTTGGCCTGTGCCAGACATTTTAGAAAGTGTTTTAGTGACAGAAAAAGGAAAAAACTTTGTCAGAACTTTTAGAAAGCCAGGAAAAAAAACTTAAAAAACTTTTAAAGAACTTTTTGAAAGTTTAGAAGTACTTTTCAGCACTTTAGAAAAGAAGTGAGAAAAGAAATGCAAAACTTTTTGGTTAGGTGTACATACACTGAACTTGTTTTGTATATTTTTCTCTTATGAAAAGTACAATGACAAAAGTGGTAAGTAGTTGCAAAGGACTTATCCCACCGCTGCACAACCAATGTAGGAGGCTGGACTGGCTTGTAGTGAGTACCAAGGGGTACTTGCACCTTGCACCAGGCCCAGTTATCCCTTATTAGTGTATAGGGTGTCTAGCAGCTTAGGCTGATAGATAATGGTAGCTTAGCAGAGCAGCTTAGGCTGAACTAGGAGACGAGTGAAGCTCCTACAGTACCACTAGTGTCATATGCACAATATCATAAGAAAACACAATACACAGATATACTAAAAATAAAGGTACTTTATTTTTATGACAATATGCCAAAAGTATCTCAGTGAGTACCCTCAGTATGAGGATAGCAAATATACACAAGATATATGTACACAATACCAAAATATGCAGTAATAGTACTAGAAAACAGTGCAAACAATGTATAGTTACAATAGGATGCAATGGGGACACATAGGGATAGGGGCAACACAAACCATATACTCCAAAAGTGGAATGCGAACCACGAATGGACCCCAAACCTATGTGACCTTGTAGAGGGTCGCTGGGACTATTAGAAAATAGTAAGGGTTAGAAAAATAGCCCACCCCAAGACCCTGAAAAGTGAGTGCAAAGTGCACTAAAGTTCCCCAAAGGACATAGAAGTCGTGATAGGGGAATTCTGCAGGAAAGACACAAACCAGCAATGCAACAACAATGGATTTCCAGTCGAGGGTACCTGTGGAACAAGGGGACCAAGTCCAAAAGTCACAAGCAAGTTGGAGATGGGCAGATGCCCAGGAAATGCCAGCTGTGGGTGCAAAGAAGCTGCTACTGGACAGTAGAAGCTGAAGGTTCTGCAGGAACGACAAGGGCTAGAGACTTCCCCTTTTGTGGATGGATCCCCCACGCCGTGGAGAGTCGTGCAGAAGTGTTTTCCTGAAGAAAGACCGCCAACAAGCCTTGCTATCTGCAAATCGTGCTGTTAGGGTTTTTGGATGCTGCTGTGGCCCAGGAGGGACCAGGATGTCGCCAATTGCGTCTGGGGACAGAGGGGGCGTCGAGCAAGACAAGGAGCCCTCTCAGAAGCAGGCAGCACCCGCAGAAGTGCCTGAACAGGCACTACGAAGTGGAGTGAGGTCGTGCAATGCAGGTTAGAGTGCCGTGGACCCAGGCTGGACTGTGCACAAAGGATTTCCGCCAGAAGTGCACAGAGGCCGGATTAGCTGCAAAGGTCGCGGTTCCCAGCAATGCAGTCTGGCGTGGGGAGGCAAGGACTTACCTCCACCAACCTTGGACTGAAGAGTCACTGGACTGTGGAAGTCACTTGGACAGAGTTGCTGGATTCAAGGGACCTCGCTCGTCGTGCTGAGAGAAGACCCAGGGTACCGGTGAGGCAGTTCTTTGGTGCCTGCGGTTGCAGGGGGACGGTTCCGTCGACTCACAGGAGATTTCTTCGGAGCTTCTAGTGCAGAGAGGAGGCAGACTACCCCCACAGCATGCACCACCAGGAAAGCAGTCGAGAAGGCGGCTGGATCAGGGTTACAGAGTTGCTGTAGTCGTATTTGCTACTTTGTTGCAGTTTTGCAGGCTTCCAGCGCGGTCAGCAGTCGATTCCTTGGCAGAAGGTGAAGAGAGAGACGCAGAGGAATTCGGATGAGCTCTTGCATTCATTATCTAAGGAATCCCAAAAGACAGAGACCCTAAATAGCCAGAAAAGAGGGTTTGGCTACTTAGGAGAGAGGATAGGCTAGCAACACCTGAAGGAGCCTATCAGAAGGAGTCTCTGACGTCACCTGCTGGCACTGGCACTCAGAGCAGTCCAGTGTGCCAGCAGCACCTCTGTTTCCAAGATGGCAGAGGTCTGGAGCACACTGGAGGACCTCTGGGCACCTCCCAGGGGAGGTGCAGGTCAGGGGAGTGGTCACTCCCCTTTCCTTTGTCCAGTTTCGCGCCAGAGAAGGGCTGAGGGGTTTCTGAACCGGTGTAGACTGGCTTATGCAGAAATGGGCACCATGTGTGCCCATGAAAGCATTTCCAGAGGCTGGGGGAGGCTACTTCTCCCCTGCCTTCACACCATTTTCCAAAGGGAGAGGGTGTAACACCCTCTCTCAGAGGAAGTCCTTTGTTCTGCCATCCTGGGCCAAGCCTGGCTGGACCCCAGGAGGGCAGAAACCTGTCTGAGGGGTTGGCAGCAGCAGCAGCTGCAGTGAAACCCCGGGAAAGGCAGTTTGGCAGTACCCAGGTCTGAGCTACAGACCTGTGGGATCATGGGATTGTGTCAACTATGCCAGGATGGCATAGAGGGGGCAATTCCATGATCATAGACATGTTACATGGCCATATTCGGAGTTACCATTGTGAAGCTACATATAGGTAGTGACCTATATTTAATGCACGTGTGTAATGGTGTCCCCGCACTCACAAAGTCTGGGGAATTGGCCCTGAACAATGTGGGGGCACCTTGGCTAGTGCCAGGGTGCCCACACACTAAGTAACTTAGCACTCAACCTTTACCAGGTAAAGGTTAGACATATAGGTGACTTATAAGTTACTTAAGTGCAGTGTAAAATGGCTGTGAAATAACGTGGACGTTATTTCACTCAGGCTGCAGTGGCAGGCCTGTGTAAGAATTGTCAGAGCTCCCTATGGGTGGCAAAAGAAATGCTGCAGCCCATAGGGATCTCCTGGAACCCCAATACCCTGGGTACCTCAGTACCATATACTAGGGAATTATAAGGGTGTTCCAGTATGCCAATGTAAATTGGTAAAATTGGTCACTAGCCTGTTAGTGACAATTTGAAAGAAATGAGAGAGCATAACCACTGAGGTTCTGATTAGCAGAGCCTCAGTAAGACAGTTAGTCATAACACAGGTAACACATTCAGGCACACTTGTGAGCACTGGGGCCCTGGCTGGCAGGGTCCCAGTGACACATACAACTAAAACAACATATATACAGTGAAAAATGGGGGTAACATGCCAGGCAAGATGGTACTTTCCTACACTTGGGTACTTATACACCTTACCCCAGGTCCAGTGATCCCTTTTTAGTGAATGTAGTAGTGTTCTAGCAGCTTAGTCTGAACTAGGAGACATGCAAAGCTTATGCGATACCACTTATAGTTACACAGTACTTATACACAAGTAAAGACAATACTCAGTGTTACCAAAAATAAAGGTATTTATTTGGGTGACACAGTACCAAAATTATCTTAGAGACAATACGCCTTCTGGAGATAAGTATTATACACAATCTATACGCTAGGCACCAAAATTAGACAAGTAAATAGTCATAGAACAGTGCAAACAGTAGGAAATCCTATAGAATGCAATGGGAGAAAATAGGTCTAGGGGCAACACAAACCATATACTAAGAAAGTGGAATGTGAATCACGAATTCCCCCCTAGACAAGTGTAATGTGTGCAGAATCACTGGGAGAGTAAGAATACAGTAAAGGTAAGTAAATAACCCCACCCCAGATCGCAGAAAAGCAGGAGTAAAGTATTGCAAATTTCCTTAGGACACCTCGTTTTTGGGATTTTCAGCAGCCTACCAAGTCTGCAAAGAACAACTGCTGGATTATTGGACCTGAAGATGTGCAAAGGAAGGGGACCAAGTCCAGAAGTCGAAAGAAGTTCCAGGGAGGACAGGAGCCCCTGCCAACCCAGAAGCGGGTGCAAAAGAAGAGTCCCCGGTTAGTCGAATACTGCAAAAATGCACCCTAGGAAGATGCCAGTGGGTTCCTGCATGATGCAAAAGATGTCCCACGGCATGAAGATTGTTGCAGACGAGATTTTGTGTTGAAAGGTGCAAACTAGCCTTGGCTACGACAAAAGTGCGTTATTCATCCAAATGGTGTTGGATGGACCCAGGAGGGACCTGGGGGCCTCCACTCTGTGTGAGGAGGAAGAGGGGTCTCTCAGCACTTTAGAGAACCCTCGTGATGCCAGCCAGCACCCCCAGAAGCTGCAGGATCCGGTTTCAAAGGAGGTGCAAAACACGGTTGATGCAGCACAACAAAAGAAGGACCCACGCCACTGGGGAACAACTCAGCAAGTTGAGCGTCACAGGATGAAGTGCTGGAGACCTGGCCAGGCTGTGCATGAAGGAATTTTGTAAAGAGTGCACAGAGGCCTCAGGAGATGAAGAAGACACAGTACACAGGAGTACCGTCGCTCTCGGAGAAGGCAAGGTCTTACCTCCTCTAAATTGTGTCAGCAGGACCTCAGGACAGCCTATACCAATGATGTCCACCCTCTGTGTCCTCAGGAGCATGCTCTTCATAGTGAGAGGAGTCGCAGGGTACTGGTTATCATCTTGAAGGTGCTTGCTTGGAGCAGGGAAGTGACTCCATCACCACACAGGAGATTTCTTTGGCTCTTCTGGTGCAGGATGAAGACAGGGAGTCCCCAGAGCATGCACACCATGGAAACTGTTGCAGTTGCTGACTTTGGAGCTGAGGTTGCTGAAGAAAAGTGTCTCTTGTAGACACTTTGTTGCAGTTACAGCATTTCTTGGAGCAGGCTGCAGTTGATCTGAGGTCAGAGTATGCTGAATTTGTTGCAAAGGATTCCTGTAGGAAACTTGCAGGCAGAATCTGAAGAGAACCCACAGGAGAGACCCTAAATAGCCCTGAGAGGGGGATTGACTACCTTATCAGGTATGGACCTATCAGGAGGGGTCTCTGACGTCACCTGCTGGCACTGGCCACTCAGATCCCTCCAGAGTTCCCCCACACCTTGCAAAACAATATGGCTGAAGTCTGGGACACACTGGAGGAGCTCTGGCACCACCAATGGGGTGGTGATGGACAGGGGATTGGTCACTTATCTTTCCTTTGTCCAGTTTCACGCCAGAGCAGGGGAGAAGGGGTCCCAGAACTGTTGTAGACTGGTTTATGTAAGGAGGGCACCATCTGTGCCCTTCAAAGCATTTCTAGAGGCTGGGGGAGGCTACCCCTCCCCAGCCTGTAACACCTATTTCCAAAGCCTGCTCTCAGAGGAAATACTTTGTTCTGCCGTCCCGGGACTGGGCTGCCCAGACCCCATGAGGGCAGAACCCTGGCTGTGAGGTGGCAGCAGCTGTAGCTGCAGTGCAAGCCTCAGAGAGGTGGGTTAGCAGTGCTGCGGGTCAATGGTGGAGCTCCCAGGATGCATGGAATTGGCTCCCCGATACCAGGTTTGGAATGGGGGGCAATTCCATGATCTTAGACATGTTACATGGCCATATTCGGAGTTACCATTGTGAAGCTACATATAGGTATTGACCTATCACATTAGTAGTGGTGTGTGTGTGTCTCCCAGCAGAACCTGAAGCTGTGCCTACATTTGGGCACCATTAGATGTATTTGTATACTTACCAGCAAATTCAATGACAAGTTTTAGAAACCTTCTAGAAACCTTTTCCCACCTTCCAGAAAATACAACCTTAGACAACATCTCAACCCGAGCTTAGAAATCAAATGGACTGTAACCCACAAAGCTGATGTACATTACTTGTGGATGGTGCACGCAGGGTCACTCATGTGAGAATACAGAGCATTTCCATCAGAGAGATTGAAGCCTCTTTCTTCCTGAATGAATACTCAAAAGAAATCTACAATGTAATATAAAAGTCTGTATTAAAAGGCAATGCTCTAATCTAGTGCAGGTATAAATAAACGTTGCTATAATAATAAATATATCAGTGTTAATAAAATAAGCTATATTCACATTATTAATACATTTAAAAAAAGAATTGCAATAGTGTTGATGATGCTCATAAAATCAAGGCATTGAATGATGAAAGCTAGACCTTTGTTAAAAAAACCTTCCCATTTTTATTGCATAGCTATATCTCCAGTAATGAGTTTCTTAAGCAGCCTCTGACACACAAACCAACTGCTGTGCTTTGAGTAGGTTGCAGCCTGTCTCTTCTGTGGGCTGAGCTGAGCAAAAAGCAGCTAAGGCCTGATTGTAGGAGACCTTGGGCTTCAGCTAAGATGTTTGAAACACACAGCTTGAACAGAACTCCAACGGAAAGGTGAAGGAGTCTCTCTCCGAAGATGTATCTGTTTCAAACTTAAATACACTTTCTGGGTATTTTAGAAAGGTTATAGATTATGATTAATAATATAGATGCATGAATTAACTTACAACTAATGAAGCACATTCACTAAACTGTGCTACATATAATTCACATTAGTGCATACACATGAGCAATTGATGCACCATCAATCTATAATGAAGCAAATTCTGCATGAAAAAAGTGTTCATAAATTGTAAATGTAGATGTGTGTACATGAAGAGCTGAAATGCAATTCGGGGCACATACAGCACAAAATGCAAACCAATCATCATCATTGGAAAGATTTTCTAAAGGTTCATGTCCCTTACACATGCTAAAAAATATACATGGGCAACTTGAGGAGGAGCCATCTAACAAGGTATTTTTAAATATCTAGTGCTACAGCTACAGAAAGTATTGCAAACTCTGGTCAATAGTACCCATCAGGGTCACCTGGGACAACAATCTTGTGAGTTCTGATAGGCCAATGCTGACCTGATATCATTATCCAAATGTAGATTTATATTACTTTATATTCGGTTTATGGGGCATGGATGCCCATTTCTTTGTTTAACCTACCTTTGCTGGCTCCTTTTCCAGACAATCTGGGAACATGTTGGTGAGCTGATGACTCGAAGGTAGCAATCGCGGCTAGTTGCACAGTAATGGGGTGAGGCGGCACATGGCGGCAGGGGGGAACAAAAACATTTAATAAAAATAAAAAAAAGGACCTGCTCCACTGCTGAACGGCAGCACTCCTCTTTCCAGGTCACTGCAGGCAAGCACAGGATCCCAGCTTGCCCTGCGGCCAATCCTGATGCTGGTCATAGAAGCAGTAAGATTGGCCAGAGCGCCTGTCCAGGGTGCTCCTAAGCAGACTGGGAGCCTGTGCCTGCTCTCTCCAGCCTGGCAATACAGTGCCAGGATGGAGAGAGCACAGTGGGCCTGTGTGTTTGGCTGCCGGAGACGTGCACTCCTTGCTGTCCTGCTCTTCCCCATGGCCCACCCCTTTAAGAACGAAACAGTAATAAACACAGTCTATTATTGTTGTTAAAGGATTGCAGCTGCTGCTGCTCGCGGGAGGGGGGAATGATGCCGCTGGAAGGTAGAATTGGACAATAATGACACCCTGTTGAACAAATCTTGAATAACACTAAATTACAACACAGCAGAATGAGTCAAATATCTCTTGTTGTTACCCCTCAAAAACTACAGCTTATATTCTTGCAAAATTACCTAGGACAATCATTGTAATAAAATAAATTATTAGATCAAAACCAAAATTTGTGCATGTCTATAATTGTCAGAGTAAAATATGCATAAGTTGCTGCTCTGCCCAAATTACTTTTTTGATTTTAATATTTTCTTGTGCTTAACCTCAGGAACATCTTAGTCAAAACTCAATCTATAATACATATTTTTACATGTTATTATAAGGCATCACAAATATCAGGTATTGTTATTTTAGGGTACAAGTTATAGTTAATTGAGATACCTATGAATGGTAAATTTCAGTGTTTTTTTAGTTTAAAATGTTATGTTTCAAGAGGCATTTTCTTATAAATATAATGTCCTTTTAAACTGTGTATTTTTCCTCTCAATGTTTTTGTAAGGTGAGATATTATTTCAGTTCCTAAGTACATGTTCATCACCTCGCAATGCCCCACAGTCACCCAACCACCCAGCCTGTGGCCAGGCCCTGTTTCCAACGCACCAAGTGTGCCCAACCCAATGTTGTGGATGGCCAAGGGTTATGCCACAGGCATATGTGGCATGAGGGTGGAAACTTGTGGGGGTTGAGGGGAATGCCTGACTACAGACGGGATGGTTGGGCATCTGTGGGGGGTTGCAAGTGATCAGTGCGACCTTACCTTAAAAAAAAACATAGAAATTCACTGAAAAAAACAAAGTGGTGTTACAGTTGGTTGAAAATGTCAAGTGAAACACCTTTCGAGACTGAAGAAATTGTGAAACTGGCCAGCTATACGTAAATGATAGTGAACTGACACTCACATGCATTTATTTAGTCTTGTAGCGCTCATCATATGAACCCTAGGATGTCAGAGCACTTTTCATGACACACACGTTGTAGAGAGGGAATTAACCCTATCTGTGTAAATCAGTCTATAGGAAATGTTACACAAAAGAATGAGGATTATTGTTCTCTGATCTGACAGGTACACTTTCTTTGCAGCAGGCATATTAACCCTCTGCACTACTTTATAATGAGTCTGAACTGCCACTAGACAAAACTTGGATTGACAGCAGAAACATTAATCACCCGCGTTGACATTTTTATTGTTGCCTGAAAGCTGCTGGATACAAGGGTACAACAGGCGCCTTTAAAACCAAAGGTTTTTCTGAACAGGCGCCTCTCTTGAGGTCAGTGGAAGATGCAGCTTCACCAGTTGCACTACCTTGAAGCCAGCCCTGCATATTACATTATTCACGACATGTTCTAAAATGTTGATAACATCACTTATGACATTTGAATTGACATAATTAATGACATCACTGTGACCTGAAATTTCCCTGGAAAGTTTCTGGTGGCCGATTGCAGACACAGAAAAATTCAATGTCCCAAAACACTTTTTCCCAATTCATTAAATTTTTAATTGAAAAATTGAACAGCGATACTGCAAAAACTGCTGATCAGAATTATAATAAATTTGGCAGAATGATAGATCCTTACCCAAAAGTCCTGCTTTTTGTGATTTCATATAATTGTGTTCAGTAGGTTTTGAGAAATGAAGGTTCAAAATGTATCTATATACATTGATGGAATCGTGCTGTAGGACCGTCAGATCAAAAGATAATATCTGATTGGCTGCCTTACATCAGCAAAGATGTTTGGCAGCCATTTTAGGACTAGGAGACCGAGTCCTTGCGCCCTGAAAAAAATGATTTTAAGACATAAGGGAGCAGAGTAGGGCTACCCTGGCCCCACTAGGCCTTGTGGAGTGGGGGCCAAAAATATGTTTTCTCCTTATCACAGTAAATTGGATATTTCAGTTTGTACCCTCCCAGGTTTATTGCTGGAATAGAAAATGAAGGGAAGGGGGTTGTACAGCCCCCTTCCCTAAACCAAAGAAGGGAAACAGTGATCCAGTCCCCCAGGACCCGAAATCAGTTTCCTAAGAACCCCAATACACAAGACACTGTTTTGTTACCTTCACGAGAGATTGTGGGTAGGGAAATCAAATCTAACTCCCTGCCTGCGCTCTCTTGGGCAGGGAATGTAGCTTTGCCTCCTCCCACATGGGTGGGGAGTCGACAAAGCTGGGGGGGCATGAGCCTTCCCTCTGACCCCTATCAATTGGAGGGGCAAGGATACCACCTACAATTTTCATTCGTGGTTTGGGGCAAGGAGCACAACTCTCCCATCCTCAGAGGAAAGTTTAAGAAAAAGTTGTTAGTCTCCTGGGTTATTGGATGCATGACCTAGGGGCGCTTTCTATTATTGTTAAGTCATTCCAAGCTTGAGCTGCAAGCTCCCCAGCTTTAGTGCAGTTGGTTTTGAGCCTTTTCTGGCCTGAAGCAAGTTAAAGAAATGATCAAACACACGTTCATGTTTGTTTGGAATGAAAATACCTTGTTATAAATATTCGTGTGGCAACCATTATTATGCTGAGCCATGTGTGTATTCATAAGGATTACTTTGGAAAAATATTGCAGTTACTTTTTGACGGAGCCAATATATGTCACATGATATTGGTACAATGGAAGAAGCTCTGTGACGTTCATTGTGGAAAAAAGGAATGTATTGGCTTTGTCTCCTTCATTGCCATTTGACACTCAATTGAGGGATCTTTTTTACTCATCGTTTTTATCATTTTGTTCAATCTTTAGAAATGTTGTTTACGTATATGTGGGAAGAAAAAACACGTGTATCCGCATGAAAAATGTAAAAACATTGTGATCATTACATTCACATAAACAAACACATGTTGTTTTGAGGAATGTATCACAGACACACATTGGAAAGCATAAAACATATTTGTTGCTGTTTTATAAAGAAATACATTTGTTTGCTTTTCAAAAACGTGTATGCATCAAGCATGCATGAATTTGAAGCATATAGAAGCTCATTAATTGGAAAATGATGCAGCCAGGCGCTACGGCAAATTTGCAGCACTGCACTGTGTCACTTCGGAAAAGTGGGGATTTGCCACACTTAAGACAACACAGCGCACCCCTACATTTTCCTTAGTGGGGGTGATAGATTTAGCTGCCTAGTGCCAATGCAGACACCATTGCACCATCGTTCGAGGGTCCCTGCGCTGCAGAGAATGATTGTTTATGTGCAGGAAGGTTTCCCTTCCCTCACATAAACAATCAATAATGGTGATTTCTTACTTCTATGTATGCTGCAGAATACAGCACACAGAAATAGCAAATCATAATTATTTAATGATTGTTTATGAGCAGGAAAAGACACCTTCCTGCACATAAACAATCATTCATGGTGTTTTGCTCTTTCTACGTGTGCTGCAGAATGCAACACACATTCAAAAAGCAAAAACAAGAAGAAATACAAGTATTCCTCTATGTTGCGCCATGCTAACGCCACCCCTGGAATAGGTTTTTGGTGCTGCCTCAGGTTTACGATTTGTCTTAAATCAGGGGCAGTGTCAAAATGCATTGGGTGTCACACCCACAGCAACACCCGTGTTTACAAGGTGGCTTTAAGCTACAAAACGTGCCTTAACGCCACCTTGCAAATATGGCGCAGGGCATTGCACCACAGGAGCATCGCTAAAAGTGGCGCTCCGGTGGCACAAGGGGATTGTAAATAAGCCTCATTTTGTTTTGAATTCAACTATATTTTGTATGTGCATGACTATTGTTGTCACCTTCCTGTGAGAAATTCAGGATGGAAGAAGGAGCAAAAATCAGGGACAAAAAAAACAAGGTGCGAAAATTAGAATGAAAAATCAGGAAACAAAATGCACTGGGACTCATCCTTTCCTAATAAAGCCTCCTTTTTATATCCTTCAAATAGGAACCTGCATCATAGGAGGAGGCCCTGGAACATTTTGGTAAGGGAGACTCAGACATCTCAAACGACCAGACTTCCATCTTGGAAAGAATGTTTTATAAACTTTGGATCCACCCCTTTCCAGGAGGATACGGCATCCATTTGATTATGGAGAAGAAGCTGAAGTATGGCATCCTGCAGGAGGAACATGATTCTGACGTTTCACTCTGGATAATAGGTGAGTCGATGGAAGAAGTCTTTGGTTGACTATGAAGGTGGAACGATGGGAGCCATGCAGTTGGTGAAGATGCTCATTGTTGGCCTGAGCATGGTATCTGGTGATGCACTGATGGAGAGGGTGTGGCCTAAAGGCCAGAGTTACTGACTTTGGAGCTGGGAATCCTGGTTTGAGTCTCGGCATCAATTCAACATCCTGTGATTCTGGGCAAATCGCTTAATTTACCATGCTTACCAAAAACAAATGTGTCCTTGTGTAATGTAAGTGGTGCTTGTGTAAAGTGCTACAATATGTTCAGGGCGACACTCACCTTATAAAGCTGTTTGCAATGCGTAACTGGACTTTTCTTGCCACATATATTGAGCAACCCTGTCGTATAATTCAGTACTTTCTGCCACATAATTCTAGTGGTCCTGCACATAACAAAATCACCTCCCATTACCTTCTTCCTCTATCTGCAACAAAAAATGAAAATATTGCAATTAGTTATCATAATTTTTTTATATTATTATGTTGGGGTTCCCCCCAACCTACCAAATGCTGTCAGTCGCACATGTCATAGCTGGGAGAATTGACAGAAAAGGGAGTTAAAGAAAGAGAACAAATGTAGTAATGAGACTGAAGTTTTTGCAGAAGGTCTTAACTAAAATGCGCATGCTTTCATTCCAGTGTATTGATTTATCATCTATGTCAAATAAGTCATGCATTCAAAATTAGTATACATTTATGAATGAAATAAATGTAGAAATATAGTAGCTTCGGCTTTATTTTTTTCTTTCAAACATAACCGAAATATTTAAGGACAAATATATATTTAGCAAACAATAGGTATGGATAAATAAAAAATAAATAACACATAACTGAGAGTTCTACTTATAATACATGCACATAACTTCATGCTTCCTCAAGCCCTCTTTTAAATCTTTAATATTATGCAATTATGTATAATAAATGTGGAATCTGCACTGGAAAATGAGCACGCCGAGATCCAAATTGTAATTGATTTCAAAACATATTTAAAGCACTATCGTCTGTCATTTTCCGAAGGGGCTGCAGTTTAGAATAGGTGATAACACGCAGACAGGTTGTGATTTGTGCAATAAACTCCTGAAGGTGAATAAACATTCTGTCACCAGGCCTCCTTGTCAGCTATTACCCTTGGATTTCCATCCAAGCAAGGGCTAGGCTCGCTTTATTGCTGGAATAACCATTGTAATTCTGCACAATAAGCTGTTTCACACTTTGACACTGGTTCTGATAGCAGTATTGTCATGTCACAATTTAACTGTAATAACTTATTACAGGATGTCTTTTTCATTTAAAGCCCAATGGTGAGGTCACAAGTGCAAAGCTATGACAGAAACATGAATTATACAGTTATTATAATGTTATTATGTTTGTGTCTGTTATATACATTAATAAAAAAAAGGCAAAAGTGCAAAGTTAGTAATGCACTGCGATGTGCGGCTGTTATGATAAGATATTCCGAAAAATGCTCATATTTCAGTTACTAACTCAGGTGCCCCTACGCTACTTTGCTGCAAACTGTACTCCACGTATAAATGCATATTATAAAGCCACAGCGCCACCTAGTGTGCTGAAAAAACATTTCAGAGGCACAGCCTTTTCCATCATGTCCATTGTAGTCCTAATATCCAGATACAATTTTCATTCGGATATTTCAGACTTCCTGCAAGACTTAGGTGACAAAGCAACTCAAAGGATTAATGTATCGGAAGCCATTCATGTCAAAATTACAGCTCCTCATATAGTACACCTCCTGAAATGCATACCGTGTTGCAAAATGAATATGACACACACCAGAATTAATGTACTATGAGTCAAAATGAATATGTTACCTGGCAGAGTGAATCTGACTTGAACCAAAATAAATACTAAACCTTGCAGAGAGAATATGCTACTTAGTGATTAATATGAATAACTCACACTCCAAGTTGAATAAGAGATATACTGAAATATATATAAATCATTCTGAAATAAATATGACCCTCACTGTCCCTAGTATAGTGCAACATGTGTGCCCAGGGCCTGTAAATCAAATGCTACTAGTGGCCTGCAGCACTGATTGTGCCAACCACATGTGTAGCCCTTCCATCCGGTGGTTGATGTTAAGGCGTCGCACATCCGATATAGGTAAAGCTGAGTATCAAATACAAAGAAAAATAGTCATGTGGAGGGTGCCGGCCTGGTACGTGAACCCAACCACCACGGGTTTCAGAGTGCACAAAAACACAAGTGGTCCTACAAGGGCCACCTATGTCCTGCGCTGTACTAGACAAAGTGAAAAGGTAGAAAGCGACCAGGGCACTCCAAACTTCATAGAACCGAGATACGTAGAATAACAAAAAGATTTATTGGTAAACCTTCATGATAAAACCTTCCATGTACTTAAGGTCAATACATGAAAATTCGGTAACAGCCTGTACATATAGTACAATTAATGTCCATATACAGTGACCAATACATGTATATTCGGTAACAGCCAACACGTGTTTCGTCCTCAATGGACTTCTTCAAGGCTGGAAACAAAGAACAAATTGGAGCTCTTAAACAAAATAAAATCTCTACCAATCGGTAGGTAACATTTATGGGTAAAACCCTTTGTTTTAATTAGAAAATAGTGAGAGGTGAGCATTAGGTATAGGTCAAGTGTAGAGACCCATTGCGAGTAATGCGCAATCAAAATAGAGAAAACCCATTAATTCGTGATGTGTTGAGTCTAAAGAAGTAATCTATTAGGTAATACAGGTAGTGCATAACAGTGAGAAAACCCAGACTTGACAATTTGTGAATAATGGAGATAGTACCACCCATCAATAGAACCAAGAGGTGTGCTGCGGGGGGTGTAGGTTTTTTATCCCCTTTCTTTCCAGAAGGAAAGGGGATTGTGATAAGATTGATATTCCATGCACATGCGTGATATAACATGGCGCCAGACGGCATATAAAGCATATAAGATTACCTCATGAACTAAAATGTAAATGGGAATCACGATGTTAATGTTAGAGTTCCAAGTGGAAATTCTGGAAAGGTAGAAAAGGCCCAGAGAAAAGATACATTACTAATGTGCAGGGCTCATGGTGTCCTGTCCGACAGCAGAGCGTTAGAGGAGTGACGGCGTATGTATGCGCGTGCTCCAAAAGTAAAAACAGAAAAAGGGAACTAACGTCTAGTCCGCTTTGACAGATGGGGATGCAGGCTCCATGGTTGGAGCACTCTATCGACGCCATGTTAGAGGGAAATAAAGCGGAAAATAAAGTAAAATGTACCGCAGTGGTAAAGTAAAGCGACCATGGTCACAAATGAGTTAGAAAGCAGGCGAGTGGGTAACAAATTGATAACACACGCGGAAAATAAAGTGGTGCTAAAATGGAGACCAAATTCCCCCGATTAAATGCACCCTTACTCCAATATGGTTGGTCCACGAGTGCTGTTCCATGCGAGGGTGGGAAGAGCAAAGACAGGGTGCATGTATAGTAAATTCAGTGAAGAAAAGGAAGGGGAGGGAAGTAAACAACAGAAAGGACGGTAAATACATGAGATACAGTCGGGAAATTAAATACATATACTAGTACATAATGTAGAGAATTTAACATGGTAAATTGACAGGATTACCGTATTGGCATTTTACATGAGGAGAAGTGGACAACAAAACGGTCAATAAAGTACATGCGTTTCATTTGGAGAGCTAAAAAAGTATACTTTGCGATTAGATGTCTATAATGCAAAGGGGATGAACACCAAATACGCTGCGAGAGTTACTCATAGACATTACAATATTACAATACATATGAAATGATCCGGGGGCACGTATACTATATTTGATTTTCTTAATCTTTTGATTATAGCCTAAAATCAACCGGCTAGAAAAAGCTGTGTAGAGGCCAGAAACTGGATACTACTGGTGAATAGATGAATACTGAGTGGATGACATCAGTCATAAGGTGGGACATTACACCTTTTTTAGAGAAAAACATGTAGGTCCTTATTAATGTTAAGGCCCTGTTCTACTGCTCTTAACTTAATGATCCACCTACTTTCAAGGCGTCTAAGGGCCAAAGTGCGATTACCTCCTCGAGGCAGCTTTTTTACAGAGTCCACTCCGTGGACAGAAATGTCCAGGACTTCTCTATGTCCATGTGTCTCATTGTAATGGGTAGCAAAGGGATAATTAGTATTTGAAGAGCGAATAGCCCTCAAGTGCTCTTGGATTCTCTCTTTTAGAGGTCGGATGGTGCTACCCACATAAATGAGTCCACATGTACAAACAATGCAGTACACCACAAAACTTGTGTTGCAATTAATAAAGTGCTTGAGTTTGTGCGTGACCTGTGTGTTGTATCGGAAGTTCACTGTCTTATCTTTAATGTATCCACAGATGTTGCAGTGTCCACACCTGTATGTACCAGGTGGTGGTTTGGGCATCCAGGTGTCCCTATTCTCTGGTGGCAAAAAGCTATGACATAGCTTGTCCCGTAGGGTGGTACCTCTCATGTAAATAATGCTAGGGTTGGTGGTAAGTCCATTTTTTAGAATGTTGTCTGTTAGCAATGTAGACCAATGTTTACGTACAGTCTTGTAGATTTGGGAGCTTAGTGCACTGTGTTTTATAACCAAGGATATGTGTTCCTGTGACCCCTTCTTTTTTGTGTCAGTAAGTAAATTGGGACGTTTCACCTTCATGATCTTATTAACAGCTTTAGTAAGGGTCTGAGGATGATAACCTCTGTGCCTAAAACGTTGTTCCATGTTGAGTAATTCTTTACGGAATGTCGTTTCCTCACTGCAGTTACGTCGAATCCTGGTTACTTCCCCATATGGAATGGCATCAATTTGGGATTTAGGATGTGAACTAGTAGCATGCAGTAATGCGTTGCATGCTGTGGGTTTTCTGAAAAGTCTGGTACATAATTTACCGTTCTTTATGTAGATAGTGAGATCAAGGAAGTTAATGCAAGATTGGCTGGCCTCATGTGTAAATCTGATGTTAAAAATGTTATTATTGAGATGTTCTGTGAACAGTAGGAGTGAATGTGCATCACCTGACCAAAATACCAAAATATCATCAATGTACCTGCCCCAATATAAAATGTGTTGTGTAAGGGGTGGAGGACAGGAACGCCACACATGAATTTTTTCCAGGTAGCCCATATAGAGGTTGGCATATGATGGGGAGAATTTTGCTCCCATTGCCACCCCCTGTATCTGGCGATACCAGCATCCATTATGTAAAAAAACATTGTTGTCTAAGACTACACCAATCAGGTCCATGAGCATGTTTGTATGGTCTAGTAAGGCAGCATCTCTGGTATCTAAGTAGTGTAAGATAGCAGATAGTCCTTCTGTTCTTGGGATACTCGTGTACAAAGAGGTGACATCCAAAGTCACTAAATAATGACCGTCTGTCCAGTCGTAGTCGGTGATTTTACATAGTAGGTCCTTGGTGTCCCTAATGTAAGAGGGTAAATTCCGCACAAAGGGCTGTAGGAAACAGTCTATGTATTCCGATAGTTTCTCCGTGGGAGAGCCAATCCCGGAAATGATAGGTCTGCCCGGGGGAAAGATGCCCGGTTTATGTATTTTTGGTAGGATATAGATGCACGGCAAGGTAGGTGTGTTATTATACAGATATTTAAACTCCATGTCAGATATCAGATCCTGGTCCAAGTATGTTTGAAGTTTGCGTAAGATGCATCTATTAACTTCTGGCATGGGATTGGAAGTGAGTTTAAGATATGCAGAGTGATCTAATACTTGTCGATCTACTTCTGATATATAGTCCGCCCTGTCCATGATCACGATATTCCCACCCTTGTCAGCTTCTTTGATTATTATGTCATTACAGGTACCAAGTGAGATTATAGCTTGCCTTTCGGCCAAAGTAATGTTGTGCCAGGGGATAGATTTATGTCCCGACAGATATTGTTCCTCCATATGGTATAGCTCACTGGTAACCTTATTACAGAAAGAGTCAATCGCAAAGTCCCTGGGAATTGTGGGTGTGAATTTGGAGCTTGTCTTAAGATCACTGTAGGTCCTGGGATTGGTATCTATGCTCAGGTCAGTAAGAATCTCTGTGAGTGTAGGTACGTGTCCCTCCTGATGTTGGATTGAGAGTAGCGTTTGGATGTCTTTAACGTCCTTGATGGTCATAGTGCTAGGAGTGTGGAGTGGGGTAGTAGTTACCCTAGTCGTAGTGTTTACATCATAGAAGTATTTGTAAAGTTTACATTTGCGAATAAACTTAAAAAGACCTATGTGAAGTTCTGTGAAGTCTGGAAGTGTGGTGGGTACAAATCCTAAGCCTTTTTTGAGCATGTTGGTTTGGTTGGAGGTCAGGATTTTAGAGGATAAATTGACAATAGAGATGGCATTTGAGGTATCCTTCTTGGGGTCCGGGGTATCTATCACTGTTGGGCACTGCGAGTGATTGAGCGTGTGGCTACTCCCTCTTGGCGCCTGTTTGGGTTTGCACTTGTGCTTCCCCCGTCTAGTGGCCTTGTAGTTACTTCTTCCCTTCTTTGAATTTGTTTTTGGCCCTTCCGGAATCGCTCCAGTTCCAATAAAAAAGGGGATCTATATGAGGTGGAAGGCAATGGTAGTTTTTCCCTAGTGTCTTCACTAGTTCCACTAGAGATGCTGGAAATGTCTGTGTCGCTCGTTGTAAGATTTGGTAAGGGAGGGTTCTTATCCATACTGGAGGATTCCCTATCCAAGTCTAGTTTGGAATTGTCAAACTTGCGTGCGAAGGTAAAAACTCTCCCCTTCTTATAATCATTGTCATCCCTCCTAAGTTTACGTACTTTCTTGTCCTTGATATATAATTGATGTTTTAATATAGATCCCCTTTTTTATTGGAACTGGAGCGATTCCGGAAGGGCCAAAAACAAATTCAAAGAAGGGAAGAAGTAACTACAAGGCCACTAGACGGGGGAAGCACAAGTGCAAACCCAAACAGGCGCCAAGAGGGAGTAGCCACACGCTCAATCACTCGCAGTGCCCAACAGTGATAGATACCCCGGACCCCAAGAAGGATACCTCAAATGCCATCTCTATTGTCAATTTATCCTCTAAAATCCTGACCTCCAACCAAACCAACATGCTCAAAAAAGGCTTAGGATTTGTACCCACCACACTTCCAGACTTCACAGAACTTCACATAGGTCTTTTTAAGTTTATTCGCAAATGTAAACTTTACAAATACTTCTATGATGTAAACACTACGACTAGGGTAACTACTACCCCACTCCACACTCCTAGCACTATGACCATCAAGGACGTTAAAGACATCCAAACGCTACTCTCAATCCAACATCAGGAGGGACACGTACCTACACTCACAGAGATTCTTACTGACCTGAGCATAGATACCAATCCCAGGACCTACAGTGATCTTAAGACAAGCTCCAAATTCACACCCACAATTCCCAGGGACTTTGCGATTGACTCTTTCTGTAATAAGGTTACCAGTGAGCTATACCATATGGAGGAACAATATCTGTCGGGACATAAATCTATCCCCTGGCACAACATTACTTTGGCCGAAAGGCAAGCTATAATCTCACTTGGTACCTGTAATGACATAATAATCAAAGAAGCTGACAAGGGTGGGAATATCGTGATCATGGACAGGGCGGACTATATATCAGAAGTAGATCGACAAGTATTAGATCACTCTGCATATCTTAAACTCACTTCCAATCCCATGCCAGAAGTTAATAGATGCATCTTACGCAAACTTCAAACATACTTGGACCAGGATCTGATATCTGACATGGAGTTTAAATATCTGTATAATAACACACCTACCTTGCCGTGCATCTATATCCTACCAAAAATACATAAACCGGGCATCTTTCCCCCGGGCAGACCTATCATTTCCGGGATTGGCTCTCCCACGGAGAAACTATCGGAATACATAGACTGTTTCCTACAGCCCTTTGTGCGGAATTTACCCTCTTACATTAGGGACACCAAGGACCTACTATGTAAAATCACCGACTACGACTGGACAGACGGTCATTATTTAGTGACTTTGGATGTCACCTCTTTGTACACGAGTATCCCAAGAACAGAAGGACTATCTGCTATCTTACACTACTTAGATACCAGAGATGCTGCCTTACTAGACCATACAAACATGCTCATGGACCTGATTGGTGTAGTCTTAGACAACAATGTTTTTTTACATAATGGATGCTGGTATCGCCAGATACAGGGGGTGGCAATGGGAGCAAAATTCTCCCCATCATATGCCAACCTCTATATGGGCTACCTGGAAAAAATTCATGTGTGGCGTTCCTGTCCTCCACCCCTTACACAACACATTTTATATTGGGGCAGGTACATTGATGATATTTTGGTATTTTGGTCAGGTGATGCACATTCACTCCTACTGTTCACAGAACATCTCAATAATAACATTTTTAACATCAGATTTACACATGAGGCCAGCCAATCTTGCATTAACTTCCTTGATCTCACTATCTACATAAAGAACGGTAAATTATGTACCAGACTTTTCAGAAAACCCACAGCATGCAACGCATTACTGCATGCTACTAGTTCACATCCTAAATCCCAAATTGATGCCATTCCATATGGGGAAGTAACCAGGATTCGACGTAACTGCAGTGAGGAAACGACATTCCGTAAAGAATTACTCAACATGGAACAACGTTTTAGGCACAGAGGTTATCATCCTCAGACCCTTACTAAAGCTGTTAATAAGATCATGAAGGTGAAACGTCCCAATTTACTTACTGACACAAAAAAGAAGGGGTCACAGGAACACATATCCTTGGTTATAAAACACAGTGCACTAAGCTCCCAAATCTACAAGACTGTACGTAAACATTGGTCTACATTGCTAACAGACAACATTCTAAAAAATGGACTTACCACCAACCCTAGCATTATTTACATGAGAGGTACCACCCTACGGGACAAGCTATGTCATAGCTTTTTGCCACCAGAGAATAGGGACACCTGGATGCCCAAACCACCACCTGGTACATACAGGTGTGGACACTGCAACATCTGTGGATACATTAAAGATAAGACAGTGAACTTCCGATACAACACACAGGTCACGCACAAACTCAAGCACTTTATTAATTGCAACACAAGTTTTGTGGTGTACTGCATTGTTTGTACATGTGGACTCATTTATGTGGGTAGCACCATCCGACCTCTAAAAGAGAGAATCCAAGAGCACTTGAGGGCTATTCGCTCTTCAAATACTAATTATCCCTTTGCTACCCATTACAATGAGACACATGGACATAGAGAAGTCCTGGACATTTCTGTCCACGGAGTGGACTCTGTAAAAAAGCTGCCTCGAGGAGGTAACCGCACTTTGGCCCTTAGACGCCTTGAAAGTAGGTGGATCATTAAGTTAAGAGCAGTAGAACAGGGCCTTAACATTAATAAGGACCTACATGTTTTTCTCTAAAAAAGGTGTAATGTCCCACCTTATGACTGATGTCATCCACTCAGTATTCATCTATTCACCAGTAGTATCCAGTTTCTGGCCTCTACACAGCTTTTTCTAGCCGGTTGATTTTAGGCTATAATCAAAAGATTAAGAAAATCAATTATAGTATACGTGCCCCCGGATCATTTCATATGTATTGTAATATTGTAATGTCTATGAGTAACTCTCGCAGCGTATTTGGTGTTCATCCCCTTTGCATTATAGACATCTAATCGCAAAGTATACTTTTTTAGCTCTCCAAATGAAACGCATGTACTTTATTGACCGTTTTGTTGTCCACTTCTCCTCATGTAAAATGCCAATACGGTAATCCTGTCAATTTACCATGTTAAATTCTCTACATTATGTACTAGTATATGTATTTAATTTCCCGACTGTATCTCATGTATTTACCGTCCTTTCTGTTGTTTACTTCCCTCCCCTTCCTTTTCTTCACTGAATTTACTATACATGCACCCTGTCTTTGCTCTTCCCACCCTCGCATGGAACAGCACTCGTGGACCAACCATATTGGAGTAAGGGTGCATTTAATCGGGGGAATTTGGTCTCCATTTTAGCACCACTTTATTTTCCGCGTGTGTTATCAATTTGTTACCCACTCGCCTGCTTTCTAACTCATTTGTGACCATGGTCGCTTTACTTTACCACTGCGGTACATTTTACTTTATTTTCCGCTTTATTTCCCTCTAACATGGCGTCGATAGAGTGCTCCAACCATGGAGCCTGCATCCCCATCTGTCAAAGCGGACTAGACGTTAGTTCCCTTTTTCTGTTTTTACTTTTGGAGCACGCGCATACATACGCCGTCACTCCTCTAACGCTCTGCTGTCGGACAGGACACCATGAGCCCTGCACATTAGTAATGTATCTTTTCTCTGGGCCTTTTCTACCTTTCCAGAATTTCCACTTGGAACTCTAACATTAACATCGTGATTCCCATTTACATTTTAGTTCATGAGGTAATCTTATATGCTTTATATGCCGTCTGGCGCCATGTTATATCACGCATGTGCATGGAATATCAATCTTATCACAATCCCCTTTCCTTCTGGAAAGAAAGGGGATAAAAAACCTACACCCCCCGCAGCACACCTCTTGGTTCTATTGATGGGTGGTACTATCTCCATTATTCACAAATTGTCAAGTCTGGGTTTTCTCACTGTTATGCACTACCTGTATTACCTAATAGATTACTTCTTTAGACTCAACACATCACGAATTAATGGGTTTTCTCTATTTTGATTGCGCATTACTCGCAATGGGTCTCTACACTTGACCTATACCTAATGCTCACCTCTCACTATTTTCTAATTAAAACAAAGGGTTTTACCCATAAATGTTACCTACCGATTGGTAGAGATTTTATTTTGTTTAAGAGCTCCAATTTGTTCTTTGTTTCCAGCCTTGAAGAAGTCCATTGAGGACGAAACACGTGTTGGCTGTTACCGAATATACATGTATTGGTCACTGTATATGGACATTAATTGTACTATATGTACAGGCTGTTACCGAATTTTCATGTATTGACCTTAAGTACATGGAAGGTTTTATCATGAAGGTTTACCAATAAATCTTTTTGTTATTCTACGTATCTCGGTTCTATGAAGTTTGGAGTGCCCTGGTCGCTTTCTACCTTTTCACATGTGTAGCCCTGTAAACATGTCTCCGATCTGCCACAGCAGTGTCTGTGTGTGCAGTTTTCCATTGCCAATTCGACCTGGCACGTGTGCCCACTTGCCAGGCCCAAACCTTCCCTTTCACTACATGTAAGTCACCCCTAAGGTAGGCCCAAGGTAGCCCCTTGGGCAGAGTACTGTGCATTTAAAAAGTAGGACATGTACTAGTGTGTTTTACATGTCATGATTGTGAAATACTGCTAAATTTGTTTTTCACTATTGCAAGGCCTATCTCTCCCATAAGGTAACATGGGGGTTGCCTTGAAATATCTTTTAAGTGTGATTTCCCATTGGGAGCAGATAGAGATGTGGAGTTTGGGGTATCTGAACTCACAATTTAAAAGTACATCTTTTGGTGAAGTTGTTTTTTAAATTGTAAGCTTGAAAATGCCACTTTTAGAAAGTGGGCATTTTATTGCTTAACCATTCTGTGTCTCCGCCTAGCTGTGAAATATACGTCTGGGTCAGGATGACAGTTGGGCTGTTTGTGAATTCACTCTAACCAGCCACATAAAAGGATTTGAGGTGTACCATGCATATCCTGATGGGTCTTCCTGAGCTAGAGTGGTGGGAGGAGCTGACACTTGCACCTGAATAGGGTTGTGCCTGTCCTTACACAAAGCAGTCTCCAACCCCTTGGAGTGTGTCTGGGGCCACGGCAGAAAAGGCAGGGTCTTCTGCACTACAAAACTACAATGCTATAGGAGGGACTCTGCCTGTTGCTTTGCTGTGTTTGCCTGCTGCTTGCTGCTTCTATCCTAGGAGTGAAAGAACTGGACTTTGCTTTCTACATCCTGTTTTTAAAGGTTGTCTAAGGGCTTGGACTGAGCTTGCCTCCTGCTAAGTCTCAGGGCCATCAAATACTTCATCTGCCAGCACATGGGATCTCTTGATGAGAGTCCTGACTTGCCAAGTGGTGCAAAATCCAGTTCCTGGGCCCTTGGGAGAGAGTTCTGGTGCAACCAAGAAGAAACCAAGTACATCCACTTCAGAGCGACTTTGGAACAGGTGCCGCTGTCTGACTTCGGGCTGGTGCCTAGACTCAAGCCATAGTCCCCACTGAGTACAACAACCAAGACAAATGCCACAGGCCACTGCAGCGCCTGCGAAGTCCCGCCACAGTGTGTTCCGAGTGCAGTGTCACTGACACCTGTGACACCCAACTCCGACTTCACCGCAGTACCTGGGGCCCCATGGTGTGATTGCGACACCGTGAAGTGGACGCCTGCTGGATCCATCGACCCTACCTTGTCATAAGGAACCAACGCCTCTCCACCAATGCCGCATCACTTCCCCTGCAACCGTAAGGAACAGATGCCTCACCTCCCCTGCCTAACAGTAAGGATCCAATGCCTCCCTTTCCCAGTAGCAGTAAGGAACCCATACCGCACTGACTCCAGTGACGCCTCACTTCCCTGACTTAGTGCAAAGTCTTTGGGGCATATTTATACTCTGTTTGTGCCGAATGTGCGTCAAAAATGTTGACGCACATTCGGCGCAAACCTAACACCATATTTATAGCCCGACCCCACGAACGTCAAAATCCTTCCGTGTGTGTCATTTTCTGGATAAGGGAAACCGCCTTGCGTTAATGACATGCAAGGTAGGCGTTCCCGTCCAAAAAATGACTTTAAGGCCTGTGCGCCTTATTTACACTCCTGCGTCATTTTGACGCACAGGAGGGGGCTGGCCTTAAAAAATGGCGCACAGCCTGATGTGCGCAGTTTTTTAACGCCTGGGTGAGGGCAGGCGTTAAGGGACCTGTGGTCTCACTTCCATGGTCTCTGACCATGGAAGCAGTCCGAGGTGCCCTTCCCTGCCCCCAGGGACACCCCCTGCCACCCTCGCTCACCCCTGGCAGACACTCATGGATGGGGGGACCCATTCCAGGTAAGTACAGGTAAGTTGAGGTAAGTACAATTTTTTATTTTTTTAAAGTGGCATAGGGGGGCCTAACTTGGGCCCCCCTACATGCCACTGTGCCAAATGGCCATGCCCAGGGGACAGGAGTCATGTCAATGGGGGTTGTGCATAAAAAAATGGGGAAAGTCCGGTTTGAGCCATGATTTTTTACTTTAACCTGACTTGCACCATTTTTTGACGCACAAGCCCCATTTTTCCCTACGCTGGCGCTGCCTGGTTTGAGTCATTTTTTTTTTACTCTGACCAGCCCGCAGTGCCGGCTAACAACAATCCTTAAATATGGCACCTGCCCGGTGCGTAGGAATGGCGTTATCCGGCGGTAAAGTTTTTGGCGCAAACCAGCACCGCCGCTGGTTTGCGTCAAAAAGTATAAATGTGGGCCTTTGTTTCCTCATTTTCCAAGGTACTGTACGAGGGGTCCGTGCAACTGTATGACCAGCCCACACTCCCACGCGAGCGGCTTAAAACTTTGGGGAATGACTCTGACTAGACGTCATGATAGCCCCAGTTGGAACTATTGTGTTTTGAAGTGCTGATTCTAGGGCCTGATTATGAGTTTGGTGGCCGGGCCACCAGACCTCCATGTTGGCGGTCCCAAAAAGACTGCCGCGCCGGCAGTCACCAGACCACTGTATTATGGTTTATACAAGCAGGACTGCCATATGCTGAAGAAAAAAAGGCAGAACACAGCAGCAGTGGCTTGGATTTAGGCGGTCCGACCTCCAGTGCCATCAGCGCCATGGCCAAACACCATGCCTATTACAAACACACAGTTGCTGAGGTAGTCAGCCAATGGCGATTGACCACTTCGGTCCGCGTTCAGCAAAGCAAGAGACAAGTGCACACTGGATGAATTTAAAAGCAGCACAGCTGACACACATCGGCCAAGTGGACTCACCTGCAAAGGACGCTATAAAACACACCCATTCACATACCTCAATCCTTTGCATTTCCACTGCAGCACAGCAAGACAGACCACACATAATTTAATAAATTTTTTGTCAACTTCTAAAGTGCAACTGAACTGCACATCTCATCAGCTGCTTGAGTCAAATTGCATTGGCATGCTTCACTCATCATGTCAAATCACCCAATGCCATGGTTACTTGGCACAATTGGATTACCTACAACTTAACTTTGCCCAAGGTCTCTTCTTACTGTGACACCAAAACCTTTGGAGTTAAATGTCACAATTCAACAAGTAACAATATATGTTTTTCATCAACAGATTGATCTGCCAGTGTGCACACCAAGGCCATAGAATAGACTACCACTACCTCCCTGGATGAAGCCCTCAGTGATGACAACACTCCTGGACTTGTGGACGTGGAGAATGGTTTTGACCCATCTTGGCTACCTGGTGAGATGGCAACAGTGAGTCTCACTCTGCCCACAATGTCACCTCCCTGCCCTGTTCCCTCAACATCACAGGAAACCATTTACCTCCCTCCCCACCTGTGTACCTAGCACAGTTTTCACCATCTTATGCCTCCCCAGTCCTGGATCCTGAGTTTCAGCACAACGCTTCGACAATGAGGGTCTATGAACAAGTTAGAGAGATCACCCTGTGTCAAGGGCACAGGCCTGTGGGGGTATGGTGCGTGAAAGGTATGATATGGACCAGTGGGCCCCACTGGGGCCGCTCCTTACCAGGGCACCTTCAGCCATGTCTTGGGGGTCTATCAGGAGCCACAAGGTGTGATGGGCCAGGTGTTGACCAAACTCCGGGAAATCAAGCAGCTACAGAGGAACATGCATAGGGACTTGCGTGAAAAGATGGACGCCCACAATTCAAACAGGGCCTCCCTAACAGGGGTGTTGAGGGACATACACAATCCTGAGTAGGACTTTTCAAAACCAATCTTCTTTTTCTTTTGGCTCATCAAAAGCAGGCCCATCAACATGAGGGGCAGCCACAGGAATGGAGACCCTGCCAGAGGAACAACCAGCCACAGACACCCCTGCCTCTGTAGCAGCTGATCCCCTGCTGATTGTGCTTTCATATTTAGCCATGCAGATATGTCAGATCATGTGAAACATACAATGATGATCCAAGGTACTTATTTAATATGGGCTATGTTGCATGTACACTGTTCCCAGCTCAGGATTACAACCATCCCTCACAAACTCGTACATACAAGTTTCTGGTCAAACTAAACAAAATATTACAGTGTTCAGCACATAGGCTGTCAATATGTCTGAACTCTTGAAAATCATAAATGATTGACTCATTGTAAGTAAATGACATATTTACAGGTACAGACCTCCAGACCACGGAAGGAAGGGATTTGTCAGGCATTGAATTAGTTGATGTCACCAGCTTGAGTCGTATCACATACCACACCAAAGTAATCCAACACCATATAATCCAAGATTCAGACAGATGGCAGTACAACAGTTCCTGATCACATGGCCTTTATAATCATGCATCTGGTGACATGACACAAACATATGTCAGTGTTTTGGCACAGGCGTTGTGGCCTACAATGATGAAACACATCTACAGCAACATACAGGCCATACAAAAAGTGTTTAGTCAATGAAGAGGAACAATGACTTGGTCATAAGCTAGTACTACATATTTGATGTTCACATAATGACATACATGATGCATCATTCCCACCACAGGACACAAAACAAGTGCAATGGGCACTTCTGAACCTCCACCCAAACACTGTGCAAACTGTCTTGGTACAGGTCTCATACACCTAAACTCTGCAACCTACATTACCGGGAACAATCCATGCCCACTTTATATGTCAGAACAGCATCACATACCTGCCAATGTCACAACTCTGAAATGCCAACATGAAGATCCCATGGTGAAGGTGCCTGTGCAAAGAACAAAACAAGGAGCATAGGCTTAAAACCATACATATGTCACAAGTCACAAGCATCTGGAAAACAAGTTACATTGCCAAGAAACTGACACAAACAAAGCAACATCATCAAGGTGGGGATGTGTCAAAAGCTATCTTATCAATCAGCCTATGGGGGTCGTAAATACAGTCACATTTTGAGGATCAGCTCCTTAACTGTTTCAGAAACACTAAACTCCACACATTCTCACAATTACAGTTCATTGTACAGTAACAGTCATTACATCACATGACATACTTACACTCACAAGAAGAAACTGTGGATGAGATCTTCTAGCAAGTCAGCTCCTTCCTCTTTTACACTATCATCTTCATTTGACATTTCAGGATTCTCATCTGGTGGTCCTGCGGGCTCCCCCTCCTCTGGGATGTATGGGATATTTCTCGGCAGGGCGATGATGTGGAGCATGCAGCATGCCACAGTGATCTGACACACTTTCTTGGGTAGGTAGAGGAGGGATCCACCAGTTCTGTCAAGACAGCAGAATCTGGCCTTTAGGAGCCTTGAAGCCACTCCAATGCATGCAGTGTTCTTCCATGGGCCTCATTGAAGCAGACTTTCCCTGGCATAGTTGGATTCCTCAGTGGCGCCAATGACCAACGATGGTATGGATCTACTAAGTCTCTGTTAAGGAATGGGACCTAAGTGCAACAATGGGTCACTAACTTCATAATTGTAGCTCCTGACATTGCTCACACGTAATCAGTACAGATGTGACTTACCAACCAGCCAGGCCCTTTCTGGATGCAATTGTGACATCAGCTGGGGTATGGTGCTGTTTCGCATTATAAAGGAATCGGGTTGATCCACGAAAAGGGGCACACACATTTGAGATCTAGAGATCCGCCAAACAGACAAGTTGCACGTTGATGGAATGGAAGTTTTTTCTGTTGCAATAGTCTTGTTCAGTAGCCTGAGGTGGCATCAGGCCAACATGTGTGCCATCAATGGCCCCCCACCACATGTGGGATGTGGGCAAAACCATAAAAGTCATCCTTCACATTGGCTAAATCCTCATGTTGCTGGAACCTGACATAGCTCTCAATGTGTTTCAACACTTCTTATGGAAAACCTTTTAACACCAGACTGAACATAGTTTGGGACATACCACCAGATAGGGCCACTGTATGTTGGAAGGACCCTGTGGCCAAGAAGTGCAATACTTGTACAATGGGTGGTATGCAGTATGTTAGCTGGCATCAGTTCTGGCTCCAACTGATGGCATAAAACCACTATTTTTAGTCTATTCAAGTGGAACAGCTGGATGACGTGGCATTCCTCCATGGTCTGAATGTCTGGCAATGGATGGTAGGCAGGAGGCTGTTGCATCCTCCCTCTCCCAGGGTACCTATGTGTGAAAAGACATGATTTGGAACATTAGTCACTGTGTCCACAGCGACATGATGAATGCTAACAATATCATGTGACAAAGCATTTCTGACTGGATATACATGACAGCCAGGACATATCAGAGCTGGCAACTACACAAGGGGGTCAAATGTGACCCCCATGGTTGTGATCACGTGTCCACAACATGGATTCGGTTGACACCCAAATATCTGCTACAGTTTCCCCTCGAAATGTGACTGTATTTACGACCCCCAAAAATACAGTCAGCGGTGGGTGCCTGTGCACCACCATCATATACCATCTGTGCCCTACAACCCACCACACTGGTGATTGTGTAGTCAGACCTACACAACACAACAGATTGCTGATGTTTGTGATGATATTCAACTTATTTTGTTTTTGTGATGTATATAACAGGGCTATATGTGGTCTTTCAAGCTGCCAAAATGGAGGATGCCTGACGTACTCCACTTGACATCAGGAAACGCCTCCGCAGAAGTCATCTGTGCAGTAGGTGGTTTCAACTACGGTGGACACAGCCATAGGTTAAAGTTGTTGTCTGTGGTGGTCGCAGAACGATGGCTGTGTGCGTCGGCGGTGATGATTGCGTACATGGCGTACGTGTACACCGTGTTGTGTGAAAACAGTCACTTGACTCCTGAAACTGCTGCCAGCAACACCTCCACCACTTCAGCTGCTGTGTGCCACCTCTGGGTTTAATTATGCCACATCCAGCAGGTGAAAGGGCTACTGCTTTCTCTCCAGGGAAGCTGTAGAGGCTTGTGAGCAAGGCCCTTGCCCTGAATGGTCAGCTCTACTGCTCACAAGAGGAGCAGGTAAGTATTTCATAACTGACTCTGTTCAACACCTTCCTTTCTCTCCTCAGGCTACAAAGTGCCCCTGTGTGCCAGTTAGACTTCTTGTATGCCTGTTGTTGCAGTCTGTGTGGCACCAATGAGATGTACATGTTGCAGGTATTGGAGACCAGGACTATATGATGTACTTATTCACATTATGTTGTGTGGTGTTTTGGGGGCCCTAGATCCTCCTTGTGTTGGATGCACATACTAGACAATGAGACTTTACTGCCATCCAATGAAATGTGTTTCTTTTATGATGGTTGTAAATGTTAGACAATATGTTTATTAATGACAGTATAAGCTGTGTATTCATCTTGTCTGAGTCATTGAGTATATTGCAAGCAATGTGTATTGTGCCACAGATCTTTCACCCCACATCTGGCCTTGCCAAATTGGTGTCTGAAAGGCATATCGTGACTCACTGTGCCCTTCAGGTGGCTGCACAAGCCACATTGCTGATGGTCACATGATGTACTGTCATGTATGGAAGTGATGCAAATGTGAGTGTCATGTATGTTCTGTATACTCAGCCTGCAGAGATCAGGGCCTGTCAATACGGGACATAGTCCAGGCTGTGGGACAGTCACTGTGGGTATGCAACTGTGGCACTGTGCCCACTTCCTGTAGACATGCGGAGCCTGTGAGGTGGACAATATGAGGCTCTAGTGGCAAAACTTGCTTCGAATGCCGCAGTCCATTGAGTAGATTAGGAATGAGTACTGAGGTAAATCCCTGAACTAGGCCATATGTGCATTTTGCATCATTGTCAATGTGTGTTTTTGAATCATGACAGGTCACTTATTCCCACAGCTCTGTTGTCACCTTAACAGAAGTCATATTTGTCCTGTAAAGGTTTATTTCAGAAATGGCAGACCAACAGTGCCGACAGTGTTTGGATTCCTGGGAGGCCATGACATGTGACTCAGTAGCTTTGTTACAGAGCAGAAATTGTACAATACATACCTTTGTATGTTGGATGCCATCTCAGTAGGTTAGAAACATATGTTTGAAGAAGTGTTTTGTGGTACAGTTACATACCACCAAAACCCACCCTGAAGTGACAGGAGTCTGCATTTGGTAGGCTACATGTCTACACATGCACAGAGAAGACAATTTCCGTACCCACCATGCTAGCCCTTTCTTAGTCATTGTAGGCCTACAGCATGGTAGTGCGTTAATCTGAAGATGAACCCAAAAGTGTGTAGTCATGTTCCTGTACTTATGAGCATGTGTTCTTCACCGTTGTGGTATGTTGACTGGCTATTCTATGTTCAGTGATTCTGATGTGTGACACACACATTTGTGCAAAAAGTTGTGTTTGTAATTGCTTGATTTGTCTCTTGCATCCATATAGGTTGTTGTATAGATATTTTAGCCATATTTTAGACACATTATTTTAGCAAACTAGGCCTGCCGTTGTGCACTGTAGTCCAGATTCATTTTATTCAGCATTGCTTTATTTTGCCATCATTAGCCACATTTGTGGTGTTGTTTTATTTTCTCTATTTGTTCCTTCGCCTAGGAAAGCATCATGTTCTCAGCATTTCACTTTGTGCTTTTCTCAAGGCTGCAGTCAGATAGGGTTGTCGGCAAAAGTGGTACACTATGTCTCCAACATTCACAGAAACATACATATTCTTACGTGGGGACCTTTTCTCAGAATATCAACTGTTTAAGTATAATAACACTCTGTTAGAAACGGGGTCTCTAGTTGGCAGTCGGTTTGTACCCTGACAAAGTAGGGACCCTCACTCTAGTCAGGATAAGGGAGATACTCAACTCAGATAACCCACGCTGAACTTTGCCTGGGGGACTACACATCCCAGACTGCTCTTGCCCCCTGGAGGCGGCCATCTTACTTGCGTAGCTGCTCACACTTGTGCTGACAACAAGCGCTATATAGCGCTACCAAGATTACCACTACGCAGGACATGCCTAACTTTGCCTGGGGGACTACACATCCCAGACTGCTCTTGGCCCCTGGAGGCGGCCATTTAACTTGCCCAGCTGCTCACATTTGTGCTGACGATGAGCACTATATAGCGCTACCAAGATCACCGATGTGTGGGACGAGCCCGGGCAAAGCCTAGGTGAAGAGCGGGCCCATCCAGGCCCATTGGAGCATCAAGGAGGTTGTACTGGGTCACCCCTCTAACATTTTTGTTTTTGGTTTGCATAATCAAATTGGCCTTATAGGCTGCAGCTGTAGCTGTTGTATTTTGGCAGGTCAGTTATTGATCTAGCAGGCCCGGCCTATCTATTTATTATTCTTAACAGAAAGGCGGCAGTGGGTGGGGCTGGGACAGTGCAGAACAAAATCGTAAAAACCAGAAGTATGCATGATAATCTGCTACTTGAATGCGAAGAAATACTGACCTCCTCCCCAGACAATGCCCCCGAAAACGCTCAGGGTGTGTGTCCTTCCATAAATCTGGGGGTTAAACGCAGGAAAATCCCAGACAAGTGAAAGGGTGGCGGGTCATGCCAATCACACTACACCAACGTGGGAGAACAAATTGTCATTTGATGACAGTAATGTCCTGCTCCACAGTAATCATTTCAGGCTCCTAAGAGATATTTTATACACACATGACGATCCTGTCACTAATACTATATTATAGCAGGTGAGACCATATTCACAACTGTTGCCCCAAAATGGCTGAGTCCCAACATCTCTCTTATATACAAGATTTAAAGGCTGAGTTGGCTGAGCTCAAATCTATGTTATCCACCTTAATCTCCATGGTTCTGCAGATGACTCCATCGGCTGTGATGACTCCCTTGGTTGGTGCCCATGGCCTTGCCTCTAGTTCTCCTGGCCCATTATCTGTGTTGCCTGGCTTCCCTTTGCCAATCGATAACAAGAGTCTTATCCCCTTGCCTGGCTCTGCTAGTGCTAGTCTGGCTCCCTGTGTCGGCAAACGGCCAGTAGGTGTGAGGCTAGGGAATCTTTGCCAGGCTTCCAATTGCAGTGACACAGACATGGTCAAGGAACCAAGAGTCTACTGTCAATCCTCTGGGCCTGTAGATAATAGTACCTCTAACTGTGTAGGAGGTTCTGTTTTTGACATTGGGCCTCTGGTCGTTGAAATTATATTTATTGGGAGGATAGAGAGTGATCATAATCCACTCTCTGTCCAAGTGCTTGCTATATGTAATCAATTGTCTGTGCCTAGCATTCCCAGTATACCGCTAATGGACATCAGCATAAGCAACAACAAAAGACATTTGAAGTGGCATCAATTAGTAGCCTGGCCTCATATTTTAAGTTCTGTCAACTCTGTTTTGAGGTGTTGGTTGGCACAACTAGAGGCGGGATCCACACCTAATAACGTGCAGTTGATTGTATGTCATGCTCTTTGTTTTCAGAGTATTGAGGCAGTTCTCATGGTAGGTGGTAACTCTGGTGGCAAAAGTCTCAAACGGAAACATCCTTGGTATAATAAGGACTGGCAGGCCTTAAACAAACAACTGGTCAAAGCTATCAAAACAAAGGATATAGCCTCTATCCACATATCCAGAAAATCTTACAAGGCTGCTATCTGTAAAGCCAAGCGCATGCAGGGTGAGAAATGGTGGGCTGCAGTGAATGAAGCTGCATCTGATAAGGATTGTGTTAGATTTTGGTCGTGGGAGACCCTGATAATGGCGTGTTGCATGTGGAGACTAACATTGCATTCCAGTCAACTATACTCTACTGATTGTTCTAGTGTGGTGTATGAGCAGAACTGTGCGGTTCCCGCCTTTAATGATCAACCACCAAACTCTACAATTTTACATTTGTTCACTCTTTCTGATGTTGTGCATTCATTAGGCACCCTTAAGCGTGGTATCGCATCTGGCAAAGATGGTGTCTCTGCAGACTTAGGCCCTCATTACAACCCTGGCGGTTGGTGTTAAAGCGGCGGTAAGACCTCCAACAGGCCGGCGGTAAAAAATGTGGGATTTGGAGCATGGCGGTTACCGCCAACCAAACACACCGACCGCCAGGGTGGTAAGGGCCGCTGGGCTGGAGACTTCAGTCTCCAGCCTGGCGGCCATCACATTCCCACCCTCGGGATTACGACCCGGCCTACCGCCATGCTTTCCGCGGATTCTGTACCGCCACGAAAACAATGGCGGTAGGCACTACCAGTGCCAGGGAATCCGTTCCCTGGCACTGATAGGGGTCTCCCCCGCACCCCACCCCCTCACCAGAGTCCTCCCCCACCCTCCCCCACCCTTTCCTGCCCCCCGCACATATACACACCGACACGCGCACCAATACACACACATGCACACACGCATACCCACCACCACCCACGCATGCACACATACATTCCCACACGCCACAACACACACCAACATACCTTGACACACACATACATCAACAACACTCACAATCACTCATTCATGCATGCATCCACTGCGACTCACACCCGCATGCATGCATCCCAAAACATATACACACCATCCCCCCTACACACAACACCCCCACCCCCTCTCCGGTCGGAGAACCCGACTTACCTGCTTGCAGGGGGTCCTCCAGCTGGAGATGGGCCGCGGGGGTGCTGGCAGCAGCAGCGTCCGCCAGCAGAAAACTGCCAGGCCGTATCTTTGCTCATGATACGGTCATGACCGTCGGTGGTGTTCCGCTGGCGGACATAATACGCATTGGCGGATGGTAGCCACAGCGGCGGTATGTTGGCGGCCATCGCGGTAGGCTGTCATTACCGCCAAGGTTGTAATGAGGCCCTTATTCTTGACTGATATAGATGCCTGGTCCATATACATCCTTATTTAATCTAATGCAATAGGGACGGGGGCACCAATCCCTGATTCGTGGAAGGGTGCCATTGTTGTACCTATCCATAAAAAAGGCGATAGAGTCTTGCCCTGTAACTATCAGCTTATTAGACTGTGAGCATAACATTTTCTGCCACTGCCTTTTGGGAAAGATCCAGGATTGGACATGACATTCTCAGCCCACTGCAAGCTGGGTTTCGCATAAAAATTTCCACTATTGACCAAATGTTTAGATTCCTGCTTTTATTGGAAAACGGTCTTAATCAGCAAAGGAAATCTTTATGTTGCTTTCGTGGATCTAAAATCTGCGTTTGATTTAGTACCCCACAATAAGCTGTGGGAAGTTCTTTTTGACTTGTCAATGCCTCCCCACCTCCTTTCCTTACCAGTACGCCTCCATGAGCACACCTATGTACGCGTCATGTGGGGTGATCAGGGGCAACTTACTGCCAAAATACCAGTAAAAAGGGGAATACAAAAGGGATGCTTTCTTGCTCCAACTTTATTTTCATTGTATATCAATGATATTGTCCCCTTTTTAACTATGGTAGAGGCAGATGCACCATGTATAGGTGCCTGTTAAGTTCCTGTATTGTTGTTTGCTGACAATACTCTCCTAGTCTCCAAGACCCCTAGTGGGCTACAGAAACTCCTAAATTGAGAGTTCTGTCCCTCTCGGGGACTGGAGATCAATACCTCCAAACTAAACTGATAACGTTTAACCTCCATAGATCATTTAAAGGGAAGGTAGTTCTTGGAGGCACACCGCTTGAAACGGTGAAATCTTTTAATTATCTTGGTTTAACAATAACTGAGAACCTGTCTTGGAAATCCCATATCACCAAGGTGGCGTTGAAGCAAAAACAGTACACTGGGGTTCTAGTCAGGGACTTTAGTGCCTCATGTACTAAAACAATCTGCCTGGCACTTCAGATTTATGAGACCAAGGATGTTAGTTCCACTATATATGGTGCAGAGCTATGGGGCTATTCTAAAGCTCAAGAAATATCTATAGTTGAAAATACCTTTTTAAGGAAACTTGTTTCTCTCCCATCGAATACACAGTTGTTTCCTTTTGTTAAGGATTTGGGTATCAAGGGAATAGGTCCTAAATCCTGCTTACTTCTTCTCCTGTACTGGAGATGGCTCTGGACTACTCTGGAGCTTGCCTCATACACTGAAGCCCTCCAGGTTGTAGTTGAAGCTGATCGCTCTTAGTGTCCCCTGGCTTGGATATGTTAAGGCTTCTAAGTATTCGCTTGGCTGGTTGAGTTTTTGGATCACCTAACTACTGCTGCCTTTCCCTCAAAGCTTGATTTTAAAAACAAGTATTGGAGGATGATAGATTCTGAGGAGTTACATGTAGCAATTCATTCCAAGCTGTCTCATGCTTTTGCTGATCTGAAGGATCCGTGCATCTATGAGGCATTTTAGGACTAAAGCTCAACTCCTAAGGACAGGAAGCTATACTTTCAGTTTCGTGTAGGAACCCTACCATTAAGATCATTCATTAGTAGTTGGTCATCTGATGGAACTACTGTCTGCCCAGCTTGTAACGCCCCTATTGAAAATTTCCCCCATGTATTTTTTGTCTGTCCCGCTTATGTAATTCCTTGCAGGAAGTGGATTGCACCTGCCTGCAGGCTGCTGGGTGTCTGAAGGACTGCTATAGCTCTACGAATTCTTAAATCAGACACTGATCATGTTTTGGTTACTGCTGTCGCAAAATTTCTTGGAGCTATGTGGACCAATAGACCAAAGATTTTATCTTCCTTTATGTGAAATGGCTTTGTATGTATAGTTTCACGTAATGCAAGCAGCGGCACCGGTGTCAGCAGGAGCAGCATCATCGGGGATGCCCAGGCTGTGGTGTGAGCAAGGCAATGCCGGAGTGCGGGGTCCACAGGTCATGGTGCGAGCAGCGGCTCGGTGGCGGCGTCAGATGGCGGCGGCGGTGAGACCACGGTCACGGTGCAAAGCATAGCAGTGTGGTGTCAGCAGGTCACAGTGCAGGCCAGCAGCATCGTTGTAGGCATTGCAGTGTTTTTTCTTCTGGAACAGCACAAAACACACAGGGGCATATTTATACTCCGTCTGCGCCGATTGTGCGTCAAAAATTTTGACGCACAATCAGCGCAAATGTAGCCCCGTATTTAAACTTTGACGCCCGCGGACGTCAAAATTCCGCTGTGTGCGTCATTTTTTGGATGCGTCAACCCGCCTTGCGTTAATTATATGCAAGGTAGGCGTTCCCGTCCAAAAAATGGCTTAACCGGACGTGCGTTGTATTTATGTTTTCGGGCAAAAATGACGCACGGCCGGGAGGCGGAGCCAGAAAATGACGCACAGCCCGATTTGCGTCAAAAATTAACGCCTGGGTCAGGGCAAGCATTAAAATGGGGCAAACACACCTGTATTTAATCAGAACACACAGAACAAACAGAAGAGCAGCAGAGCAGCAACAGGGAGCCATGGAGGTGATTCTAATCCAGCGTGAACGCAGACGCACAGCCCAGCAGCAACAACAGCAGCTACAACAACACCAGCAGGGACCCCAAAGACAGCGCAGAAGGCAGGAGAGGATATTCCACCCAAGAACAACCCTTCAGGGCCTCAGGGAACACGACATCATACAGAGGTACCGGTTGAACTGGCAGGCCATTCAGCAGCTGCTGCGAAACATTGAACAGCAGTTGGCCCCCACTTTGGTGACACCCCACACCATCCCAACAGAAACAAAGCTGCTTGCCGTACTTCACATGCTGGCAAGTGGCTCTTTCCAAACAACTGGTGCCCTGGTTGGCGGAATATCACAACCATCATTCTCCACCTTTTTGCCCAAAGTACTGGACGCCATCATTCGACTGACACCCGCCACATCTGCTTCCCTAACACACTGCAGAAGCAGCCGGAAACTAAACAGGGGTTCTACGCAATCAGTGGCTTCCCACACGTCCGTGGTGCAATCGACTGCACACATGTACGCCTTGTGCCACCTGCTGCAACTGAACAACTCTACCGCAACAGGAAGCACACACATTCCAACAACGTGCAGGCCATTGTCGATCACCAGGGATTGATCACCAACATCGTGACTAAATATCCTGGGAGTGTACATGACTCCTTCATCTTACGTCACTGCACCATCAGTGAACACTTCCAGGATGGACGGTATGGCAATGGACTACTTGTTGGTAAGTACAGAAACCTACTTATATATACACTGCACAGCAACCCTCTAGGACACACAACACATACACCACAACAGCAACATGTCAACAGGAACACACTGAGGTCGTGACTTCACTAACCATGTTTCTTAAGTCACCATTGAACCTGTCACACATTGGAATTTACTGTACAGCCTAATGTGAAGACGTCAATGAGTGTGGTTGCCGAAATGTCACCTTGCAAATTGTAAGTGTCCCAATGACCTTTACATTAATACATTGCATAAGTCTAAAGGTATGGGATGTCCAGGGTACTTTGATATGAACGTGTTAACAACACTTTCAAATCTAACTGTGCATGGAACCATCATCTCACCCCCAGTGAAGACACACAGACACCTGTATCACAAGTCACAATGCTAGGGAGGGCACACTGTACTGCAAATCCCAAAACATACTGCTGACAAACGGTTAGCAGACAAACACTCGTTCAGCCAAGGAAACAACACAAAATCAGATGGTATAGCCTACAAGCATAGGATGTCACATTAGTACACAAAAGAGTCACAGACAACACAAGACAACTACTGCCATGAAAGGTCTTTTCAATAGTGCCAGCTACATCAACATGATCCCATTCATTTTCTCTTGCAGCTGATCAAGGGTATGGCATCCAGCCATGGATTATGACACCATTTGGCAACCCGAGTACAGCTGCAGAGCGTGCATACAACGAGGCCCATAGGAGGACCCGCAGCATTGTCGAGCGGACCTTTGGCATCCTCAAGTCAAGGTTCCGCTGCCTTGACATCACTGGTGGTAGCCTCCTATATTCCCCAGAGATGGTCTGTAGGATCATCCTCACATGTGCAATATTGCACAACATTTGCATCAGAAGAAACATTCCCCTCCTGGAACCAGAGCCACACATACCTGAAGAGGAGGAAGAGGAGGATGCTGGCCTGCAACAGGAGGGGGAACTACAGAACACGGCACGGCTGCTGGTATACGCAGGTGGCAACAGATTGTAAATAACTTCTTCTGAATATGATCACCTTCACCACTTTAGTTAACAAATTTAAATAAACACCTATTCTAATCACCATATCATGGTCTGGCTATTCCTTTTTGCACACCTTCATCTCTACTTATCAGAATAAGAGTGTTGCCTCATGGAGCATTGCTGAGATACTGAGTAGGACACGGAACATCCCAGAGCTTATGTGATGCCTAACATACAATGGTCACATACACACACACTCTTAATGACATATATCATGTACATATCTCCTTTGAAGGCCAATAGCAGAGGACCACAACTATTTCACACATACATGTTGAAAGCAAGGTCCAACGAAGCATATGGCACACAACTATGACACCATCACTCAATAAGGGGAAAACAAGTCTCATACATGAGGCAGTCAATGTTCTTTGGCATCACTAACAGGAATGTCTGACAAGACCCTTGACAGCAGTTAGTCCAACTGCATCCAATATTTGCAAGGAATATCTGTGACTAGAGTCCCATAGAAGCAGAACATAGACAGCACAAGTGCCACACATATGACATACATTGCGCACATGACATTCCATGCACATGTCAGCCCATTTCCTAACTCCTGACACACCCATGCACCTGGTCACAACCCACCTGTCGGAAGAGGTCCCTGGAATACTAAGATGTGTACCCTGATAATACCTCCTCTACACACACAGACCAACATTAGCAATCCAGTGTGCTACACCCTTTCCTAAGGTATGCCATTGTCATATAACATCTGACTGCATGGACGTCAGGTCAATTTATACACTGTCTTCTAGTTTCAAAGCCCTGTTAGCACATGTAGATTGCTTCCCCTTGTGAAAATGTCTGTTGGCCCTTAGAATGCAAGTCTCACCTACAGGACTGGTGAGAAACAGATGCAGCCCACACCTGTGATCACCTCCATGCACACCACCCATTTCAAAAAGCACTGCCCCTGATGATACCTGGAACAGCATAGGAGTTGCTATTATGTCAAATGCACCGTCAACCATTGATACTAATTAAGCCGTGTAACACAGCCCTTGGGTTCATTGGTCACCTTCAAAAACACAGGACGTACACAGATTGACATGTCAACCGTCTAGTTTGTCCTCCAAACAGTCTCAGTCAGACCACTGATTATGTAACTTGTCCAGTAGCTGGCTCCTGAATCACCTTGCATTCAGTCAGCCTGACTGGCAACTGTCTGTGCGTGACACTAAAGTATCCCTGTGTCTACATATGTACCACACTTGCGTTAGCAAACCTGCCATTCATCAGGGGGCATTGGGCATGGGCTTCTTCCATGCATTCACAAATACACTGTATAGCATCATCTGCCTTTTAACTGTACCATTTGAGTTACTTCCTCATGGAAATGCAAAATTCATGGCCCATCCCTTGTCTGGTTTCATATATGCATGAATGGCAAAGTGTGACAGTGTTCCAGGGTCATAGGCAGGGATTGGGTACGGGGCTTTCAGCACAACCAGCAACCTCTGATATTGTACATGAATAATACACAAATGTCAGAACCATGACAGTTCACACACAGCATCACAGTGTGCACAACATAGTGATGGGCTGTGTGTGGTGAATAGCTGCGAGAATAAACAGCACAGAGGCTATGATGTTCCCAGATGCAGTGGGAAGTGCAGAGGCCAACCTGTGTACAAATGTTGTAATGACACCTGCCGGAACATGACAATTGAGACATTATCTCACTCAGCACATCAAGGTTGCCCTGTTGACTGTCTCATTACACGTCTTTAGTGACAGGGTGGGACCATCCACATGTTGGTTCACATGTCCACATCTACTTTACTCACATTGATCAACAAAGGATACTCAGTAGTTACAGGAATAGCTGCCACTGACTCATGATGAGTCCTGGTCCGAACTGTGACAAATTACTCCCCAAACAATCTACAGGATCATCATTGGACCACACACATGAACAAGACACCTATGTGCAATTGATCACTGGAAATATGTGGACACGTGCTGTCTTGTATGCTGGTCAACCAAAGTCACTTGATAGTTGGGCCTTACTTCAATGGCCTCAACTGTGGTGTCATCATACATATGAGATTGACCCTTGTCTGTCTGTGCAAACAACATGGTACCTACTTCCTCAATGCATGTGTATGACTCATTGTGGGATTCCTCAACTAGTGCCTAGGAAGCTCTTACCAATACTCTAGGACATAGGATGTAGAAAATGTGGACGTTTGACATGAACATGCGTCTGCCATCCATCTGGTGCATGCTATGTCACATGTGGTGTCTACGTGACCCTAAAACTTGGAAGTATACTTTACGGGTGTTGTTACATGTATGACTAACACATGCCCTTGCTCATTCCAATTTTGACTTGCATCTTAGGGTTGGACACATGGACATCACATTCATACAACCAAATGTACAATAATGCTTCACGTGATATACACACACACTTGGTCAACCAACAAATTAGTTGTCAAAGCACACACTTTGAGCCAAAGGCAATTAGGTATTGTACATATGTGCGTCACATTGCTATCCCCTTGTAGGAAGTTGGCTCTGTATGCACTATTTCAAAGTAAGGAATAGTATACACAGAGTCCAAGGGTGCCCCTTAGAAGTAAGATAGCGGCAAAAAGAGATAATTCTAATGCTCTATTTTGTGGTAGTGTGGTCAAGCAGTAGGCTTATCAGAGGAGTAGTGTTAAGCATTTGATGTACATACACAGGCAATAAATGAGGAACACACACTCAGAGACAATTCCAGGCCAATAGGTTTTTGTATAGAAAAACATATTTTCTTAGTTAATTTAAGAACCACAGGTTCAAGATTTACAAGTAATACTTCAAATGAAAGGTATTTCAGGTAGGTACTTTAGGAACTTTGAATTAGCAAAATAGCATATACAGTTTTCACATATAGCTATTTTAAGACTAGACACAGTGCAATTTTCAACAGTTCCTGGGGGAGGTAAGTGTTTGTTAGTTTTTGCAGGTAAGTAAACCACCTTCGGGGTTCAAGTTTGGGTCCAAGGTAGCCCACCGTTGGGGGTTCAGAGCAACCCCAAAGTTACCACACCAGCAGCTCAGGGCCGGTCAGGTGCAGAGGTCAAAGTGGTGCCCAAAACGCATAGGCTTCAATGGAGAAGGGGGTGCCCCGGTTCTAGTCTGCCAGCAGGTAAGTACCCGCGTCTTCGGAGGGCAGACCAGGGGGGTTTTGTAGGGCACCGGGGGGGACACGAGTCCACACAGAAAGTACACCGTCAGCGGCACAGGGCGGCCGGGTGCAGTGTGCAAATAAGCATCAGGTTTGTAATAGAAATCAAAGGGAGACCAAGGGGTCTCTTCAGTGGTGCAGGCAGGCAAGGGGGGGGGGCTCCTCGGGGTAGCCACCACCTGGGCAAGGGAGAGGGCCACCTGGGGGTCGCTCCTGCACTGGAAGTCGGATCCTTCAGGTCCTGGGGGCTGCGGGTGCAGAGTCTTTACCAGGTGTCGGGTCCTTGAAGCCGGCAGTCGCAGTCAGGGTGAGCCTCGAGATTCCCTCTGCAGGCGTCGCTGTGGGGGCTCAGGGGGGTCAACTCTGGCTACTCACGGTCTTGTAGGCGCCGGTGAGTCCTCCCTGTGGTGTTTGTTCTCCACAAGTCGAGCCGGGGGCGTCGGGTGCAGAGTGCAAGGTCTCACGCTTCCGGCAGGAAACGTGTGTTGTTTCAAAGTTGCTTCTTTGTTGCAAAGTTGCAGTCTTTGGGGAACAGAGCCGCTGTCCTCTGGAGTTCTTGGTCCTTCTAGATGCAGGGTAGTCCTCTGAGGCTTCAGTGGTTGCTGGACCCTGGGAACGCGTAGCTGGAGCAGTGTCTTTAGAAGGGGGGAGACAGGCCGGTAGAGCTGGGGCCAAAGCAGTTGGTGTCTCCGTCTTCTCTGCAGGTTTTCAGGTCAGCAGTCCTCTTCTTCTTAGGTTGTAGGAATCTGAGTTCCTAGGTTCTGGGGAGCCCCTAAATACTGAATTTAGGGGTGTGCTTAGGTCTGGGGGGTTAGTAGCCAATGGCTACTAGCCCTGAGGGTGGCTACACCCTCTTTGTTCCTCCTCCCTGAGGAGAGGGGGGCACATCCCTAATCCTATTGGGGGAATCCTCCATCTGCAAGATGGAGGATTTCTAAAAGTTAGAGTCACCTCAGCTCAGGACACCTTAGGGGCTGTCCTGACTGGCCAGTGACTCCTCCTTGTTTTTCTCATTATCTCCTCCGGCCTTGCCGCCAAAAGTGGGGCCGTGGCCGAAGGGGGCGGGCAACTCCACTAGCTGGAGTGCCCTGGGGTGTTGTAACAAAGGGGGTGAGCCTTTGAGGCTCACCGCCAGGTGTTACAGTTCCTGCAGGGGGAGGTGAGAAGCACCTCCACCCAGTGCAGGCTTTTTTACTAGCCACAGAGTGACAAAGGCACTCTCCCCATGTGGCCAGCAACATGTCTGGTGTGTGGCAGGCTGCTAAAACTAGTCAGCCCACACGGATAGTCAGTTAAGGTTTCAGGGGGCACCTCTAAGTTGCCCTCTGGGGTGTATGTTACAATAAAATGTACACTGGCATCAGTGTGCATTTATTGTGCTGAGAAGTTTGATACCAAACTTCACAGTTTTCAGTGTAGCCATTATGGTGCTGTGGAGTTTGTGCATGACAGTCTCCCAGACCATATACTCTTATGGCTACCCTGCACTTACAATGTCTAAGGTTTTGCTTAGACACTGTAGGGGTATAGTGCTCATGCACTTATGCCCTCACCTATGGTATAGTGCGCCCTGCCTTAGGGCTGTAAGGCCTGCTAGAGGGGTGATTTACCTATACCGATAGGCAGTGTGAGGTTGTCATGGCACCCTGAGGGGAGTGCCATGTCAACTTAGTCTTTTTCTCCCCACTAGCACACACAAGCTGGCAAGTAGTGTGTCTGTGCTGAGTGAGGGGTCTCCAGGGTGGCATAAGACATGCTGCAGCCCTTAGAGACCTTCCCTGGCATCAGGGCCCTTGGTTCCAGGGGTACCAGTTACAAGGGACTTACCTGGATGCCAGGGTGTGCCAATTGTGGAAACAAAAGTACAGGTTAGGGAAAGAACACTGGTGCTGGGGCCTGGTTAGCAGGCCTCAGCACACTTTCAAATCATAACTTAGCATCAGCAAAGGCAAAAAGTCAGGGGGTAACCATGCCAAGGAGGCATTTCCTTACACCTCTCCTTACGGCAAACATGCACAATTTGTGCCATACAGATATGTAGGCCACACTTATGACCATCTATGACGTCAGCCAACTGTAAACATACTGTGAAGGGTGTAGTGGATGATGTTCCGTTGCAGTATGATGTCACACATGTGAACATACACCATCAACACCCTACTGTCTTCAATTAGCCAATCTCTGATGTGTTCCAAATGTAAAATAACCAAAAAAGATGTAAAAATGCCCCAAACCAGTTAATGCACTGTAATTTTGTCGTCCCTAGTGGTGTGCGTCATTTTTTGTTTACCAAAACTGTATTTGAGTCATTTTTTTTGGATGCACAGGAGTGAAATTTAGCCCGCATCCAGATATTTGTACAGTCCATGTATCATTATGTGGATGCGGGTTAATATTCACGTCTGTGCGTAAAAAAATTACGCAAATACAGTTTTGGGCAACAAAAAATGACGCATAACGCAAAAAAGGCGGGACTTTTCATACAGGAAGTGATGTAATAGGATATCCTGTTTACAGATCATGTGCAGTGGGTGTACTTTCACTTTCACTTTGCAGTCTATGATCCTTCTAGACTGTGTGGCTGTGTAGAGAGTATTGTCCAGGGATTTTGTGCTGTATTTGTCCTGTGTGCTATCTGTAAAGTCCTTTTGTGAAATAAATATTGTTTGTGTATACTGTAGTACTGTGTTTTGTCTACATTTGTCCATTTATCTTGTGTATTTCTTGTTTGTGGGAGTCTGTTGTGGGTAGTGTTAGTTTGGGGATAGTTGGGCTCTTTTAGTGTTTAGGTTTACTTTTTTTGTGTCTTTTTACCCCTACTTTCACCCATTTCCCCTTTCTATTTATTTCACCCCTATTCCTTCTGTTCAATTAAAAGTATGTCTGGTAGGCCACGTCTTGACAGGATGGGGGAAGAGGAGTTGGGGGGCTTTGTCTGGCTGGTGACACATTTCTTACCACTCATGATCCAGGCAGGGTCATACAGGGGTACCCGACAGAGGCGCGCAGAATCCGGTGGGGAAAGGTGCTGCATCACCTGCAGCATGTGTATGGCAGCCAGAGGAGTGACCACCAGCTGAAGCACCGGTGGGCTGACCTCATCACCAGGGAGCAGGATCTCTTGGACCAAGTAACTTTGCACCCAACCTTCACCAGGTGAAGGTTAGACATATAGGTGACTTATAAGTTACTTAAGTGCAGTGGTAAATAGCTGTGAAATAACGTGGACGTTATTTCACTCAGGCTGCAGTGGCAGGCCTGTGTAAGAATTGTCAGAGCTCCCTATTGGTGGCAAAAGAATTGCTGCAGCCCATAGGGATCTCCTGGAACCCCAATACCCTGGGTACCTCAGTACCATATACTAGGGAATTATAAGGGTGTTCCAGTATGCCAATGTAAATTGGTGAAATTGGTCACTAGCCTGTTAGTGACAATTTGTACAGAGAGAGCATAACCACTGAGGTTCTGGTTAGCAGAGCCTCAGTGAGACAGTTAGGCATCACACAGAGAACACATACATACAGTATAGGCCACAAACTTATGAGCACTGGGGTCCTGGCTAGCAGGGTCCCAGTGACACATAACAAACATACTGAAAACATAGGGTTTTCACTATGAGCACTAGGCCCTGGCTAGCAGGATCCCAGTGAGACAGTGAAAACACCTGACATATACTCACAAACAGGCCAAAAGTGGGGGTAACAAGGCTAGAAAGAGGCTACTTTCTCACACTTGCCATTTAGATACCATTTGTGTTGATTGGAGGGCCTGCGATTGAGGGCAATAATTTTAGTTGTGTTCTGATTTATCTCCAACTCACTTATTTTAGTATACTCCCATAGGCTATCCATCAGTTTATGTATCCCTACTTTGGTATTACTTAACAGGAGCAGGTCGTCCGCGTACAGTATGTTGGATAGCTGATATCCCCCTATGGTGGGCGAGTGGGCGGATAGACTATTTAGCCTTGTGGAGAGGTCTGCAATTTAAAGATTAAAAAGTAGCGGAGCTAGAATACAGCCCTGTTTCAGACCAGCTGCTGTTTTAATAGCCCTGGATAAATGTGTGCTAGCCCCGAGTTTTACCTTTACCCATGTGTCCAAGTACAATAGTTTTATAGCATTTTAAATGTTTGGGGGTAGCCCCCATAGCTGTAGTTTTGTCCATAGGTTACTACGGGGTACACAATCAACTGCTGCTTTAAAGTCAACAAAGCACATAAATAGTGGAGTCCCAGTTGTCTTTGCCCTAATGATGGTCAGACCCAGAGCCAGGAGGTTCGTCATTGTCCCTTGGATTTTGACAAAGCCCGTTTAATTTATTGGAAGCTTACCATTTTCCGCTGCCCATGATTCAAGGTGCTGCAACACGCATGTAGAGAAGTATTTAAGATCCACATCTAGGAGGGCGATTGGTCTATAATTATTTGGGGAGGTGGCCGTTCCCCCTTTGGATATTGGGTGGATTATTGAGCTCTTCCAACTTTCCGGAGCTTTTCCAGTTGACAAAACATAGTTGAATAATGTTGCCAGAAACACTGCCCATCTTTTTGTTGATTCTTTGAATATTGCTTGTGGTAAACCACTTGGGCCAGCCACACAATCAGATCTGGAATTCTCAATTATGTTTGTTATCTGTGGCACAGTGACCTCCAGAGTATTCATGTCATCTTTCTCCCATTGAGTTTGCATTTCTCTTCCAATGTTACTTTCCCTGAAATGAGTTTTCAAGAAACTGGCCCAAACTTCTACAGTTATATTCGTGTGATATGCGGCGGCTTTTGGACCTTTTTCGATGTCATTAATCAGCCTCCAAAAGCGCCTTAAGTCCGATAAACCTGCTGCATAATGTAATTTAGCCCAAAGCATTTCCTGCTGGAGATTTTTAAACCACCTTTTTTCCTTTTTTTGGAGTTTCGTTTGATCTCTGAGTGTGCTAAGTGCTCCATCCTTGGGGGCTCTTCGCAATTGCCTGAGCAGCTTACATATAGCTGCTTTCTTTATACAGATTGCATGTGGCCACTGTGCGTCCTTCCAATACCACAATTTAACTCTCTTTCTGTTTTTTACCAGAGGGTGCTGGCTAGTGAGGTCCTTAGTAAAGGCCTCCCTGACTGAGATCAGATTCATAGTCCCCATATTCATGTGTTCCAGTCTCTGCAGAGCCCTCTTCTGCTTGGTTTTTAATGGAGTTGGTGGACCATTTTAGTTGTTTAAGGTTTTCAGTGCCAGCTTCCCCCAGAAGGCATTCCACTTTTTCCAACTTACTCCCTGAGGACTGTATCTGAATTATCTGTGGGTTATGATTGCTTTTTGCCCGCTCCAGGATTTTGAAATCCCTCACCCGGTTATACAGTGTAAAATTATCCAGCGTGTAATCCAGATACTATACCTTTTTCCCATCTGATCTTGTCCATGCCGGTGGCTTGTTGGCTGGAATCCATCCATTTAGGGAGAGGAGACCTGCGATCACACATCTCTTTATTAATTTCTCTCCCAATTTGTCCTTCTTTATGTTCGATGGGATGATTTGACTTGGTACTTCTACCATTTGACTGTGTTCTTTATCTGGGCTATGGAATAAATTGAGGTTGAAGTCACCCAGATCAACCAGTCTGCTGGAGATATTGTGCGTTTTATGTGAAGTAGTTGATTTATCAGCTTGTTAGATTCAGTTTTCTTCTTTTTTAGGTTAATGTATATATTAGCTAATATTAACGGTACCTGAGTGTTTTTCCCCCAGCCGTCCAATCTTACTAGCAAGAAAGGTGAATCCTCCCTAATAGGTTCTGAAAATGTAGCTAGGAGGTTAGTACTAATATAAGTCACTAGAACCCCCTTTGCTCATCTACTAGTTTTCTCTGCTGACTTCATGTATTCTTTGTATCCCATAAGAGGGATAGGCATTCGGGCCCAAGATTCCTGTATCATTATAATATCATGGGAAACTAGAAATTGTGTTACCTCAGAGTCTTCCAATTTTGCTTGCAGGCCACCTATGTTCCATGAGCAAACATTCTGTATGTCATTTTGCTTGCCAGTTCTTGTTCAGCTTTTGTGGTCCCTTCCTGTGACTAGAACCGAGGGGAGCCAGCTCCATTCAGCCGAAGGGTCACAGTTTGTTAGTATCTTTCTTCGTCCCTCTCCTTTCCATATTTGGACTCTTAAGGGCTGCTGGGCTACGGATCTTTCAGTCGTTTTGCCCTCTGTATTTTCATTTCTATTAGGTGCGCTACTTGCCCCTCAAAGGACTGACCATGGCCCTATGTTTTCATTTGGCTGATAGTTCTCTAGTAATGGAATGGGATATCTGTCCCCTTGATATGAAGACGCCTCAATGCCCCAAGCAATCAGTTGATCTCTTCTTTTAAGGATCTGGTTTGGTAATTCAGGGGCATAAAGGTGACCAATGTGGGGTCAGTGTGCTGCATGAATTATATCACAGCAATGTCATCTGTGGTAACATGGTTAAGCTCCGGGAGTGCTTGAGCCTTAAGATGGTAGACCGGATAAGCACATCTGCTGAGGTTCTCGATGTAAGTTCTGGGATCCAGAGAAACTGGGGAATTGGTTCCTGTATATCTGGGTTTTGCTTTGGCTGCTGTATGGCCTGGGGCTAGTTTCTTGAGAGTATTACTTGGCTTGGGGTTGGCAAGCCGTCCCCTTCTGCGGTGCCAATCCCCGGCTCCAGGTTTAGGTTTTGTCTATCCCTGGAGGTGGTACCCCTCTCCTCCACAGCGCCTTTCACCTTGGAAACGTGTTTTGCTGCTGGATTCCGATCAAAATGTGGGGTGCTGTCTTGATTCTGCCCTTCCCTTAAGGGTTCATCATCTTTACGTATTTCTTAAGGGTTAGTAGGTATGTCTCCTTTACTTGGTTCTTCTACAGTGTTAGTAAGTATGTCTTCTTTACTTGGTTCTGCTGGGCCAGATATCGTGACTATTGTAATGTTTGTACAACTTGAACAATTCCTGCCCTTTCTTCCGCATTTTCTCTCTCTTTTTGTTAAGGGCTGGGGCGTGGTCTTTCCGGGACTTCCAGTGTTCCATTCATCCTGCAAGTGGGACACGTCCTTACTGGTTTCCTTGACAGATTTAGCCACGTGGTGGTGGGTGCCGTTTACTGCTGGGTTTGTTTATCCGGACAGCTCCCTTGGTTGGGCCATAGTTTGGCCCACATATTGATCAAATTGGGGCATATGCTGACTATACTGCTTGTCCTTATTGCTCTCGGCGTGTTGAACAGGTTCATCATATAATGGAGTAGCATGTAGTTGCTCCTTGACCTGAGAAGAGCAAACCTCTTTTAAAATTCCTTCCATCGTTTACAGTAGTTGAGACAGTCTATCCACTACTTCCTTGCATGTGCAGATAGTGAAGTCATTGAGTTGTTTTGTTTGGGCTTGTATTATCAGGGCGTTTAGTTCTTCAAGTTTGCCGTCAATCCCGGAGACAAACACTGCCAGAGTGTTTAATAGATCTACCTGGATATCCATTTTATTTGAATGATACTGGAGCGCCATTACAGTTGCCTGCATTGAGTTCAGAACGGCAGCCCACATTTCGTTCGTGCCAATCGCGCTTCCTGCTGCCACTGCCTGGGGGATGTCTCTGGGGGGATCCTTTAGGTCTTCTGATTTTGCATCCATAGTATAAGTCTCTGGAGGTGGAGTACGCCCTGTCACAGTCACCCTACTTGATGTGGCGGCTCGTGAATCTGGTTGATCCGCTTCTCCGCTTCCTCGCCTGTAGTCTGGGAAGAACTGGAGCTTTGTACCTGGTAATTTTGAGTGAGACTTTCTGAGGGCTGGTTCATCCTCAAGTCCCTCTAGCTCCATGGTTTCCGCCAAGTCCAAGTCCAAGTTTGATGTATTGGATACGTCGAATGAACAAAAAATCTCATGGGGATTAACCATTGCAGGGGTTGGAATGGAGGGGGGGTCCTGAGGAGAGCAGGTTACCTTCTCAGTTTTTGTCGGTTTGGTGATTTCGCTGATACCTGGTGGTGCAGCCCCCTCACTCCCGCTTTTCTTGTTACAGTGCTGGCATCTACAGGGGCATCCATGGGGGCAGCATCAGCTGGACCCCCAATAAATAGGTGCTTCTCCACAATCACTATTGTCAGAGACAGGGGGATTGATGATGATAATGGTAATGGTACCCTGCCGACATCGTGCCCCTCTCTGGGCTTTTTTAGTTTGGTTGCCTGCAGTGGACGTGTCTTCGATCTTCCGGGGCTACTGCTACTCACTGCTGTGTAATAGTCGGTGATTTTGTGATAGTCGAATTGAAATGTGCCTTCTCTCCCCTTGCCTTCCTCCTCCTGGGTATTGCCAGTTGCATCTTGACTTGTCCCTTTAAAATATGCCCTCTCCTAGCCGTCTTCCTTCATTAGTAGACTCCCTTCGATTGTGGCAATTGCAGTTGCGCCCAAACTCCTGCATGGGCTGGGGGTCTGTGAAGTACCACTTGCTCTCTTTTTTGCCATTGCATCGTTGTCGGCGTTCGGATCTCCTTTTCTTTTCCTCTTGGTGGGGCGGAGGGCACGGGAGGCGTTACCTCTTGATTTTCCTGATCTCACCCTCCCTCCTTACCGTTCTCTCCTCCAGAGACCATGAGTTGGGGCGGGCTAGGGGGCCCTCCAATGTTTCTTTCAGGAGGGTTTCTGGGGGTTCCTATCTGTATCATTTTTTTTTAGGGATTTAGTTCGACTTGATTCTAGGTCTGGGGGTTCAGGGGTCCACGGGTCATATGTTGCGTGTTACGTGTGGTGCTCCTGGCACTTCCTAGAGCTCCTTGCTCTGTCCGGTGCATCGTATGTGATTCGTTCTTCGCTTGTCCAGCGGGATCGGTTAAGTAATGAGCAGGGCACTTCCACCCTCTCGCAAGCTGCTTCTGACCTAGTCGGATAGCTTCCACGAAAGGCTTTCTGCACGCCCTTAGCAATAGCCGCCTACGGCTATCACGCTCGAGGTACCTTATGGGGGTGACTCTGCTCAGCATGGCGCTCGCTGTCCACGCCGTCCACCTCTGGACCCCTGGTCTGCCTCAGCCCCCAACATGCCCCAATGTTCCCAGCACGTCCTTGGCACACCCCCTGGCTGGCAGGGACAGGGGTAGATGGAAAGGCAGACTCTGGATCGTGGGACCACAGGGCCAGTGCTGATCGGGGTTGAGTCAGAGAGCTGTTGCAGGAGCAAATAGGCCCGGTCGGGCTGATCGCGGATGTGCTGCTGCACTATACTGCATCGTCCTGTCTATCCTCCTCGTTTCGGAGCACCATAGCTGCTGCTTTTCCGGGGCAAGGGTAGATCCTTCTTATTACTGCTCTGGACACCAAAGTAAGACAAAGGCTTCTTCTTCTTTGAGGAAGTGTTCCTCTCCAAACCTCTCTGGAGAAAGGGGCAGCCTGCCCATGGGGCTCCTGGCACGAAGGTCGACTGTGCCCCGGCAGCGGGGCTCCTGCAGCGTGTAGGTAGCCCGTCTGGCTCCTGAAGTGCTGCTGGGCATCCACCCGTCGGGTGCAACCCACCCAAATCCTGCAGGCCCCGACCCGGCCCCTGAAGTGCTGCTGCATGCCTCCAGTGCCTAGAAGTTATGGGGGAGGCCTGGCCAGCTGCTGCAGCGACAGCAGATGCCCCCCTGCCCCTCCAACGATGCTGACCCCGCAGGGTGTGCTATGGACTGCAGAGCAGATAATCTCGCTTCCCTCCTTCTAACCAGCTCTTCCAGCCCTGGGAGAAGCTGAAGGGAGGAGCCAGTGATGTGGGAGGCCAGGCAGAGAGGAAGGGAGGAGGGCTGGGCAGCTGTGAAAGAGCTATCTGTAGAAGTACGTACTTGTGATGTTACGAGTCCTCCCGGCCTCCGGCCTATACCTTCGACCAACCTCGCACTCCGCCGCTTCCTGCTCTGTAGCTCTAGGATTCATTTGGAATAGACAGAGGCTAGGCGATTGTGATTTGTTGAAATTCTCAGGTTGAGTTGTTTGCTATTAACTGCCTACATTTTATTTATTTGATTAGAATTGTGCAGAATATGAAGGTCAGTGCTCTACCACACTTAGGGCCAGATGTAGCAATATACCAAATTGCGACTTGCAATTTGCGAGTCCCTACGACTCGCAAATTGCAAGTCGCAATTTGGTATGCAGAAAGGTGTCTCAGACACCTTCTGCGAGTCGCTATGGGATCGGAAAGACCCACCTCATTAATATTCATGAGGTGGGTCGCAATTTGCGCCCCCATAGCGACTATGGGCACTCACGGGGGTGGAGGCCTGCTGGGAACAGCAGACCTCCATGTCCGTGACTGCTTTTAAATAAAGCAGTTTTTTTTTTCCAAGTGTAGCCCGTTTTCCTTAAAGGAAAACGAGCTGCACTTAGAAAAAAAAAACGAAACCTTTAGTTTCGGATTTTTTCAGGGCAGGCAGTGGTCCCTTGGACCACTGCCTGCTCTGAAAAAATATTTTTGGGTCCAGTCACAAAGGGGAATTGCATACCACTGAGACTCGCAAATAGGAAGGGAACACCCCTTCCTATTTGCGACTCGGAAATGCATTTTGCGAGTCGGTTCCGACTCGCAAAATGCATTTCTACATAGCAAACACGCATTTGCGACTCGCAAACGGCGATTTTCGCCGTTTGCGAGTCGCAAAGTGTTTGCTACATCTGGCCCTTAGCCCCTAGCACCACCTTGCACTGCCATACCGTAATTTTCTTTTTTTTATAATAAAGTGACGCTAAGGTAGCTTTTCCACTGTAACATTTTTACAAAGTGGCGCAGTGCTTGCCTTGCGTCACTTTTCAACCTCTTGCACCACAATTTGCCTACATCAGATATAATATACGCAAGGGGGTTCTTCCGAACAGGGCACAACACTTTGACACAATATTTCACTGGGGCTTTTTTTCTGTCATTTTTAATTCCTGCTCAGATCAATCAATGGGCCTCCTTGTGCTTTGCTGCACTAGCGTCAGAATAGCGTTAAAAAAATTGACGCTATTTTGCTAGCAACCACAATGATGGGCTGTATTGTAAATACGGAGCAACCACAGTGTGGATAGGTGGGGCAGGGGCAATACAAGAAAAGTGGCACATCGGTATCGATGCACCACTTTCTTGTAAATATGCCCCTTAGTGCAAGTGAGGTGCAGATTAAACCTGAAAAAGATCCAAGATTCAAACAGAAAACTCAAGAAGAGAAATCAGTAAGTCATAGGGAAAACTTAAGAACTTCCCACATCTAGGTTTGAAAAAAACAATCAACCATGCAAATTAAAAGAAGCATTTGCAAAACAATTAATCTCACATTTGCTCCAGTTAGAGGTGTTGATGTTGTACATTCCTAACTGGTCTTTTCTTGCTTTATAAATTGAAAATGAAGAGTAAAACATTAGTTGACATAAGCAAGCCGATTCAAGGCGCCATGGCTGCCATGAGCATGAGCTCGAAGGAGAGACACAAAAGGAAAAAGAAGTTTGCTTGCAGTCAAACATATTGGCAATCCTGCAATTATACATAACAGGGTCAGTCTGCAAGGCAGTAATAAAACCTCCCCAAGGAGAGACAAACGTTAAGCATTTACCGATGAACACATAGGATTTTTGGAAGGCAAGCCCAGGAACGAGTGAAAGTGATGGGCATGCGGTGGGCATTGTTAAAAGCCGACAATACACACAACAGGTCAAAGCGCTTGTGCCCTCGACCTAAAAAGGGACCAAATCAGTACCTATGAAGAGCTATGACTATCTTTCTCACTCAATGCTGTAACATGGACTCTCTAAAGTGAATGGAAGGTGTTTGAAGAAGTTGCCTCCCAGATTACGTAAAATGCAGCAACAACATCCTAGTGTGAGATGGTGCTGAAGAGAGAACATGATGCGCCACTTGTCAATGTCTGTGGTCCTCTAACAGAGACAAATCTCACTTACTCTAACAAGGAAAATGTGTTCTCTGCAACTCTTCCTTCAAGGTATTTGGACACACAATCCCAAGAAAGGACATGAAACCAGATCCAGACAATGGTTAAGCCCTTATCTTGGCTCCTGCACTTGCAATCACAATCCTGCCGTCATTTCAAAGTATGGAAAGCTTCTGCATCAAATACTCTCAGAGAGTTGTCAGACTTAGTACACATCTGCAACAGCTCGCAGCAACACAGAATTAATTTTTTTTCCAAGTTATTTGTACATCCCAGACTTAATCACATGAGCGACTGAACACTTCATATTAAATTATACATTGCAGGCAAACACTCTGAAAGAGTTTTACACTGGAACCGGTGGGACGTTAGATTTTAAGGCAGATCTCGAAAAGTTCAAATTTCAAGTTCTGCAGATGGAAAGCACAATGATGTTTATCAGAAAAAACTGGGTTCAGAGTACTGATTGGAGAACTTGGTTGAATGAGATTTTTTGACATTAGTGACTTAAGGCAGAAGATGTGCTTTGCCTGTACCTTTCTCTTACTCCTGTGATGTGCACGATTCGCAATGCTAGCCACAGTGATAGAAAAAAATTGACCTTCTGAAGCCCCATTTACTTTCTGGAATTTTTGATGAGGCGTTGGTCAGGTGTCGGGCTGGGTTTTGAGCTCAGCCCCTCTGGCCAACCATGGAGGAATTTGGGTGCAAAGAGAGAAGGCCGCCTCAGAGCCCTGCACAGCCAGCGCACACACTTCTTTACCTCCAACAAAGTTGCATGGGCTTCTGGTGCTGCTGCCAAAGTCCTAGTAAGATGGTAAATAAACCCCCTGCTGGATGCCAGGTGGCTGTGTGCACACTGGGTGATAAATGCTTCTGCAGGGAGACCATGCGCAGTAGCCGATATCATGTTACACAACGTGTCACCAAGTGAATTGGAAGCTCTGCGTTCCATTGGTAGATGAGTCAAAAGTTAGAATGTAGATTCTGCAAGTAAAGTGTGAGTGAGGGATGTCACAGCTGCACAAAATCCCGCCCACCTCAACTCAACACCTCTTCCCTCACCTCCACCCACCCAGCACCGCCACAGGCTCAGCTGAGCTCATTACACATGTCCCTGTTGTATGCTCTCACCTTGCGACAGTGATCCTGATGAACAATGATCTCATTGTCCCTACCTGCATGTGTGCCAAGAATCTGGCTCACAAAGAAACCAGAGGGAACCAACGGGGGAATGAGGGAAGCAGCTGAAGCTGGTGGAAGGGCCGGGCTTTTTCATACGCAAGTGTGAAGATGAAAAGCAAACGTTGAGTTTCCTCTTGACTCATTGTTCATCTATGGTACTTGGATGAAAAAGCAGCCTTTCTATTATTTGGAAACAAAACTTTCCTCTTTACAAAGTGGAACATAAAGGGCTCCTAAATAGCCATAAAGGTACCCTCGGTTAAAACTCGAAATAGGTTGTTTCTCGTGATTTTGCAAATCGCACTGAACTGATGTAACATCTAGCCTGGTTTTAAGTTTTTAATTATAAATGGCAACAAGCTCCCGGGCGCTTCCAGTTTTCCATGTAATTTGAGACTTTCAAGAATTTGGAAAAGTGGCAATACAAAAAAACAGTCACACGCCTTCTGTTTGCGGGGGACTGGAAGTTAGAACAAAATAGTACCTCAATCATGATGGGAGCATCAGACGGACATTAACTAAGTCGAGATCAATTAGTGCTTGATCCCTGCTCCACACAGAGGAAGTGAAATTATGCCAGGCATGCCTTGACGAATTACAAGGCTGTAATGAAGAGTGCCACGCAAAACAACAAAGGAATGAATGACAGGCGGGCTCCAAGCCCTTTACTGAACAAGACAGCGTCTTGCATATGAGAAGCATGCGCTAGCGCATGCACTTGCAGGCTCGACCCTAAAAAAACTGATGCAGATTGTAGGAAAATGGAATGATGGACAATGGGCAAGAGAAGCATAAGCCTTGACGGAAAGCATGCAAAGTGTAGGAATCTAGGGCTTGATGTCCGAAACACTTTTGTATTCGCAAATGGCCCGACACACAGAGTAACGCCATTTGCGAAAGCAAAAATGCCTTTTCTGATGTACAAAGCCCAAATTGTGATTTTTTTCCATTAAGGAAAAGTGTATGCATTAAAAAAAATGTTTGCTTCATTTAAAGGCAATCACAGGCACGCTGGTCCGCTGACTCCTGAAGCCCACCATCCCTGTGAAGGCAGCGAATCTTAGTGGATCAGGAATTGAGACCTAACTCATTAATATTCCTGAGGTTGGTCTATATACAACCCACTATGAATTGGTATTTAGGGAATGGGATTTAAATAACCCCTTTGTACATTTTTAATAGTGATTACCAAATATCGATTCGCAAAAAAATCGCTATTTGGTCATCGCTATTACTAGTGTTTGTACATCTAGGGCCTAGCTTCTTAAACCATGAGATTTCCACAGCAATCATTGAGTGATCTGCTAGGCACTGAGGGCACTTTAGAAACAAATAATTACTATGTTATCCACAGATGTGTTCTCATTTATTTTGTTTTTAAGACTGACCTCCGTTGGGCGTACTGCTGTGCCAATACCCCTTGAAAATATATTTGTTTCCTTTCTCTTGGTGGTGTCATTGCCAGCCTCCACTGGGGTTTGCTTGATTTCATTACAGCTCTTGTTAGTCAATGGTGCGTGGTGTGTTACATCACGTCTGGGTGAGTGTGCCTTCCAGCCTCTTTTGCCTCCAGTAAGACATGAATAGTCTTTGTGAACTGATTCTGTATGTATACCAGTAGATGTTTATTGTGCATATATGCCCCTCCTTGATTGCCCTTTTCAACACACACTAAAGGGTCTTCTCCCACACCCTGCAATGTTCATTCTTAAACTGTAGTAGTACATGTTTGTAGCGTGATACTCTGCACACCTGATGGACATGCATGTCAGTTTTTTTTGTAAATTGCCATTGGCTGTATGCAGCTTACACACACCAGACCCCCGTTGCTCATGTCAGAAAAGACTAAAATAAACTAAAGAAAAGAGAGTCATTTATTACAGTGTGAATTTACAACAAAATACAATTCAATCATTTCTAAAAATATCTTATTTATCAATGGAAACCTGTTGGACCGGGCCTTCTCTGAGGGGTCAACCCCTAACGTTTTGCCTTTACCCTCCATTTTTTGTTAAATTTGTTTTTGTCGACCTTAAGACTTTGCGCACTTTACCACTGCTATCAAGTGGAAACGAACTTGGAGTCAAGCCCCTAAAAATGTTTAGATTGGCATATACCTAAATGGCATATTTCATTTACTTACAATAGGTCCTTTGTAGAGTGGTATCAGAATGTAGAAATCTTAACTGTGACTTCATACAGACGCTATCGGACGATGACACTCCCTCCTCTCACACAGCCTGCATCGTTGTCCCACTGAACTTTTCAGAACATTTATCTTGAAAATTCTTCGAATTATGAAGGTGAGCGCCGACCGGACCCAATCGACCATTTTGCCTTTGACACCATCTCAATCTGCCATATTTTTCATCTTTGACCCTTTCTTCCATGACTACATGTCCGTGATTGGCGCTTTGATCTGTTAGGCACTAGTTTTCACTAAAAACTTTAAAAATGAATAACCAAAACCATAGTGCAAGGGAGTGTGCATGAGTCTAACATAGGATTTGTACCGAAAGGGTTCCCTCCCAGTGCAAAATACTATGCCTTAGCAACGTTTAAAACTTTTCATACTTTGTATGTGAGCTGTACATAGCAGCACACATATGGACAGTGGGAATAGAAACAAGAAAATATTTCTCCTTTTAACAACTGATTTCAAATGGTTTTAATTTTTGACCGAAAACCCTTTCTTAAATTTTCTGGTAGATAGGGTTTTGCGTAAAAAATCATGGGTGGATGTTTGGGAACGCCCATGTACCGCCCACATAATTCCATGCTAAATAACAAAAAGCACCACTTAGCACTGCTTTGAGTAACTTTTTCCAATTTTCCAGGGCAAAACAAGTTGTGCATTCAAAGGTGAATAACAAAAAAAAACATTTTGTGCTGGTTTGCATCACTTTTGTAATTCAAAAAACAAAATGTTTGTGAATCTGGCCCTAAAAGCACTCTGGTTTTGATGGTAAAGTCATATATGTTTACATCTCTCTCCAACCAGAGGGTATCCGAGTGATTTACCTGTGCACCAGTCACATTGCAAATGGTGACATTTATTATTTTTATTTTGGACATGGGGACATTAAGGGTACTTTCCTTGCGCCCCTTAGCACCCCCCTACTGCCACCATGTTTGAGCCGTATTTAGAATATTGTGCACCGTGGCACAGGGTAGGGGGAAATAGCGTCACTAATATTGACGCTATTGATGTGCTCTTCAGGAGCAGGTGTTAAAAGTGCAGGTAAAAATGGCACAAGGAAATCTCTTAGATGCAAGCATTGCACCACTTTGAAAATATGGCGCATGGGACATGCCACATTTGCGTCAATATAAATGCTGCAAATGTGGCGCAAAGTGTCCCTAGGTGCTTATAAATATGCCCCTAATTGGTTTGCCCAGAATCACAGGATGTTGACCCAAAGCCGAGGTAAAAAAACATCAAGTGAGCGAGATAAGGCAGACCTGGCCCCTCAACAATTCTCTCTGGTACCAGCCCTGCTAGACCCAGCTGTCCCGACTGAGCTTGATGCATCATTGGCCCAGCAGGCTTAGCTACATTTGGTGCAATGTTACACAGCGAAGGCAGCAAGAATCACCAGTACCTCTCAGGATCCGCAAACAGCAATTGTGACTATGTTGGCTTCAGGGGCAAAGCTAGACCATCCACTGAGGGAAGACACTTTCTTCTTGGAAGGATCTCCTTCCTGTTGTGGTCAAAGTGGGCAGAATTAGCACTGCACTGCAGAACCAGCCGGCCGCCGTCCAACTCTGACAGATGTACCTCAATGAATAGTGGGTCAAACCAGTAAGGTGCCTTAATAAACAGTTACATATATCTATCGAACAATGTTGTTTTTTTAGTTGTTTTTTCCCTCTCAAAGGGTGCTCTAATCAATGTCTATTTTAAGCTTATATTTAGCATCATGTTTATCGGTAGGTCTGTACTTACTACGAACAGACATTACTAGAACTAGGTTCAGAGAGAACACATAAGCTGAAATTATGGGAGAGCTGTGAAAGCTTATAAGTGTATGGAACTCGTTTGAGAAATGAGAATAATATGAAAGAAGTTAATAGGATATTAACTATTTTTTCTGACGTTACCTATAAAACATTAGTATTATTAACATATCTGTATGAAGACTGACTGTATCTGCACTTGAATGTAACATCTCTTAAAAAGAGCAAAAATAAATAAAACAAATGTGATTCCCTGATATTGATGCCCATCCATCCCCTAGAATGGATGAACACTGCATAAAATATTTAGAAAATCAGGGGCTCCTCCAGGCTGTCATTGCAACAACCTCCTGCACTATAGGAGATAAGGAGCATGTCAGTACCAACAAAGTTGACACCTCACACATTACCTCACTACTGGCCAACAGCCTCCCTCGTCAGGCAAACTTCCATATTCCAAGCCCCCAGGCATAAGACCCAAAACCATGGACGGGAGTCCTGGGTATGTAGGTTTTCTCACTTCCAGAGGTCCTGGTTGATTTTTTGCTCCACCATTTGCCCCAGGTATAACTCTCTTTTTACCATTACATGATAGTGTTTTGGAAGTTTGGAATGTGGCTGATTCAGACAACCATGCATGTGTGGAAGTTGAGATGGATGAGTTATTTAATCAGTAGTCATCTGTGCTGTGTCAGCCTTAGGGTGGTCTTATCCCAAACGTTTTACCTGATTCCCTCCATTTACACCTTATTGGCATACTTTATTTACTTATAAGCCCCTAGTAGAGTGGTATACCATATAACCAGGCCTGTAAATTACTAGAGGGCCTGCAGCACATATTGTGAGATCCACTTAGGTAGCCCCTTAAAACATGTTCCGGGTTTGCCATTACAGCTGAGAGTAGTTTTAAACTGCCAATTTAACGTGGCATTATAATCTGCTTGTCATGACCTAAACTCTTCTTTCATTCCATAGGTCACCCCTAAGGTAGGCCCTAGGTAGGCCATAGGCATTGCAAATAAAAGGTTGAATATGAACTTAAGTTCTACATGTCCTAGTATTCCATAGCTATTTAGCCATGTTTTTTAGACAAGTTATTTTAGCAACTAGGTCTGCCGGTGTGCACTTTAGCCCAGTTACATTTTATTCTGCTTCATTTTATTTTTCTAGCATAGGCCACATTTGCAGCGCTGTTTTATTTTCTTTATCTCGTTGTTTCTTTCACCTAGGAAAACATTGCATTTCAAGCAAGACAGTCTTTTCACTTTGTGCTTTCCTCAAGGCTGCAGCCAGATAGAGTTGCCGGCAAAGTGGTACGTTGTGCCTCCAACATTCACAGAAACATACTCTTCTTTACGTGGGGACATTTTCTCAGAATATCAGCTGGTTTATTATAAAAAAAACTTCTCTGTCCTATACACATTAGAGGGAGATTCCAGCCAGACGGCCATGACTGCATGCCAATTACTGATTGCCTTAGCTAGAGCTGCTTGCTTAGACTACTGGATCTCTGGCCTACATGGGGATGGTGTCTTTCTAGACAACAGGCTTCCTTGCTCAGGTATGCGGGTTGATGTCTTCCCAGGACGGAAACCTGAAGGGCAGATTAGGGCTTATCACGCTGTGCTCTAACATAGCTTAGGTAGGAACCATATGCGTTACTCATAGTGACAGTATGGTGGGCCTTTTCTTGTGTTTCACTCTTGTCAACATTTTGCTTTTAGTGTGTTTTGTCATCCTAGTTATTGCAATTCATGCCATTTTATATAAATTGCAGTTAATTCAATAAACATTATTGAAGTATTCTCTGCCTCTGTTTGTCTTTGCACGTGTAAGACTAATGTAACTGAGAGAAAAGGATGAGATCTGATCGACTACGATTCCCCTGATGAACCCTTTCTATCATGCGCCCTATTGCCACAATCCTCACTGCACTTGGGCAGAGATGAGGCACTGCTAGTTAGCCGGAAAACCCAGATTAGGCCGACAGTTGTCACATAGTGTGGGCTTTTGACTCAGTTCCCCACAATTCAGGTGATTCTGCCACCGAAATCCAGTAGTCTCATTAGGATAATGAGACCCTACGCGTCACTAGTAGTTGTTTTGTACTACTGTGTGGCCCACCTGTCACATAGGATAACATTGGGTTGCCTTTTACATTTAACAAGTTCTAACTTTTGATTGGGAGTTAGACTTTGTAAATTCAGTCACACAATAGAGGGATTAGGTGTGCCTGAATGGGCCATCTGCTAGTAGGAGGAGGGGGTGGAGCTGGGCACACTTCACTTGCAACTGAATAAGCTGTGCTGTCTTCACGCAAAGGACTTATCACTTCCCCATTGTCTCTACAGCCAGAATGGAGTCAGTATAGGAGAGTCAGGAAATTCCAAGCACTTCAAAGAGAAACGTCTAGAAACTTCGCCCAACATCTAATAAGACACCAAGTATAAAAATAGGACTGTCAGACCCACTCTTCAGTTCAATTTCTGGACCTGTGGAAGGACTCAGAGGACTGCAGTGTACTTCACAAGAGCCTTTTGCTGCAACTGGAAGAACTACTTTGCTGCACGGATCCTTTCTTGACTCGCCAGAGGCTGCCCTGCAGTTGAACCCTTTTTTTTCCACTTGAACCCAGGACTTCCAGATTAACTCCAAGGGCTAGTTGCTGGCCTCCTGTTCAGAGCCAGAGAGGCATAATAGGCTCTCACCATCTTGAACCCACACCTGGACCCTGCCTGAGTGAGTCCTGGACCCCCAAAGTGGTGTTCCACAAGTCATGGAGCATTGGTTGTGGTGCTAAAAGTAAGTATTTTATGAGGAGTCACACCAAACCTGAAAATAGACAAAGACATGCGGGGATAGGCGAGGTAGTAAACAAGAGATGCTTCATTAGTGTGGTGTAGCAGTGAAACTCCAAACATCATGCAAAAGACGTGCAGACATAGATTGCTGCACCAAAAATGTATCCAAATGCAGAGTAACTGTAAATCTCTCAGCAGCTTCCTTGAATAAGAGGGCACCGCGCCATCTTCTCAGAACAATAAGTCATTGAAATAAGTAGCACATTTGAACAGCTTGTTTCTACCAGAATGCAGATCTGAACTCCTGGTGACTGCTTTGTTTATCACAAGGTCCTAAAGTTGGTGCCAATGGCCTATAAGGCATGACACATGGTAAACAGACACAAACCTCTGCTCATGAACACTGCACAATACATCACGGATAGAAAAGGAAGCGCGTGTCAATGAGATATTGCATAGGGGAAGTGTCTGGGACTGCAGCGCGTGCCTGAGACAGTAATGAAGAAGAAACAGCAGGAGGACAGCCTATGACTGTCAGACTCACTTGCCCCGAGCCTGGCAGAAGGAGGGACAGAGGTGGGTAGGTGGGCCACACCCTGGCATTGTCAGGTCTTCAAGTGGACGTGTTCTCCTTCGCTCAGAGACTTCTAGAAATCTAGAAATCAGAGTTTGATGCAGGAGTGTAAACTCACTAACGCTTTCTAATAAGCTAAAAATAAGAGGTTTGAAAATTAACTACAGATATTTCGTGTTCTGATGAGGAGGTGAGATTTTATTTTTTTTAAAGGTAGTGACTTTTTCAAAGGTGCACAAGGTAAACTTATGGTCCAAGATGCTTTCTGTGGCCAACGTCAGGGGCAGAGGCAGGCTTTGGTGCCAGAGGGGGTGATAGGTTTTTCTACTTCGGAAGGTGGTCGGAATATGTCTTTTGACGTGGTCACTCGAGTTGGTTAGCACACAACAGAAAGTTTCTGGATGGTTAACAATATTTTGCCTATTTGACAAATATGCACCTGGTTTGGCAGAACTATGGGTCTCTCAACCATGGTTCCTTTTTCCAAATTTAGCACAGGTGTGTTAAAAGATTAAGGCAAAAGAAAACAAGCATCGGCAAAGCCAGTAGGCCTGGCCTGGACTGTGAGATGGTTAATGTATTTGTACAATGCTTTTTATTTTTATTACTAGTTATGAAGAAGACACAAATAAATCCCTTTATAAGCCAACACTCATCACTGAGCTTTTAGGCAGATACAAAAAGCTTTAAAAAGTTGATGGGAAACAAATCATCCTATTAGGCACCCAGAGTGAGGGCTACATAAATAGCCAGTATTTCATGTGGACAATAAAATAACCTAAATAGCACACTTTAAACTAGCCTTTTCGCTGAAGAAGAAAGAGATATTTTTAGGTGAATGTGTAAAATGTGCACAGGGTGTGTGCAGTCACTCAAGTTGAAGGTTAATGGAGAAAGTGGGCTGACTCTTCCCACCATGCTGATGTTGTGAAAGGTGACGTCAAACTGCAAATGACAAATTAATAGGCCAATGGACTAAGCCCTCTGAATAAATGCCCCTGTATATATGCATATTACATGAAAAAAACATTAGTCTAATTAGTCTGGTGTGTATCTCAAAGGTCAGTACTAAAAAGATATTGAATGGAAAGTTAAGTATTGATCCCTCAGCTAAGGCACCAATAAGCCCTTCTTTTTAGGCTGATGTGCGCATGTGATGTGGAAAACTGCTGCGATCCACATTGTAAAAAACGCAGTAAACGAAGTAGACCTATTTCCCCATAGTAGGTGCTGAGGTGGGTGTAAGTTAAATTTGAATGACAGGTAAACAGGCCAATGGATAAATAGGGGTGACTCAGAGCACCTATGGGTATTTTTAGGTCTTTTTCATTCATTGAGGCTGATAAAAAAGCTAAAGTGGCTTTTAGGGGTGATTTAAAAAGTATGACTTATTGGCCACAGCTTTCTATGTATAAATATTATGTTTATTATGTATTCTCATACAGTTGTGCATGTGCACAATATCATGTATACAATATCAGAATGGAAAACACCAAGATACAAACAAAAACACAACTGCATGAACTACTGACAAATGAGAATTTGTTTTACCTGTCAAGTGATCCAACAAGCTGCGAACAACACCAAATGTAGGAAGGTCTGAAATACATGCAACATTTTATACAGTGTCAACACCTTTTAAAATTTAAAGTTGAATGTTCCTACTACCTACATCCTAAACATGGAAATTCTAAAACATCCTTGGGCGAAACGTCTCACTCAAGAATAAACATGTAAGAAGGTTATTGGAGGTTCTCACTGAGAGATGCATTTCATTGAATTGCACTGCCCTGCTCACCAGTGAGTGATGTGGCATACTATGACAAACAAGACTGTTCCTAAAACAAAAAAATAAAGGAATTTCGAAATTGGCCTCTTCCAATCTGAACTTGCGTTTTTCATCGCCGTGTGATCGTGTGATTCTCTTAGCAGATAAACACCGCTCTACTATTGACAAAAACACCGCAATGTCACTGCAACGCAGGCAGGTGTGGGGGTAACATGTGGACAGCAGAAGATGAATATCATCATATTCTTCAAATGACCACAAGTCAGGGAAGTTAGCCATTCGATTTTCTTGACACTGGCAGAGAAAACTCATCTCCCTTTCTTCAGCAGTGTAATGTAAGCAGTTTAATGTCATTCTCTTATGTTATGTTAAATTTACTTAGTATAGCGATCAAATCACACCAAAAAAGGTATTTCAGCATTGATAGGCAAGCAGAAAGATCAACAAACCTTAGAGCACTGTGGTCTTAAGCATCTTTCTGAAGGAGGGATGGTCAGGACAAGTGCAAATTTCATGTGGCAGTTTGTTCCATTAGAAAGGGGCCGGCTGGGACAAGGCTCCACCACCTGCTTTGGATTTCTTTATTCTAGGAATTGTGAGTGATGCTTGGTCACTGGATCTCAAGAGTCTCGCCTGACTGTAAGGTATAAGTTTCTGTACAAGGTAAGAGGGACATTGTCCCATGAGGGCTTTGTAAGTAATATAGCCAACTTTTAAAATGATGCGTTCCCTAACCGGTAACCAATCTAATGATTTGAGAAGAGGTTTGGAGGCTGTGCCTGGTGGTTAATTGCAGATACGCCTGGCAGTGGTATTTTGGACTACTTGAAGTATTGCCAGGAGGCTGTCACTTGCAGAAGCTTCATATAAGCCTACGGCAAATACACACCAGCTAAATGCATACCATTGCTGCCATACACATGGTAAAACAACAAAAAGAAGCAAGGAGGCATGGAAAACAGAACACATGCAAGCCTATGGCAAAGGGGCACTTGCTGGATAGACAAAATGGCTGCCAGCCACATGGTCAAACAGCAACAACAAAGAGCAAGAAGGCATGGGAAACAAAGAAAGAACACATGCAAGTGTATGTTAAAAACACAGAGGCTGGATATACAAAATGGTTGCCAGCCATATGGTAAAACAAAAATGAGGAGCAAGGAGGCATGGCAAACAAATAACACATACATCTATGGCAAAGGGACACTGGTTGGATAGCCAAAATAGCTGCTAGTCACATGGTAAAACATCAACAAGGAGCAAGGAGGCATGGCAAACAAAGAACACATCTAAGCCAATGTCAAAGGGCACTAGCTGGATGCGGAAAATGGCCACCAGGCACATGGTCAAACAACAACTGCAAACAAGGAGGCATGGAAACCAAAGAACACATGCAGGTCTATGGACATAGACTTCTCAAAACGACCCCTATCCACATGCATGAGAACAAAGACAAATAGTAGACAATGACAAACACACCCACACACCCACACACACATACACACACACACTGGCCATGAGGAGTTTTTGTGGTAACATTGAAGAAAACACTAACAATAATTCAGCAATGTAAAACATTAAAATGAACTGAGCTATAAAAAGTCTCACAACAACAGTACACATCTTCCTGTGTCATCAAACATTACAACACAGATAATACACTTTGTGCAACAAAAAAAATATGTAAACAATAGCCAATATTTGGAATCTAATCCAGTGCTATACCTGTCCTAAATGAAGCTTTATAAGCAACACCACTGAAATATTTATGTCATACACTGATAACTATTAGTACTGGGCCTACTGGCTAGACAGCCCTTCGGATCTCTAGGCCACATAGTAAAATAAAATTGCAAATGTTACAAACATGTAGAAAAGGACAAGTACTGAGCTGTGCAGCACCTTTTCCCCTACAAAAGATGAAAGATCAATGAAATGCACTATACATTTCTAAAATCAAATTAAAGTACAAAGAAATACTAGTGCATGGCCAACAAATAAATAACACCCCTATTCAATAGTTTTCGAACTTGTGTGTTTCACAAAAACAAAGTCCTCAAATCCAAAGGTATGTGGAAGAGACAAAGAAAAAAGTGAAAAGTGACAAGGAGATGGACAAAGCACTGTGAGGAGCCTGCTGAATAGGAAGAGGAAGTTGAAGTCTCTGGGGCACTTCTTTCCATTTTGAAAAAAAATGATAAAAAGGTTGTCAATCTAAAAAACAACTTGAAGAGTCAATTGGAGAAGAAAATCCACTCACAAAACACTTTTTGACTAGATTTAGATGTATCTTGAGTAGAAAATCTACTCCAGGTGCATTTGCACTCACAAGTGGGACTGTTTTGGCTGCCTTCAGGACCGGAAGCAGTACGAGTAAACACAAAGGGGGTCATTCTGACCCTGGCGGTAAAAGGCTCTTACCGCCGGTCAGAAGACCGCCATCATACCGCCGCGGCCACGGTAAACCGCCACGGTCATTCTGACCCACAACTGCCAAACCGCCAAAAACCCGACATTCACTGAAGGCCGCCTCATCAGCGGTCAGCGATAAACTGGAGATGACCAAACCTCCACCGTCACGCCAAAACAAACACGCCCATGCCATTACGACCCACGAATCCACGCGGCGGTCTTTCAACCGCGGTATCCCATTGGCGGTACACACCGCCGCGCTCAAAATACACACACATTTACAAAACACAGCCACATTGGACAATTCGAAATACACACACCTGATACACATACACACACCACACCCACACACCCATCACCATATAAAACACACACCCACATCACCCACAAACCCCCACAAATCGAAATTCAGAGACAAGGCGCAATACACAGAGAGAGAGCACAGGGAACGCAAACCACAACACACACAGGAACCCAACATCATCACCCACACCACATCTACGCACAAAACACCACACACCACCACACTCATCACCACGTCCACACCACCCCATGGCACCCCAAAGACACCCCATGTTCACGGACCAAGAACTCAGGGTCATGGTGGAGAAAATAATCAGGGTAGAGCCCCAGCTCTTCGGCACACAGGTGCAGCACACCACAATAGCCAGGAAGGCGTAGCTATGGCAAAGGATCGTCGACAGGGTCAACGCTGTGGGACAGCATCCCAGAAATCGGGAAGACATCCGAAAGCGCTGGAACGACCTACGGGGGAAGGTGCGGTCGATGGTGTCAAGACACAACATCGCTGTGCAGAAGACTGGCGGTGGACCCCCACCCACTCCACCCGAATTCACAGCATGGGAGCAAGAGGTCTTGAACATCCTGCATCCTGAGGGCCTCGCTGGAGTAGGCGGAGGAATGGACTCTGGTAAGTCTAATCTCAACTACTTCACCCCCCCCAACCACCAGCATGCCAACCCACACCCCCACCCTCACCCCTAACCCCCCAGCACACATACTCCCTGTTAATGTCTCACCAGCACAACCCACCCAACCCACCCCAAACCCCTGAATGCCAACACAAACCATGGACACCCATCACCTAAGCATGACCACTGCACATACCCATCCCCCCCCACAAACCACCCTCACAACTCCACACACATGGGACTGCAAGCACTGGGGGACAAGGGCACCCACAAATCGGACGCCACGGCACACACAAAAGCAATAACCATATTCTTTTACCCCTGCAGGGCCCGAACGCCAACACACCGGCCAGGAGGGGCCAGATTTGTCCATCCCACCCCCAGAACAGGCCCCCAATGATGACAGCAGCTCTGTCGACCTAGAACCTGATGACCAGCCCGGACCATCGGGGACCTCTGGACAATCGGTTACCCTCAGTCAGCCACAGGCCACAGCAGACCTACCCCCCTCAGGAAACACCAGCACAGCACCCACCCAGCGGGCCCATGCTTCTGTCTCCAGGACAGGTCAAGCAGCGGTGTGTCTACCAGTACAGGGCACCCAGGGTAACCCACAACCCCAACAGCAACAGGGACCTGGGGGCACTGGTAGTGGGCACACCGTCCAGGGGACAGAGGCCCAGGAACAAAGAGGAACTGGGAGGGCTGCTGTGCGACAGAGGGAGGACAGGCCTAGGGAACCTACTGTCCAAGAGGCCCTCACCACCATCATGGGAGCGTACCACTACTCCCAAGAGACGATGGCGACGGTCCTGGCCAGGTTCCAGGAGATCCAGGCCATGCAGGAGGGCCAGTACATGGGGTTCCGGGAAGAACTGCGCAGCATCAGTTCCGCAATGGGTACAATCATGGTGGCACTCAACCAGATTGTCACCACATTGTGGGACCATGTGGCCCCCCAAAGGGCCCCTGCCACTAGCATGGAGGAAGAACAGCCCACCACCTCCGCCGGCGCTAGTGGTCAGGAGGCCCAGACACAACAGCAACGGCCCTCCCGGACCCCACCCCCTGCAGAACAAGAACCACCCCGCAAGAAAGGCCTGAGATCGAGGAAGAAGACAGAGTAGGATGTCAAGACCCCCGCCATGCACGGAAACCCCCGGATGTCATCCCACTGTCCCACTTGTTTACCCTGTCCAACCTTGAACTGCCCCTGCTCCACCTTCCACAGGCATATGGACAATGGACCTGTAGGAACGACAGTCTGGACACTGCCATGGACATGCCTCCATCATCACCCTGTTTGAACTATACACCTTTTTTAAAACTTCAATAAACACAATTATTGCACATTAACCAACTGGATTCTACTATCTATTTATTTAAACCAAATGTATTCGATATAACCAACAAAACATTTCTAGTTACATTGTGATGACAACATACCAGTGTCACACAGCGGTAGTCCATGGGGAAAAAAACCAGAGGGCACTCCGTGGGGATCAGATCACTGAAATAGGAAGTGATATACACAACTGAGTTACCATACATTGGGGTGAAAGGTCAGACAGTTGAAAGCCACTACAGTTACAGATATAATACAATGCAGGAGTAGATTCTTACCTGTGTGTCACTGGAAATACTGCAGTATCACTCTGTCCCTGTTGTCTGTGTCGTCCTCTTCGTCTTCCTCCTCTTCACTCTCCGCAGGCTCCACAGCGGCCACAACACCACCATCTGGACCATCCTCCTGCAGGAAAGGCACCTGGCGTCGCAAAGCCAGGTTGTGAAGCATGCAGCAGGCCACGATGATATGACACACCTTCCTTGGTGAGTACATTAGGGATCCACCAGTCATATGCAGGCACCTAAACCTGGCCTTCAGGAGGCCGAAGGTCCGCTCAATCACCCTCCTAGTACGCCCATGGGCCTCATTGTACCGTTCCTCTGCTCTGGTCCTGGGATTCCTCACTGGGGTCAATAGCCAAGGCAGGTTTGGGTAACCAGAGTCACCAATTAACCACACACGGTGTCTCTGTAGCAGTTCCATCACATAAGGGATGCTGCTATTTCGCATGATGTACGCGTCATGCACTGACCCTGGGAACTTGGCATTTAAATGGGAGATGTACTGGTCAGCCAAACAGACCACCTGGACATTCATCGAATGATAATTTTCACGGTTCCTGTACACCTGCTCATCGTCTTTTGGGGGAACCAAAGCCACATGGGTACCATCAATGGCACCAATGATATTGGGAATGTGTCCAAGGGCATAGAAATCACCCTTCACTGTAGGCAAGTCACCCACCTCAGGGAAAATGATGTAGCTCTGCATGTATTTCATCAGGGCAGACAACACTCTGGACAACACCTTTGAAAACATAGGCTGAGACATCCCAGATGAAATGGCCACGGTAGTTTGAAATGATCCACTTGCCAAAAAATGCAGTACTGACAGCACCTGCACTAGAGGCGGAATCCCTGTGGGTTGGCGGATGGGTGACATCAGGTCTGGCTCCAGCTGGGCACACAGTTCCTGTATAGTGGCACGGTTGAGTCTGTAGGTGAGTATGACGTGTCTTTCTTCCATTATCGACAGGTCCACCAGCGGTCTGTACACGGGAAGATTCCTCCGTCTCCTCGCAAGTCCCAGCGGACGATGCCTAGGAAGGACATCATGGAGCACAGAGTCAAGCAACCCACAGGTAAGTGCCCACAGCATGCACAGTACACGAATCTCTCGGGATTGAATGGCTAGTATGATTGTCGGTGCAAGGCCTAGGTATGTGTGACGCAGTAGGAATGAAGCCATGTGGGCCCTTGAAATGGCGGCTGCCTGACCTGTGAAGTGTGACAATGTGAAGTGAGGTCATTGCGCAAGCGTGGCACACCGTGGCGGTAGGCGGTCGCAGTCCGCGGCGCAAAGCCGCATTGGACAACATTGAACCCTATGGGTTTCAGGAGCCAATGGCGGTGAGCGCCGGCGGTCGCGGTACGCTCCGCCGCGGTACGCACTGCCGCGGCACGCCCCGCCGCGGCCGTAACCGCCATTTTCTCTCGGCTTGATCACACGAGACCTGAGCATCCACAGGAGAGGACCTATACTGCAAGTGCTGCTGTGACCTCGGTCTGGAAGTGACAATGGCTGCTGCGACTGGGGAAAGGGCCCCCGCCTTCAGTTCCGAGGAGTTGGAGAAGCTCGTGGACGGGGTCCTCCCCCAGTATGCGATACTCTACGGGCCTCCAGACCAACAGGTGAGTACACGGGGAGCAATGCATAGTGCCCAATGCCTGGGCTGAGTGGGGAGGATGTACGATGGAGGGGAGGGCAGCGAATGACAAATGCATGGCACGACAGATGAGAGCATGTGCCACATGGCAAGGTTGGGGAGGTGGGGCCACTCACATCGAGCATGCAGAAAAGTGATGATGTTTCTCTTCCCCCCCTGTACATGTCACATAGGTCAGCGCCCATCAGAAGATTGACATTTGGCGTGCCATCGCCAAGGACGTCCGGGCCCTGGGGGTCCACACCAGAAGGGGCACCCACTGCCGCAAGAGGTGGGAGGACATCCGCCGCGGGAGCAGGAAGACCGCGGAGGCTCTGCTGGGGATGGCCTCCCAACCTAGGAGGGGTGCCAGTCGTACCTTGACCCCCCTGATGTCACGGATCCTGGCGGTGGCCTACCCCGATTTAGATGGGCGCTTGAGGACATCACAGCAGACACAAGGGGGTGAGTACCAGCACATTCAGCTATTTTGCGCACAGTGGAGGTGCCTGGGTGGGGGAGGAGGGCTGTGGGTATCCCTAGGCCAAGGCGATTTCTGTAGGATAGGCCCGTCCGTGAAGTATGGTCCTGTGCCCCCGCCCCCCACCTCTGTAGGGTGCCTAGTAATGCGATTCATGGACCAGTGTATACTGTGTGGGCAGTTGTCGCCCATAGGCTTGTAGGGCATGTCCCAGTGAATGAGTACTGTACCCCAAGTGCGCAGCGTAGTGCAGGGGGCTTCTGTGTCTGTCCTCTCCGCCAACGGTGTCCCCAATGCATGCACTCAACTTGTCTTTATGTTTTCCACCCCCCCCCATTTTCTTTGTTTTACTGTGAATGTGTGCATTAGCATCATCAGGCGGAGGAGAAGTGGCATCGGCGCAAGAGGTAGCTGCATCTCACATGGCCACGGAGGGCCATGCAACGGACTCCGACATGACCAGTGAGACGGAGGGCGAGGGCGGCTCCACCACGGGGACCCGTGGAGACGGCAGCGACACCGACACGTCCTCGGAAGGGAGCTCCCTTGCGGTGGCGGCAACATCCGTGCCCACCGATCCTACAGGTACAGCCGCCACCAAGCGCACCAGCTCCACCCTCCCAGCAGCCCCTCGGCCTTCGGCCCTGTGCCCGCAAGGCCAGGAAGCCGGCCATCTCCTTCGCCCCAGGCACCTCAGGCCCTGCCCCAGTCACCCCTGCTGCCCTCAGTGAGGAGGTCATTGACTTCCTGAGGACCATCATTGTTGGTCAGTCTACCCTTTTGAATGCCATCCAGGGTGTGGAGAGGGAGGTGCATCAAAGCAATGCATACCTGGAGGGCCTTCATTCGGGTCAGGCTGCCCATCAACGATCGTTCAACGCTCTGGCCTCAGCACTGACTGCAGCGATTGTCCCTGTCTCCAGCCTCCCTCTTCTGACTCCCTCCACCCAGTCCCACTCCCATGTTCCTCTGCCTATCCCATCCACACCTACATACCAGCCTGCACACACCTCAACACCCAAGGGAAGCTCATCCAGACATAAGCACCACAGGACACACAAGCATTCACCCAAGCAACATCCAGATGCAGACATGCCAACAGCCACTACCTCCTCTGTGTCCCCCACCTCCTCGTCTCCCTCCTCCCTCCCTGTGACGTCTCCACACACACCTGCAAGCACACCACCATCAGCCATTGCACCGATCACCAGCACACCCTCCACACCAGTCCGCACACGTGCAGTCACCACCCCCACTGCCATGTACACGTCCCCTGTGTCCTCTCCCAGTGTGTCTGTCACCCCCGCTTCCCAACCACACAAACGCAGGCAGGCACCCAAACATCAGCCTCCTGCCCAAGCACCTGCACCCAAAGACAGCACAATTGACTCTCCTACAACCACATCCTCTTCCTCCACTCCCATACCCACTCCAGCCACCCTTCCCATGGCTCCAAAGAAAATTTTCCTCGCTAAAGTGGACCTCTTTTCCTCACCTGACCCACCCCCTCCATCCCGTAAGAGTTCCACAAACACCTCAGCCACCACCAGCCCAGCAACTCCAAAGAACGTCGTGCCTGGTTTTTGGAGTCCGCCCTTTCCTTGGGCTGGGACATCGTCCAGCAGCAAAGGCACAGCCAGCCACCCCCCCCCTGGGAAGAGGACCAAAAAACTGAAGGGCAGGCGCGACAGGCCTGATACGCCTGCCCCCAAGGAGGGTAGCCTTGCACCGTCACCTGCCACATCGGGTAAGGGAGCCAAGGGCCAGGGACAGTCTGCCAAGGAGGGCAAGGGCAGCAAGGAGCAAAAGGCAGGGAGCAGCCGACCTGGCCATGAGGGCCCCACCAGCCCCATTCCGGGGGTATCGAAGGAGAGCCAGGGCCCCAGGACTCCATCACAGGAGGGCCCTGCAACGGAAAGGTCCGATGCAGACTGAGCGGCAAGTATTGGCCAGGTGTGGTTCACTGGAAGCACAAGACAGGCACCGCTGAACAGGGCCCCGCTGTGAGAAGCACCACTGAACAGGGCCCCGCCGTGACAAGAACCGCTGAACAGGTGCCCGCCGTGAGAAGCCCCGCTGAACAGGGCCCCGCCGTGAGAAGCACCGCTGAACAGGGCCCCGCTGTGAGAAGCACCGCTGAACAGGGCCCGCCGTGAGAAGCACCGCTGAACAGGGCCCCGCCGTGACAAGAACCGCTGAACAGGGCCCCGCCGTGAGAAGCACCGCTGAACAGGGCCCCGCCGTGACAAGAACCGCTGAACAGGTGCCCGCCGTGAGAAGCCCCGCTGAACAGGGCCCCGCCGTGAGAAGCACCGCTGAACAGGGCCCCGCCGTGAGAAGCACCGCTGAACAGGGCCCCACCGTGAGAAGCACCGCTGAACAGGGCCCCACGTGAGAAGCACCGCTGAACAGGGCCCCGCCGTGACAAGAACCGCTGAGCAGGGCCCCGCCGTGAGAAGCACCGCTGAACAGTGCCCCGCCGTGACAAGAACCGCTGAACAGGTGCCCGATGTGAGAAGCCCTGCTGAACAGGGCCCCGCCGTGAGAAGCACCGCTGAACAGAGCCCCGCCGTGACCAGAACCGCTGAACAGGGCCCCACCGTGAGAAGCACTGCTGAACAGGGCCCTTCCTGTCAAGCACCGCTCCGCTGGGCCCTTCATCTCAAGCACCGCTCCGCTGGGCCCTTCCTGTCAAGCACCGCTCCGCTGGGTCCTTCATCTCAAGCACCGCTCCGCTGGGCCCTTCATCTCAAGCACCGCTCCGCTGGGCCCTTCCTGTCAAGCACCGCTCCGCTGGGCCCTTCCTGTCAAGCACCGCTCCGCTGGGCCCTTCATCTCAAGCACCGTTCCGCTGGGCCCTTCCTGTCAAGCACCGCTCCGCTGGGCCCTTCCTGTCAAGCACCGCTCCGCTGGGCCCTTCATCTCAAGCTCCGCTCCGCTGGGCCCTTCATCTCAAGCACCGCTCTGCTGGGCCCTTCCTGTCAAGCACCGCTCCGCTGGGCCCTTCCTGTCATGCACCGCTCCGCTGGGCCCTTCCTGTCAAGCACCGCTCCGCTGGGCCCTTCCTGTCAAGCACCGCTCCGCTGGGCCCTTCATCTCAAGTACCGCTCCGCTGGGCCCTTCATCTCAAGCACCGCTCCGCTGGGCCCTTCCTGTCAAGCACCGCTCCGCTGGGCCCTTCATCTCAAGCACCGCTCCGCTGGGCCCTTCATCTCAAGCACCGCTCCGCTGGGCCCTTCATCTCAAGCACCGCTCCGCTGGGCCCTTCATCTCAAGCATCGCTCCGCTGGGCCCTTCCTGTCAAGCACCGCTCCGCTGAGCCCTTCATCTCAAGCACCGCTCCGCTGGGCCCTTCATCTCAAGCACCGCTCCGCTGGGCCCTTCATCTCAAGCACCGCTCCGCTGGGCCCTTCCTGTCAAGCACCGCTCCGCTGGGCCCTTCATCTCAAGCACCGCTCCGCTGGGCCCTTCCTGTCAAGCACCGCTCCGCTGGGCCCTTCCTGTCAAGCACCGCTCCGCTGGGCCCTTCATCTCAAGCACCGCTCCGCTGGGCCCTTCCTGTCAAGCACCGCTCCGCTGGGCCCTTCATCTCAAGCACCGCTGGCCCATTGGCAGTCCCGGTTCTGTGTCAGGCAGGACTTCACGACGCAATCCACCCACTGTAGAGACTTGTGAGACTGTGGCTTTGCACTCCCCAGGAGGGCACAGTGGGCAATCCACCCACTGTAGAGACTTGTGAGACTGTGGCTTTGCACTCCCCAGGATGGCACGGTGGGCAATCCACCCACTGTAGAGACTTGTGAGACTGTGGCTTTGCACTCCCCAGGATGCCACAGTGGGCATGGAGGCCCTTCGTGGATCTGGCGTCGTTCACTCATGTGGCTGAGGTGCCCCCCCTTCCCTTCCCCCTGAGGTGCCTGTCTTTTTATTTTAGTGATGCCCCAGCAGTGTTCTCTCCAATGGACTCGATCTCGTGTGTGGGCTTTGCCCATGTGTTGCGGAACATTAGCCCACGGACATTTGGACTTTGAATGACTGGGCCGGACTTTTGCTACTGGTATGGATAGAGTTCTAGATGTCGATTTATTCTTCATATATTGCTATGGTCGCTATAATTTATTGTTGCAATAATATGGTTCTACTTTTACATTCATTGCCTTTTGTCTTTGGGGGGGGTTTGGGGGTGTCACTCTGACTTTTTTATCTGCATAGGTGTGTAGGTATTTCGGTGGGGGTGAGGGTGGGGGTGGGTGTGTGGCGTATGTGTGTGCCCGTAACCTTTCCTCCTCCCCCCTCCCCTGTGTCGTAGGTGCAGTACTCACCGTTGTCGTCTGCGGCGAGGTTCGTGATCCTGGAAGAAGAGCAGGAAGGCAATGGCTGGGAGGATGTGGAGTTCGGGTTCCATGCTGTTCCGATTCCGCGTGGAGTGTGTCGAGGTAAGCGTTTTCCAGTGGAGATGTCTGTTTCAGCCGTGTTTTTATCGGCGGGGCTCCCGCCCCGGAAAAGGTGGCGGATTGGTGGGTCGTGATAGGGTGGGCGGTACATTGTCTGCGGCCTGCCTGTTGGCGGTGACCGCCGCGCTGTTTGTTTGTACCGCCGTGGCGGTCGGAGTGTAAAAGCGTCGGCCAGTGTTGGCGGTTCCCGCCAGGGTCAGAATTCATATTTTTAGGCCGCCAGCCTGTTGGCGGGTTGGCCGCCGCTTTAACACTGACCGCCAGGGTCAGAATGACCCCCAAAGTCTCACACATGCGACTGGAAACAGAGAAATCGAATGGAAAGTCTTGTGCGCTCTTGCTAGTGGCTCTAGAGCAACGGTACTCAAAGTACGGCCCGCGGGCCGCCAGCGGCCCACGGACCTAGCTTGGCGGCCCGCGAGACGCACACCAAACGCCACATCATAATGGCAGCAGTATGTAAACATAGAAGAGGGCCGCGGGAGCATGCTCCCGCGGCCCTCCTCTATGTTTACATACGGCGGCCATTGTTTATGGCGTTGCCCTGACGATCCTGGAAGCCAAAGCCCCATAAAAGTCAGCGCTTGCAGCTAACTTTTATGGGGCTTTGGTCGTCTGCTTCCTGTCACCGGCTCCACGTCTGCTGCCCGCCTGCCTGCATGCTGTTCCACATTTGTGGCATCTTTACAGTGCTTTGAGTCAGGTAAGGCTCTTTGGTTATTTATTTATTTGTTTTAAATGTAGTGTGTGTTACTGGGGTAGGCGTGAGAGCAGATTGCGCTGTGTGTGTGCGCTGTGTGTGTGTGTTACTGGGGTAGGGGTGAGAGCAGATGGCGCTGTGTGTGTGCGCGCTGTGTGTGTTACTGGGGTAGGGGTGAGAGCAGATGGCGCTGTGTGTGTGCGCGCTGTGTGTGTTACTGGGGTAGGGGTGAGAGCAGATGGCGCTGTGTGTGTGCGCGCTGTGTGTGTTACTGGGGTAGGGGTGAGAGCAGATGGCGCTGTGTGTGTGTGTTACTGGGGTGGGGTGAGAGCAGATGGCGCTGTGTGCAGATGGCGCAGTGTGTGTTACTGGGGTAGGGGTGAGAGCAGATGGCACTGTGTGTGTTACTGGGGTAGGGGTGAGAGCAGATGGCGCTGTGTGTGTTACTGGGGTAGGGGTGGGAGCAGATGGCGCTGTGTGCAGATGGCGCAGTGTGTGTTACTGGGGTAGGGGTGAGAGCAGATGGCGCTGTGTGCAGATGGCGCAGTGTGTGTTACTGGGGTAGGGGTGAGAGCAGATGGCGCTGTGTGCAGATGGCGCAGTGTGTGTTACTGGGGTAGGGGTGAGAGCAGATGGCGCTGTGTGTGTTACTGAGGTAGGGGTGAGAGCAGATGGCGCTGTGTGCAGATGGCGCTGTGTGTGTTACTGGGGTAGGGGTGGGAGCAGATGGCGCTGTGTGCAGATGGCGCAGTGTGTGTTACTGGGGTAGGGGTGAGAGCAGATGGCGCTGTGTGCAGATGGCGCTGTGTGTGTTACTGGGGTAGGGGTGAGAGCAGATGGCGCTGTGTGCAGATGGCGCTGTGTGTGTTACTGGGGTAGGGGTGGGAGCAGATGGCGCTGTGTGCAGATGGCGCAGTGTGTGTTACTGGGGTAGGGGTGAGAGCAGATGGCGCTGTGTGCGTTACTGGGGTAGGGGTGGGAACAGATGGCGCTGTGTGCAGATGGCGCAGTGTGTGTTACTGGGGTAGGGGTGAGAGCAGATGGCGCTGTGTGTGTTACTGGGGTAGGGGTGGGAGCAGATGGCGCTGTGTGCAGATGGTGCAGTGTGTGTTACTGGGGTAGGGGTGAGAGCAGATGGCGCTGTGTGCAGATGGTGCAGTGTGTGTTACTGGGGTAGGGGTGAGAGCAGATGGCGCTGTGTGTGTTACTGAGGTAGGGGTGAGAGCAGATGGCGCTGTGTGCAGATGGCGCTGTGTGTGTTACTGGGGTAGGGGTGGGAGCAGATGGCGCTGTGTGCAGATGGCGCAGTGTGTGTTACTGGGGTAGGGGTGAGAGCAGATGGCGCTGTGTGCAGATGGCGCTGTGTGTGTTACTGGGGTAGGGGTGAGAGCAGATGGCGCAGTGTGTGTTACTGGGGTAGGGGTGAGAGCAGATGGCGCTGTGTGTGTTACTGAGGTAGGGGTGAGAGCAGATGGCGCTGTGTGCAGATGGCGCTGTGTGTGTTACTGGGGTAGGGGTGGGAGCAGATGGCGCTGTGTGCAGATGGCGCAGTGTGTGTTACTGGGGTAGGGGTGAGAGCAGATGGCGCTGTGTGCAGATGGCGCTGTGTGTGTTACTGGGGTAGGGGTGAGAGCAGATGGCGCAGTGTGTGTTACTGGGGTAGGGGTGAGAGCAGATGGCGCTGTGTGTGTTACTGAGGTAGGGGTGAGAGCAGATGGCGCTGTGTGCAGATGGCGCTGTGTGTGTTACTGGGGTAGGGGTGGGAGCAGATGGCGCTGTGTGCAGATGGCGCAGTGTGTGTTACTGGGGTAGGGGTGAGAGCAGATGGCGCTGTGTGCAGATGGCGCTGTGTGTGTTACTGGGGTAGGGGTGAGAGCAGATGGCGCTGTGTGCAGATGGCGCTGTGTGTGTTACTGGGGTAGGGGTGGGAGCAGATGGCGCTGTGTGCAGATGGCGCAGTGTGTGTTACTGGGGTAGGGGTGAGAGCAGATGGCGCTGTGTGCGTTACTGGGGTAGGGGTGGGAGCAGATGGCGCTGTGTGCAGATGGCGCAGTGTGTGTTACTGGGGTAGGGGTGAGAGCAGATGGCGCTGTGTGTGTTACTGGGGTAGGGGTGGGAGCAGATGGCGCTGTGTGCAGATGGTGCAGTGTGTGTTACTGGGGTAGGGGTGAGAGCAGATGGCGCTGTGTGTGTTACTGGGGTAGGGGTGGGAGCAGATGGCGCTGTGTGCAGATGGCGCAGTGTGTGTTACTGGGGTAGGGGTGAGAGCAGATGGCGCTGTGTGCAGATGGCGCAGTGTGTGTTACTGGGGTAGGGGTGAGAGCAGATGGCGCTGTGTGCAGATGGTGCAGTGTGTGTTACTGGGGTAGGGGTGAGAGCAGATGGCGCTGTGTGTGTTACTGAGGTAGGGGTGAGAGCAGATGGCGCTGTGTGCAGATGGCGCTGTGTGTGTTACTGGGGTAGGGGTGGGAGCAGATGGCGCTGTGTGCAGATGGCGCAGTGTGTGTTACTGGGGTAGGGGTGAGAGCAGATGGCGCTGTGTGCAGATGGCGCTGTGTGTGTTACTGGGGTAGGGGTGAGAGCAGATGGCGCAGTGTGTGTTACTGGGGTAGGGGTGAGAGCAGATGGCGCTGTGTGTGTGCGCGCTGTGTGTGTTACTGGGGTAGGGGTGAGAGCAGATGGCGCCGTATGTGTGCGCGCTGTGTGTGTTTCTGGGGTAGGGGTGAGAGCAGATGGCGCTGTATGTGTGTGCGCTGTGTGTGTTACTGGGGTAGGGGTGAGAGCAGATGGCGCTGTGTGTGTGCGCGCTGTGTGTGTTACTGGGGTAGGGGTGAGAGCAGATGGCGCTGTGTGTGTGCGATGTGTGTGTGTGTTACTGGGGTGGGGTGAGAGCAGATGGCGCTGTGTGCAGATGGCGCAGTGTGTGTTACTGGGGTAGGGGTGAGAGCAGATGGCACTGTGTGTGTTACTGGGGTAGGGGTGAGAGCAGATGGCGCTGTGTGTGTTACTGGGGTAGGGGTGGGAGCAGATGGCGCTGTGTGCAGATGGCGCAGTGTGTGTTACTGGGGTAGGGGTGAGAGCAGATGGCGCTGTGTGCAGATGGCGCAGTGTGTGTTACTGGGGTAGGGGTGAGAGCAGATGGCGCTGTGTGCAGATGGTGCAGTGTGTGTTACTGGGGTAGGGGTGGGAGCAGATGGCGCTGTGTGCAGATGGCGCAGTGTGTGTTACTGGGGTAGGGGTGAGAGCAGATGGCGCTGTGTGTGTTACTGGGGTAGGGGTGGGAGCAGATGGCGCTGTGTGCAGATGGCGCAGTGTGTGTTACTGGGGTAGGGGTGAGAGCAGATGGCGCTGTGTGCAGATGGCGCAGTGTGTGTTACTGGAGTAGGGGTGAGAGCAGATGGCGCTGTGTGCAGATGGTGCAGTGTGTGTTACTGGGGTAGGGGTGAGAGCAGATGGCGCTGTGTGTGTTACTGAGGTAGGAGTGAGAGCAGATGGCGCTGTGTGCAGATGGCGCTGTGTGTGTTACTGGGGTAGGGGTGGGAGCAGATGGCGCTGTGTGCAGATGGCGCAGTGTGTGTTACTGGGGTAGGGGTGAGAGCAGATGGCGCTGTGTGCAGATGGCGCTGTGTGTGTTACTGGGGTAGGGGTGAGAGCAGATGGCGCTGTGTGCAGATGGCGCTGTGTGTGTTACTGGGGTAGGGGTGGGAGCAGATGGCGCTGTGTGCAGATGGCGCAGTGTGTGTTACTGGGGTAGGGGTGAGAGCAGATGGCGCTGTGTGCGTTACTGGGGTAGGGGTGGGAGCAGATGGCGCTGTGTGCAGATGGCGCAGTGTGTGTTACTGGGGTAGGGGTGAGAGCAGATGGCGCTGTGTGTGTTACTGGGGTAGGGGTGGGAGCAGATGGCGCTGTGTGCAGATGGCGCTGTGTGTGTTACTGGGGTAGGGGTGGGAGCAGATGGCGCTGTGTGCAGATGGCGCAGTGTGTGTTACTGGGGTAGGGGTGAGAGCAGATGGCGCTGTGTGCAGATGGCGCTGTGTGTGTTACTGGGGTAGGGGTGAGAGCAGATGGCGCAGTGTGTGTTACTGGGGTAGGGGTGAGAGCAGATGGCGCTGTGTGTGTGCGCGCTGTGTGTGTTACTGGGGTAGGGGTGAGAGCAGATGGCGCCGTATGTGTGCGCGCTGTGTGTGTTTCTGGGGTAGGGGTGAGAGCAGATGGCGCTGTATGTGTGCGCGCTGTGTGTGTTACTGGGGTAGGGGCATTGTTTTGAAAAAGGGGGTGGGGTGGTTGTTCCCCCTCTAAGCCCCGCCCCCTCTAAGCCCCGCCCCCTGCTGTCACTTCAGTGTGGCCCTCGGCCGCAAACCATACTGCAATTTTGGCCCCCGAGAAAAAGTTTGTGAGTACCCATGCTCTAGAGTTGGGTGGTGCTCGTGAGAGGGCGACAAAACCAAATCTTGCAAGCATGAACGATCTTGGCTCCTTGCCGGAATGTGGAGTTTGGCAACTCTGTGCTACTCCATGTGGTGCAAAGGGCACCAAATCCACAAAAAATACACTGGCAGAGCAGAGCTCTACACCTGGGCCTAATTAACCAATATTACTAAAAAAGTTGGACACCAGCAGAGGGATTTTACAGGTATGTGAGATGGGTTGTACTATATAAAAGTATACAGAAAAAAACCTGTGAGTGTATACTTGCTGAAAGAAAATGTGTAGCTTCTAGACATTACAGTAAAAGGCAAAATAGAAGGGAGGTTAGATGAGAACATAGAGTAAAGAAAAAGAGAAAGCAAGAAGTTAAGGAATTGCTATACTGAACTGTTGTTGACAGTAGGAATTAATGTGATTGAAATTAGATGTACCCAATAGACATATAGACAGACAGTCACCACTGACACATAGCAATAAAACCATTAACACACCCATTTACTCACCTATACATCAACCTACATAGTATTTCACCTACACCTCTACACACTCCACGAGGAACGACAACACCATGGAGCCGGAACTCCATATTCTTCCTGCACTAGTCTTCCTGCTCCTGTACCAGGAGCACCAATGCCAGCGGCGACGACCACAGTGAGTACTGCACCTACGACACAGGGGAGGGGGGAGGCAAAATACAGGGACACACACAAGCAACACCCCCACCCCCACCCCCTACAACACACACACACCAATGCATATCCAAACATTACAGTAACACCCCCCAACCCCCCCGGAAGAATGCAAAGAGAAAAGGAAATGAGTGGAACCATTGTAATATATCAAAATAGAGTAAGCAAATATATACATATATACACTATTAACAAAATATACACCACGAATAGTAGTCCAGGTATTGAATTATTCATAGTCCGTGGATCACTGGGCCCAAAATGCATGGGCGAGGCCCACACAAGATACCCGAACATGACGGAGAGAACACTGCAGGGGCATCAGATAGAAATACAACAGGCATCTCAGGGGGAAGGGGGGGGCACCTCAGCCGAATGAGTGCACGACGCCAGATCCACGAGGGGGCTCCATGCCCAATGATGTATCCTGAGGAGTGCAAAGCCACAGTCTCTCAAGTCTCTCCAGTGGGTGGGTTGCCCACTGTACCATCCTCGGGAGTGCAAAGCCACAGTCTCTCAAGTCTCTCCAGTGGGTGGGTTGCCCACTGTACCATCCTGGGGAGTGCAAAGCCACAGTCTCTCAAGTCTCTCCAGTGGGTGGGTCGCCCACTGTACCATCCTGGGGAGTGCAAAGCCACTGTCTCTCAAGTCTCTCCAGTGGGTGGGCCGCCCACTGTTCCATCCTGGGGAGTGCAAAGCCACAGTCTCTCAAGTCTCTCCAGTGGGTGGGTCGCCCACTGTACCATCCTGGGGAGTGCAAAGTCACAGTCTCTCAAGTCTCTCCAGTGGGTGGGTTGCCCACTGCGTTATCCTGGGGAGTGCAAAGCCACAGTCTCTCAAGTCTCTCCAGTGGGTGGGTTGCCCACTGTACCATCCTGGGGAGTGCAAAGCCACAGTCTCTCAAGTGGATAACAGTCTCCACTGGTTCTGGAGGGGGACTGGTGCCCAGAGTGCTTCATCCTGTGCAGGACAGGCGGAGTGGATGCAGGTCTCCACTGGTTCTGGAGGGGGACTGGTGCCCAGAGTGCTTCATCCTGTGCAGGACAGACGGAGTGGATGCAGGTCTCCACTGGTTCTGGAGGGGGACTGGTGCCCAGAGTGCATCGCTCACCCCGTGACGGTCCCTGTTGCGTCACTGCCCCTGCTGCTCATGGGCTAGCGGTGCTTGAGTTGGCGGTGCTTGCCCTGTTCAGCGGTGCTTGCCCTGTTCAGCGGTGCTTGCCTTGGCGGTCCTTGCCCTGTTCATCGGTGCTTGCCTTGGCGGTCCTTGCCCTGTTCAGCGGTGCTTGCCCTGTTCAGCAGTGCTTGCCTTGGCGGTCCTTGCCCTGTTCAGCGCTGCTTGCCTTGGCAGTCCTTGCCCTGTTCAGCAGTGCATGCCTTGGCGGTTCTTGCCCTGTTCAGCGGTGCTTGCAATGTTCAGCGATGCTTGCCTTGGCATTCCTTGCCCTGTTCAGCGGTCCTTGCTCTGTTTAGCGGTGCTTGCCCTGTTCAGCGGTGCCTGCCTTGGCGGTCCTTGCCCTGTTCAGCGGTGCTTGCCTTGGTGGTCCCTGCCCTGTTCAGCGGTGCTTGCCCTGTTCAGCGGTGCTTGCCTTGGCGGTCCTTGCCCTGTTTAGCGGTGCTTGCCTTGGCGGTCCTTGCCCTCTTCAGCGGTGCTTGCCATGTTCAGCGGTGCTTGCCTTGGCGGTCCTTGCCCTGTTCAGCGGTCCTTGCCCTGTTCAGCGGTGCTTGCCTTGGCGGTCCTTGCCCTGTTCAGCGGTGCTTGCCCTGTTCAGCGATGCTTGCCTTGGCAGTCTTTGCCCTGTTCAGCGGTGCTTGCCATGTTCAGCGGTGCTTGCCTTGGCGGTCCTTGCCCTGTTCAGCGGTCCTTGCCCTGTTCAGCGGCGCTTGCCCTGTTCAGCGGTGCTTGCCTTGGCGGTCCTTGCCCTGTTCAGCGGTGCTTGCCTTGGCGGTCCTTGCCCTGTTCAGCAGGGCTTGCCATGTTCAGCGGTGCTTGCCCTGTTCAGTAGTGCTTGCCTTGGCAGTCCTTGCCCTGTTCAGCGGTGCTTGCCTTGGTGGTCCTTCATTGCCCAGCTGTGCTGGGGCTGGCGGTCCTTCATTGCCCAGCTGGGCTGTGGCTTGCAGGGCCCTCCTGGGCAGCTGGGCTGTGGCTGGCGGGGCCTCCTGGGCAGCTGGGCTGTGGCTGGCGGGGCCCTCCTGGGCAGCTGGGCTGTGGCTGGCGGGGCCCTCCTGGCCAGCTGGGCTGTGGCTGGCGGGGCCCTCCTGGGCAGCGACGATGGGGCTGGCAGGGTCCTCCTGCCCAGTGGGGATGATGGGGGTCTTCCCGCTGTGCTGCTGCTCCCAGACTTTGCAGGTTTCTTCTGCCCCTTCCCCACCTTGGGAGGAGTCACAGCAGAGTCCACACTCCCCCCGGGACCCCTGTGATCAGCTTGAGTGGCTGGAGTATTCCCCCTCTCCCGCCGGTCACTGGCCAACTTCTGGTGCTTCATAGGGGGGGGACTGGCTGTGCTCTGGCTCCGTGATACACTGGCTGGCCTGGTGGCCGGTGCACTCCACATACATGTGACAACAGGCACCACTGGTCTCGGTAATTTTGTGGCTGAGGTGCTAGTACGGGACCTATGAGTTGGACGGGGTGGTGGGAAATAGGTTAAGGGTGGACAGGAAAAGTTGTTTGGAGACACTGGGGCGGGTAGCTGGAGGGGGTTTGGGAGTGGAGGAAGAGGAGGTGGTTGTAGGAGGTTTAACTTTTGTGGCTTTGGGTGCAGGTGCATGCGATGGAGGCTGTCGTGAGGTGGGTGTATGTTGGGTGGGTGTGTGCCTGCGTTTGTGTATCTTGGGAGGGGGCGTCACAGACACACTGAGAGAGGACACAGGGGACATGTGTATGGTAGTGGGGGTGGTGACTGCACATGAGCGGGGTGTGCTGCTGGGTGTGCTGGTGCGGGACGTAGTGGCTTTAGAGGTAGTGCATGCAGGTGTGAGTGTAGACGAGACTGGGAGGGAGGAGGGAAACGACGAGGAGGGGGACACAGTGGAGGCAGTGGATGTTGGTGTGTCTGTATGTGTGTGATGCTTGCGTGAGTGCCTGTGGGATGTGTGGTGCTTATGTTTGCCTGAGCTTCCCTTGTGTGTTGAGGTGTGTGCAGGCTGGTCTGATGGTGTGCTTGGGATAGGCAGAGGTACAGGGGATTGGGTCTGGGTGGAGGAAGTTGGAGGGGGGAGGCTAGACACAGGGACAATTGCTGCCATCAGTGCTGAGGCCAGAGTCTGAACGGTTCGATGAAGGGCAGCCTGACCAGAATGAATGCCCTCCAGGAATGCATTTGTGTGTTGCAACTCCCTTTCTACACCCTGGATGGCATTCAAAATGGTAGACTGCCCAACAGTGAGGGACCTGAGGAGGTCAATGGACTCTTCACTGAGGGCAGCAGAGGTGACAGGGCCAGGGGCTGAGGTGCCTGGGGCGAAGGTGATGCCCACCCTCCTGGGTGAGCGGGCACGGGCGAAGGCTGAGGGGCTGCTGGGAGGGCGGTGCTGGTAGGGGGGGGTGGCTGCTGTACCTGTTGAAGTGGGGGGCACAGATGTTGCCGCCACCACAAGGGAGCTCCCATCGGAGGACGAGTCCGTGTCGCTGGTTGCAGATCCTGTGACTGCCGTGGTGCTCCCCTCGCCCTCCGTCCCACTGGTGTATTCTGAGTCCGTAGTGTGGGCCTCCATGCCCATGTGGGATGCAGCTTCCTCGTGCTCTGGTGCCACTGCACCTCCGCCTGATGATGCTAATGCACACAAGAACAGGGAGACCGCAAAAAATAGGGGGGGGAACAGAAGAAAGACATGTTGAGTGCATGCATTACCGCTACAGTTGGCGGACAAGATAGACACCGCAGCCCCATGCACTACGTTGCGCTGTTGGGCTCTACAGTGCAATTCATGGGAAATGGCCTACAAGGCTATGGACGACATCTGCACACATAGCTGACACAGGGGCATGAATATCTGTACTTGGCACTCTACAGAGGTGGGGTGGGGGGCCACAGGGCCATGCCTTACGAAGGGGCCTAGCCTACGGAAGTCGCCCTGGCCTAGGGAAACCCACAGCCCTCCTCCCCCACCCAGACACCTCCACTGCGCGCAAAGTCAGCAGAATGTGAGTGTACTCACCCCCTTGTGTCTGCTGTGATGCCCTCAAGCGCCCATCCAACTGCGGGTAGGCCACTGCCAGGATCCGGAACATCAGGGGGGTCATGGTTCGACGGGCACCCCTCCCACGTTGGGAGGCCATCCCCAGCGGAGCCTCCGCCGTCTTCTTGCTCCAGCGGCGAATGTCCTCCCATCTCTTCCGGCAGTGGGTGCTCCGTCTGTGGTGGACCCCCAGGGTCCGGACGTCCTTGGCGATGGCACGCCAAATATCCTTCTTCTGGTGGGCGCTGACCTACATGAAATGTACAGGGGAAGGAGAGAAGCCATTACCAACTGCACCGTCAAAGTAAGTGGCCCCCATCCCTACCCTTGCTATGTGGCAAATGCACCCACCGTCTTTCATGCACGCAGAACTCTGCCCCCTTCCTTCTTACAACCAGCCCTCTCCACACATGCATAGCCCATACAGCATGCTCCCTGTGTACTTACCAGTTGGTCTGGAGGACCGTAGAGTAGCGTGTACTGGGGGAGGACCCCGTCGACGAGCTTCTCCAACTCCTCCACAGTTAAGGCAGGGGCCCTTTCCCCAGACGCACGAGGTCACAGCAGCACTTGCAGTGTAGGTCCTCTCCTGTCGAAGATCAGGTATCGAGTGATTCAACAGCTAGAAAATGGCGGTCACGTCCGCGGCGGTCATGTCCGCGGCGGTGTGTACCATCACCGCCGGCGTACATCGTCACTGGCTCCTGGGACCCATAGGGTCCAATGTTAACCAATGCAGCATTGCGCTGCGGTCTTCGACCGCCTACCACGGCGGTGTACAACGCCAGCGCTGTTACCTCACATCCCATTGTCCCGCTTTAGAGGTCAGGCAGCCGCCATTTCAGGGGCCCCCATGGCCTAATTACCAACTGCGTCACACATACTTAGGCCTACTCTCAACACACATACAGGCCAGATTTTGTGTATGAATCGTGTTCGGTCTAGACTGTGGGTACATACCTCTGAGTTGTTTGACTCTGTGCTCGCTGTTGTCCTTCATAGGCACCGTCCGCTGGGACATGTGAGGAGATGGCGGAATCCTCTGGTGTACCGACCGCTGGTGGACCTGTCGACAATGGAGGAAAGAAATTTGATCATCACCTACAGGTTTGACCGTGCCACAATCCAGGAACTGTGTACCCAGTTGGAGCCAGACCTGATGTCAGCAATCCACCATCCCACAGGAATCCCCCTCAAGTGCAGGTGCTATCAGTGCTCCATTTCCTTGCAAGTGAGTCTTTTCAAACAACTGTGGCCATGGCATCAGGGATGTCCCAGCCTATGTTTTCCAACGTGTTGTCCAGAGTGTTGTCTGCCCTGCTGAAACACATGCAGAGCTACATCGTTTTCCCTCAGGTGGAGGACTTGCCTACAGTGAAAGGTGATTTCTATGCCCTGGGACATATCCCCAACATCATAGGTGCCATTGATGGGACACATGTTGCTTTGGTACCCCCCCCACAGGAGTGAACAGGTGTGCAGGAACCGGAAGAGTTATCATTCCATGAATGTACAGATGGTGTGTTTGGCAGACCAGTACATCTCCCATGTGAATGCCATGTTCCCTGGCTCAGTGCATGACGCCTACATCCTGTGGAATAGCAGCATCCCTTATGTGATGGGTCAACTACAGAGGCACCGGGTGTGGCTATTAGGTGACTCTGGTTACCCCAACCTGTCATGGCTAATGACCCCAGTGAGGAATCCCAGGACCAGGGCAGAGGAACGCTACAATGAGGCCCATGGGCGAACTAGGAGGGTGATCGAACGCACCTTCGGCCTCCTGAAGGCCAGATTTAGGTGCCTCCATATGACAGGTGGATCCCTATTCTACTCACCAAAGAAGGTGTGCCAGATCATCGTGGCCTGCTGTATACTTCATAACTTGGCTTTGCGACGCCAGGTGCCTTTTCTGCAGGAGGATGGTCCAGATGGTGGTGTTGTGGCAGCTGTGGAGCCTGTGGACAGTGATGAGGAGGAAGCAGAGGAAGAAGACATTGACAACAGGGACTCAGTCATCCAGCAATATTTCCAGTGAGACACAGGTGAGAATACATTCATGCCTCCTACAAGTACTTTTACACTTCTACCTCTCTCCTGTCTGTCGATTTCACCCATTGTATGGTCACTGAGTTGTCCCTTTCCCTTACGGTTTCACAGGTGTGAGTCCCAACGTGTGTCATCTGCTTAGATTCCTCATGGACTAGAGCTGTGTGACAACGGTATGTTGACATTACTATTTCCTGGAAATTTTGTCACTGTAATTGCAAATACACTATTTCGAAATCACAGACAGACTCCACATTGTTTTGTGCTTTAAATGTGTTTATTTCAGTGCTCAATATTGGAGGGGGTAGTAAAATGGTGAGGGGTGATGGCGGAGGAATGTCCATGGCAGAGTCCAGTCTATTTGTCTCATAGGTGCATTGCCCATATGGGCATAGGAAGTGGAGCTGGGGCAGTTCCAATATGGACAGTGTGACAAAGTGGGACAGTGGGTTGACAATCAGGGTGGTCTAATTTCTTGGTGGGGGTCTTGGCATTGTGCTCTGTCTTGTTCCTGGATCTCAGGGACCGCTTGCGGGGTGGTTCTCCCTCTGCAGGGGGTGGGGTGCTGGTGTGGTGGTCCTGTGGCGGTGCCTCCTGTCCACTAGCACCGGCAGAGGTGGTGGGCCGTTCATCGTTCATGCTAGTGTCAGGGGCCCCTTGGAGTGCCACAGTGTCCCTCCTGTGTTGAGTATTTCCTTCAGCACCCCTACGATGGTGCCCAGGGTGTAGCTGATGGTTCTGAGTTCCTCCCTGAACCCCAAATACTGTTCCTCCTGCATGCGCTGGGTCTCCTGAAACTTGGCCAGGACCGTTGCCACCGTCTCCTGGGAGTGGTGGTATGCTCCCATGATGGAGGAGAGGGCCTCGTGGAGAGTGGGTTCCCTGGGCCTGTCCGCCCCCTGTCGCACAGCAGCCCTCCCAGTTCCCCTGTGTTCCTGGGCCTCCAGCCCCTGGACCGTGTGCCCACTGCCACTGCCCCCAGGTCCCTGTTGTTGTTGGGGTGGTGGGTTATCCTAGGTTCCCTGTAGTGGTGGACACACCACTGATTGACGTGTCCTGGGGACAGAGGTATGGGCCCGCTGGGTGGGTGCTGTGCTGGTGTTACCAGAGGGTGGAAGGTCTGTGGTGGCCTGTGCCTGTGTGAGGGGAACCGACTGTCCCGAGGCCCACGATGGTCCGGGCTGGTCATCTAGATCCAGGTGGACTGAGTTGCTGTCATCACTGTGGGCCTCTTCTGTGGGTGGGGTGGAGATGTCTGGACCCTCCTGTCTGGTGACGTTGGGTAGTGGTCCTGCAGGGGTGGAAAAGCATGATTATTGCATCTGTGTGTGTCATGGTGTGCAATGGGTGGGTGACCGTGTACCCCAGTGCTGGCATTCCTGTGTGTGGGCCTGTGTGATGATGGTTTAGGGGGTTGTATGGGTATGTGCAGTGGGCATGCTTTAGTGATGGGTGTCCATGCTTTGTTTTTGCATGCAGGGCTTGGTGTTGGGATGTGTGGTTTGTGATATTGGTACATTTGTGAGGAGTTGGTGTGATGGTGGTGAGGGTGAGGGTGGGAGTATATGCTGGCATGCAGGTAGGGTGGGGGATGTAATAGTTAAGATTTGTCTTACCAGAGTCCATTCCTCCACCGACTCCTGCGAGGCCCTCAGGATGCAGAATCTCCAAGACCTGCTCCTCCCATGTTGTTAGTTGTGGGGGAGGAGGTGGGGGTCCGCCGCCAGTCCGCTGAACCGCCTGGTGGTGTCTTGAGACCACGGAACGCACCTTCCCCCATAGGTTGTTCCACCTCTTCCTGATGTCGTCCCGATTTCTTGGGTGTTGTCCCACTGCGTTGACCCTGTCGACTATTCTTCGCCATAGCTCCATCTTCCTTGCAATTGAGGTGTGCTGCACCTGTGCTCCAAATAGCTGTGGCTCTACCCAGACGATTTCCTCCACCATGACCCTAAGCTCCTCCTCCGAGAACCTGGGGTGTCTTTGCCGTGCCATGGGGTGGTGTAGGTGATGTGTGGGGGTGAGTGTGTGGTGATAATTGTGCTGATATGTAGTGGTGTGTGGTGTTTTGTGCGTGGAAGTTGTGTGGGTGATGGTGTTGAGTGCCTGTGGATGCTAGTTTGTGGATGGTGGTGTCTCTCTCTGGCCTTCTCTCTGTAATAGTGGTCGTAGGGGTAGGTGGGTGATGTGGGTGTGTGTTTTATATTGTATTGGGTGTGTGGGAGTGGTGTGTGTATGTGTATTAGGTGTGTGTATTTTGAATTGTCCAATGTGGCTGTGTTTTGTAAGAGTGTGTGTATTTTGAGCGCGGCTGTGTGTACCGCCAATGGAATACCGCGGTTGAAAGACCGCCGCGTGGATTCGTGTGTCGTGATAGTGTGGGCGTATTTCTGTTGGCGTGACGGTGGAAGTTTTGTTTTCGCCAGTTTATCACTGACCTTTGGTGTGGCGAACTTCTGTGGGTGTCTGAATTTTGGCGGATTCCGAGATGTGGGTCATAATAGCTGTGGCGGAATTCCGCGGCCGCGGACGTGTGTTGGTGGTCTTCTGCACGGCGGTAAGCGGCTTTTACCGCCAATGTTGTAATGAACCCCTATGTCTGTGCCAGTAATAACGTATGCAAAGGGAGTGTTTCCCTGTTAGGGGGGGTACGAAAAAATGCAAAGAAATCTAAGAGATTTCTAAGCATCTAGTTTTTCATCACGTTTCTTTTCATCACGTTTAATGCCTGCTTAGAGCAGGCATTAAAAGGAGGCACACCATTGTTTCCAACTGGGGTCAATGGGCTTTTCATGATTAGCGTAAAAATGTTTGATGCTAATCCTGCAAAACTCTAAACTACCAGCAAAAATGTTGATGCTAGTTCCCTAACTACTGCCATGGTGATCCATATCGTAGATACGGAGCACACATGGTGGCGTTAGGGGGGCACTAAGGGGCACTAGAAAAGTGGCCCTTAGTGTATCCAATGAGAAGTTGTTGTTTAGATGTGTTCCTGGAAATGCAACATATTTGTGGTGGCATGGCAGTGGATCCATGAATAAAAAGAAAGATTTGTGGTATTGTATTTATACAAAGTTTACATATGTTACCTTACTTTGTTTTGTCAATTGTTACTTTTAAAATGTATAATAAGAATTAGTGTGTTAATAAAATGTATTTATAACGTTGTGAAAATGTATATTACTGAATTGGTATGGATGAAATTGTAGTTCATTTTATATTATGAAACAGTGAAATTCAGTAAAAAGCCAAAGATCACAGGAACATTATAGTTAGGAAAAAGAACAAAAAAAACCTTAGAAAAGCACAAAAAAACAAATGTTACAGGGAAGTTATAGTTACGAAATAGAATTAAATGAACCCTTAAAAAATTCACTGAAAAAACAGAGGTTACAGGGACATATTTAGGAAAAAGAATTGAAAAAAACCTTAGAAAATCACTGAAAAACAAAGGTTACAGGGATGTTATAGTTACTCATATTTTATCACACTAAATCATGGAATTTAAGCAGTTATAGTTATCTGGGCCACCTATAACTTATACCCCTGCAATGCACTGCTTATTATGTCACATTCACATCACTCATGACATGGTCAGTGATATCATTGATGACGTCACTGATAACAACTCAAATGACATCAATAGTGATCAAAGTAAACTTCAATATGCTTCATAAAATACCTTTTTAGAAATAAACCACTGGTAACATTATTCTTCATGCAGGAGAAAGGTGAGAGTAGATAATTCAGTCTGTTGTAAATGTCTACTACACTGAGCCATCACCTTAGAGAAAGGTCTTAGTGAGCAGACGAATGTATTGCAGTCTACAACTACAGTCATTCATCACAGGAGAGAGGTCTAAGGAAACTGGTTAGTATATTAGAAAATAGAACTATACTGAGCCATCACTGTGGAGTGAAGTTTCAATGAACAGCTTAGTCTCAAGCAAAGCATACACATAGATCAGCAGGGTACATGTGTCATTGTAGAGGCTAGTTCACTGACAAATAGTACAAGCAGTTTAATAATGGGATTATAGAGCAGATGACATATGTTAGAAATAGTATCACTCAGTAGTACAGAAAGAATAGTAATTTAACGTAAGCGTAGCTTAGTATATATCTTTTAAGTCTCAGAAACTTCTACCAAACATTTACACTCACTGGATGACGTAAATGTCATCAGTGATATCACTGACCATGTCATGAGTGATGTAATATGTGAGGTCATAGACAGTGCAGTGCATTACAGGGTCATAATTTATAGGAAGATCAGATGCCTATAACTGCAGATTTTCTATAATTGTCTATGTGTAATCAAAACCTAACTTCCCTGTGACCTTTGTTTTTTTTTCCGGTGAATTTATATGTGTGTGTATATCTATCTATCTATCTATCTATCTATCTATCTATCTATCTATCTATCTATCTATCTATCTATCTATCTATCTATCTCTCTCTATATAGATATATATATATCACCTAGTGGTGGTCGCTACTAGGTAGCTATAGTTAGGACCATATTTCCATAGAAAAAGCTTTTTTTGACTTGCCTACTTCTTTGGCACTGTTTGATGAATCTTCACAAAATTTTCCAAAAGAAGTGTGCCGAGATTCTTGCTGCGCATGGAAAGTTTTAGGGTGATCCATCAAGCGCGGAGTGAGAAGAAGGGGGGAGTCAAAACAATTGCATTTCGAATGTTAATATCCTCAGGACCTTTAGATACAACTACAGATTGAACGTCTGGACGGAATTACACCAAATTTGGCAGAAAGCTAGCTTTTGGTACACAGGTTGTGCTTTCGCTTATTTGGTGTACATCCATTCAGTAGTTTTGGAGATATTAAAGGGAAAATAAATTTGTTTATTTTTGGCCGCGATTACTTCACGAAAAAAATGAGGTTGTGCAGGGAAATTCACAGCTCTGATTGGCAGCCTACACTTCATACCAGGAAGTGTTGCCAGCCATCTTGGGACTCAGCTTCAGCGAAGTCCCTCAAAATAATGTGAGAGCAAAACAAAGGGCCAAGCTAGAGTCAACCTGACTCCTTAGCTCTAGTGCTGGACTCACAGAGGGACCCCCCAAGAGCTAAAAAGAAGTTAAAAAAAAAAAAGCCATTATTCACGGCAGATCTGTGCTCCCGCAATCCTGGCTTCTTTATTCTGAAGCCCCTGGGTGGGCCAAGACCCATGGGGTACTGCTAAGTTAATGTGGGGGCCCTCCTGGGCTCCCCACAATCCCAGGGACTGCCACCCTACAGTCCCGGGGGCCATCACCTCCCTGGGGCTTTGCAGCAATATTATGAAGGGGGTGTGCACCCCCTTGCAGCCTTGGGGACCACAACCTCCCTGGTGCTTTGCAGAAATATAGTAGGGCCCTCCCACACAGCCCCAGGGACCACCCCCTCCCCAGGGCTATAATAAAAAGAATGAAAGAGGTCTGTTTCGGACCTCCAAGTCCCGGAGACCACCACCTCCGTGGAGCTGTGTAACAGTGGAAGAGGGCTGTGCCCCCCCTTGAAGAGCAAATGATTCCCCTGGTGACCGCAACCCCCACCCACAGTAGTCTGCTTTCTGACAGTGTGAGCTGTCAAACAACTGCCGCTATCACAAAGTGGAGTTTTTATATGTCCTCCTTGCATGCCAATATGCATTCAGGAAAGACAGATGAAAACATCGCTCCCAGAAGCAGGGAGCTGTTTTTAAAAGCAGCAAGCAGCTTCCTGCTTCTGGGAGCAATATTGCTTCCTGCAGAAGACAGGGAGCTGGAGCAGACTGCGGGGCCTTGAGGCTACCCCCATGGATCTGTCACCCACTCTCTCTCTCTCACTTTTCCATCCCATAATGGGATGGGGACAGAGAAAGAAAGATTGTCATTGCATGGTCTCTCCATGCAATGACTTCAAAGAGTTAAACTAGCAAGATATTTGGTACGTAGGTTATAGTTAAAGTTGGATGCAGAGCAAAACAGTCACTGCTGGCCTAATTGTCAAGTTCTTGGATTGTCACTTAGTAGGCTAGAGGTTCAAATCCAAGTATCAGTTGGTAGTGTGTTTTATTTATTTACTAGTGTTTCGACTGTTAAACCTTCCTAGTAATGGAACATTCATGTCTCTTTCCTCTCAAAGTGTGTGGCCTGAATTTCATAGTTATATCTGGATGAAGCACAATAAGGAGGTCTCAGGCCCTGACTGGGACAGTTGAGGGTTCTACTAGAGGTGTGCCCGTGATCATTTCCCCCCTTTCATTTTTTTTAAACTTAAAAAGTTTAAGGTTCACGCTGAAAGGTGGTCTCACTCTTTTTAATTCACAAATACATTTTTCTTTTCAATTTGTCCAGAAATATCTCATTCCAAGTATATATTCTAGCAAAGCATAAAAACGTTTCTATCTTTCTCCCTCCCACTCTCTTTCTCACTCTCTCTCTCTCTTTCAATCTCTTTTTCCCTCTCACTTACCCACTCAGACCCTTATGCACCCACTCACAGACCCACTCAGACAATCACGCACCCACTCACAGACCCACTCAGACAATCACGCACCACTCCCAGACCCACTCAGACCCTCATGCATACACTCAGAGCCCCACTCAGACCCTCATGCACCCACTTACAGACACACTTACTCATGCACCTGGTCACAGACCCATTCCGACTCTCACACCCACTCACAGACCCACTGACACCCTCACACACCCACTCACAGACCTGTGCGGACAGTAATGCACCCAGTAAGACACTGATGCATGCAGTCTCACACCCAGAGAGAGACTCTCACACCCACTCTCATCCCCAGATACACACTCTTACACCTATTCTCCCACCCTAGGAGACAGGCTGCGGCTCCCATCACATACAGCCAAAGGGCCATGCGCTGGGTAGAATTTGATTGTTTGTTGGCCGTAGTTTCTGGCTGCAGGCCAAGCCTTGCGGGCAACCCCTGCTGGGCATGGGTGAAGGCCATGTGCAGTGCAAGGTTGGGTGTCTATAGGTGGTTGGCCTCAGGGCCTGGCCACAGGACAGGCACTGTGGCCAATCACAGCCATGCACGGCCAAAGGCGGTGCACGGTAGTGGTTGGATTAACATATAGTAATTAAAATTACTATCCATTAAAAAAAACTGAGAAATTCACTGAAAAAACTAAGGTTGCAAGGATGTTATAGTTCAGAAATAGAATTAAAAAGACATGGAAATTCACTGAAAAAACAAAGGTTACTGGGATGTTATGGTTAGGCTCAGATTTTAAACATACAAAACCATAGAAATTCACCTGTTACAGTTTGAGTTATCTCAAGTCTCTGTAACTCATGCCCAATGTAACTATAGCTTGCGTTCTCACTATAATTCTAAATACTCCACAAATTACAACTCTTGTGACATCTTTGATAACAATACTGATAATATCAATGTAATATTTGCAGTACCAATTATTAAATTAATAGAGTCTTACTTTTGATGTAAATGAGCTAAAAAAGGTCATTCAAGATATCAAATTAATAGTTAGAATACCCCATCTGCGACCTGTAAGTCATCATCTTTTAGTACTGGGCCGCAGCAACTGCCTGACTACGTACCTATGTGATGGAATTGACAGAGAGTTCATGACAGGGGACTCGAACAGGGGGGATGTGACTTAGTTCATGTATGAAAATGTATCCTTAGTGTAAAAAGGTGTCTTGTTGTGTGCACCGATTTATCTGATATTAACAGAGATTTAGAACTATTCATAAAAGTTACTTAAAACCAGACCTGTAGAAGCCTTTGTTAAAAATGGGGCCTCTAGTTGGCAGTGGAATACACCGTTGTCCAAGTAGGATCCACAATCCTAGTTTAGGTAAGTCACACACAATCCAAATCATCCTGCGCCCACCCTCTGGTAGCTTGGCACTGAGCAGTCAGGCTTAACTCAGAAGGCAATGTGTAAAGTATTTGTGGAGTAAATCATGCAATAACACAATGAAAACACCACAAAATACACCACACAGGTGTTAGAAAAATATAAGATATTTATCTGAGTAAATTAAGGTCAAAACGATCAAGATTTGATAAGCAAAATTTGAAATATCACTTTTACAATGATAAGAAGAGTCTTAAGGCTCTAGAAATCAACAAATACCTCCTGTGTGAACAAAGTACCTGGTATGTGTCAAAATTACACGCCCGAAGACTGCAGAGGAGGAAATGCGTGGAAAAAGGAAGGTGCGCGTCGGATTTTCCAATGCGGCACAGTCGATACGTTGATTCTTCCAACGATGCAAGGGCTTTGCGTTGATTTCCGGCGTGCAGTCTTGGATCCTCATTGTGATGCGGGGTCTTTTGATGCCCAGGGATGATGCATGGAAATCCTGGGCATGCGGGACGAAGTCACAGGTGCTGCGTTGATCCAGTATGGTGATGCATCTGAGTTTCTGTCGCACGGTGGGTGATTTGTCGATTCCTCACGCAGGAAGTCGGGGTGCGTCATTCTGGCTTGGCGATGCTTTGATCTGGTATTGCTGTGCATCGAATTTCCAGTTGCAATGCGGGCACTGCATCGATCTCCACTCGGGGAGCCGGGCTGCATTGTTCCAGTTCAACGATGAACGATTCTTTCATCGCTGAACAGGCTGTGCGTCATTTCTGGCAGGCTGTGCATCGATTTGCACCACATAAGGAGTTTCCTTGAAGAGGAGATGTCTTTTTGGCCCTGAGACTTCAGGAACAGGAGGCAAGCTCAATCCAAGGCCTTGGAGAGCACTTCTCAGCAGAGCCAGAGTTCAGCAAGGCAGCAGGGCAACAGCAAGGCAGCAGTCCTTCACAGCAAATGAGTCCAGGTGAGTCCTTTGGGCAGCCAGGCAGCTCGTCTTGGCAGGTTGCAGGATCTGGTTCAGAGTGTCTGAGTTGGTGGGGTCAGGGACCCAGGTTATATACCCAAAGGTTCATTTGAAGTGGGGGAGTGTTCAAAGAGTGGTTTTAAAGTGCACAAATTCCCCTTTCAGAACAGGTCTGTCTGCCAGGGCCCCAGTAGGGGGTTTGGCAGTCCATTAGTGAGGACAGGCTTCTATCCTTTGAAATGTGTCAGGCCCCTCCACACTTCCAGCCCATGGAAGACCCATTCAGTATGCAGATGAGTACAGGTGTGAATGAGAATCCTGTGTTTGTGGTTTTCTGGGTGAAAATGCACAAGGGAGCTGTCAAACAGCCCTGCCCAGAAATGGAGTGGAGAAAGGCTGTAAGGCACAGATGGATTTTAAGTGCAGAAAAATGCTCACTTTCTAAAAGTGGCATTTCTAAAATAGTATTATAGAATCCAACCTCATCAATAAGCAGGATTTTGTATTACCATTCTGACGATACTAAACATGACCTGTTTACCCCTTTCTGATCAGAATCTGTCACTCAAACAGTATAAGAGGGTAGCCCTAATGTTAGCCTATGAAAGAAGCAGGCCTCACAGTAGTGGAAAACGAATTTAGGAATTTTCACTACGAGGACATATAAAACATGTATATGTCCTGCCTTTTACTTACACAGCACCCTGACCAATGGGTTACCTAGGGACTACCTTAGGGGCAACTTATATGTAAAAAAAAAGGGGAGTTTAAGGCTTAGCAAGTACTTTTAAATGCCAAGTCGAAGTGGCTGTGAAACTGCACACACAGGCCTTTGCAGAGGCAAGCCTGAGACATGTTTATGGGGCTACTTATGTGGGTGGCACAATCAGTGCTGCAGGCCCACTAGTAGCATTCTAATTTACAGGCCCTGGGCACATGTAATGCACTTTACTACGGACTTACAAGTAAATTAAATATGCCAATTGGGTATGAGCTAATGACATCATGTTTATGGGAGAGAGCATATGCACTTTAGCACTGTGGTGAAGTGTGCAGAGTCCTAAAACCAGCAAAAACAGTGTCCAAAAAGTGGAGGGAGGCAAGCAACAAGTTGGGGGGATGACCACTCTAAGACTGTCAAGTCTAATACCTTCCATGATTGGTCATCCTTTGGCAGGTTGAATCAAGCTACCTTAATAAGGTGTGAAGTGACCTGGGATGAAACAAAGGACGCATCTTGTGGGGGGAATTAGCAACAGCAGATGGCAGAGCAGGAAGGAGGCTGGGTGGCCAATGTGGCCTACAAAGTAGGGAAAGACAGTTAGGACAGAAACCACACCTCACCCATTTACAACATCCCCAGACAGATGGGAGCCCCAGTAATTAGATTAAGAGAGGGTCTGGAAGGGGAGCTTTAGGGAAAGTTAGCCACACCAGTGGACAGGCTTAGCCAGAGCTAACCCTCCAGGAGTGATTTTCTCCATCTTGAATTTTTGAGAACCAGTGCTTTCTGGGATTGAAATGTGCCACTGTAGGAAAGTCCTCCTTTTTGCCCTGGTCACCCCCACACTTTTTGGACAGGTACTGGTGGTTACTGACTCTTGGCTGTGACCTGGGTACTGCTTACCAGTCCCATGGCCAGTGCTCTGTGTAAAATGGATATGCAAATTAGGCTAATTATAATTGGCTAAGTTAACTATAAGTCCCTAGTATATGGTAGGGCATGTAGGTTTAGGGACCACAGCATAGGTGGTGCACTGCTGAGGTGCCCAGTGTCATTTTAAAGGCAGGCCTGCCTTGCTGGCTGCTTTTAAATTAAAGTTATATGCAAATTCGACTTTGGAATTAAAAGTAGTTCCAAAGTCTTAAACTACCTTATTTTTACATATAAGTCACCCCTAAGGTGTGCCCTATGTGCCCCTAGGGCTGGGTGCCATGTAACTATAAGCAGGGACTTTATAAAAATAGATTTATAAACCCTGGTGAGGTAAAAACAGCCAAATTCGTTTTTCCCTCATTGAAGTAAATGGCCTTCATAGGCTAGAATGGGGAGACTTTATTTTAAATTTTAAAGTCTCCTTAAATGTTTCATACCAAGAATTTGGTATCAAATTAATTGTTGTAATAAATCCCACAACTTCCAGTTGTGGGATTTAATATAACTTGTTCAGTTAAAAAGTTTTAGACTTTACCTAAAAAGTTGACAGTTTCAGCCCTGCATTGTTTTTGCTGCTGTGCTCTGATTGGCCAGCCTGCAGCAGCTTAGCCAAGCTGCCTTGATGAGGTGTGAAGTGGCCTGGCTTCACACAAAGGAATGTGCTTGTGGGAGAGAATCTCCCCTCAGCAGATGGTGAGGCAGGAAGGGGGAGGGCTGCCAAACTGGTCTTCAAAGGCAGAGAAGGACATTTGGAGCAACCAGCAACACCCCCACATCCTGCAACCCCAGACAACTAGGTGCCCCCTTGATTAGATTAGGAGAGGTCAGGAGAGGGGTGTGTTTATGATTTTTAGCCACACCAGTGGGTGGGCTCAGCCAGATGTAACCTCCAAAAATCAGATTCAGCCATGTTGGATTTTTAGAGAATGTTGCCTTCTGGGATGGATTTTTGCCACACTTCCCAGGAAGTGGTCATCACAGGGGGACGACCCTGTACCTGATTGGAGAACCAGGACCCCCCTGCTTTTCACCCAGGAGCAAGGATAAAACTGGCAGACCTGCACCCACGCCTCAGATCCCCACCAGATTTCAACAAGAAAAGAACTAAAGGAGAAGAAGGACTGCCCTGCTGGACCCCTGGCCTGCATCTGGAACCTGCACTCAGAAGGACTGCACCAGCTGCACACTTGGGCTTCACCACAAGAAGGACTTTGCCTGGCTTCAACTGGTTCAAGGAGGGACTCCCTGTTTGCTACAGGTGACAAATTGCTATCTAGAGTCCCCTGCACCAACTCCTGAAGAAAGTGACCAGCTGACCACTGTCCAGTGGCCAAAAAGGAGTTTGCGCCAGGTGCATTCTGGGAGTTGTAGTCCGCACCCCCCAAGGACCATCTCAGAACTTCTGGACCCTTGGGGTGAGCTGTGGACCCCAAAAGAACCTTAAAAGAACATCTGGGTGAAGCCCCAGAAGTTTGGAGAAGATTTGAGAATTTTTGTAAAAAAGCTCCATAGAGGGACCGACCCGCCGCAGAAATTCTAGCCGGCTTGCCTCAACCGCGACCCGGCCTGATTTGGTGGTTCGTCCCGGTAAAGAAAAATCTCCGAAAAAGAGACTAAGTCCGAAGGTAAAAAGTTGACCGGGACCTCCCAGCCATCGTATCCGAGAAGGGCTCCATGGACGTCGGATCAAGATCCAGGTTTACCCCGGTCGAAGGATTTTCACCTCGAAAAAACGACTAAGTCCGAAGGTAAAAATCTCCACTGAGGAATCCAGCATCGCGTATCCGGAGAAGGGCTCCAGGAGGTCGGATAGGACTGGCAGGTTTGTCCCGCTGAAGAAAATCTTCAAAATAAAGACTAAGTCAGAAGGTAACTTTTTAACCGAGGCCTCCCGCGACCTGTAGCCGAGCAGGGCTCCATCGCGGTCGGCCTGAAACTTTGACTTTGCCCCGGTCGAGGTGCAACCAGATGACCCGATTGGCGCTTTTTGTTTCTAAGCGCTAGAAAAATAATAATTCTTTAAAAATTCATATCTCTGGTTCCCCTTATCCGATTTTATTTGTTTTTGTGTCATTTTAAAGATAAAAATATAAACTATTTTTATAAATTGGTTTTGGATTTTTAAACTGTTTCCTGTGTTTTATTTAATTACTGTTTTGTGATATTTGAATGCTTTACACACTGTCTCCTAAGTTAAGCCTTGACGCTCGTTGCCAAGCTACCAAGGGTTGAGCTGGGGTTAATTTACTGAGACCTAACTGGACCTAAGTGGAGGTTAGTGGCTTGTTGCTAGGTGTAGGTACCTACCTGCCCTTACCAATAACCCATTTTCCAACAGCCACACTTTGCAGGAGGTAGCCATCACAGAAGGTGGCACCCTGCAAACCATTCATCAGGGGTGTCCCCCTGCTTACCAGCCCAGAAATCTGAATAAAATTGGAAGAGTTGCCCAGCAGCTCAGATTCCTTCTGGAAGAAAATCAGAAGAAGGACTGCCTGGCTGAACCCCTGGTCTACACCTGAAGGACTGCACCCACAAGGACTGCACATGATGCAAACTCTGGGCTTTACTCCAAAAAAGACTTTGCTTTGCTTCTAAAGATCCAGGACTGGACTCCCTGTAAGCAACAAGTACTATAGAGCTACTAAGAGCCCTCTGCATCAAGTCCTGCAAGAAGAGCCCAGCTGACCTGTGTCCAGTGGACTTTTAAGGATTTTGACCAGGTGCATTCTGGGAATTGTAGTCCCAACTCCCAAGGAGCAACGCAGAGCTTTTGAAACCCTGGATCAAGTTTGTAGACACTACGAGGCCCTAAAAAGTACTTGCGAAAGACGTTTCAGAAATTTGTAGAAGTTTGGAGCAACATTGGAAAAAAGCTCCATATGGTGACCACCCTGTCGACAACAGTCAAATGGGCGACACCGAACTGCAACCTGGACTGAATTTCAGATTCATCCTGCTGGATATAATGGGATTTAGATTTCGGCAGACATGATATCTGTCACTATAGTGATGGAGTAATCCCTCTGTCAATATCTAAATCAGACCTTTAGTCTTAGGGTAAAATTTTGACCGAGGCATCCTGCTCAGTTTGTCTGATATGGGTTCCATCACAGTCTGCCTCAAACTTTGAGTGAGACAAGATGGCCACAGTTGGCACTTTTTGCTTTTAAGCACCAGAAAGCACATTTTTACGTTTATCTCTGGTTTCCCACATTGTTTTTTTGTCGTTTTGGTGTTGTTTCAAAGATAACAATTTTTCCTATTGTTATAAACTGGTGTAGAATTTTTATTGTGTATTGTGTCTTTCTTATTCACTGTTTTGTTTATTCTAAATGCTGAACACTGCTGTCTCGGTTGAGCAAGAATTCATTTATTTAGACCTTGACTGGACCTTAATTGTGATTGTGGCCTTATAACTAAGTGCAGGAGCCTACCTGCCCTTACTAATAAACGACTTTCCAACAGTTTGTCTATAGAATTAAATTTATTTGAGTTACTTTTTTATTTAATGGAATGAATAAGCATTTTTCTTCTTTATGAGTTATTTGACTGGTTGGTTGTTAAAAGTTGTTTCAATGTTTAATGAGCATTAAGTGACTGAATGAACTTTTTATGGTGAGTCACCAAAAACATGAAAATGGACAAAGACGTGCGGGGATACGAAAGGTAGTAAACAAGAGATGCTTCATTGGTGTGGTGCAGCAGTGAAACTCCAAACGTCATGCAAAAGATGTGCAAACATACATTGATGCCCCAAAAGTATATCCAAATGTAGAGACAAACATGCAAATCTCTCAGCAGCTCTTGAATAGGAGGGCGCGCGCCATCTCCTCAGAACCATAAGTCGCTGAAATAAGTAGCACATTTGAGCAGCTTGTTCCTACCAGAATACAGATCTGCGTTCCTGGCGATTGCTTTGTGTCTCACAAGGTCCCGGAGTCGGTGCCAATGACCTCTAAGACATGACGCATAGTAAACAGTCGCAACCCTCTGCTTCAAAAACACTGCACAATACATAGCAGATACAAAATGAAGCTTGTGCCAATCAGATGTAGCATAAGGGAAGTGTCTGGGACCGCAGCGCGTGCAGTAACGGAGACGAGACAGCTCGAGGAGGGCCTATGACTGTCAGACTCACTTTCCCCGAGCCTGACAGAAGGATGGACGGAGGTAGGTGGGTGGCTACATCCTGGCATCGTCAGGGCTGCATGTGGACATGTTCTGCTTCGTTCAGAGACTCTAAGAAATCAGTGTTTTATACAGGAGAGTAAACCCACGTATGCTTTCCAATAACCTCAAAATAAGGGATGTGAAAATCAACTGCAGATATTTTGCGTTCTGATGAGGAGTGGAGATTTTTTTTTAAAAAAGGTAGTGACTTTTTCAAAGATGCGAGACGGGAACTTAGGGTCCAAGAAGCTCTCTGTGGCCAACGTCAGGGGTGGAAGCAGGTTTTGGTGCCAGAGGGGTTGATAGGTTTTTGTGCATCGGAAGATGAAAGGAATATGTCTCTGATGTTGTCACTCGAGTTGGTTAGCACACAACAGAATTTTTCTGGATGGTTAATAATATTTTGCCTATTTGACAGACATGCACATGGTTTGGCAGCACAAAGGGGAGTATTTGGAGGCCCCTAGCGCTGCAGGAGCGTCACTTTTCGTGACTTAACGTTACCTTGTAAATACTGCCCCTTCCCACGCAGCACTGTGCTTGGAAGGGGCGTGCAATGGGTGTTGCTGTGGGCATGACACAGCAACACCCATTGCATTTTGACGCTGCCCCAAATTTACAAGTTTTCATAAACCTGAGGCAGCGCAAAAATCTACCACCACCACCAAGGGTGGCATTAGCAGGGCATAACGAGGAGGAATACTTTTAATCCTCCTCATTTTTTTGCTTTTTCTGTGCGTGCTGTATTCTGCAAAACGCAGAGAAAGAGCAAAGTGCCAGAAATGATTGCCTATGTGCGGGAAGGTGTCCCTTCCTGCACATAAATAATCAAGCCCGTCAACGCAGACATCTTTGCATGATGGTGCAAGAATGCCTGCGTTGGCACTGGCAGCTAAATTTAATGCCAGTGCAGGGACCAACACAGGGGTGCGCCATATTCACTTAAATGCGCCACGTTACCATAAATCTGGGCCTATGTGTCTCTCAACCATGGTTCCTTTTTCCAAATTTAGCACAGATGTTATAAAAGATTACGCCAGAATAAAACAAGCATTGGCAAAGCTAGTAGGCCTGGCCTTAACTGTGAGATGGTCAATTTATTTGTACAAATCTTTTTATTATTATTGCTAGTTGTGAAGAAGGCAAGAATAAATCCCTCTGTAAGCTATCTCTGAGCTCTCAGGCAGCTACAATGTTACTTCAACACTCCGTAACTTTAAAAAGTTGATAGAAAACAAATCATCATATTAGGCACCCAGAGCGCGGGCTAAATATATAGCCAGTATTACATGTGAATAAAAAAATAACCTAAATAGCACACTTTAAAGTAGATTTTTCGGTGAAGAGGAAAGATATGTTTTTAGGTGAATGTGCAAAATGTGCACAGGGTGTGTGCCGTCACTCAAGTTGAAGGTTAATGGAGAAAGTGGGTTTACTCTTTCCACCATGCTGATGTTGTGATAGGACACATCAAGCTGCAAATGACAAAATAAAAGGCCAATGGACAAAGCCCTCTGACTAACCACCCCTGTATGCATGTTACATGGGAAAAACATTTGTCTAATTACTGTCTGATGTCTGTCTCAAAGGCCAGTGCTAAAAAGATATTGAATGGAAAGTTAAGTATTGATCCTTCAGCTGAGGCACCAATGGGCCCTTCTTTTTAGGCTGATGCGCACATGTGATGTAGAAAACTGCTGCGATCCACATTGTAAAAAACACAATAACTGAAGTAGGCCTATTTCCCCATAGTAGATGCTGTTGTGGGTGTAAGTTAAATATGAATGACAGGTAAATAGGCCAGTTAATAAAGAGGGGTGACTCAGACTCAGAGCAGCTCTAGGTATTTTTAGTTTTTTTTATTCATTCCTAGACACTTATCACAAAACTAAAGTAGCTTTTGGAGCAAATTTAAAATGTTTGACTTATTACCCACATCTTTCTATGTATATTTATATATATGTTATGTTTGCTATGTATTCTTATTCAATAGTGCTTGTATACAATATCATGTATGTAAACACAGAATTACAAGCACCAAGATGCGAACAAAATCACAAATGCATGATCTTCAGATAAATGAGAATTTGTTTTACCTATCATGTTAACCAGCATACTGCAAACAACACCAAATGTAGGAACGGTCTGAAATATATGCAAGGTTGTATATAGTGTCAACACCTTTTAAAATATAAAGATGAATGTTCCTACTACCTACATCATAAACATGAAAATTGTTAAAACATCCTTGGGCAAAACGACTCACTCAAGTCAAATAAACATGTTGGAAGGTTATTGGAGGTCCTCACTGAGAGATGCATTTCATTGAATTGCACTGCCCTACTCACCAGTGAGTTGTTAGAAGCATGTCACCAGTGATATGGCGTACTATGAAAAACAAGACTGTTCCTAAAACAAGAAATAAAGGAATTTCAAAATTGGCCTATTCCAATCTGAACTCGTGTGTTTCATCTCCATATGATCTTGTCATTCTCTGAGCAGCTAAACAGTGCTGCACTATTGACAAAAACACTGCAATGTTACAGCAACACAGGGAGGTGTAGGGGCATATGTGGACTGCAGAAGATGAATATCATCATATTCTTCAAATGACCACACGTTAGGGAAGTTATCCATTTGAATTACTTGCCACAGGGAGAAAAAAACGAATTCCCCTTTATTCAGCAATGTAATGTAAGCAGTTTAACGTCACTCTGTTATGTTATGTTAAATGTACTTGTTATAGCACCAAAATCACCCCTGTGGCAGACACACTAGCTAGATGGGCACTTGCTGGATAGACAAAATGGCTGCCAGCTACATGGTCCAACAATAACAACAAAGAGCAAGAAGGCATGGGAAGCAAAGCAAAGAAAGAACACATGTAAGTATTTGGTAAAAACAGAGTGTCTGGATTCACAAAATGGCTGCCAGCAACACGTTAAAACAAACAAGAAGCAAGGGGGCAGGGCAAACAAAGAACACATACAAGCTTATGGCAAAAGGACACTTGTTGGATAGCCAAAATGGCTGCAACTCACATGGTAAAACATCAACAAGGAGCAAGGAACAAAGAACACATCTAAGCCTATGGCAAAGGGCACTGGCTGGATGCAGAAAATGGCCACCAGCCAAATGGTCAAACAACAACTGCAAACAAGGAGGCATGGAAACCAAAGAATAAATGCAGGTCTATGGATCTAGACTACGCAAAATGACCCATGGCCACACGCATGGAGAACAAAGACAAATAGTAGACGATGACAAACACAGACACACAGACACAAACACTGGCCATAAGGAGGCAGGGTGGTAACACTGAAGAAAACACTAACATTAATTCAGCATTGTAAAATATGAACATTAACTGAGCTATAAAAGTTTCACAACAACAGTACACATCTTCCTATGCCAGCAAACATTACAACACAACATATACACTTTGTGCAAAAACAATGAAATACAAACAATAGCCAACATTTTAATCTAATCCAGTGCTATCCCTGCCCTTAATGACTCTTTATAAACATACACCACTGAAATATTTATGTAATGCACAGACTACGGGGCCTACTGGCTTGACGGCCCTTTGGATATCTAGGGTACATAGTAAAACAAAATTGCAAATGTTAGAAACATGTAGAAAAGGACAAGTACTGAGCTGTGCAGAACTTTTTCCTCTACAAAAGAAGAAAAATCAATGAAATGCACTATAAATTTCTAAAATCAAATGAAAGTACAAAGAAACACTGGTACATGCCCAAGCTAACAAATAACACCCGTATTCAATAGTTTTGGTACTTGTGTGTTTCACAAAAACAAAGTCCTCAAGTCTAAAGGTATGTGAAGGAAACAAAGAGAGTGAACCTTTCACCTCAAAATCTAAGTGAAAAGTGACTAGGAAATGGAACAAAGCACTGTGTGGATAGGAAAAGGAACTTGAAGTATCTGGGTCACTTCTTTCCTGTTTGAAAACAAATGATAAAAAGCTTTTCAATGTAAAAAAAAAAAAAACTTGAAGAGTCAATTAGGGAAGAACATCACTCAAAAAACACTTTTTGACTAGATTTAGATGTATTTTGAGTAGAAAATCTACCTCAGGAGCATTCATACTCACTAGTGGGACTGTTTTGGCCTCCTTCAGGACCGGAAGCAGCGTGAGTAAGCCCAATGTCTCACATGCGACTGGAAACAGAGCAGTCAAATGCAAAGTCTTGCACGCGCTCGCTGGGGGACCTAGAGTATTGTGGTGCTTGTGAGAGGGTGAAAAAAAACAAACCTTGCAAGCATGAATGACCTCGGCTCCATCCCGGAATGCGGAATTCAGGAATTTTGCTCTAATCCATGTAGTGCAAAGTGCACAAACTCCGCAAACTCCACTGGCAGAGCAGAGCTCTACACTTGGGTCTAATTAACCAATATGAATAAAAAAGTTGGACACCAGCAGAGGGATTTTACAAGTATTTGAATTAGGTTGTGCTGTAAAAAAGTATATAGAAAAAACCCTATGAATGTATATATTCTAAAAGAAAATGTGTAGCTTCTAGACATTACAGGAAAAGGCAAAATAGCAGGGAGGTTAGATGAGAACATTGAGTTAAGAAATAGTGAAAGCAAAGGAGGAAGAGAAATTGTTATACTGAAATGTTGTTGCCAATAAGAATTAATTTGTTTGAAATTAGATGTACCTGCTAGTCAAATAGACAGATAGTCATGACTGACACATAGCAATAAAACCATTAACACACCTATTTACTCACCTATACATCCACTTACATAGTATTTCACATACTCATGCAGGCACTGTCAAATGTACTAAGGCCTATACAGCCATTCATGTACCCAACACTCACACAGTCAATTACACATGCACGTGCACACCCATACACCTAGTTATACACTGTCAACCTACTGTACAGCTAATCACATACCTATTTACAAAAGTATAAAGCCGCTCACACACCCAGTCAGACAGTGATAGAGACACATACACATCAAACTTATGTATCCACCAATAACACAACCACTTGGACACACAGTTACACACCCAGACACCCACTAACACAGCCAGTTATCAATCCATAAAGCCACTTGCATACTCATTTAGAAAACCATACAATCACTAATACACCCAGTCATACACTGACACAGCTACTTATGCATCCAGTGACACACCCATAGAGGCACTGATACACTCACTCACATATCCACTTAACAACTCACATCCAGTCACCCCCATGTACGGCCACTCATTTACCCTTTTATACACCCATACTTATACACTTAAACAGTGTCCCACATACTGACATAATCACTTACTCACTTGGCTACAATATGTAATGTAATAGTATGTAACGTTTGCTTTTCCGATACCTACTTGTGTTTAAAGAGGAATGGAAGATGGAATGGTGCGGTGAAAAGCAATTAAGAATTAATCTTGTTGACAGCATCCATAAACTGGTCAACAGACGACATTTGTAGTGCAACTGGCATAATGTATTTGCTACATTGAGTGACCATGTCTTCTAGTCCAGGTGAAACAACGGGGATGGTAACCATGTGGTCAAGAGGAAAAGGTCCCACAGATGGTCTAGCTGATGACGATGATGCACCATCTTCCCTCTCTCATATCATGTTGTAATATGTTCTTCAATATCTGATTTTCAGGCATTTCCACATAGAGGATGTGCAATGTGAATACTTCTTCACCATACCTTTTGACAGTTCTTGCAGCATATATTGCATTGGACAGATTTTAGGAAGAACCTTCTTTTCTCCTGAGAGGATGGAGAAATATTTTCAAACATTAAAGGTTTCTTTAGAGATAGTAAGTTTTCCTTTCCTTCATCCTACTCTTACCCTTCTCTTCCAACTTCAGCAGAAGACATCTTAATTTGGAAAGTCTTTTCTTTTGAAGGAAAGTGAGAAAAATAATAGAGATATGAAACCCCTATAACTAATTTAGGTTATGGTTGTCAATGTGGATGGGTAGATACTTAGGGGCAGATTTAAGAGCCCCTAGTGCCTCCCTGCACCACATTAGCATTATTTTTTATGCTAATCTGGCCCAACGAGGCCAAAACCACAGATCCAAATTTACAAAGTGGCGCATTGCATGGCATGGCAGCGGATCCTGTAGGAGGCTGGCTTGGTTTGTAGTGGGTAACTTAGGTACTTACACCTTATACCAGGTCCAGTTATCCCTTATTAGTGAATTGTAATCAGTGTCTATAAGCCAGGCTCTCTAGGGGTAGCTGTGGATGAGCAGCCAAGGCCTAACTAGGAAACATGCAAAGCTCATGCAATACCCCTGTAGTCACACAGTACTCACAAAATGAAAGAAAATACTCAGTGTTACAAAAATAAAGGTACTTTATTTTGGTGACATAAATGCCAGAAACACCTTAGAGACTATACTCCCTTAGAAGGTAAGTACTATACAGAGTATAGACACTAGAAAGGAGAAATAGCTGTAGTGCAAATAGAGAAAATCATAATGGTTGGAAATGGGCCTGGGGGAACACAAACCATATACTAAAATAGTGGAATGGGAAAGTCAGTTTCCCACGTAGGCAAGTGTAGTGTGTAGAGGGGTCCTGGGTGTGTTAGAAAACACCAATGGTATGTTACAGAACCCACCCCAGAGCACAGGAAAGCAGGAGTAAATCACAATAACTTTCTTAGAACACACAAGAACATGTGATAAAAGATTTTGCAAGAACCAGAAGAGACTGCAAGACACCAATGATGGATTCCTGGACCTGAAGACCTGTGGAAGAAGGGGACCAAGTCCAAGAAGCACTGAAGAGTCTAGGGAGAACAGAAGCCCCTGCTAACCTGGAAGGTGCAAAAGAAGAACCACTGGTGAAGAAGAACAGTCAGTAATGCACCCAAGAAGACGGATGTGGGTTCCTGGTCAGTGCAGATGATGTCCCACGCCGGATGATTGCAGTCTGGTTTGCATCGCTGGATTCCGCCAACAAACCTTGGCACATGCAAAGCTCAAGGTTAGCGGAAAATGGCACTGCCCGGGACTAGGAAGGACCTGGTGGCTTCTACCCAGAAGGGGGAGGCAGAGGGGGGAGGGGGCTCTCAGCAACTCAGAGAGCCCTCAGAAGACCAAGCAACACACACAGGAGTCCCACAGCATGGAGACAAAGAAGGTGCAAAAGGAGGCCCATGCAGTACTATAAAAAGGGATCTCACGCTGCCGGAGAACCACACAGGAGGCTGTGCGTCGCAAGACGGAGTGTTGGGGGATGGAGCTGCATGGTGCATGAAGAACTTCGTGGAAGGATGCCAACAAGCATTGACAACTGCAAAACACTCTGTGCATGGGGGTACTGTCTTGCATGGGGAGGCAAGGTCTTACCTCCAGCAAAGTTAGACAGCTGGACTTCAGGACCGTTGGGACCACTTCAGTCCACCACCCGTGTTACTGCATCCACACACTTCTTTATGAAAGGGGACCCAAGCAACCACTCGTCACTACAGACCGGTGCCTGCTGAAGCAGGGAAGTGTCTCCTTCACTTCAAAGGAGATTCCTTTGTTCTTCTGGTGTAGGCTGAAGACTGGCTGTCCTCTGAGGATGCACAACCGGGAAACAGTTGCAGTTGCTGGCAGGACCTGCAGATACAATTTTGCTGAAGTCGTGTTTGCCTCTTTATTGCAGTTGTAGAGTTCCTGGAGGGTCCAGATGCAGTTTCTTCGGTAAGAAGGTGAAGTAAAAGATGCTGAGTATTCCTGCTGGAGTCTTCAAATCCGAATGTGAGGAAACACCCAGGAGAGAGACCCTAAATAGCCCTGAAAGGAGGATTGGTCAGCTAACAGGTACGCACCTATCAGGGGAGGGCTCTGATGTCACTGCTGGCACTGGCCACTCAGATGCTCCCAGAGTGCCCTGCCAACTTGGAATCCAAGATGGCAAAACTCAGGAACACCCTGGGGTGGTGATGGACACGGGAGTGTCCACTCCCCTTTCCTTTGTCCAGTTTCATGCCAGAGCAGGGACTAGGGGTCCCTGAACTGGGGTAGACTGGATTATGCAACGAGGGCGGCATCTGTGCCCTTCAAAGCATTTCCAGAGGCTCTGGAAGGCTACCTCTCCCATGCCTGTAATTCCCAGGGGAGAGGGTGTAACATTCCTCTCCCAAAATAAATATTTAGTTCTGCCTTCCTGGGCTTGAGCTGTTCAAGCAACAGGAGGGCAGAAACCTGTCTGTGAGGTGGCAGCACCTAGGGCTACCTGGAAAACCTCAGAAGGCTGTAATGGCAGTACTGGGGGTCCTCGAAGGAGCCCCCAGAGTACATGGAATCATACAACCAATGCTTGTAAAAGCCTTGGGGTATGATTCCAACGTGTTTGATACCAAACATGGCCATATTTGGAATGACCATTGTGAATCTGTACATAGGTAGTGACCTATGCATAGTGCACACGTGGAATTGTGTCCCCACACTCACGAAGTCCAGGAAAATGGTCCTGGACGGCATGGGGCACCTCTGCTAGTGCAGTGGTGACATCACACACAGGTACCCTGCACCCAGCCTTCAGGGTTGGACGGCCCGGTTTATGGTTGACTTATAAGTGACCAGGTGCAGTTTAATGGCTGTGAAAGGGTGCATACACCATTTCACACAGTCTGCAATGGCAGTCCTGTAGAAACCTCTGCATGGGCTCCATATGGGTGGCAAAGAAAATGCTGCAGCCTAAAGGGATCCCGTGGAATCCCAATGCCCTGGGTACCTAGGTACCATATCCATGGGACTTATTAGGGGGCGCCAGTATGCCAATTATGAGTGGAATACTCTGTTAACAGAATCCAACAACCAACTTTAGAGGCAGAGAGCATAACTACTGGGGTCCTGGTTAGCAGGATCCCAGTAGATACAGTCAAACACATTTACAAACAGGCCAAAAATGTGGGTAACCATACTAGAAAGAGGCTACTTTCCTACAGATCCATGGATACATAAATCAATCAATAAAAAAAAAAAGAAAGATTTGTGGTATTGTATTTATACAAATTTTACATATGTTACCTTACTTTGTTTTGTCAATTGTTACTTTCAAAATGTATCATACGAATCAGTGTGTTAATAAAATATATGTATATTGTCGCAGAAATGCATATTATTGAATTGAATGCATGGGTGAAATCGTAGTACATTTTATATTTAAAAAAAACAGTGAAATTCGGTAAAATGCCAGTGATTACAGGGGCATCATAGTTAGTAAAAAGAAATAAAAATACTTTTAAAAAAGCACAAAAAAACAAATGTTACAGGGATGTTATAGTCATGAAATAGAATTAAATAAACCCTTCGAAGTTCACTAAAAATAACAAAGGTTACAGGGACATTATATTTAGGAAATAGAATTGAAAAAACCCTTAGAAATTCACTGAAAAACAAAGGTTACAGGGATGTTATAGTTAGGCTCATGTTTTACACACAAAATCAAGAAAATTTAGCAGTTATAGTTAACTTACACCCCTGCAATGCACTGCTGATGACCTTACAATTACATCACTCATGAAATGGTCAGTAATATCATTGATCACATCACTTATAACAAATCAAATGGTATCACTAATGACAACCTACAGCAAAGTAAATGTCAATATGGCTCATAAAATACCATTTACATTTTAGAAATAAACCACTAGTAAAATTATTCTTCATGAAGGAGAATGGTGAGAGTACAGAGGTCAGTGTCTACTACACTGAGCCATCACCTTAGAGAAAGGTCTTAGTGAACGGATGAATGTATTGCAGTCTACTACTGCAGTCATCACAGGAGAGGGGTCTAAGGAAACTGGTCAGTATGTTAGCAAACAGAACTATACTGATTCATCACTGTGGAGTGAAGTTTCAATGAACAGCATACTCTCAAGCACAGCATACACATACATCAGCAGGAGACATGTGTCAGTGTAGAGACTAGTTCACTGATAAATAGTACAAGTGCTTTAATAATGGGATTATAGATCAGAAGACATATGTTAGAAATAGTATCACTCAGTAGTACAGAAAGAATAGTAATTTAACCTATGCAGTAGGTTAGTATATATCTATTAAGTCTGAGAAACTTTTGCAAAGCATTTACACTCACTGGATACATCATCAGTGATGGCATTTGAAATGTCATCAGTGATGTCACTGACCATGTCATCGGTCATTTAATATGTGAGGTCATCAGCAGTGCAGTGGATTACAGGGGCATAATTTATAGGTAGCTCGGATAACTATGACTGCAGAATTTCTATGATTTTGTGTGTGTAGTCAAAACTTGTCTATAACATCCCTGTGACCTTCATTTTTTTCTGTGAATATATATGGTTGTTGCCACTAGCTAGCTATAGTTAGGACCATGTTTCCATAGAAAAAACATTTTTTAACTTGTCAATATCTTTGGCACCGTTTGATAAATCTTCACACTATTTTCCAAAAATTATGTGCCAGGGATACTTGCTGTGCTTGGAAAGTTTCAGGGTGATCCATCAAGCGGGTGTCGAGAAAAAGGGGGGTTTCAAAAAGGTTGCATTTCCCATGTTAATTCCCTTAGGACCTTTAGATACAACTGCAGCCCTAACCACTGGATGGAAATACACCAAATTTGGCAGAAAGCTAGCTTTCTGTACACAGGTTGTGCTTTTGCTAATTTGGTGTACATCCATTCAGTATTTTTGGAGATATTAAAGGACAAATAAATGTATATAAATCTGGCCACGACAAGTTCCAAAACAAAGACAAGCTTGTTCAGGAAAATGCACAGCTGCGATTGGCAGCCAAAACTTCATACCAGGAAGTGTTGGCAGCTATCTTGGGACTTGTCTTCAGCAAATTCCCACAAAATAATGTGAAAGAAAACAAGGGGCCAGGGTAGAGTCACCCTGACTCCTTAGCTCTGGTGCTGGAGTCTCAGAGAGAACCCCCCCAGAGCTAAAAAGCAGTTTTTTTAAAAACATTGCCACGATTCACGGCAGATCTGTGCTGCCCCACTTCCGGCTTCTTTATTCTGAAGCCCCTGGGTGGGCCAAGTCTCAAGGGGCATTGCTAAGTTAATGTGCAGCCCTCCCAGGCTCTCTGCAGTCCCAGGATCCTCCACTTCCCCAGGGCTTTTATGATATTGACTGCGGGGGTGCATGCTGTCTCACAGTCCTCGGGCCATCAACTCCCCTTAGCTTTGCAGAAATATTATGAAGGGGGATGCGCACCCCCTCGCAGTCTTGGGGACCAAACCTCCCTGATGCTTTGCAGAAATATCGTACAGGGGCCCTCCACAAGCCCAGGGACCAACACCTCCCTGGGGCTATAGTAAAAAGAATGGAAGGGGTCTGTTGCAGACCTCCAAGCCCTGGAGCCCACCATCTCCCTGGGGCTGTGTGACAGTGGAAGAGGGCTGCGCGGCCCCATTGAAGAGCAAATGATGCCCCTGGGGACTACCACTCCCACCCCCAGGGCCAGCTCCTGCTATGTCCCAGGGTGTTCACTCCCAGGACACAGCTGTTTGTTTTTGCTTGGTGGGAGCTGAAAGCCCCCACCAAGCAAAATGAAACCAAGTCTGCTTTCTGACAGCGGAACTGTCAAACGTCAGCCACTATCAGAAAGTGGAGTTTTCATCTGTCTTCACTGCATGCAAATATGCTTGCAGGGAAGACAGATGAAATAATTGCTCCCAGAAGCAGTAAGCTGCTATTAAAAGCAGCTCTCTACTTCTGGGACCAATGTTGCCTCCCGCAGAATGCGCGGGGCTAGATAGGACTGCGGGGGCCTTGAGGCTACCTCTGTGCACCTGTCACTATCTCTCTCTCTCTCTCTATATATATATATATATATATCTTCTATCCCATAATGGGATGGGAGCAGAGAGACAGAGAGTGTCATTGCATGGTCTCTCCATGCAATGACTTCAAAGAGTTAAACAAGCAAGATATTTGGTATGAAGGTTATAGGTACATTTGGATGCAGAGCAGAACAGGGTCACTGCTGGCCTAATGGTCATGTTCTTGTATTGTCACTCAGTAGGCTGAAGGTTCAAATCTGAGTATCAATTGGGAGTGTATTTATTTATTTATTTATTAGTGTTTAGACTGTTGAACCTCCCTAGTAATGGGACATTCATGTCTCTTTCTTCTCAAAGTGTGTGGCCTGCATTTCATAGTTATGTCTGGGCGAAGCACAATAAGGAGTCACCTATGGCCTAATGGTTAAGGTCTCAGGCCCTCACTCGGACAGTTGAGGGTTCTACTTGAGGTGTGTCAGTGATCATTCACTACCCTTTAATTTATTTGAAACTTCCAAAGTTTAAGGTTCAGACTGAAAGGTGATCTCCCTCTTTTTAATTGACAAATACATTTTTCTTCTCATTTTCTCCAGAAATATCTCATTCCAAGTATATATTCTTGCAAAGCCTAAACAACTCTCTATCTCTCTCATTCTCACTCTCAGTCTCTCTTTCAATCTCTTTCTCCCTCTCACACACCAGGCACTGTGGCCAACCACCACATTGGATTAATATATGCTCATTAAAATTACTATACATTAAAAAAAAACATAGCAATTCATTGAAAGAAACAAAGGTTACAAGAATGTTATAGTTAGGAAATAGGATTAAAAAGACATAGGAATTGACTGAAAAAAAACAAAGTTTATACTTAGGCTCACATTTTAAACGCACAAAAACATAGAACTTCACCTGTTATAGTTTGGGTTATCTCAATTAGCTACATCTCATGGCCTAAGGGAATTATAACTCGCATCCTCGCCATAATGCTAAATACATTTACAACACAAGTTACAACACTCATCACATCTGTGATAGCATCACTCAAAATATCAACCTTGTATTTGCAGGAACATTTTTTAAATTAATAAAGTTTTGCTTTTGATAGAAATTAGTTAAAAATGTAATTCAAGATATGAAATGAATAGTTAGAATAAATACCCCACCTGTGAGCTGTCAGTCATCATCCTTCAGGCCTGGGCCTCAGTGCCTGACTACTACCTATGTGATGTACTGACAGAGAGTTCATGGCGGGGGAATCCAACGGGGTGACGTGACTTAGTTTGTGTATGAAAATGTATCCACAGCGTAAAAAGGATTCTTATTGTGCACATCGATTGAGCTCATATTAACAGAGGTTTGGAACTCTTTCTAAAAGTTACTTAAAACCAGACCTGCAGTAGCCTTTCATGATTGCTCATACTACGTGCCCTTACTAATATACTACTTTCCAACAGTTTGTTCTATAGAATGACATTTATTTGCGTGAGTTTTTATTTAATGGAATGAATTTGTGTTTTTCTTCTTTATGACTGGTTGGTTGTTAAACGTTGTTTCATGTTTAATGAGCATTAAGTTACCGAATTAACTGTTTTATGACGAGTCACCCCAAACGTGAGAATGGACAAAGACGCGCGGGGAGGGGGGAGGTATTAAAGCTTTTTTAGTGTGGTTTAGCAGTGAAACTCCAAACCTCATGCAAAAGACGTGCAAACATATGTTGCTGCCTCAAAAGTGTATCCAAATGTAAAGAGGAACCTGCAACCCTCTCAGCAGCTCCCTTGAATAGGAGGGCGCGCGCCATCTCCTCAGAACCATCAGTCTCTGAAATAAGTAGCACATTTGAGCAGCTTGCTCCTACGAGAATACAGATCTGCGTTCCTGGCGATTGCTTTGTATCTCACAAGGTCCCGGAGTCGGTGCCAATGACCTCTAAGCCATGACGCATAGTAATTAGGGACAACCCTCTGCCGCGCTATACATCGCGGATAGAAAAAGAAGCGCGCGCCGATGAGATATTGCATAGGAGAAGTGTCTGGGACCGAGCGCGTGCCGGAGACAGTAACGGAGACGAGACTGTCAACCTCACTTACCCTCGCAGAAGGATGGACGGAGGTAGGTGGGTGGGCACGCCCTGGCATCGCCAGGTCTGCAAGTGGACGTGTTCTCTTTCCTGCAGAGACTGCTGGTGTTTGATGCAGGGGTGTAAACCCACTTGATGCGCGAGGTAAACTTAGGGTCCCAGATGCTTTCCTTGGCCAACGTCAGGGGCGGGGCAGGCTTTGGTGCCAGAGGGGGGGTTTCTACTTCGGAAGATGATAGGAATATGTCTCTGGCGTAGTCACTCAAGTTGGTCAGCACACAAAAAAGGTTTCTGGATGATGAACATTATTTTGTCTATTTGACAAATATGCACCTGGTTTGGTAGAATCAACCATGGTTCCTTTTTCCAAATTTTGCACAAATGTGTTAAAAAAGATTAAGCCAAAAGAAAACAAACATTGGCAAAGCCAGTAGGCTAGTCCTTGACAGTGAGACGGTTAAAGTATTTGTACAATGTTTTTATTATTATTAAAAGTTGTGAAGAAGGCAAGAATAAACCCCTCTCTAAGCATCACTGAGCTCTCAGGCAGCTACAATGATTGAAAACAAAAAATCCTTTTGGACACTCAGAGTGCGGGCTATATATGCAGCCAGTATTTCATGTGAATAAAAAAATAACCAAAATAGCACACTTTAAGCTATCTTTTGTACTGAAGAAGAAAGAGATATTTTAAGGGGAATGCGTGAAGTGCACAGGGTGTGTGCAGTCAAGTTGGAAGTTAATGGAGGAAGTGGGCTGACTCTTTGCGATAGGTGACGTTGTGATAGGTGACATCAAACTGCAAATGACAAATTAACAGGCCAATGGACGAAGCCCTCTGACTAAACGCCCCTGTATATATAAATATTACATGTGCATTTTTTTGAAGAAAAAAAAAACATTAGTCTAATTACTGTCTGATGTGTGTCTCAAAGGCCAGTACTAAAAAGATATAAATTGGAAAGTTAAGTATTGATCCTTCAGCTGAGGCACCAAAGGGCCCTTTTTTTCAGGCTGATGTGCACATGTGATGTGGAAAACTGCTGGGAAACCCATTTCCCCATAGTAGATGCTGAGGTGGGTGTAGGTAAAATGGGAATCACAGGTAAACAGGCCAGTGGACTAAGAGGGGTGACTCAAAACACCTCTAGGTATTTTTAGTTTGTTTGTTATTCCTTGAGGCTGATAACAAAGCTTTTAGGGGTGATCTAAAAAGTGTGACTTATTGGCCACAGCTTTCTCCCATATATATATATTATATTTACTATGTATTCTCATACAGTTGTGCATGTATACAATATTGTGTATACAATATCAGAATGGCAAACACCAAGATGCAAACAAAATCACAACTGCATGAACTACTGACAAATGAGAATTTGTTTTACCTGTCAAGTTACCCAACAAACTGCAAACAACACCGAATGTAGGATCGTCTGAAGTACATGCAAGTTTTTATACAGTGTCAATATCTTTTAAAATGCAAAGTCAACTATTCCTACTACCTACATCCTAAACAAGGAAATGTTTAAAACATCCTTGGGCAAAACGGCTCACTCAAGTCAAATAAACATGTAAGAAGGTTATTGGAGGTTCTCACTGAGAGATGCATTTCATTGAATTGCACTGCTCTACTCACCAGTGAGTTCTTAGAAGCATGTCACTGGTGATATGTCTTACTCTGAAAACCAAGGCTGTTACTAAACAAGAAATATAATATTTTCGAAATTTGTCTATTCCAATCTGAATGTATGTGTTTCATCTCCATGTGATCGTGTGATTCTCTTAGCAGCTAAACACTGCTGCACTATTGTCAAACACACTGCAATGTTACAACAACGCGGGGAGGTGTGGGGGGACACATGTAGACAGCAGAAGATGAATATCATCATACTCTTCAACTGACCACAAGTCAGGAAAGTTAGCCATTTGAATTGTCTTCCACAGGCAGAAAAAACTAATTCCCCTTTCTTCAACAATGTAATGTAAGCATTTTAATGTCACTCTGTTATGTTAAATGTACTTGTTATAGGGCTCAAATCACACCGAAAAGGGGCATTTCAGTGCTGATAGACAAGCAGAAAGATCACCAGACCTTAGAATAATGTGGTCTTAAGCATCTTTCTGAAGGAGGGATGGTCAGGACAAGTGTGAATTTTATGTGGCAGTTTGCTCCACTAGACAGGGGCCGGCTAGGACAAGGCTCTACCACCTGCTTTGGATTTCTATATCTTAGGAATCGTGAGTGATGCTTGGTCACTGGATCTCATGAGTCTAGCCGGGCAGTAAGGTATACGTTTCTGTGCAAATAAGAGTAATGGATCTCAAATTATCTCTCTTGGCAATTTTAAATCAGTATCCAAATGGATTGACAAAGGTGTACTGCAAGCCTCTTGCCTGAGCCCTACGCTTTGTAATATCTATGTCACCCCTCCAGCAAAAATTGTTAGAACTTTTGGGTTGGAGATCCATTCTTATGCTGACAATACACAGTTGGTCATTTATTTTAAAAAGACCCCTCTATCACCAAACAGTGCTTTAAATCTTGCATGAAAGCTATTAATGCCTGGATGTCCCTTAACTGTCTTTAATTGAACGCAGAAAAAACAGAGATAGTGTTATTTGGTAAAGCCCTAAAGCTTTGGGCAGACAACTGGTGGCCAGCTGATTTGGGCCCTGTGCCTACCCACCAACAGGTGGCAAAAAATCTAGGTTTGAGATTGGACCATACGTTTGCTATGAATCACACCGAAAAGGGGCATTTCATTGTTGAAGAAAGGGGAATTAGTTTTTTCTGCCTGTGGCAGGCAATTCAAATGGCTAACTTTCCTGACTTGTGGAAACGTATGATCTAGTCCTATGAGGGCTTTGTGAGTAATACAGAAAACTTTAAAAATGATGTGTTTCCTAATCGGTAACCAGTGTAACGATTTGAGAAGCGGTGAGGAGACCGTGCCCGGTTGTTGATTGAAGATAATCCTGGCAGCGGTATTTTGGACTGCTTGAAGTTTTGCCAGAAGGCTGTCATTTGCACACGTTAGCAAAGAATTGCAGTAGTCAAATTGACAACTAATTAGCCCTTGTACTAAGGTTTTCTAGATGATGCTGGTAAACACAGACGGACTTTCTTTATCATACGCAGGGTGTGAAAACAGGTGCCTTCAGTAGCTGAGACCTGCTCCTTCATAGCAAACGTATGGTCCAATCTCAAACCTAGATTTTTTGCCACCTGTTTGTGGGTAGGCACAGGGCCCAAATCAGCTGGCCACCAGTTGTCTGCCCAAAGCTTTAGGGCTTTACCAAATAACACTATCTCTGTTTTTTCTGCGTTCAATTAAAGACAGTTAAGGGACATCCAGGCATTAATAGCTTTCATGCAAGATTTAAAGCACTGTTTGGTGATAGAGGGGTCTTTTTTAAAATAAATCACCAACTGTGTATTGTCAGCATAAGAATGGATCTCCAACCCAAAAGTTCTAACAATTTTTGCTGGAGGGGTGACATAGATATTACAAAGCGTAGGGCTCAGGCAAGAGGCTTGCAGTACACCTTTGTCAATCCATTTGGATACTGATTTAAAATTGCCAAGAGAGATAATTTGAGATCCATTACTTAAACAATCCTGAAGCCATTTAAGGGCCATCCCTTTGATGCCACAATCCTGAAGTCTCAGTAGTAACCTGGGATCTGATAGTGTACCAAAAGCGGCAGAAAGATCTAGTAACACCGACACTGCTGGAGTGTCACATCAAGAGCTACTATGATATAGTCAGTCACTGCCACTAAGGCAGTTTCTGTACTATGTGCCGAACGAATGCCTGATTGTGAGGGATCTATAATACTGTTTTGCTCAAGGTAGGAAGTCAGTTGGTTGTTTATGAGCCCGTCCAATACTTTACTGAGTGAAGGGAGAAGCGAGATTGGTCTGTAGTTGGATACGCCGCTGTTGGAAAGTGGATCATCGGTAAGGGCAGGTAAGTACCTACACCTAGCAATAGACCACTAACCCCCTCTTAGGTCCAGTTAGGTCTCAATATATTAAACCCAGCTCCACCCTTGGTAGCTTGGCAACGAGTGACAAGGCTTAACTTAGGAGACAAGTGGGTAAAGCATTTAAAAATCACAAAACAGCAAATAATTAAAACAAAATACAAATCCAACATCAATTTATAAAAATAGAGTATATTTTGTATCTTTAAAATGACATCAAAATGATTACAATTGGATAAGGAGAACCGGAGATATGATTTTTTAAATAATTATGTTTTCTAGCACATAGAAGCATCTTGCGCTCAAAGGGTTAAAAAAAGGTCACAATGGAAAGGGACAAAGTCCTGAGTTCAGGCCACCCACGAGGTGACACTGTCACACTTACTTTCAGAAGTGTTTCTTAATTCAGAAAAGTGGTCCACAGCACCAACCAAGGGTTCATAGGCTCTGGTTTGCCTCTTGTGTTCTGGGACTACAACTCTCACAATGCGCCTCTTCAACTTATGGAGTTGCTTCAAACATCTCCAAACTTCTGGATCTTCTTCCAGAGGCCCTTTTTGGGTCATTGTCATGTCCACAGCTTGATCCAAGGTTTCAGAAGCTCTGAGTTGGGCGTTGGGACTACAATTCTCAGAATGCACCTGGTCAGAATGGCCACTGGACTCTGGTTAGCTGGGCTCTGCTTGCAGGACTTGATGCAGGGGACTCTGGGCAGCTCCTTTGTACCTGTAGCAAACAGGGAGTTCCTTCTTGAAGCACTTGAAGACAGGCAAAGTCCTTTTAGTGGTAAAGCCCAAGTGTGCAGCTTGTGCAGTCCTTCAGATTGCAGTGTCCAGGTGCAGATTAGTGGTCCAGCAGGGCAATCCTTCTTCTTTCTCTTGTTCCTTGTAGGGATCTGAGGTGTGGGTGCAGCAGCAATATTTATCATTGCTCCTGGGGTGGAAAGCAAGGGGGTCCTGGTTGTCCATTCACAAGCAGGCTCCTTCCCTCTTTGATGACCACTTCCTGAGAAGTGTGGCTAAAATCAATCCCAGGGTGCAACATACTTCAAAAATCCATCATGGCTGAAAGTGATTTTTGGAGGTTAGATCTGGCTGAGGCCACCCACTGGTGTGGCTTACAATCCTAAACACACCTCTCTCCTGCCTTCTCCTTATGCAATCAAGAGAGCAACTAATTGTCTGGGGTTGCAGAAAATGAGGGGGGTCCAGGGCTACTCCAAATCTCCTTGCCTGCCTTTGAAGACTAGTTTGGCTGCTCTCCCCCATCCTGTTTTACCATCTGCTAAGGCAGTTCTCTTCCCCCAAGCACACCCTTTGTGTTCAGCCCAGGCCACTTCACACCTAATCAAGACAGCCTAACTAGGCTGCAAGAGGCTGGCCAATCAGAGAAGGACACTACAGAGCTGAAGTTGTCAGCTTTCAGGTAGAGTTTTAAAACTTTGTCCCCAAAGTAGTTATATTAAATCCAATAATGGCAAGTTGTGTGATTTATTATAACAATTAATTTGATACCAAACTCAAGGTACATGTCTCTTACGTGCACTTTGTTAATTAGAATAAAGTCTCCCCATTTTAGCCTGTGGAGGCCATTCACTACAGTGAGGGAAAAAAATGTGGCTATTTTACCTCACCAGGGCTTATAAAACACTTTATATAAGGTCCCTGCTTATAGTTACAAGGCACCCAACCCTAGGGGCTCATAGGACACACCTTTGGGGTGACTTATATGTAAACATAAGGTAGTTTAAGACTTTGGAAGTGCCTTTAATTCCAAAGTCGAATTTGCATATAACTTTAATTTAGAAGCAGCCAGCAAGGCAGGCCTGCCTTTAAAATGACCCTGGGCACCTCAGTAGTGCGCCTATGGGTGCACAACCTATGCTAGGGTCCATAAACCTACATTCGGTGCCATTTACTAGGGACTTATATTTAGGTTGACATAGCCAATTATAATAAGCCTAATTTGCATACTCATTTTACACAGAGCACAGGCCACGGGAGTGGTTGGCAGTACCCAGGGCACCATCAGAGTCAGGAAGACAACAGCAAAAAGTGAAAAATGGTGGCAAAAAGTTAGGGGGCCTCTACAATCAGCCCTGTTTTCTCACACATGGGAAATGAGAGATGGTCCTTTTTTTGAATGGGTCTTTCAGGTTGGCTCCCATTTCAGCTATAAGTGATAGATTAAATAAAAGGCAAATCGCTGGTGACAATGGTTGGTTAATTCCACAGGATTTGTGTCGTGTGGAGAAAGGGGGAAAGTTTCCAGATAGTCTAGGTTTGTGGGCTTTGAGAAAGTAGCATAAATAAGGTAAATTTTCTGATCAAAGTAATCTGCTAAAGAATGACATTAAGATGGGACCCGATTACAGGACTGTGGATTCGTACATCCCTTCAAGGCCTTCTGAAGTGCCTTTGATTAATTTTTTTGTTTGGTTTATTTGTTGGGTGATCGCATTTTGCAGTTTGATGTTACTTTGGTAGTCTTTAAGAGTGGATGTGTAACAATGGTTTTTTTCTAGATGAAGCTCTGTCAACAGATACCCTGATATGGCACCCCATAAGAAGGAAACAATTACATTGTGAGGCAGAAATCAAGACCAAGACAAGACCAAAAAAATAACTTGGGTGAAAACAACTGTTGACTAGCTCAATATATTCAGTTAAGTCAGATTTACAAAGCCACACAAAGCCAACTTTTGTGGCCCTCCAGGGCTTGGTAAATCTGAAGTAACTCAAGGCAGCACAAATTACTGTATTGTGTTACTCTGGGGACAGAAGGCACCACATGGGTGAAGTGTGGGTGTTCCAATGCATTTACCCATACTTTTTGTTGCATTCCCAGATTTACCAAGAGTAGTAAGCCTGGGAATGCATCAATATTATGCGCCTTCCCGATAGAGGTGACATGAGAGTAAATATCTCCTTGTTGTTTCCTCATTGTACATATGCTGCATTCTGCAGGACATGTAGCAAGAGGAAAAAGCCTATAAGGTTCATTTTGGGGCAGGATTGTGTCCCTTCCTGTATGAAAACAATCCTGCCTGCAATACAGGTCCCTCGCACCAAAGGCTCACTGGTGCCTGATTTGGCGGTGGCAGCACATAGTGTACCAGCGCAGTGAGGAAGCAGAATACACAAGATCTTAGTAAGCATGGTCCACTCCTGTCCTCTCCATTGGACACAGCGCCGTAAGTTGATTTTCTCTATTGCGTTAAACACTGATAAATCTGATCCTATCTATTTATGGCCATAGTGGGTGGCATCTTTAAGTAGTGTGTTGTTTTCCAGCATACGTATACCAATGTGCTGGAAATAGTTTTGCCTTTAAGCAGTCCTATAAGTGTGGCAGCGTTTACTCATCAACAGGCACTGGAACTTGCTGTGCAGTGTGTGAAACCTTCGTATGCTCAGAGAACAAACAGATTACTTTTCTGATGCTTGGTAAAAAAAAAATCATGTAGCACAACTCTGGTAGAACAGAGTTTGCAGTTTGGTCATTAGGTGATGTGAATGAGCATTGCAGCCCCCAAAGAAACTATTAATACACTAGTTTGGGAAGCAGATTTGAGCAATTGGGAGCCCGGCTCCATACTTGCCCATGGACTCGTAGTTATCTTGTTTCCAAGGTCCATGGATGACTAGTTAGACCAGCTCTGGTTTTTCTTAGATTTCTGAGGCATGTAGCCCTTGGTTAATACTGGGTTAATTAAGACTACAAGTCAGAATTCTAAGAAAAGAGCCAGGACTGGCCAACTAGTCAACAATGGATTGACCTTGGTACACCATCATCCTCTCATCACTTACTTAACAGTACTTTATTCACTACCAAGGACTACAGGTTGCTGTGCGGAAGTAAAAGCATCAACTGCCTGGAGGGAGGGCCGGCTTTAAAGCAGTGCAATCGGTGCAGCCACACCTGGCACTGAACTGGGGGTGGGGCATGCTGTGCTGATAACTTGTGGGTTTAAAATCACTGACACTATCAAATCCTTGTGTGTACAGAGGTTTTCAGGCAATAATACCATGTCAACACTGCTGATTAAACTTCCTGTTGGAAAGAGATCAGAGCTTTGTCTAGTGACAGTTTTGACTCATTATAAGGTAGTGCAGAGGGAAAATGTGCCTGCTACAAAGAACATTAAACATGCAGATCACAAACCTGTGTTTTAAAAGGATAGCTCAGTTGGTTACTGCTTTGTCATTTTATTACTTGCAGTTCATAAGTTACAATCCTACTATAACACAGTGACCTAAAAACAGCATACAAACTGCAAGGTATATTGTAGGAAAGTAGCCTCTTTCTAGCTTGGTTACACCAACATTTGGCCTGTTTGTCAGTGTGTTTGACACTGTCTACTGGGACCCTGCTAATCAGGAGCCCAGTAGGTATGCTCTCTCCCTTAAATTATGGTTGTTACATACTGGTTACCCAGTATTTCAACCAAAATTGGCATACTGGTGCCCCCTTATAAGTCGCTAGTATGTGGTACCTAGGTACCCCGGGCATTGGGGTTCCAGGAGATCCCTAGGGGCTGCAACATTTCTTTTGCCACCCATAGGAAGCCCATGCAAATGCTTCTACAGGATGGCCATTGCAGCCAGTGTGGAAAGGTGCATGCACCCTTTCACTGCCATTTACACAGCACCAGGTCACTTATAAGTCACCCCTATAGCAGGCTCACCAACCCTGAGGCAGGGTGAATAGTACCTGTGTGTGAGGGCACCCCTGCACTAGCAGAGGTGCCCCCACGACCTTCAGGACCATTTCCCCAGACTTCGTGAGTGTTGGGACGGCATTTTACGTGTGTGCTCGACATAGGTCACTACCAATGTCCAGCTACATAATGGTAACTATGAACATATGCATGTTTGGTATCAAACATGTTCGATTCATACTCCAAGGCTTTTGCAAGCATTGATTGTATGGTTCTATCCACTCTGGGGGCTCCTTAGAGGACCCTCAGTATTGCCATCCAGCCTTCTGAGGTTTTCCAGGCAGCCCCAGCTGCAGTCACCTCTCAGACAGGTGTCTGCCCTCCTGTTGCTTGAGCAGCTCAAGCCAGAAAGGCAGAACAAAGGATTTCCTTTGGGAGAGGGGTTTTACACCCTCTCCATTTGGAAATAGGTGTTACAGGCTTGGGAGGGATATCCTCCCCAAGCCACTGGAAATGCTTTGAAGGGCACATTTGGTGGCCTCCTTGCATAATCCAGTCTACACCAGTTCAGGGACCCCCAGTCATCTTAGGTTCCAAGTTGGCAGGGAACTCTGGGCGCATGTGAGTGGCCAGTGCCAGCAGGTGACATCAGAGCCCTCCCCTGATAGGTGCTTACCTGTTTACATGACCAATCCCCCTTTCAGGGCTATATAGGATCTTTCCTTTGGGTGGTTCTTCAGATTCGGATTGCAAGACTCCAGCAGGAATACTCTGCATCCTTTACTTCACCTTCTTACTGAAGAAACTGCATCTGGACCTTCCAGGAACTCTACAAACTGCAAAAAAGAAGCAAATACAACTTCTGCAACATTGTATCTTCACCTCCTGGCAGCAACTGCAACCGTTTCCCAGTAGTGCATCCTCAGAGGACAGCCTGTCTTCAGCCTCAACCAGAAGAACAAAGGAATCTCATTTGGAGTGAAGGAGCCACTCCTCTGCTTCAGAAGGCACCTCTCTGCATCGACGACCAGTGGCGTGGGTCCCCTTTCCTGACGAAGTGCGTGGATCCAGGATCAAATGTGGTGAACTGAAGTGGTCCCGATGGTCCTGATGTCCTACTGTCCAACTTTGGTTGAGGTAAGAGCTTGCGTCCCCACCAAGATAGTACCCCGTACACCACGTGTTCTGCTAAGGCTTGTTGGCATCCTTCCACGAAGTTCTTTATGCACCGTGCAGCTCCAGACCCCAGCACTCCTTCCTGTGATGCACAGCTTCCTGTGTGGTTCTCTGGCAGCGTGGGACCCTTTGTTGTAGTGCTGCATGGGCATCCTTTTGCACCTCATTTGTCCCCGTGCTGTAGGACTCCTGCATGTGCTGCCTGATCTTTTGAGGGCTCTCTGAGTTGCTGAGACCCCCTCTGACTCCCCCTCCTGGGTAGAGTCCACTAGGACCCTCCTGGTTCCGGGCAGTGCCATTTTCCTCTAACAGAGAGCTTTGCGTGTGCCAAGGCTTGTTGGCGGAATACAGTGATGCAAACCAGACTGCAATCATCCATCCGGTGTGGGACATTGTCTGCACCAACCAGGAACCCACATCTGTCTTCTTGGGTGCAATACTGACTGTTGTTCTTCACCAGTGGTTCTCCTTTTGCACCTTCATCCGGGTTAGCAGAGCCCTTAGGGACCCCTTCCCATTTGGAAATGGGTTACTTCCATTTTGAAATTGGTGGTAGCTGCGATTATGTTGCATTCACAGTCACAAAATAATCATACCTAGGCCTCAAAGTTCCAATGAGGAAGGGGCGCCCTTGGAATGCCCCTTTCTAATTGCGAGTCGCAATCCCTATTTTGTGATTTGGTAACAGGATACTGATTCACAAAATAGGTATGGTTCATCCAACATGGCCATTTTGCGGTCGCAAAACGCAATTTTTGCATCCGCAAAATCAAGTCGTACATCTGGCCCCAGGTGCCCACGAATGGTTCCATGTCATGGGAGTTTTAGTAGAAGGCAGGCTGCAGTCTTCCAAAGGTGAAGTTTCAGGGGTGGTGTTTGGGGTGTTACCCATCTCCTCCCAGAAATGTGTGTTTCTGATGAATAATTGGGTACAGATGCCTTCATTTGGAAAGGTGAGGTGTGTTGGATTTCTTCTGAGATTTATGCATGCATACAATGCCAAAAACAGACACACACACACATCTCAGTTTTGAAGGTCCTCAAAAATGTTGCTTATTTTACAAAAGATTGTTTTTCTCTCACTTAGTACTCCTACCAATCTGCATTCCTCTCCCTTTCCACTGCCTTTTGAGCCCTTCTCTTGAGCCCTGCTTGATGTTTAATGTATCTTTTTGGGAAATCTAAACCTCACAATCTTACTGACCAAGCTAAGCCCTTTCCTTCACCAGCTGGAGATGTTTAATAGCGTTAGCATAGGGTCCAGGTGAGAACCTGCCTCTGCTTCAAAAATACTGAGGCAGAAAAGGAAAAAATTTTCATAAAATCTTTAGTTGAATGCAATAGGATTACCTAACTGTGTCAAACTGTGCTACTCATGAAATTTCATCATCAAACAGGAGCCTAATTTTTGTGGCCTGTGCCAATGGTAGGCACTGAGTATGCATGTCTGGCCACCAGTCCATGGTCATTTCTGGCCACCAGCCCAAGGTCAAGATGGCAAGGAAACTGCCTAACGCCATGGTCTTGATTTTGAAAGAGTTCAACTTCAGGAAGATTTTGGACAACTAGTTCGAAGCTGGAGTGAAAGCTGGAGACAGATTTTTTACATTAAACTGTTCTTTTCCTGCATTTCATAATTAGAAGAAAACAATGCACAGCCATATTTATAAAAAATGGCTGGTGCACCCACATCCTGCACTGGTACACATACATGCTACCAAGTACCAGACACACAGGGATATATTTATGACCCACTTGTGCCACAGTTGCATTACAGCACATTCTTTGCAACCATATCTTTGTGGCCACGCACAGCCACTATTTGTGGCTTTGCATGGCCGATTAGATATGGAATAAGGCAGGGTAGCACACATTTCTGTGTTGCCTTACTCTGTGCAAGTGAGGCATTCCATAGATATTTCAGTGGGTGTTCCCATGCAACACCTATGGATTTTGACACATACCCTGATTTACTAACCCTGATAAGCTTGAGGACATGCCAACACCTTACGATCCTCAGGTGAGTTGCAACGTGGAGAAAAGTCTTTATTTCTTCTCACATTCTGCAACTCACATAGAAAGAGGTAAAAGACTCCCAGTATTGTTTTTGTGCAGGAAGGTCTCCCTTCCTTCGCAAAAGCAATCCTGCATTCAATTCAGACACCCCTGCACCATGATGGAAGGGTGCCTGTGTTGGCGCGAAACAGCCCATTGTGCACCAATGGCTCAGCAACGAGCGACAAGGCTTAACGTAGGAGACACAAGCCTGTAAAGCCTTCAAAAATCATAAAACAGTAAATAAGTAAAACACAAAACACAATAAAATTCTAATACCAATTTATAACAATAGATTATAGTTTCATCATTAAAATGCCATCAAAATGATTAGAATCAGATAGGGGGAATCGGAGATATGAAGTTTTAAACAATTAAGTTTTTCTAGCACATAGAAGCAACTGGCACTCAAAGGGTTGAACAAGTCACACTGGAAAGGGAAAAGTCCAGAGTTCAGGCCGCCCACGAGGTAACACTGTTACACTTACTTTTAGAAGGGTTTCTAAATTCAGGAAAGTGGCCCACAGCACCAGCCATGGGTTCAGAGGCTCTGGTTTGCCTCTTGGGGTCTGGGACTACAACTCCCACAATGCATCTCTTCAACTTATGGAGTTGCTCCAAATGTCTCCAAACTGCTGGATCTTCTTCCAGAGGTTATTTTTGGGTCCTTGTAGTGCCCACAACTTCATCCAAGGTTCCAGAAGCTCTGAGTTGCACCTTGGGAGTTGGGACTACAATTCCCAGAATGCACCCGGTCAAAATCCTCAAATGGCCACTGGACGCTGGTCAGCTGAGCTCTGCTTGCAGGACTTGATGCAGTGGACTCTGGGCAGCTTTTTTCTTTTTCTTCTTTGTCTTGTAGGGATCTGGTATGGAACTGAGGTGTGGGTGCAGCTCTGGCATTTTTATCCTTGCTCCTGGGTGAAAAACATGGGGGTCTTGGTTCTCCAATCAGATACACGGTCCTTCCCCCGTGATGACCACTTCCTGGGAAGTGTGGCAAAAATCAATCCCAGGGAGTAACATTCTCCAAAAATCAATCGAGGCTGAAGCTGATTTTTGGAGATTACATCTAGCTGGGCCCACCCACTGGTGTTGCTAAAAATCTTAAACACACCCCTCTCCTGCCCTCTCCTAATCTAATCAAGAGGGCACCTAATTGTCTGGGGCTGCAAGATATGAGGGAGGTGCTGGGCTACTCCAGAAAGTGACAAATGGGGGCAAAAAGTTAGGTGGCCTCTGCAATCAGCCCTTTTTTCTCACAGAGTGATTGACGTGAAAAGAGATGCATATCACGTTTGGAATGCCACTTTTCATTTGCAAAATTGCAGTCTCTCTGAGGGACTAGGCTGAGCTTTGGTAGCTGCATTGGTAAATGAAAATGAAAATGTTTTATTTGTAAAATGCAGTCTTTTGTCTGTTGAATAAATTGGGGGCCTGGGAGGGGGCGCCATGGGAACGATAAAGCCGACCTAGGGGATGTCAGCCCCCTTTTCCCATCTGTTAGCTCCATTACTGGCAGAATGCGTTTCTAGTTTAATCAAAGTGTCCTCCCCAAAGTCAGAACCAGTTTGGAGCAGCCTCGATATCAAGTCTTTAGGTTTCCTGAACTTATTCTGACTAAAACAAGTTCTAAAAACACCAATACCTTGAGGTAAATAAGCACCCTCTTATGATTTCAGTTTAATTTCTCTGATCTATGATCAATACCTATCTGGCTTTAAGCAGCTTGGCCCAACTGATATCGCCATCTTCACTGAATCTTCACTGATTAAAGAATCCCTTTGTGCTCGGCCAGATCTAAAGGCCACTAAACCCCTGAGACACCTAATTGCATCTCATACAGTTGTGCTTTCTATAATAAAGGCCTCTCTGCCTTCTGCAGTGTGCCTGCAGTTTGTGTATCTGCTATTCAGGTTCCATGCTAATAAATAACAGTCCCTGCCCTCAGTGGTTAATTTGTAAATACAAAGATGCTGGTGCCCAAATCTCTCCTCTGAAAACACGTGGATGCCATGTTTAAATGTGCGAGCACTGAAAACTGAGGCAGGGTAATCCCAAAGCCATCTCAGGCCTCTTTAATCCATTTACAGCCACATCCTGCCCCTTCGGCTTACTCGTGCAGCTTTCTGATTTCTCCCTTTCTAACACTTTTCAGTTTTTCTCTTCCTCTGTCTTCCTCATATGTGCCTTTTGCTTGCAGTAAATGCCTGATGCAGAAAACCAAGTGCCGGCCCCCAAAAATAAGTGCACACTATCATCCACCAGCCAGTGGCGTAACGAAACTTGAGGGGGCTCCTCTGATAAATACCTGGGGGGCTCCCCTCCATATGGACCCAGTCAGGGGCCTGATGCCCGTGCACAGTGTACTGGGAGGAGGGGGCCCCCTGCACCAAAGGGGTAGTTGGGATGTTTGTTACATCACTGCCCCCCCACCTCTGCAACCACCGACACAAATTAAGCACTGCCTACACCACGAAAATTAGATGGTACCATTCGTCAACAAATTAAAAAAAGTGTGATGATGTGTTATTCCCACCCACCGTGACGTGATGCTACGGTGCCGCATCCTGATGATTTGTGGACCTGCATCACCACACATGACAAAACAAAGGGCATGATGCAGCCACTATGTTTTTTTTTATTTACTGTTGCAAGAATTCAAATGCCCGTCTTGGAGCTGGAGATGTTAAAACACAATTAAAATATGGGTGACACTGCCTTTAAGGAAAAGAGCTGACTGACAGCAAATTGCAGCTGCTGGGTCAAGCATAAATAAATAAATACATAAATAGATAAATAAAATGCGAAATGAAAAGGCATTTAGGAGTACATGAGAGAGTACAGCTGAATGATACTTGTAAATGGCTTTGAGAATTTCACCCAGTGAGTGTAGGAGGCTGGCCTGGCTTATAGTGGGTAGCTGATGGTACTTACACCTTGTGCCAGGTCCAGTTATCCCTTATTAGTAGATTAGTAGTGTTCTAGCAGCTTAGGCTGATAGAGGTAGCTATAGCAGAGCAGTTTAGGCTGAACTAGGAGACATGCAAAGCTCCTTATATCATATAGCAATATATCATAAGAATCACAATACTCAGAGTTACTAGAAATAAAGGTACTTTATTTTAGTGACAATGTGCCAAAAATATCTCAGAGGATATACTCTCTTAGGAGGTAAGTAAAATACTCAAAATATACACACCTACCCAAATCAGGTAAGTAAACAGAAAAGCAGTGCAAACACTGTAGAATACAATAGGATGCAATAGGCCAAGGGGTGACACAAACCATATACTAAGAAAGTGGAATGCTAACCACTCAGGGACCCCAGGCCTAGTGTAGTTTGTAGAGCGTCACTGGGATTGTAAGAAAACACTAAGGGTGTCCAAGATACCCCACCCCAAGACCCTGAAAAGTAGGAGTAAAGTTACCCTGCTGCACCAGAAACACACTAAAGTCGTCATAGGAGATTCTGCAAAGACAACAACTGACTGTAAAGCACTGAAGATGGATTCCTGGACCTGAGGACCTGCAAAGGAAGGGGACCAAGTCCAAGAGTCACGAAAGTGTCCAGAGGGGGCAGGAATGAAGTAAATCCATAGGAAAAATACCAATTCAAAAAGTAGAACACTTGTTTATTTGTTCAAGTCCTGAATAATGAAAGACCCCAGCCGCTCCTGCTCAGCTCCTTCTTTAACTGCCTCCAATCCCCACATTCCAGGCAGTACCGTTCTAAGAGCAGGGAGAGCAGGAAGATACCATTTCACATAACATAAATAAACGAAGCGTAAAGGGGCAAGATATAATTACCTGAACCTTGAATTACAATTTGCATACATAAATGTTTCCCCAACAAACAGAATACCACACCATCTTTCCCCTTCAAACAAATAACTATAAACATATATACATAATATTATTTTGACATTCCTATTGAGATTCCTAAATAACTATTAATATATACACATTATTTTATTTTGACAATTCCATTGAGATTCCATACACGTCCATCATCCAATTTAACCGCTCCTTTATAGACTTTAATAATTTTAAAGACTCTACTAAAGTGAGACTGCCCTCCACCAGTTCTCCCTGGTAATTTGACTTTAACTAACTCCCCTACCCCAAAATGCATCTCCTTTACAGATTTTCTCGCATCATACACAGGTTTTCTTTTCTCCTGACAGGACAAATGCTTACTCCTTGCTGAAACTCTCCTGCCCTCATAATTGAGATGTTCCTTGGTATAATTTTTAACCCACTGTGGATTTATCACAGTGTGAGGTATACGTTTCCTGTACATGAGGAACGGAGATTGACCAGTGCTAGTGTGAGGGGTGAACCTATATTCCTCAACCTTCTTCTTCACCATATACTCCCAATCACAATTAACAAATGATTAGCTAACTGGATAGTCTCTTTTAATATTCTGTTGAAGCGTTCTACCATGCCATTGGTTTCTGGATGATATAATGCACTCTTTTTGTGTAAAATCCCTCTTTTCCTCAAGAACTCACACATAAGTTTGGATGTGAATTGAACTCCATTATCGGTCAAAATAGACTTAGGATTACCCTCTCTACTAAATACTTCAGTGAGGAATTCTAAAACAGTCAAAGAAGACACCTCAGAGACAATCTTGACTTCCGGCCATCTAGATAACTCATCCATGAGGACCACCACATACTTCGAATGAGATTTATAATTCAAAGGCCCCAAAATGTCAATAGATACAGAATCCCACACCTCACTGGGAATTTTTTTGAGTATCATGGGTTGAGTTCTGACTTTCAACGATTTATCTGCAACATTACACTCCACACAATCACGCACCCGTCTCTCGATAGATAAATCCATCCCTGGCCACCAATACACTCCCCTAAGTCTTTCTTTAGTTTTGCAGATCCCATGATGACCACTGTGAGCAAGATCCATAATACGTTCACGCAAAATGCACGGCGGGATCAACCTTTCCCCTCTTAACACAATTCTATTTTGAATGGACAATTCATGCCAAATCTTACCAAAACCATCACCTATACTCTCACTTTTATCTAAAACCTTACCAACAGAAAGTAAATCTCTCACACAGGAAAGTTCAACATCATCATCCACTCCTTGTTTCCATTCTTCCTCAGTAACACATCCATCCGTTACAGCTCATACTTTCACCTCCTCATCTACCCACCAGGAACTTTCAGGGTCATCTTCTCCCACTCCTTTATTTCTGAGTCTGGATAAACAGTCTGCAGCTTTATTCTCACAACCTGGCACATACTTTACATCGAAAAAATAATCCTGTAGGCCCACAATCCATTTACAAATACGACCTGAAACATTATCCAAACCCTTCTTCTCAAAAATCTCACGTAGTGGTTTGTGATCAGTGCACCCCACAAATTTAGTTCCCCACAGAAATTGTTTGAATTTCTTTATAGCCCAAAAAATTGCCAAAGCCTCTTTTTCAATGGTAGAATATTTATACTCCGCTCCACGTAAACTCCTTGACGCAAAAGCAATGGTTTTGTTCTCATCACCACTAAGTTGTTTCAAAACACAACCTAACCCTTTCTCAGATGCATCCGTAGTGATAGAGCACGGAAGGCCAGGTTGGAAACTATTTAAGGATTGCGCCGATGACAAGCTCTCTTTCAAGTCATCAAATTCCCTTTGACATTCTGAGTCCCACATGAATACAGATCGACTTTTAAGTAAGTTTCTGATAGCACAAGTTCTTTTAGCTAGATCAGGAATGAACCTAGAATAATATTCCACCATTCCCAAGAACGTCTGCACATCAGACTTACTTTCAGGTACAGTAAGCTTGATAATAGATTTCACTAGATCATCTTTCGGCTTTACACCTTCTGCAGTAATCATGTGTCCAAGGTAAGAGATTTCATTTTTTTAAAACTTACACTTATCCCCTTTAAGAGTTATACCTTTGTTCCGGAAAATGTTGAGCACACTCCTCACAGATGTTCTGTGTTGTTCAAGAGTACTGGAGAATATGAGAACATCATCTTGAAAAAATTTCACGAAAGGCAACTCACCAGGAAGCTCATTCATGAGTCTTTGGAAGACCGAAGCCGCAGAACATAGACCAAACGGCATCCGGTTGAATTTATAAACACCAAAAGGAGTGATAAAGGAAGTCAACACTTTAGACTCTTCACAAAGCTGAACCTGGTGATAAGCCGAGCTGAGATCCAAAGTAGTGAAAAATCTAGCATTACCTAATGAACTTATCATTTCAGTTATGTTGGGTAAGGGAAACCTGTCTTCAACTACTGCCTTATTTAAATTGCGCAAGTCCACACACAATCTTATGTCTCCATTGGCCTTAGAGGCAACCACAATGGGTGCAATCCATTCCGCAGCCTCAACTTTTTCAATGATACTTTCTGATTCTAATCTCTGAAGTTCCTTTCTCACATTGTCCCTTACACTAAAGGGTATACTTCTAACTTTGCACATTACAGGTATTGCTCCTTTCTTAAGTACAATGCGATGCTTGTAGCCCTTAACACACCCAATTTTGTTGGAAAATACCTCAGGAAATTCATTCTTGAGATCTTCATCCTCCATACATACCTTCTGCACTTGAACTTGAGGGTTAGCATTAGGATTCAATATAATATTAAGTAATTTTTGATGAGGCCATCCCAAAATTGTGTCACCCACAACAGGAATATATATTTTTCCTTCAATTACGTTTCCCTTGAACGTGATCTTAGCCTCAAAGTACCCTCTTAACTCAATAGGTTTCCCACCATAACTAAACGGCATAACATCCGGAGGGAGAATAGTCACATTGTTGACAAAGTATTTCAAATAATCTGACTCCGAAATCAGGGTTAACTTTGCGCCTGAATCCATCATCATGGAAACCTTGATCCCATTTACATCAACCTCATCAATGGGATAATCACAATTTACCCTGGCAATACAATTTACATCATTAACAACCTGTAACACAAACGACTTCTCTTCCTCTTCATCACTGCAAGCATACTCAATTTCATTCACTTTCACCATTTTCTTCTCACTTGACTTGCAACATCTAGCAAAATGCCCTCTTTTACCACATTTTTTACATAACATGTTAATTGCTGGACAATCCTTGCTATTGGCTAAGTGTGATGAAGAATTACACCTATAGCATAACAGTTTAGATTTGAGTGATCCAGTCGGTTTCTTTGTTGCCACCTTGGTTTCAACTAACTGGATATCCCTCAAGGCATTTTTAGATTTTCTTAAGTTTTCCATGCAAAGTTCAGAATGTTCAATTTGTTTTACCACATTTATAACTTCATCCAAATTTGGATCACCTTTGGACCACAAGGCTTCTCTAATCTTGTCGCTCTTACATTCCAGCATAAATTGGTCCCTAATGCGCTCCTCCAAAGTGTCCCCAAATTTACATTGGGCAGCCAATTTACGCAAAGCAGTCACAAAATCCTCCACTGTCTCAGTTTCACTTTGCTTACATTTACCAAAGTAGTACCTTTGTAAAATAATGGACACTTTAGGGAGATAATGTCTATCCAGCCTGAGCAAAGTTAATTCAAACTCATTCAAATTTGTGTCGCCTTCCGCTCCATCTGGTGAATCAATTACCGGTAAATTCTCCAAAATCTCCTGACCTTCTGCACCCAGACAATGTTGGAGAATAGAAGTTTTCCGGTCTGCAGATAAATTGCTGCCACAAACTCGAATGTATGTAAGAAAAACCTTTTTCCATTTACTCCATGGTATAGGTGGATCACCAGGTAAAGACAAGAAAAAGGGGGGAGGTGTTATATTCTGCATACTCTCAGATATACTCTTACTTAAATGCAACCCTTTGAAATGTAAAACTGCCTTAAATGTTAATAATCATGTGTAACAAAGCAGAGCATATCAAAAGAATACATAGTTGAAAACAAAGAGGAAAAAAAAAACAATAGTCTTACAGCACTTGCTAGTGAGGTTGCTAAAGCTTGTGTGTTGCCTAGCAACAGAACCTTAATGCTGAGATAGAAGCATTGGCCCAAAGCCAAGATAAATACCCAACTTTTCTTAAACACAATGAAGCAAGGTAATTATCAAGTTCAGCTGAACACTTCAAGACTCATGTTGGCAGGCATCCAAAGTAAATACCAAGCTCCCACAATCTTCTTAGAAGCACAGCAGCTCTAATAATTGTGAAATGTAAACATTGGCTGGGAGCCAAAACAACATAACACAGGTTAAATCCTTTCTTCGATAGTTTCAGCTGAACACTCTTTTGTTGGCAGGCAGCCAAAATCAATACCGAGCTCCGATGAGCTAATTCTGTTTGAAGCAGGGATAGCACAATGTGTTAAGCTTCAAAGTAAATATTGGCAGGTGGCCAAGATGAAATGAAACTCATCCGAATTCCTTCTCCTCCTCTAATTAATAGGCGAAGGGCAGACGGCCTAAAGTAAACACAGATCCTTCAGTTCTAACGGCCTTACGAGAGGAAATCCCTTCAGCTTCAGCCGTTGCCTAGGAAACCAGCAATGTCGAACAGCATGAATAGCTCTGGTTTAAAAGCTCAGATGAGAGCAGGTCCTGGGGTCAAAAAGTCACTCGTCGCCAAAATGAAGTAAATCCATAAGAAAAATACCAATTCAAAAAGTAGAACACTTGTTTATTTGTTCAAGTCCTGAATAATGAAAGACCCCAGCCGCCTTCTTTAACTGCCTCCAATCCCCACATTCCAGGCAGTACCGTTCTAAGAGCAGGGAGAGCAGGAAGATACCATTTCACATAACATAAATAAACGAAGCGTAAAGGGGCAAGATATAATTACCTGAACCTTGAATTACAATTTGCATACATAAATGTTTCCCCAACAAACAGAATACCACAAGGAGTCCACTAAACCCCGGATGAAGGTGCAAAATGGCTGCCTCCGGGTGGAAGAAGCTGAAGATTCTGCAACAACGGAAGATGCCAGGCACTTCTCCTTTGCACAGAAGGTGTCAAATGGTGTGCTGGAGGATGCAGAGTTGTTTCCACGCAGAAAGACAGCAAACAAGCCTTGCTAGCTGCAAAGGTCGCTGTTGAAGAAAATGGGTGCTGCCCAGGCCCAGGAAGGACCAGGAGGTCGCCCCTTGGAGGAGGAGACAGAGGCCACGCTCAGCAATACATAGAGCCTACGCAGAAGCAGGCAGCACCCGCAAAAGCATTTGAACACAGGTTCAAGAAAACTGAGGACAGCAGTCGTCTCAACACTACAAAGGAGGGTCCCACGAAGCCGGTGGTCAACTCAGCGAGTTGAGAAATGCAGGACGGAGTGCTGGGGACCTGGGCTGTGCTGTGTATGAAGGATTCCTTGCAAAAGTGCACAGAAACCCTAGCAGCTGCAGTTCATACAGTACACAGGATTATTGTCTGGTGTGGGGAGGCAAGGACTTACCTCCACCAAATTTGGACAGATGGACCACTGGACTGTCGGGGTCACTTGGATCTAGCTCCTGTGTTCCAGGGACCACGCTCGTCACAATGAGAGGGGACCCAGATGACCGGTGAAGCAGAAGTTTGGTGCCTGCGTTAGCAGGGGGAAGATTCTGTCGACCCACAGGAGATTTCTTCTTGGCTTCCAGTGCAGGGTGAAGGCAGACAGCCCCCAGAGCATGCACCACCAGGAAACAGTTGAGAAAGCTGTCAGGATTAGGTGCTACAATGTCACTGGTAGTCTTCTTGCTACTTTGTTGCAGTTTTACAGGCGTCCTGGAGCAGTCAGCGGTCAATCCTTGGCAGAAGGTGAGATGCAGAGGAACTCTGGTGAGCTCTTGCATTTGTTATCTGAAGAGAAGCCCACAGGAGAGACCCTAAATAGCCCTCAGAGGAGGATTGGCCACCTAGTCAGGTAAGCACCTATCAGGAGGGGTCTCTGACGTTACCTGCTGGTACTGGCCGCTCAGAGGCCTCCATTGTGCCCTCACACCTCTGTATTCAAGATGGCAGAGGTCTGGGACACACTGGAGGAGCTCTGGGCACCACCCCTGGGGTGGTGATGGACAGGGGAGTCGTCACTCCCCTTTCCTTTGTCCAGTTTCGCACCAGAGCAGGGGCTGGGGGATCCCTGAACCAGTGTAGACTGGTTTATGCAAGGAGGGCACCATCTGTGCCCTTCAAAGCATTTCCAGGGGCCAGGAGAGGCTTCTCCTCTCAGGCCCTTAACACCTATTTCCAAAGGGAGAGGGTGTAACACCCTCTCTCAGAGGAAATCCTTTGTTCTGCCTTCCTGGGACTGGGCTGCCCAGACCCCAGGAGGGCAGAAGCCTGTCCGTGGGTTGGCAGCAGCTGTAGCTGCAGTAAAAAACCCAGAGAGCTAGTTTGGCAGTACCCAGGGTCCATGCTGGAGGCCCGGGGATGCATGGGATTGGCACCCCAATACCAGATTTGGCATGGGGGGACAATTCCATGATCTTAGACAAGTTACATGGCCATATTCGGAGTTCCCATTGTTAAGTTACATATAGGTATTGACCTATATGTAGTGCACGCATGTAATGGTGTCCCAGCACTCACAAAGTCTGGGGAAATTGCCCTGAACTATGTGAGGGAACCTTGGCTAGTGCCAGGGTGCCCTCACACTTAGTAACTTTGCACCTAACCTTCACTAAGTGAGGGTTAGACATATAGGAGACTTATAAGTTACTTAAGTGCAGTGTAAAATGGCTGTGAAATAACGTGGAAGTTATTTCACTCAGCTGCAGTGGCACTCCTGTGTAAGAATTGTCTGAGCTCCCTATGGGTGGCAAAAGAAATGCTGCAGCCCATAGGGATCTCCTGGAACCCCAATACCCTGGGTACCTAGGTACCATGCCCTAGGGAATTATAAGGGTGTTCCAGTGTGCCAATCAGAATTGGTAAAAATGGTCACTAGCCTGCAGTGACAATTTTAAAGACAGAAAGAGCATAAACACTGAGGTTCTGGTTAGCAGATTCTCAGTGACAAAGTTAGGCACCACACAGGGAACACATTCAGGCCCCAAACTATGAGCACTGGGGCCCTGGCTAGCAGGATTCCAGTGAGACAGTAAAAACACACTGACATTTACTCACAAACAGGCCACAAGTGGGGGTAACAATGCTAGAAAGAGGCTACCTTCCTACAGTGAATCAGTCACTACACAGGACCAAGAGTAGACTCCTAGCAAGCATGGCATATTATTGTGGTCATTGCCTATTTCATATGTTGCATGCACCTCAAATAGATCCACCAACAAATATTCCAGTTGTAAGGCGTCTACCCTGACATTACAATACACCATAAAGCAACATGCCAAAAATAACATAATATGATCATGTAGAAAGAGTGGATGTTCAAACATCGAAAATCTAAAAGAAATACCATTTTTGAGTGCAGGTAGTCTGTCTGGCAAGAATACAGGATATCTGCCTATGGTGTCATTAATTGGCTTCATACTTCTGGAGTAGATGTTTAAGAAAAACAAGAATAAATCAGTGTCATTTTGTCTTTTCTGCCTCACAAAGGAATCTTCTTTCATATTAGCTTGTTTGTTTTGACTCAACTAGAAATGCTTGTTAGCATGAAGCAGTGGCTTTTGGATATGTACAATAGGGGAGGGATATTTTAAAATGCAAGATTTAGAAAGGCAGATACTAAATATTTTCTTTGTGTGACAATAAACATTTGTCATCATGTCATCATTTAATTAAACCTGTACTCAGAAAATAACAAAAGTAATTTGGTGCAAACACGCGGATTTGGACCTCGTTGATAAATTAAGAAAAAAACATTACCTTTTTCCACTGAACCACAAAAAATTTGAATTTAATTCAACAGGCCAGATGATTTCCCTTTCACTTTCTGTCCCACCCCTACCACCAGCCCCACTGCCCAATCCTTGTGTGATTACCTGCTGGATTTTCTAGTTGGTATAATTGGACCAGTATTCCACCTGAGGATATTGCTTTGCCGGACTTGTGTTATGTGCATACATGTATTCATGGGTTCATTGGCTTTTCAAGTCAGTCGAAATTCTTATTTGCAAACAACTATTCGAAGTCCAGTGACAAAATAAAATGAGGGATACAATAAGTGTAACAAGTTTGAAATTGCTCTAAAATTCAGTGAATTTGCCCCATAGTCAGATCTGAGCAGAGCAAATGTTGAAGTGAGCTACCTGTTTATATCTCAAACAGGAAACAGTTCTCCAGTTGTCCTTGAAATGAAGGAAAGCCCTGCTGGGCTGACCCTGGTTCCAGCTGACTGTCTCTGGACAACCGCGAGGGATGGGGCGGTAAAGCTGCGCATGGAAGAGACGGGACCAGCCTCAGAGCCACCAGTCACCATTGTGCAGATGTTTCAGGACACAGTCCAGCGATATGGCAACAGACCAGCCATGGCTGTGAAGAGAGATGGGCAGTGGAAGACCACCACCTATCTACAATATTATGAGCAGTGCCGGTCAGCAGCCAAAAGCTTTTTGAAGGTTAGTTGGTATGGTACCAGAATATCATGGTCTAAATATATATTGAAAAAACACTTGTGTCCTAAATGTTGTTCACACAAATAATGCTCAACTGAAGTTAATAACAGAAAATCTATTCCATGAAACAAAGGTTTTGCAAATGCTATTCGGGCCACAATACTTATGCCAGACAACATTTCGTTCTCTAGGTAGACTGAATTGCAGCCAGTCATATCAAATGGCTTTGTTATTTTAGGTAAATTAATGGAATTATTAAAGGGACATTTTGAAATGGTTCACTTGTACTGATGATATAAAAGAAGAATTATAAAGACTTTGTACACCCACTAAGAAATGCAAAGTGGTTCAAGGCCTTGAAAGGGTAATTTCTTCTGTTAATTTGTTCTGTAAAGTTACAGTTTTTTAGAGTAAATTGGGCTTGACCTCGTTTTTCACAAGGGAAGGGGGCGATGAAATACTGATAGTACTGCTAGAACATTCTAGCACAAGCCTACGTGGTTTTTGGTGCATTGACTAGGGGTGGGCGGAACTCGCAGAGTTTCACTACCGTGAATTCTGCGGAGGTACATATAGACTCACTGAGAATCTGCAGAGTTCAACCAATGGGCGAAAAATATGCATGATGCGCTGCTATGAAGTGCCAGTAGTCTATGCAGTTCTGAAAAGTCAGCGTGAACACCACCATGTGGTGCACAAGAGCGCGCAGTCATTCAAACTGATTTTGCTGCTGCTATCTTAGAACTTCTACTCAAGCAGCAGCAGATCTGCTCAAGAAGCAGTCCTCTGACTGTGACCGGCAGGAGCCACCTATGTGGGATACCATATCTCACTTGTGCTCCCCATTAGGGAGCATAGCAAGAAATTTTTTAGCAACTGGTGATTAACAAAAGTTGCCTGGAAGTCTGTGTAACTCCACATTAGAAGAGTAACATGGAGTTGCCAAATTTCGCCAATTCCAATGGCAAAATGAAACATTGCGCCCACCCCTCCCAAAGACAAATCTACTAGGACTAGGCTTTGCCTCAAAACTAACACTTTGAAGCTAATGCAAAACTGTATAAATATTTTTATTTCGTAAAACACTCCATTCACTGCGTAGGTGCTGCACCAAACATCATATTTGGAATGTTATAAAAATTGTGTATACATAGGGTTTTGTAATGGAAGGGCGGCCTTCTAATACAAAACCTATGCTAAACAACACACAGAGACCTTTGCACCATGGTGTAAAAGTCTGTGTGGTAGCACTAGACAACATGTTTGTGCACAAACTTGGTGGAAGAGAGCAGTCACAGGCCTTTTAGGTAAATATGACCCTGTGCTGCTTTCTCTTCATTGCTCAACACAGCACATTAACATATTATAAGTCATGTTCATTTTCTCTTCTCTGGTAAACCAAATGGCTGAATCTGTCTAAAGTATTTGAGTCTGTGAACATTTTGAGTTTAATAGAGTTAATTGTGGGTCACAGTCCCTTTTGAGGCAATAGATGTGATGGAGTTTGCCTTCACTGAGAAGTCACACAGAGATGACTATCAAACTATGAATGTGAATTGATGTTTGATTATATCTGCCTTTGTCTGCTCTCCAATGTACAAGATATTTGCTGCTGATATCAATTAGAGTAATTACATGTGTATGCATAAATATGTTTATGCCCATTTTTTAAATAAGGACATTCAGGGGGTCATTCTGACCCTGGCGGTCATCGACCGCCAGGGTCGACGACCACGGAAGCACCGCCAACAGGCTGGCGGTGCTTCCTTGCCGCGGTCGCCCAGCCGGGTCTGGCGGTTTCCCGCCGGATTTCCCCCGGCTGGGAGAATCCTCCATGGCGGCGCTGCTTGCAGCGCCGCCATGGGGATTCCGACCCCCTTCCCGCCAGCCTGTTTCTGGCGGTTTTCACCGCCAGAAACAGGATGGCGGGAACGGGTGTCGTGGGGCCCCCTAACAGGACCCCAGCAGGATTTTCTCTGTCTGCTTTGCAGACAGTGAAAATCGCGACAGGTGCAACTGCACCCGTCGCACCCCTGCAACACCGCCGGCTCCATTCGGAGCTGGCTTCAATGTTGCAGGACCTTTCCCACTGGCCCGGCGGGCGCTCTTTTGGCGGTCGCCCGCCGGCCCAGTGGGAAAGTCGAAATGGCCCCCGCGGTCTTTTGACCGCGGATCGGTCTTTCGACGGGGGAAGTTTGGCGGGCGGCAACCGCCGCCCGCCAAACTCGGAATGACCCCGCAGTGCATTGATTATAGGGACATGTTTCATGCCTCTGAAAGAAGATATGTTTACAAAGACAGCTGGAGTAAGTGACAGAAGGGCTGGCTTGGTTAGTACCTCTGGACAGATAAAAATATTAAAATATATCAAGATGCTCGTGGGACGCTGAATGTCCTGAAGGCAATGTCACTATGGGGGTCATTTGACCGCCAGGGTCGACGACCACGGAAGCACCGCCAACAGGCTGGCGGTGCTTCCTTTGCTATTCCGACCGCGGCTTTAAAGCCGCGGTCACCCAGCCGGGTCCGGCGGTTTCCCGCCGGATTTCCCCCGGTTTTCCGCCGGATTTCCCCCGGCTGGGAGAATCCTCCATGGCGGCGCTGCTTGCAGCGCCGCCATGGGGATTCCGACCCCCTTCCCCCCAGCCTGTTTCTGGCGGTTTTCACCGCCAGAAACAGGATGGCGGGAACGGGTGTCGTGGGGCCCCTGGGGGCCCCTGCACTGCCCATGCCAGTGGCATGGGCAGTGCAGGGGCCCATTAACAGGGCCCCAGCAGGATTTTCACTGTCTGCTTTGCAGACAGTGAAAATCGCGACGGGTGCAACTGCACCCGTCGCACCCCTGCAACACCGCCGGCTCCATTCGGAGCCGGCTTCAATGTTGCAGGGCCTTTCCCGCTGGGCCGGCGGGCGCTCTTTTGGCGGTCGCCCGCCGGCCCAGCGGGAAAGTCGAAATGGCCCCCGCGGTCTTTTGAACGCGGAGCGGTCTTTCGGCGGGGGAAGTTTGGTGGGCGGCAACCGCCGCCCGCCAAACTCGGAATGACCCCCTATGTCATTACATAAGGAATGAAGCACTCCCTGCCCAGGAGTTCCATGACCAAATAGAGGAATGAGACTGTCCTCTAACTAAAGGTTAAAGTTGTGTTTAAATAGACATTTCCATCTAACTATAATGTGATGCTAAGCTTTGTTTCACTGCATATCTGAGGTTTTTTTTAATGTAAATTAAGGTATTACAATAGGTAACTATATCATCCTTTTCACCTTTGTTTTTTTCAATGAATTCCTATAGTTGTTTTTTTTTTTTTAAATGTAAGGTAATATTTTATCACCATATGCAATGGCAACTCCACACCTCTCATGAGCTGTTTCACTGCTCGACCTGTGGCAAGGCCCTGCATTCATCCCCCATAGGCAGCATATTCCCTGGAATGCAAGGCTCCGGCCATAAGTACGTTTTTCCCTGGGAAGTAAATCCAACAATAAATGTTTTGTGCAGGTTTGCATCCCTTTTAGGATGCAAACCCAGTACACAAAATGTGTGAATCGGGTCCAGAGTGTAGTTGTCAGCACAAACAGTGTGACCACAGAACAAAGTAATAGGTTCTTATCAAATACCTCTCTCAAAGATTAATCTCTAAGCATAAGTTTGATCATACTGGAGCATATCTCAGGTGAACCATCTTTTCTACTGGCAATCACAATAACTCAAAGGTGTTTCTTCCTATTGTCCTGTTTGGGTGTCCTTAAAGATATCATGTGTCGAGGAAAAGAAGCCCCCCATAACAAATATAGTACCTAACACTGTGAGCTCCTTTAAACTTCAGAAGAAAGGTCAGATGCCCTGTAGAGCATGTCTCAGGCACCTTCCCAAACACACACAGTATCGCTTATAAGGAAAAGGGTAACTCACCTCTAAACAACCCTCATTCCATGTAGCTGTTTATTGCTAAAGAGCTCTCTCCTTAAAATCTGGTGATAGGGGCTTATCCAAAATTGTCATATTTAATTGACTTGTAATTCTCTAATAAAGTGCACTGTAAATTATATACTACTAGTGGGTCTGCAGCACTGATTGTGCCAATCACTATAGTCCTTTACAAATGTCTCAGGCCTGCCAATTCAGAGCCTCTGTGTGCAGTTTTAAACTGTCACTTTGACCTGGCAAAGCCCAAACATTCCTTTCATTACATAGAAGTCATCCCAACGATAGGCCCTAGCCAGCCACAAGGGCAGGGTGCAATGTATTTAAAAGGTTGGATATGTACTTTTAGGTTTAACATGTCCCGGTAGTGATAAACTGCTAAATTTGTTTTTCATTACGGCAAGGCCGATCTCCCTCCAATAGGTTAATATTAGCATTACCTTGAAGCATCCTTTAAGTGTAACTTGCAATTGGGAAAATATAGAAATTTGGAGTTTGATATCTCTTCACTCACAATTTAAAATCACAAGTTACAGTGAAGTCAGATTTTAAATTGTAAATCTGAAAATGTCTCTTCTTGCTTTAACCATCTGTGCCTCTGTCTATCTTTGAATATACAACTGGGGAAGATGACTGCTGGGCCTTGTGCATTCCCCCAGACAGCCGCACACAGAGGAACATTAGGTATGAATTGATAGGGGTTAATGGGCCATTGGCTGGCTTGAATTGGGGGGTAAGGCTTAACAATGCCTCACTTAACCTGAATAGGCTTGTCCTGTCCACACACAATAGTGCTTACCGACCACGTACTGTCACTCTAGCCAACTTGAAGGCAAGTCAAGGGAGGCAGGGCACTTCAAAGCCATGGCTCTAGTAGCTTCTGTCACCTTCCAGAACCAGGACACCAAAATATAAATACTGGACCTTAGACACCACCACTTCAGTACACTTCTCGATCTGTGGACACTCTGCCAGGAAGAAAGACTGCTGAGCTGCTGAAAGGACTGCTGCCATGCTGAAATGCTATTTTATGGACTCCTGCTTTGTTTTGTTGATCTGTGCATGCTGCCCTTTTGCCTGGGAGTGAGAAAGAGTGGACCTGCATCTCTACAACCCAGAACCCTGCAGGAGTCCAAGGGCCAGCTGACTGGCCTGTTTTCTAAAGTCCCAGGGGTACAACATACTTCCATCCAACCTGCTTCTGCACAGGGACTCTGGCATATGTGAGTCTGCCCTGCCAAGTGGTACCAACCCAGTCCTAGACCCTTGGATTTGGGCATAAGGGGCTCTGTGCTCTGTGGTAATGTGTTCAGCAGGCCTGAGTGGATCACTGAATCCCAGCCATGCTCTATCGCGGTCGGCCTGCACTCTTGACTCTGTCCTGGTTCGGTGTGATAACCACAGTTGCCACTTTGTGCTTTTATGCACTATTTTCCTTTAAGTCTTTAACATTAAAATCTAGACTTTTTGTTGTCTTGGGCTTTTTTACTCTAATAAATATTCTCTATTTCTGTAAACTGATGGGATACTTTACACATTGCCTCTTAAGTTAAGCCTGACTGTGCCAAGCTATCAGAGGCTGAGCACAGGTTAATTTAGGGTATCTGTTTTACCATGATTAGGATTATGGTCCCTACTTGTACAGGGTGCATACGTCTGCCAACTAGAGACCCATTCTCTAACAGGGATCATAACAAAGAGCATCCAATTTCAGCACATAACAAAAAGTTCTGTTGTACAAAAGGCCATTGGTTGTCGAAAACCCCAAATTATGTGAATGATCTTATTAATATACAATTGTGTGCCGAATGTGTCACCATTAACACACTGCTGCATCAGATATACATGCACACGTTTAGAGGTAGTGTACGATTCTTTATAATGGCCTCATGGCAGGTGTTGTAACACTAGTGCAAGGCAGGAAAGTGTCTGCTTAATCTGGACCTCTCTCTGTTTGGTTTTACAGCTGGGCCTGGAGAGATTCCACGGGGTCGGGATCCTGGGCTTTACCTCTCCAGAGTCGTTCATTGCCTATGTAGGAGCCATCATGGCCGGGTAAGTAGATTCCTTTCCTCAGACTCTCTTTCCATGCTTGCTTCTTCTTGTGTCTGCAATAACACATGATCCAGTAAATCCCAATTTTGGAGGTGAGGTGAACATGATTAAAAAAAAAAAAAAAATCAGAATCTTGACATGTTTTTCTGGCCTTGGCAGAATATCTGAGGGCTTTGCTTTATTCTAGACTGTTATGCTTTGCGTTTAAATAGACCTTACCTGAAGACATCTATAAATGGTATGGCTTTTAGTGAGTGGTGTATGAGTATAGACAGATGCAACAAGGGCAGGTATTTCTTTGTTTTCAGACTCTATAAAAATTCTAAACTATCAACACATCACCATGAGGGCGTATAATGCAGATCCCAATGCAGCAAGGCTCCCAAAGAATAGAAGATGCAATTGCTTTCTTAAAAGAAAGCTCTTTTAAAAAAAGAAACAGGTTCTCATGTTAACTGAATGCTCTTCAAAAAGTTGTTATATCATTCATGCAACCTCACTGCCACTAAAAAAGGTTTCACCCCCAGGGGAGTGCTGCATCAATGTGACTCCAAAATTCAGAATAACTGTGTTTGGATAAAAAGAGGACAGATTCTGTTGAAAAAACATATCTGCATTTACCTCTCTCTGCGGGACCAAATTGTCCACCTCCTTTGCCGCATCTGCTGACAACGCTATTGAGCTGTCACATGGTAATACATCAGTATCGCCTGATAACTTCTGCCCTCTACCAGTGCCACTGTTTGTGATTCACTGACATTTTCAACCTTTCTGTAAGTATCGGGATTTTATAGGCCCAATAGAAAGCAGCAGCTTATCCAACTTGGATAAAAACCTACTGACCAAACATACTGATTTCAATTATCAGTAAGATACTGAAAAGGGTTGTGGCTGTTTTGTGCTCTTGATGAGTTAGATAGCAACACTGATTAGGGGGCATGGTGGTGTGATATTTGTAGAGCTGGCTACAGATTATACACTGTTGACCAGTGCATCCCGAGGTCAGTAGAGTTATGAATATCACGCAGTGTACCTCTCTGATCCTTCTCCTTTTTGGAAGGTCAATCTTAGGTACTGTCCCTGATACAACTTCAATGTTTAGCACAAGGTTCATCATTTTCAGAGGTGCTTTTAGGAACTTGGCTCGACACTGGCCTGTCCTTGTGTACCAGACATCAAATTCTTAGAATGCTGCTTAATCATTACCTTTCCTTGGGTTCACTGATAATTACAAATCTTCCTCCTACTTAAACCTGTTAGTTGAACTTGGGAAAATCCTCACATTCCTGTCCAAGAGCTCCATACCGTGGGCAATCTCAGAATATCTCTGATCAAGTATGGCCTGAAACCATCTGTATGTGGGCTTCTCTCATGCAGTGATCTTTAAGCTGAAACTTTGCAGCCGGGAAATCTGTGGCCCTTAGTACGTAGCATGCACAAAATAGGCAAGGGAGATAAGAGAATTAGGCAGGATATACAGTTTACCTCAGCAGTATATACCATGTAGCACTTCCCAAGCGTTCATATGAACAGAAAGTAACATCAATCAATCAGTGCCTTTGCAGCACTAATGGCTACCTCAATCATGTTTTCTAGCACTACAAGTAAAGGAAGGGACAGCAAGAACCTAAAAGAAACAGGTTTTCAGCAATCTACGGAACTCTAAAGAAGAAGTGCAACTCCAAATTTTTAGAGGGAGAAAGTTCCATAGAGTAGACCAAGACCAGCAAAAGACCTGCCACCAAGTCTTGCAAATTTATAGTGCAGTGTGGTAGCTAGAAGCTGCTTTCCGGAGTGAAGATTGTGCTTGGGAGAGTAAAAATGCACCAACGTCCTAAGGCGGGGGGGCACCAAACAAGGCCTTGTGCATAAAGCACAATATTTTAAAATGAATGTGCTTCCCCATGGCCCACCAATGTAGAGAGTGAATGTGAATGGCAACAGAGTAATGCCTAGAGACATAGAAAAGCAGACGTGCTGCCACATTGTTGAGGTATGCTCAACCAGTATTAAGTTGTGCTTTGAAAGTGTAGATGAGGAGCTTGAATTGTGCTTGTTTGTGAATGGGTATCCAGTGGAGTTCCTTGACGTTTGGTGTGATATTGAAGTGTGGTGTTGGAGGTTGAGAGTGATTCTGGCCGTTGAGTTCTAAATGTTCTGAAGCCTTCTGGTGTGTGTGTGTTTTTGTTAATCTTGGAATTTAGGGTGTTCCCGTAGGCCACATTTCTTGTGACCTTGGTATGCGTTATGGTTTTTCAAGTGCTGATTGGGAGTTATTTGAAAATATTCCTCAGCATCTTCAGGTTTAGAGTTATGAGGCGGTGACAGTGTTCACTTGGGTGGTCATGCTGAGCTTGTTGTTGATGACCTTCCCAAGGTTCTTTAGGGAGGAACCTGTCCTGGCAGTTCGTGTTGGACTGTTCACATGAAGAGCAGGGTCAAGACTGATTTGCATATGGTTAAGTCCAAACTGAGGTGGCAAAAAAAGAATGGATTGGGATGCAGCTTGAGCGATTGCCAGTGGCTGAGATTAAGTAATGCATTCCATCCATCACGTTGTTGTTTTTGCATTTGCTGTTCCAAGGTTCCTGGCATAGATTTTGGGGGTGGATCCTAGCTCTCTTGTCCACAAGGTGGAGTCCCATGATGAAGTGCTATTTCCAAAGATTATGATTTTGGTGCCCAGTGCCATTTTAAAAGCAGGCCTGCCTTGCTGGCTGCTTTTAAATTGCAGCTGACCCTAAGTTTGACTTTGGAATTAAAATGACTTCCAAAGTCTTAAACTGCCCTATAGTTCATATAAGTCACCCCTAAGGTGTGCCCTAGGAGCTTCCAGGGTTGGTTGCAGTGTAACTATAAACAGAGACCTTATACAGGATGTTTTACAAGCCCTGGTGAGGGACAAATGGCGAAATTCCTTGTCCCTCATAGTAGTGAAAGGGCTTCATAAGCTAACATGTGAAGACTTTATTTTTCTTTAATAAAGTCTCCAAAGGAGCTAAATATTTCATGTTTGGTATCAACCTTCTTGTTATAATAAATCCAACAAGTTACCATTGTTGAATTATAATGACTAACTCAGGAAAGTGTTTTAGAACGCTACCTGAAAGTTACCAACTTCAGCCCTGTAATGTTCTTTTCTGGACGGCCAGCATCTGGCAGTCTGGCCAGGCTACCTTGATAAGGTGTGAAGTGGCCCGGGTTGAGGGCAAAGGAAGTGCCTAGAGGAGGAGAACTGCCTCAGAAGATGACGATATAGGATGGGGTAGAGCATCCAAACTATACTTCAAAGGATGGAAGGACATTTGGGCCAGCAAGGGGATCTCCCCCATTTACTGCAAAACCAGACAGCCAGGTGCCCCTGTGATTAGATTAGGAGAGGGCTGGAAAGGGGTGTGTTAATGGTACTTAGCTGCACCACTGGGTGGGCTCAGCCAAACCCTAACCTCTGAGATTGAATTTGTGCCATTTTGGATGTTTTAAAGAACGTTGCTTCCTGGGATTTATTTTTTCAACACCTCCCAGGAAGTGGTCATTCAATAGGGTGGTGGCAAGCCTGTGATTGGACAGCTGTACCCCCATACCTCTGCTTTCCACCCCATGAGCAAAGATAAATATGGCAGAGCTACACCCACACTTCAGATACTTACAAGGAACAAAGACAAGAAGATGAAGGACTGCCCTGCTGAACCCCTGACCTGTATCTGGACACTGCACCCTGAAGGACTGCACTACCTGCACACTTAGACTTCACCACAAAAAGGACTTTGCCTTTCTTCAACTGCTTCAAGAAGGGACTCCCTGTTTGCCACATGTAGAAATATCTGACCAGCGTTTTCTGCCATGAAGAATCTGAGTAGCTGACCAGTGCCCAGTGGTGATTTTTGGATTTTGAGTTATGTGCATTCTGGGAGTTGGAGTCCTAAGCCTCAAGGAGCAACTCAGAGCTTCTTTGTGGCAAGTTGTGGACTCCTAATGCACCTTCCAACACCTTCTGGAAGAAGGTTCAAAAGTTTGGAAAAGACCTACCCAACGTTGTAAGTCAAGGCGGCTTACATTGACCGCGACCCGGCTTGCAGGTTTACACCACTGAAACACCACAGAACCCTAGACCTCCAGGAATCCACCAGGGGCTTGTGGAAAGGCAATCTGACGACGTTGACTCAAAATTGGCTTGTTTTGGAGAGTCGTCTGACATCGGAGAGAAAAAGCTCCATAAAAGGTGACATAGTCCAAATGTAAAAAAATTATGGAGGCTTCCCTTGCAGCATATCCTAAGAGGGCTCCAGGGAGGTCGGATTCAATTTCAAGTTCGGCTCAGATGAAGATTTCCATCACGAAAAATCATCTGACTTGCAACTTTGTCCTGGTGAAGAAACCAGTCCTGATGAAAAGACTAAGGCCCTCATTATAACCCTGGAGGTCGGTGACCGCCAGGGCTATAGTGGTGATAGTTCTGCCAACTAGCTGGCAGTACTCGTCACCTAATTTTGACCGCAGCGGTAACACAGCCGGGACCGGCGGTGTCCCGCCATGGCGGTCCTGCCGGTCGTAATCCGCCAGGGCAGCACTGCCATGGGGATTTTGACTCCCCTTACCGCCAGCCTGTCCATGGCGGTAGACACCGCCATGGAAATGCTGGTGGTAAGGGGACTCGGGGTACCTCTGGGGGCCCCTGAACTGCCCATGGACTTGGCATGGGCAGTGCAGGGGCCCCCAGGCATAGCCCCATCATGCATTTCACTGCCCGAATTTCGGGCAGTGAAATGCGCAACGGATGCTACTGCACCCGCTGCACATCTGCATTGCCAGCGGCTCTATTACTGTTACCATCCGCTGGCCCAGCGGAAAAATCGAAATAGGGAGCCAGACATACCGCCAGCAATGGCGGTATTCTGGCGCCTGCAGCCTAGGTGGTCTTCTGGGAAGACCGCCAAGGTTGTAATGAGGGCCTAAGTCATAAGGTAGAACTTTGACAGAGGCCTCTCTCACTGTAGCTGAGCAGGGCTCCATCATGGTCGGCCTCCAATTTTGACTTAACCACGGTCGAGTGTGACCAGATGTCCGGATTGGTGCTTTTAGTTTCTATGAGCTAAAAACATTTAGACCCTCATTACAACCGTGGCAGTGAATGCGGACTACCGCCGTGCTGATGGCCGCCAACATACCATGCCCGCGGCGGTATCCCGCCACGGGTATTATGACCCACACTGAGAATTCCGCCACAATACAGACACCAACACACGTCCGCCAGCCCAAAGGTCAGTGATAAACTGGCGATAGCAAAACCCACACCATTACGCCAACAGGATTACGCCCACAGTATCTCGACCCATGAATCACTGCAGCGGTCTTTCAACTGCGGTAAACCAACGGCGCTACACACCGCTGCGCTCAAAATACACACACATTTACAAAACTACACCACATTGGCAATTCAAACTACACACACCTGACACACATACACACACCACCCACACCACTATAAAACACACACGCACATTACCCACAACCCCTTACAGCGAAAAAAACGATAGCACACAGAGAGAGAGAAGCCAGGAGCACCCACTCAATCAGAGGCACAGAACACAATCACCCATACACCATCCACGCACATCCCAGCATACTCCCCAATACATCACCCCACACATCCTCACACATATCACTCGCCCCACATCCATGGCACCCCAAAGACACCCCAGGTTTTCTGAGGAGGAGCTAAGGATCATCTGGGTAGAGCCACAGCTATTCGGATCACAGGTGCAGCAGACATCCATTGCAAGGAAGATGGAGCTATGGCGGAGAATCGTGGACAGTTTCAATGCCGTGAGACAGCACCCAAGAAGCAGGGATGAAGTCAGGAAGAGGTGGAATGACCGACGGGGGAAGGTGCGTTCTGTGGTAGCAAGACACCAGGTAGCAGTACAGAGGACTGGCGGTGGACCCCCACCTCCTCCACAACAACTAACAATATGGGTGGAACAAGTCTTGGTGATCATGCATCCTGAGGGCCTTGCAGGAGTAGCAGGAGGACTGAACTCTGGTAAGTCAAATCTTAACTACTGTATCCCCCACCCTACCTGCATGCCATCACATATCCCCACCCTTACCCTCACTCCCATCACTCCATAACCTCACACATACCCCACCATCACAACCCACCCATCCCAATACCAAGCCCTGCACGCAACACTAATGCATGGACCACCATCACAGACCTGCATGGACACCCATCACCACAGCATGCCCAGTAGAGAGACTCACCCAGCTCACAAAATCACCACTCACACAAGGCCAAGCTGACAGGGAAATCACCATCATACAGGGAAACACACCCATGCACAAGATGGCACACGCAGATACACTAACACTGCATTTGCATCCCCACAGGACCCATACTTAACGTCACCGGAGAGGAGGTGCCAGCTATATCCAGTCCCCCCACAGAAGAGGCCCACAGTGACGACAGCAGCTCTGCACGCCTGGATCAAGATGACCAACCTGACCCATCCGGGACCTCTGGACTGTCGGTTCCCCTGCCACAGTCCCAACCCACCACAGATCCTCACCTCTCAGGAAACACCAGCACAGCACCCACCCAGCGGACCCATGCCACTGTCCCCAGGACACGTCAATCAGCAGTATGTCCACCACTAGAGGGACCCCAGGTAACCCCACAAACCCAGGACGATCAGGAACCTGGGGTCAGTGGCAGTGGGCACACGGTTCAGGGGGCAGAGGCACAGGACAACAGGGAAGCTGGGAGGACTGCTGTGCGACAAGGGGAGGACAGGCCCAGGGAACCCACTCTCCACGTGGCACTCTCCAACATCCTAGGAGCATACCACCATTCCCAGGAGACGATGGGCCAGATACTGGCCAAGTTGCAGGAGACCCAGCAGCTGCAGGAGGGACAGTACTTGGGTATCAGGGATGACCTAACAAAAATCAATACACCATCCTGGTCACCATTGAAGGGGGGCTGGCTGACATGGGCAAGACCATGAGGGAGGCAGTGGCACAACAACAGGCACCTGACAATAGCCAAACCGAGGGGGACAGGGGGCCACGCCACAGGACCAACAAGCCACCAGCACCCCACCCCCTGCAAAAGGATAACCACCCCGCAAACGGTCCCTGCGATCCAGCCAGAAGCCAGAGAACATTGCCAAGACCCCTGCCAGGAAATAAGACTTTCCTGATTGTCACCCTTGTACCCCACACTATCACCCTGTCTACCTTGAACTGCCATTACTCCACTTCCTATGCCCCATTGGACAATGCACCTGTGGTACCAAGAGACTGGACTCTACCCTGAACTTTACTCCACCATCAGCCCAGCCCCCTCCTTATAAGCACCTAAATAAATACCCTTGGAACAAATTCAAAACTGGAGTCTGTCAAATGATTCACAAATATATTAGTACTACATTATCAAAGCATAGCAACTCAGAAGAACAGTGATAATACTTTAGGATGACTTTTGGTGGGCAGCAGTACACATAGCAGGACCCAAAGTGGGGCACAGAGATCTGAAAATAGAGATGCCAAAGGGTACAGTCAGTGGCCACAGACATAGGGAAACAGGCTGCCTTGTACAATGTCCAACAGATAATTGAAATGTTAAGTGAAGTTACAGTGTCTTACCTGTGTGTTACTGGAAGTACTGCCGAATAATATTAGTTCTGTTGTCAACATCTTTTTCCTCTGCCTCCTCTTCCTCACTGTCCACAGGCTCCACTGCTGCCACAAGACCATCTCCAGACACATCCTCCTGCAGAAAAGGCACCTGGCGTCTCAAGGACAGGTTGTGCAACATGCAACATGCAATATGTAACGATGATCTGGCACACCTTCTTGGGTGAGTAGTACAGGGATCCACCTGTCAGATGGAGGCACTGGAACCTTGCCTTCAGGAGGCCGAAGGTCCTTTCTATAACCCTCCTTGTACACCCATGTGCCTCATTGTAACGTTGTTCTGCCCTTGTCCTGGCATTCCTCACTGGGGTCAGTAGCCATGACAGGTTGGGGTAACCAGAGTCACCTTCAAATATCGAGGGACAACTGTTATACACACACTAACCCTTAGGGACAAACTCATACCCAGACACCTACTCATAGTGTGTGGGGACCTTTGGCTCACCTATTAGCCACACCCGGTGCCTCTGGAGTTAGCCCATCACATATGGGATGCTTCTATTCCTCAAGATAAAGGCGTCATGCACAGAGCCAGGATATTTGGCATTCACATGGGAGATGTACTGGTCCGCCAAACACACCATCTGCACATTCATAGAGTGATAGCTTTTTCTATTCTTGAACACTTGTTCATTTCTCCGGGGGAGGGACAAATGTCACATGTGTACCATCAATGGCACCAATGATGTTGGGGATATGTCCCAGGGCATAAAAGTCAGCCTTCACTTTGGCCAAATCCTCCACCTGGGGGAACACGATGTACCCGCGCATGTGTTTCATCAGGGCAGACAACACTCTGGTCAACACGTTAGAGAACATTGGCTGAGACATCCCTGATGCCATGGCCACTGTTGTTTGGAAGGAAGCACTTGCCAGGAATTGGAGCACTGACAGGACCTGCACTAGAGGGGGGATACCTGTGGGCTGGCGGATAGCTGACATCAGGTCTGGCTCCAATTGGGCACACAGTTCTTGGATTGTGGCGTGATCAAGTCTGTAGATAATGATAATGTGCTTGTCCTCCATTGTCGCAAGGCCCACCAGGGGTCTGTACACCAGAGGATGCCGCCATCTCATATTCTGCCTCAGCGGTTGAAGCCTATGGAAGAAAACGGTGAGCAGAGGATCATATTCACACATATATTGCCCTAATGATGATTTGTTTACTTTGCAGAAACAGTATGTGAACTCGAGAGTCAGTTTATGTGCCAATGTCTGCTGTGACGCAGTTCGGTGCCATGCCCTGTGCCCTCCTGAAATGGCGGCTGCCTGACCTGTGAGGAGGGACAAGTGGAAATTAGGTAATTGTGCTGGCGCTGTGACCCGTAGTTTTAGGCGGTCGATGACCGCCGCCCAAAATTGCATTGGTTATCACTGGGCCCTCTGGGTTCCAGGACCCACTGGCGATGTACGCCGGCGGTGATGGTACGTGCCGCTGCGAACGTCACCACCATTTTCTATCTAATCACTCACTTTCTACCTGACCTTCAACAGGAGAGGACCTACACTGCAAGTGCTGCTGTGACCTGTGTCTTGAACCGCCCTTGGCTCATGTGTCTGGGGAATGGGCCCCTGCTTTCACTGAGGAGGAGTTGGAGAAACTGGTGGATGGGGTCCTACCCCAGTACACGTTACTCTACGGTCCTCCAGACAAACAGGTGAGTACCCTGTGAGCATGATGCGTAGGACATGAATGTATGGAGTGGTGTGTGTGTAAGCGACATGGAGGGGGGCAGAGGGGTCCTGGCCTGAGTGCAGCATGTAAGGTGTTCAATGTATGTGCGTCAGGGGATTGGTGGGATCTGGTGGGCAATGAGTCTGATGGTCCGGACGGGTGACTAATTCCCTTTTCTGTTGTCTTTTCCCTGCAGGTAAGCACCCACCAGAAAAAGGATATTTGGCATGCCATCGGCAAGGAGGTGCGGACCCTTGGGGTCTTTGACAGGTGGAGCACCCACTGCTGCAAGAGGGCGGAGGACCTGTGATGCTGGGCAAAGAAGATGACAGAGGCCCAGCTGGGGCTGGCCTCCCAACAAGGAAGGGGTGCCCGTCGCACCATGACCCCCCTGATGTTCCGCATCCTGGCGGTGGCCTATCCGGAGTTGGATGGGCGCTTGAAGGCATCACAGCAGCCACGAGGAGGTGAGTACAGAATCTGAAACCTGACTTTGTGCGCGTTAGGAGGTACCTGAGTGGGGGATGTGGGCTGTGGGTGCCCCTAGGCCAGGGCGAACATGGCAAGATAGGTCCCTTGTTGGGCAGGCTCTGGAGCACTCCTACCCCAATAGCGTTGGTGGGCATCTACCACTGGTCAGGGTCCTGTGGGTTTCAGGTGTGCAGCTAATGGCGTTAGGCATTGAACCCTATGTGCTGGTGACTGTCTTAGTAAATGGTTGGGCATGGCCTAGTGCATAAGGCTGCTCCCTGTGTGTTGTGTACTCCAGCATTGCTGCTGGCATTGACCAAGTGTATCCTCTGTCTCTTCCCCCCCTTTTTGTTTTGTCACCTTGTCCTAATGTGCATTAGCATCATCTGCGGAGGAGCAGTGGCACCGGCGACGGAGGGAGCTGCATCACACATTGGCCTGGAGGCCAAATCCACTGAGGGTGAGGGCACCAGTGGGATGGAGGGCAAGGGGAGCACCACGACGGGGACAGGAGGGGAGACCACAGACAGTGACTGCTCCTCCGATGGAAGCTCCCTGGCGGTGGCGGAGAACTCTGTGCCCACCACAACAACAGGTATAGCCACCACTACCCCTACCAGCACCTCCCTCCCAGCATCCCCTCAGCATGTTTCCCATGCCCACTCACCTAGGAGGGTGGGCATTTCCTTCGCCCCAGGCACCTCAGACCCTGGCCCAGTCAGCCCTGCTGCCCTAAATGAGGAGCCTATTGACCTCAAGTGATCCCTCACTGTTGGGAAGTCAATCATACTGAATGCCATCCAGGGTGTCGAGAGGCATTTGCAACAAACAAATGCATACCTGGAGGGCATTCACTCTGGCGTGGCGGCCCAACAGAAAGCATTCCAGGCGCTGGCATCCGCACTGATGGCAGTACTTGTCCTGTGTCTAGCCACCCCCCTCCAACTTCCTCTACCCAGACCCAATCCCCTCAACCCCAGCCTATCCCAAGCACACCTTCAGACCAGCATTCACCCAAATCACAACACAAAAGTGTCTCAGGCAAACATAACCACCACACTTCATCTCACAGGCACTCACACAAGCACCATACCCATGCAATCACACCAACATCCACTGCCTCCACTGTGTCCCCCTCCTCCTCTTCATCCACCTCCCTCCCAGTAGCGTTTCCACACACACCTGCATGTACTACATCCTCATCCACTACCTCCATCACCAGCACACCCATCACAACACACCCCTCACGAGCAGTCACCACCCCCACAACCATGCACACGTCCCCTGTGTCCTCTCCCAGTGTGTCTGTGACCCCTCCTCCCAAAGTACACAAACGCAAGCACCCACCCACCCAACAGCCATCCACCTCACAACAGCCTCCGCTCCATGCACCTTCACTCAAACTCAGCAGACAGACACCTCCTACAACCGCTCCCTCTTCCTCCACTCCCAAACCCTCTCCATCTTCCCGCCCCAGTGTGTCCAAAAAACTTTTCCTGGCAAACATTGATCTGTTCCCTACCCCTCCCCCGTCCTTCCCCACAGCCAGGGTGTTCAGAACCCAGGCCAGCACCTCAGCCATCATGTCGTCATCCCCTGTCGTACCTGCAACTCCCAGAGGCTCAAAGGGGGCACCCGTCAGGCCAGCCAGTGTGCCACCGACCCCTGCAAAGGACCAAACTATTCTGCCACCTACCAAGGTGAAGAAGGGGACAGCATGCAGCAAGCCAAGAAGCACGACCCACCCAGCAAGGCCTCCTCCAAAACTCCAGCTGCCAGAGCCAAGGTCCCAACACCATCTGCCAAGGTGAGGAAGGTGCAGAAAAGCCAAGGCAAGGCACTTCAGGCGTCAGAGGCTGCAGTTGAGGGCCTGGTGGCCACCATCAGAACCGACAGCCCTGCCACCTGCACCACGGGCAGCACCGCCAGCATCCCCGCTGAAAGCACCGCCTCCTGCACCCCCACCTGCACCGCCGCTGACACCACTACTGTCAGCAGTGGCATCCCCAGTTGCCAGCTGTCGGAGGCTGCAGGAGAAGGGCTGGTACCTCCCTCCACCACTGGCAGCACCGGCACCACGCCCAGCACCGCCAGCATCCCCGCCGGAAGCACCGCTGCAAGCACCGCCACCTGCACCGCTGTCAGTAGGACCACTACCAGCAGCAGCAGCTACAGCAGCAGCAGCCCCAGTGTGCAGCCGTCCGAGGCTGCAGGAGATGGGCTGGAGCCTCCCACCACCACCGGCAGCAGCCCCACCAGCACCGGCACTACCACCAGTTTGCAGCCTTAGTTGCCGCAGGATGGAGTCTGGCCCTGCCTCCATGGACTTTCATGCTACCTGGTCCCTGCAAATCTCGTGCCTCAGATACCCAGGTGAGGGAATGTGAACTGCCACACCCCAAGTGCTGCATCACTGGGCACAAGGCCCCCTCCAGAACCAGTGGAGATATGCATCCACTCACCCTTTCCTTGGCGGGATGAAGCAGACTGGGCAAAAGTCCCCCTCCAGAACCAGTGGAGATATGCATCCACTCACACTTTCCTTGACAGGATGAGGCAGAGTGGGCACAAGGCCCCCTCCAGAACCAGTGGAGATATGCATCCACTCACCATTTCCTTGGCAGGATGAAGCACACTGGGCACAAGGCCCCCTCCACAACCAGTGGAAGAAGGCATCCACTTGAGAGACTGTGGCCTTGCACTCCCCAGGACCAAGCAGAGGGCAAACCACCCACTTGAGAGACTGTGGCCTTGCACTCCCCAGGACCAAGCAGTGGGCAAACCACTCACTTGCGGGACTCTGGCCTTGCACTCCCCAGAACCAAGCAGAGGGCAAACCACCCACTTGAGAGACTGTGGCTTTGCACTCCCCAGGACCAAGCACAGGGTAAACCACCCACTTGAGAGACTGTGGCTTTGCACTCCCCAGGACATTGCTGTGGGCATGTAGCCCGCTCCAGGAGCAGTGGCGTAGTACCATCTCCTGGCTGAGGTGCCCCCTTCCCCCATCTCCCTGAGGTGCCTGTGTTTACGACCTGATGCCCCTGCAGTGTTCTCTCCATATTGAGGCAGGAGTCAGTGTGGGCTTGGCCCATGATTTTTGGCCCAGTGGCCCACGGACATTTGTAAAGGACAATGTACTGCCTTATGTAGATATTGTATATTTTTGTAAATACTATTTTTATATTCGTTACGTATATCTGCCTATTCCTAATATATCACTGATTGGACTCTATTCCTTTTGTCCTTGCATTCTTCCAGTGGGTGTAAATGTAATGTTGATGCATGTGTTTGTGTGTATGGTGTTGTGGGTGAGGGTGGGGTTGGGGGTGTTGCTTGTTGCATGTGTGTGTCACTCTCTTTTTCCTCCCCCCTCCCCTGTGTGCTAGGTGTAGTACTCACCGTGGCCGTTGCCACCGCCTTTGATATTCCTGGTGTATGAGGAGGTAGACCAGCATAGGCAGGACCTGTAACTCGGGCTCCATGGCGTCCTGGTTCTTCGTTGAGTATCGAGAGATGAGTGGTTTCCCTTCCAAACACTGTTTTCCCCATGCTTTTGATGGCGTTGGTACCGCCCCGGAAAAGCTGTCGGATTGGCTGGTTGTAATGGGGTGGGCGGTACATTGTCTTCCGCCTGTCTGTTGGCGGTGATCGTGCGGTGTTGGTTGCTACTGCCGTGGCGGTCGGAGTGTTAAAGTGGCTGTCTATGTTGGCCGTGGTCGTGATCCCATTTCTTTTACTGCTGGCCTGTTCGCTGTATTACCGACTGCCAAGGTTGTAATGAGGGCCTTAAACTTTAAATATTAATATCTCTGGTTGCCCTTATTGGATTTCTATCATTCTAGTGTCATTTTAAAGATGAAAATATACTACTACTACTACTAAATATAATATTTATATTACTATAAATTAGAGTTGTTTTTTGAGTTTTCTGTTTAACTTATGTACTGTTTTGTGATTTTTAAATGCTTTACACACCTGTCTGCTAAGTTAAGGCTAACCGCTCATTGCCAGGCTGCCAAGGTTTGAGCTGGGATTAATTTATTAAGACTTAACTGGACCTAGTGGAGGTTAGTGACCTATTGCTAAGTGTAGGTACTTACCTGCCCTCACTAATGAGTTACCTTCCAACAACACCAGTTTGTTCTCATGGGGACTTCTAAGTCACTAAAGAAATCTCTCACCTCTGGAGTCACCATGGGTTCAATACTGTCTCCTTTCACCTTCAACCTCCACATTGAGGCGCTTAGTGCTACACTCACAGACAACAGCATCACAATTCATAAATATGCAATGATCCCGTACTCTACTTTAAAAGCCTCTGACATCTAACATCTGGAACACTGCATGCACATCATGCAGATGTAGATGTCTAACCATTAAGAGCAGTTTTTTCTCTGCAAATGTTACTAATAATGACTGAGGAAACTTTATGAAAAAAAATCCAATAATTTTATTTCTAGATTTAGTTTTTCTGTAGCTCTGTGCTCATTTTGTACTTATCAATACATCTGGTTATACCACCAATAGTGTTGTGACATCCATAGTAATAGACACAAAGTTACTTCCCCAGGTGCTCTTCTACAGGTGACACCATCTAAAGGGGAAGACATAATCAGAATTTTATATTTCTCCTGGAGTATTTCTGGGGAATGGACCACTTCCAATTGGTTAGTTTTAGCAGCAACCCAGAAGGCAATTTTGTTACACTTTAAAGGCACTTTTCCCATAACAGTGATTATAATATGTGAGGTAAGGGCTTGTGTGGCAACCTATTCCATTGTTGCAGGTCCTACAGGAACTGTCCTGCCTGCTATTATCTGCAGTACACATTGGGGGTCATTCCAACCCTGGCGGTCAATGACCGCCGGGTTGGAGGACTGCGGGAGCACCGCCGACAGGCCGGCGGTGCTCCCAAGGGCATTCCGACCGCGGCGGTAAAGCCGCTGTCGGACCGGCAACACTGGCGGTCTCCCGCCAGTGTACCGCCGCCCTTTGGAATCCTCCAAGGCGGCGCAGCTAGCTGCGCCGCCGAGGGGATTCCGACCCCCCCTACCGCCATCCAGTTCCCGGCGGTCCGCCCGCCGGGAACCGGATGGTGGTAGGGGGGGGTCGCGGGGCCCCTGGGGGCCCCTGCAGTGCCCAATGCCACTGGCATGGGCACTGCAGGGGCCTCCGTAAGAGGGCCCCTACAAGTATTTCACTGTCTGCTTGGCAGACAGTGAAATACGTGACGGGTGCAACAGCACCCGTCGCACCTTCCCACTCCGCCGGCTCGATTACGAGCCGGCATCCTCGTGGGAAGGGAGTTTTTCCCTGGGCTGGCGGGCGGTCTTTTGGCGACCGCCCGCCAGCCCAGGGAAAAACTTAGAATACCCTCCGCGGTCTTTCGACCGCGGAGCGGTATTTCGGAGGGGGGAAGTCTGGCGGGCGGCCTCCGCCGCCCGCCAGACTTGGAATGACCCCCATTGTCTGAGCCGTCAATACAAGACTTCTTTCTCATTTAATAAACCTACTACTGCCCTAGTCTGTAGGATTTTTGGATTAGAAAAAGGCCTATTCCTGGCCAGGTTGTACCATTGTTACTTAGAGGACCCATTCTGACATTCTAATATGTACATTTTAAGTAACCACCAGACTTGTTTGGGTGTTCTTGGTAGGGCAAACTGACCTTCAAGTCATAGTATGTTTAGCATTCTATTGTGTAGGGAAGGCTTCAGCTTTCTATGGGTGGAAATGCCCATTTTTGCATTTATAGGGTCAAACTCCAACCATGAGTAGAAAAACACTCAAAGGCATATGCAGCGTGTGCATGTACAACAAAGGTAACCACACCCCCTGCATCAGAACACTTCTGACTTTGAGATATTGTGTAACTGCTGTCCTATAATTTACTCTTATCTCAATAGATAAGATAATGCCATTCTAATAAACAAATCCAATAAATGCGAGGCACAAATGTACAAACCACAGAATGAGTTAAAACCCTTTAAAAGTCAAACTTGCAAACCTACAGTAAACACAGGATTCCTAGTAAACCTGAAAGGGGAACATATTTCATCAGACATCTCTGTATGTATGTAATAATAGTTCTATTCTAAATGTGTCATCAGAAACTACTGAAGAATTACTATAATCTGAGCGCCCCACACTGGGTGCTAATTGTCACAATCTGGGCTCCACCCAGAATTGCAGAGATCGGATCGCTAACCTCCTGATCTATGAAATTAGTTCAATGTAGCAATACAAATTAGAATTTCAGTTGAACTGTGACCAGCACAAAACCCACTGAGAGAGACTGTTTAGAAAGTGTTTTCTATTTAGGGATCAGTCCCACTAGAGGGGATCAGGGACACCGTGAAACTCCAAACCCTCTTTTGTAAACTAGTAACACACTCAAAATAACACTAAGAAACAGGATGATAATTACATTTTTAATTCTAATACCCAGTTCTTGTACATAGAAGATGAATAGTATCTACACTGAATGATTAAATAAATGCAACAGTATGTGTTACAACTGAGTAGACATTGGCCCTCATTCTGACCTTGGCGGGCGGCGGAGGCCGCCCGCCAAAGTCCCGCCGTCAGGTTACCGTTCCGCGGTCGAAAGACCGCGGCGGTAATTCTGACATTCCCGCTGGGCTGGCGGGCGGCCGCCTTCAGGCCGCCCGCCAGCCCAGCGGGAAAGAGGCTTCCACGATGAAGCCGGCTCGGAATCGAGCCGGCGGAGTGGAAGCTGTGCGACGGGTGCAGTTGCACCCGTCGCGTATTTCACTGTCTGCGCAGCAGACAGTGAAATACATTTAGGGGCCCTCTTACGGGGGCCCCTGCAGTGCCAATGCCAGTGGCATGGGCACTGCAGGGGCCCCCAGGGGCCCCGCGACCCCCCCTACCGCCATCCGGTTCCCGGCGGGCGGACCGCCGGGAACTGGATGGCGGTAGGGGGGGTCGGAATCCCCTCGGCGGCGCAGCTAGCTGCGCCGCCTTGGAGGATTCCAATGGGCGGCGGTACACTGGCGGGAGACCGCCAGTGCTGCCGGTCCGACCGCGGCTTTACCGCCGCGGTCGGAATGCCCATTGGAGCACCGCCGGCCTGTCGGCGGTGCTCCCGCGGTCCTCCAACCCGGCGGTCATGGACCGCCAGGGTTGGAATGACCACCATAGTTAGGTCCACGCTTCCATAGGTCATGGATTTTTTATTTTGTTTTGCTAATTACTTTGGTGTCTTTTGAGGATCCTTCACAAAACTTTCCAAAAAATGTCTTATCTACATCAGCCACTTCCTGGAAAGTTTCCGGCTATCTATCAAGCAGGAGCCATGAAAAAGTGGATGAGGGGGAAAATAAGTTTTCCCCATGCAATTTTCCATGGGAAATCTGGACATAACTGTAGCCAAAACACCTGAGCGGAATTACACCAAATTTGTCAGAAAGCTACATCTGTATCCAGAAAGCATGTTTTTTTGTGATTTGGTGTAATCCATTCAGTAGTCTCTGAGCAATAAGGGGGCATATTTACATGCCCCTTGGGCTGCCTTAGTGCCATCATGTCATCATTTTTAAGGAGACCTTTCCCGCACGCCTGCATTTGGTACTTTGCAACCCCTTGCTCCACATTGTGCCTGCACCAGGCATAATGAATGCAAGGGGGAGCATTCTGATGCAGGGAGGCCTGGAAAAATGGCACAGTGAAATTTACTGGATTTCACTGCGCCATTTCTTCTGCCATTTTTAACACCTGCTCAAGGAAGGTGTTAAACTGACACACCCATTCAAATAAATAGGCCACCCGGTGCTTTGTTGCACTAGTGCAGCAAAGCGCCACAACAATTCTGATGCTGTTGTGGTAAAGACCACCATGGGTCGCCGTATTGTAAATATGTTGCAACCATGGTTTCATCACGTGGGGGAAAAGATATGCCCCTAGGTTTCAAAATTTGCCACAGAGATTCTGTGGGGACTCAGTCTCCTGTTCTGAAACATAGATTTAAAAAACCTGTAGGGGTTAGGGTAGGTGTACCCTGACTCCCAGGGCCTGGTCCCGCAGATCCATAGAGGATCAGCAATAACATTTGTAAAAAAATAATGGGCCGCCCTGGACTAAGCCAACGCCTAGATGGTAATTTCTGAGGTAGGGGGAATGTGTCTCCCTCTGCCTAAGGCATTAAAATGCCGAGGGATTATATACCACTGGCTAGATATATTTAGGCCAGTTGTTCCGCAGTGTAGGAAAGTATCCTCTTTCTAGCTTAACCCCACTTTTGGCTTGTTTGTCAGTGTGTATGACTGTGTCTACTGGGATACTGCTAATCAGTAGTTATGCTCTCTCCCTTAAATTATGGTTGTTGCATACTGGTAACTCAGTATTTCACCCACAATTGGCATTCTGGTGCCCGCTTATATATCCCTAATATATGGTACCTAGGTACCCAGGGCATTGGGGTTCCAGGGGATCCATATGGGCTGCAGCATTTCTTTTACCGCTCATAGGAAGCCCATGCAAAGGCTTCTGCAGGACTGCCATTGCAGCCTGTGTGAAAAGGTGCAAGCACCCTTTCACTGTCATTTACACTGCACCAGGTCACTTATAAGTCACACCTATAGCAGGTCCTCCAGCCCTGAGGGCAGGGTGCAGAGTACGTGTGTGAGAGGGCACCCCTGCACTAGCAGAGGTGCCCCCACAACCTCCAGGAACATTTTCCTGGACTTTGTGAGTGCGGGACACCATTTTACGCGTGTATTGGACATAGGTCACTACCTATGTCCAGCTACCTAATGGTAACTCTGAATATAGGCATGTTTGGTATCAAACATGTTTGAATCATACCCCAAAGCTTTTGCAATCATTGACTGTATGATTCCATGCACTCTGGGGGCTCCATAGAGGACCCCCAGTATTGCCATTCCAGCCTTCTGCAGTTTTCCAGGCAGCCCCAGCTGCTGCCACCTCTCAGACAGGTTTCTGCCCTCCTGTTGCTGGAAAAGCTCAATCCCAGGAAGGCAGAAACAAAGCATTTCCTTTGGGAGAGGGATGTTACACCCTTTCAGCTGGAAATAGGTGTTACAGGCTTGGAAGGGGTAGCCTCCCTAAGCCACTGGAAATGGTTTGAAGGGCATATTTGGTGCCTTCCTTGCATAAAACAGTCTACACCGGTTCAGGGAACCCAGTCCCTGCTCTGGTGCAAAACTGGACAAAAGAAAGGGGAGTGACCACTAACCTGTCTATCACCACTCAAGGGGTGGTGCTCAGAGCTCCTCCAGATGGTCCCTGGTTTATGCCATCTCGGATTCCAAGTTGGCAGGGAACTCTGGGAGCATCTGAGTGGCCAGTGCCAGCAGGTGACGTCAGAGCTCCCCCGATAGGTGCTTACCTGTTTACATGACCAATCCCCCTTTCAGGGCTATATAGGATCTTTCCTTTGGGTGGTTCTTCAGATTCGGATTGCAAGACTCCAGCAGGAATACTCTGCATCCTCTATTTCACCTTCTCACTGAAGAAACTGCATATGGACCTTCCAGGAACTCTACAAACTGCAACAAAGAAGGGATGATGACTTCTGCAACATTGTGGGGGTCATTCTAACTCTGGCGGGCGGCGGAGGCCGCCAGCCAGAGTTCCCCCCTCCAGAATACCGCACCGCGGTCAGTAGACCGCTGCAGTTATTCTGTGTTTCCCGCTGGGCTGGCGGGCGACCGCCAGAAGGCCGCCCGCCAGCCCAGCGGGAAACCCCCTTCCCACGAGGAAGCCGGCTTCAAATGGAGCCGGCGGAGTGGGAAGGTGCGACGGGTGCAGTTGCACCCGTCGCGAATTTTAGTGTCTGCTAAGCAGACACTGAAATTCTTTGTGGGGCCCTCTTATGGGGGCCCCTGCAGTGCCCATGCCATTGGCATGGGCACTGCAGGGGCCCCCAGGGGCCCCACGACACCCCATACCGCCATCCTGTTCCTGGCGGGCGAACCGCCAGGAACAGGATGGCGGTATGGGGTGTCTGAATCCCCATGGCGGCGCAGCAAGCTGCGCCGCCATGGAGGATTCAGCAGGGCAGCGGAAAACCGGCGGGAGACCGCCGGTTTTCCTGTTCTGACCGCGGCCAAACCGCTGCGGTCAGAATGCCCTGCGGGGCACCGCCAGCCTGTTGGCGGTGCTCCCGCCGACCCTGGCACCCCCTGTATCTTCAGCTTCTGCCAGCAACTGCAACTGTTTCCCAGTCGTGCATCCTCAGAGGACTGCCTGTCTTCAGCTTGCACCAGAAGAACGAAGGAATTTCCTTTGGAGTGAACGAGTCACTCCCCTGCTTCAGCAGGCACCTCTCTGCATTGACAACCGACAGCGTCCCCTCTCCTGATGAGTTGCATGAATCCTGCATCACGGGTGGTGGACTGAAGTGGTCCTGATGTCCTGTCATCCTACTGTCCAAGTTTGGTGGAGGTAATAGCTTGCCTCCCCACACAAGACAGTACCCCTGTGTGCAATGTGTCTTGCAGTTGCCAAGGCTTGCTGGCATCCTTCCACTCAGTTCTTCGTGCACTGTTCAGCTCCAGCCCACAGCGCTCTATCCTGCGACACACATCTTCCGGAGTCGTTCTCCGGCGGCGTGGGATCCTTTGTTGTAGTGCTGCATGGGCCTCTTTTTGCACTTTCTTTGCCCCCGTGCTGTGGGACTCCTGTGCATACTGCCTGGTCTTCTGTGGGCTCTCTGCATCCTGGGTAGAGTCCACCTGGTCCTTTCTTGGTCCCGGGCAGCGCCATTTTCCACTAACCATGAGCTTTGCGTGTGCCAAGGTTTGTTGGCGGAATCCAGCAATGCATACCAGACTGCAATCCTCCATCCGCCATGGGACATCATCTGAACCAACCAGGAACCAGCATCCATCTTCTTGGGTGCAGTACTGACTATTGTTCCTCACCTGTGGTTCCTCTTTTGCACCTTCATCTGAGTTAGCAGGGGCTCCTGTTCTCCCTGGACTTTTCTGTGCTACTTGACCTTGGTCCCCTTCTTCCACAGGTCTTCAGATCGAGGAATCCAATGTTGGTGTCTTGCAGTCTCTTCTGGTTCTTGCATTATCTTCTTTCTCATGTTCTTGTATGTTCTAGGGAAGTTACTGTGATTTACTCCTGCTTTCCTGGGCTCTGGGTTGAGTTCTATTACTTACCTTTGGTGTTTTCTAATACTGCCAGTGCCCCTCTACACAGAACACTTGTATAGGTGAGAAATCGACATTTGCATTCCACTTTATTAGTATATGGTTTGTGTTCCCCAGGCCCATTTATAATTATTTTGATTTTCACTTTTTGCACTGTTTTCTAACTATTTTTACACCTGTTTTTGCATACTAGTGTGTATAATTTGTGTATTACTAAGGGAGTTTGGTGTCTATGGTATTTTTGTTATTTGTGTCACCAAATAAAGTACCTTTATTTTTGTAACACTGAGTATTTCTTTCATGTGTGTGAGTACTGTGTGACTACAGTGGTATTGCATGAGCTTTTCATGTATCCTAGATAAGCCTTGGATGCTCAGCTACAGCTACCCCTAGAGAGCCTGGCTTCTAGACACTGTCTACATTTCACTAATAAGGGATAACTGGACCTGGTATATGGTGTAAGTACCATAGGTACCCACTACAAACCAGGCCGGCCTCACACACACAGGAAAAGCATTGTTTGTGTTGCTAATAACTTTGGCCCTGTTTGATGGAGCTCCATGAATGTTTCCAAAAACGTGCTACTTTTTTACTAGTTTTTGCATGGAACACTTCTGGGTGATCCATTAAGCAGACCCTAAGAAAAAAGGGGGTCCCTAAACACAAAATCCCCATGCATTTGTCATATACACAAGAGAGGCTACCACAAAACTTGCTGAATGGAATGACACCAAGGCCTTGATTTAAGAAGGCCTAGCGCCACATAGGCATCCTTTTTGTTTACGCTAACGTGGCGTTAGGCTTCCAAACTCACCACTTTGCAACACCTTGTGCCACATTATGCCTGCACTAGCCATAATATATGCAAGGGGTGTTGCCCCGTTAAGGCGGGGCATAAAAATGGCACAAAGAAAATTAAACCATGTTTTTGGGCCTTTTTTTTGCAGCATTTTTAACACTTGCACAGAACAGGCGTTAAAACAAGGCACACCGTAATTTATAATGGGCCTCAATGTGCTTTGCAGAATTAGCTTCAACATTTTTGATGCTAATCCTGCAAAGAGTCAAACTAGTGTCAAAAATATTGATGCTAGTTCCCTAACTACCACCATGATGCTCCATAACTTTAATAACAGTGCACACATGGTGGCTTTAAGGGGGTGCTAAGGGGCGCAAGAAAAATGGCCCTAAATTTGGCAGGAGGCTACATCTTGGTCCTATGAGTTGGTGTAAATCCCTATCAAACGATCAATCAGTTTTTATAAAGCGTGGCTACTCACCCATGAGGGTCTCAATGCGCTTGGGGTGGAGGGTGGTGCCTCATCCGAAGAGCCACGTCTTGAGGTTCTTCCTAAAGATGGTGAGCTATAGGCTTTGTCTGAGGATTAGGGCAGGTTGTTCCAGTTCTTTGCTGCGATGTAGGTGAAGAATCATCCTAGAGCAGTGGTTGTTGAGAAATTAAGGTTAAAAAAAATTGCATGTCTGCACTGTTGGGTCTGTGAGAAGCTCAAGAGACTCTTACAGGAGAGCCAATTTAAAAATAGAGCTTTCTGACTGGACCGAGTAGCTTTATTTCTCTTGGACCAACTTGCTCCAGCGGGAATCAGACTCCAGTGGGAGCAAGCGCTCTCAAAATTTTGCTGGCAGCCAATCCATGACTCGGGACTTAATCCCCCTGTCTTGAATTTCAAAAAAACATAATATGAGGGGGCACAGTAGGGATACCCTAACCTCCTAGGCCCCATAAGCAGGACCCAAAGGGACCCCGAGGGACAAAAACAAACAAAGTAATCAGCAAAAAATACTGTGATCCTGTGGGACTCCCATTGGATAAAAAAAAAAGGCATCCAGGCTGCATTCATTAATTATAAGCTCTGGGCATCCCATCCCGGTGTTGATTTGTATAAAGGAATGGGGGATCACATGACACCCCTCACCCAACCAATTAAAGGCCCCATGGATCCCACCCCTAGGCCATGTAGACAGTGGTGTGTGTCCCCCCTCCCTGCTTCTCTAAAGGCCCCGGGAAACCCATTTAAAAATGGGAAACGGGGCTATGCGGCTCCTCTCCCTGAGCCACTAAAGATCCTGGGGAGCCCACTCCCGGGACCAAAATTACTTAAAATGGGGAGAGTGCCACGTGGCCCCCTCACTGAACCATTAGAGGCTCTAGGGAGCCCGCCCCTGGGGTTTTTTACTTTAAGGGGGCCACGTGGCCCTTCGGTGAGTCATTAGTAGTCCCAAGGACTTCATTCCCCGGGTCCTACCCACATGCTATGTCCCAGGGAGCCCACCCTTGTGACATTGCGGTTTTGCTGTCCCCACCACTGTGGACAAGTAAACCTGTGTTTGCTCCTGTTTAGTGGGACCATTTCTGTATCTCCCACCTAGTAGGAGCAAATACAAAGTCTGCTCACTTTCAGTAGGAGCTTCAAGGAATGCCCCTGCTGGTTTGGAATGATGAAGACAGGGAAATAGATCAAAATATGTCCCCTGCCCAAGGGGAACAACTTAAATAGCTGCTCCCTCTGGGTGGGAGCAATCTCATCTCCTGCTGCATGCGGAGAATCGTCTGGGGCCACCAGGGCCTTAGCGCTCCCCACCACATCTCCCAACACATATATGGTGGATGCACTGGGTAGGTGACAGGCAACCCCCTTTGACAGTGCAGACCCCGGTGGTTGGGGTTCCCGGGGCCAGAAAAGAATGAGGGTGGGGGTCACAAGGCCCTGTTCCCTTTAATTTAAATAGTATCCCAGGGAAATAGGGTCCCCAAGGCCTAATAAGGCTCAACGAGGGGGGCCACATTGCACCCTACCCTTTAATTCAAATAAAGGGCTCAGGGGGATGGGGTCCCCTGCAGCTTAACATGGCTTGGAGGGGGGCACACACTCCACTCTCCCTTAATTTTTAAAGAAGAGCCCTGGGGGCTGAGGTCCCCAAGGCCTAACAAGGCTCGGTGAGAATAACCACAATATCCCCTCTGCCCTCTCTGGTTTAATTCATAGAAACAACCCTGGGTTATGTAGTCCCCAGGGTGTAAACAGACTTGAGGAGGGGTGCATGTGTCCCTCCTTCCCTTTAATTTTTAAAAAAGAGCCTTAGGGAATAGGATCCCCTGGGCCTAATAAGGCTTGAGGAGGGAGGCTGTGTGCCCCACCTTTCATTAAATGAAAGACATTGGGGGATGGGGTCCACAGATTCTAAGAAGGGTCATGGAGGGGGCCAAATAGCCACCCTTCCCTTTAATTAAAATAAACCACCCTGGAAGATGGGGACTCCAGGGCCTAACAAGGGTAGGGGAAATGGGCCACATGGCCCACTTCCCTTCAATTTAAAAAATAGGACCCAGAGAGATCGATTCCCTAGATGGAGGGAGGTGTTGTGGCCCCTCCTCTTTATTTTAAGTAGTGTCCCTTAGGGGTGTGGTCCGAAAGGCCTAACAAGGCTCTAGGAGAGAAGCCACATGGGTCCTCTCTGTTAGAAACTGGATTACTGGTTTACTGTGCTAGAAAAAGCCGCTTTGGTCATGGGTAGCTGCCACTTTGTGCCTAGTATTTGGTCAGGCTCTAATTTTCGGGTCCTCCTGAGTATCTTTGTCTCACTATATACATAGAGACACCTCAGTATTATATACAGAGAAATCCGTAGTACTGAGGATTTCCTCCTCAGCTAAGTAGGGCACTCTATCTAACACCGGAGGCTGTTCAAGCTTGAAATCTAAAAGAAAAATCCCCATTTGGTGTGCTTACCTCTGAACAAGTTTACCATCTACTATGGCGAATCCCCAACAGGTAGCAATTGCAGTCAATATGAGAAAACCCCTGACTGCATATTTATTGGCAAACGGCCTAATGGCCCAGGGAGGTCCAGTCACATTTGTGGTGGACGCACATCCAGCTTACAGAACAGAACTTTTCTGCTCTTGGGTCACATTTCCAGCAGTTGATGGGAACACAAACACATTTCATCACTATACACTTGCAAACATACCTGGACAATACAGAGCATATGCATATTTAGAAATACCTTTATCTTATCAAGAACATGATGATTGGCTTGATGGTGCCCTACTCCACACAATTTTACCAGTTAGGTTAGGTCCTCCAAATAATGATGGTCCTACCTGGCCTTTATTGGCCACTTATACGCCTCACCCTGCAGTAGCTAACTTAGCGGTAGCTGAAGCCGTTACTTATATACTGAGCTGACGGCAATATACAGACGTTTAGTACAGTTTGTAATGCGAACATTATATACAAACCCAGCACGTGCTGCTCCAGCACAACCACATGCAGTGACGCCACGTATCAATCCTGCAACTGGACATTCGATCATAGGTAAAGTTCCCGCCAAACAAGAAGAAATTCCGTTTTGGTTAGCTCAAAAAATAAATGCACGGGGAGTAGTATTTCCCTATACAGGACCTCAGGATAAACATAGAATACTAACGATGTGCTTGCCATTTGGGATGGTTCCCACAATAGATAACTGTAATACTTGGGCAGGGTATTTGCTGTGCTCTATACTACCGTAAATGGTACACCAATACTTGCCAACTTACCGGAAGTGTTGAAAAAGATTCAAGATGAATAGGGGGCTGCACCGGCCCTAGATCTGGGGATGCAATTAATGGGCAACTTTGCCACAGCATCCTCAATCATTTTAAGTGACCTTAAAGGGGAAGCGGTTTCATTAGCGGTGCGCATGCAGCTCCGGGATGTTCCTCAACAGGATCAAGAACATGAGCTGCGATAGAGTATTGCGGTGACCTACTCTAGTATTGGTCGCAGTAGTCTGGGGGCCAGACCAACAAAACCACAATTTCAGGGTAAATCTAATAAAGATGTTACCAAGCAAGCTCCTGAGGTTAACAAGAAACGCTGGGGTAAAAACAACAAACTCCTAAAAAAGAAAGGGGAGAATCTCCGTGTACGGAAATTCCCACAGAAGAGATATAGGCCCTCATTACAACATTGGCGGTAAAAGCCGCTTACCGCCGTGCAGAAGACCGCCAACACACCGCTGCGGCCGTGGAATTCCGCCGCAGCTATTATGACCCACAGCACGGAATCCGCCAAAATTCAGACACCCACACAAGTCCGCCACACCAAAGGTCAGTGATAAACTGGCGATAACAAATCCTCCACCGTCATACCAACAGAAATACGCCCACACTATCACGACACACGAAGCCACGCAGCGGTCTTTCAACCGCGGTATTCCATTGGCGGTACACACCGCCGCGCTCAAAATACACACACTCTTACAAAACACAGCCACATTGGACAATTCCAAATACACACACCTGATAAACATACACACACCACTCCCACACCCCCATTACAATATAAAACACACACCCACAAACCCCTACGACCACAATTACCGAGAGAAGGCCAGAGAGGGACACCACAAACAACTACCAAGCATCCACAGGCACACAATACCATCACCCACAGAACTTCCACGCACCTCACACAACACACCACTAAATATCACCCCACTTATCACTATACACCCCACCCCACACATCACCCACACCACCCCATGGCACGGCAAAGATACCCCAGGTTCTCTGAGGAGGAGCTCAGGGTCATGGTGGAGGAAATCGTCCGGGTAGAGCCACAGCTATTTGGAGCACAGGTGCAGCACATGTCTATAGGTAGGAAAATGGAGCTATGGCGAAGAATAGTCGACAGGGTTAACGCAGTGGGACAGCACCCAAGAAATCGGGATGACATCAGGAAGAGGTGGAACGACCTACGGGGGAAGGTGCGTTCCGTGGTCTCAAGACACCAGCTTGCGGTTCAGCGGACTGGCGGCAGACCCCTACCTCCTCCCCCACAACTAACAACATGGGAGGATCAAGTCTTGGCGATTCTGCATCCTGAGGGCCTCACAGGAGTAGATGGAGGAATGGACTCTGGTAAGTCAAAGCTTTACTATTACATCCCCCACCCTACCTGCATGCCATCACATACCCCCACCCTCACCCTCACCCTCACCCCCATCACTCCTACTCCTCACAAATGTCCCACTATCACAACCCGCCCATCCCAACACCAAGCCCTGCATGCAACAACAAAGCATGGACACCCATCACTAAAGCATGGCCACTGCACATACCCATACACCCCCCTAAACCACCATCACACAAGCACTGGGGTACACGGTCACCCACCTATTGCACACCATGGCACACACAGATATAATAAACATCCTTGTATACCCCTGCAGGACCCCTACCCAACGTCACTGGACAGGAGGGTCCACACATGTCCACACCACCAACAGAGGAGGCCCACATTGATGACAGCAGCTCTGTCCAATTGGATCTAGATGACCAGCCCGGCCCTTCAGGGACCTCGGGACAGTCGGTTCCCCTCACACAGGCCACTACAGACCTTCCCCCCTCTGGAAACACCAGCACATCACCCACCCAGCGGGCCCATACCTCTGTCCCCAGGGCACGTAAATCAGCAGTGTGTCCACCACTACAGGGAACCCAGGCTAACCCACCACCCCAACAACAACAGGGTAGTGGGCACAAGGTCCAGGGGACGGAGGCCCAGGAACACAGGGGAACTGGGAGGGCTGCTGTGCGACAGGGGGAGGACAGGCCAAGGGAACCCACTCTCCACGAGGCCCTTTCCCCCATCAAGGGAGCCTTCCACCACTCCCAGGAGATGATGGCAACGGTACTGGCCAAGTTTCAGGAGACCCAGCGCCTGCAGGAGGAACAGTATTTGGGCTTCAGGAAGGAACTCAGAACCATCAATTCCACCCTGGGCACCATCGTAGGGGTGCTGAAGGAAGTACTCAACACCAGCAGGGACACTGTGGCACAACAAGGGGCCCCTGACACTAGCATGGACGATGAACTGCCCACCACCTCCTCCGGCGCTAGTGGACAGGAGGCACCGCCACTGGACCACCACACCAGCACCCCACCCCCTGCAGAGGGAGAACCACCCCGCAAACGGTCCCTGAGATCCAGGACAAAGACAGAGAACGATGCCAAGACCCCCACCAAGAAATGAGACCACCCTGAATGTCATCTTTCTGTCCCACTTTGTCACCCTGTCCATCCTCAAACTACCCCAGCTCCACTTCCTATGCCCATTTGGGCAATGTACCTGTGTGACTAATAGACTGGACTCTGCCATGGACATTCCTCGACCATCACCCCTCACCATTTTACAACCCCCTCCAATAAACACCCTTGAAGCACAAAACAATCTGGAGTCAGTCTGTGATTTCGAAATAGTGTATTAGCAATTACAGTGACAAAATGCTCTTTCAATAGTAATGTCAATATACCTATGTCACACAGCTCTAGCCCATGAGGAAACAAAGCAGATGTCACACTGTGGGACCCACATCTGTGAAATCGTAAGGGAAAGTGACAACTCAGTGACCATACACTGGGTGAAACCGAAAGACAGTAGAGAGGTAGTAGTGTTAGAGTACATGTAGTAGGCAGGTCTGTATTCTTACCTGTGTCTCACTGGAAATATTGCAGGATCACTGAGTTCCTGTTATCCATGTCCTCTTCTTCTGCTTCCTCGTCTTCACTCGGCTCCACAGCTAAATAACACCGCCATCTGGACCATCCTCCTGCAGAAAAGGCACCTGTTGTCGCAAAGCTAAGTTGTGAAGCATACAGCAGGCCACAATGATCTGGCACACCTTCTTTGTCGAGTAGAATAGGGATCCACCTGTCATATGGAGGCACCTGAACCTGGCCTTCAGGAGGCCGAAGGTCCGCTCAATAATCCGCCGAGTTCACCCATGGGCCTCATTGTAGCGTTCCTCTGCCCTTGTCTTGGGATTCCTCACTGGGGTCAGTAGCCATGACACGTTGGGATAACCAGAGTCACCTGCAAATGGCGAGGGACAACTGTTAGACACACACTAACCTGTAGGGATATCCTCAGACCCAGACAACCATTCCCACTGACTTGCTTCCAGGTGCTCACCTAATAGCTACACACGGTGCCTCTGGAGTTGACCCATCACTTAAGGGATGCTGCTATTCCACAAAATGTAGGCGTCATGCACTGAGCCAGGGAACTTGGCATTAACATGGGAGATGTACTGGTCTGCCAAACACACCATCTGCACATTCATGGAATGATAACTCTTCCGGTTTCTGTACACCTGTTCACTCCTGCGGGGGGGTACTAAAGCCACATGGGTCCCATCAATGGCACCTATAATGTTGGGGATATGTCCCAGGGCATAGAAATCACCTTTCACTGTAGGCAAATCCTCCACCTGAGGGAAAACGATGTAGCTCCGCATGTTTTTCAGCAGGGAAGACAACACTCTGGACAACACGTTGGAAAACATAGGCTGGGACATCCCTGATGCTATGGCCACTGTTGTTTGAAATGACCCACTTGTAAGGAAATGGAGTACTGACAGCACCTGCACTTGAGGGGGGATTCCTGTGGGATGGCGGATAGCTGACATCAGGTCTGGCTCCAGCTGGGCACACAGTTCCTGGATTGTGGCACGGTAAAGCCTGTAGGTGATGATCACATGTCTTTCCTCTATTGTCGACAGATCCACCAGCGGTCTGTACACCGGAGGATGCCGCCATCTCCTCACATGTCCCAGCGGACTGTGCCTATGAAGGACAACAGCGAGCACAGAGTCAACCAACTCAGAGGTACGTACCCACAGCTTACACAGAACACGAATCATAATCCGAAAAGTGGCCTGTATGGCTGTTGAGGCTAGGCCTAGGTATGTGTGACAAAGTTAAAAATTAAGCCATGTGGGCCCCTGAAATGGCGGCTGTCTGACCTGTAAAGTGGGACAATGGGATGTGAGGTAACTGCGCTGGCGTTGTACACCGTTGCGGTAGGCGGTCAAAGACCGCAGCGCAATGCTGCATTGGTTAACATTGGACCCTATGGGTCCCAGGAGCCAATGACGATGTACGCCGGTGGTGACGGTACGCACCGCCGCGGACGTGACCGCCATTTTCTATCTGTTCAATCACTCGATACCTGATCTTCGACAGGAGAGGACCTACACTGCAAGTGCTGCTGTGACCTCGGTCTGGAAGAGACAATGGCTCGAGTGTCTGGGGAAAGGGCCCCTGACTTCACATCGGAGGAGTTGAAGAAACTCGTGGATGGGGTCCTCCCCCAGTACACGCTACTCTACGGTCCTCCAGACAAACAGGTAAGTACACTGGTAGCATGCTGTATGGGCTATGCCTGTGTGGAGTGGGGTGGAGGAAAGATGGGGGGGGAGATTGAGGCGTGCATGAAACGACGATGAGTGCATGTGCCACATGGCAAGGGTAGGGATGGGGGCCAATGACTGTGATGGTGCATTTGGTAATAACTTTTCTTTCCCCCCTGTACAATTCATGTAGGTCAGCACCCACCAGAAAAGAGATATTTGGCATGCCATCGCCAAGGACCTCCGTACCCTGGGGGTCTACCATAGACAGAGCACCCACTGCCTTAAGAGATGGGAGGACATTCCCCGCTGGAGCAAGAAGATGGCGGAGGCCCAGCTGGGGATGGCCTCCCAACGTGGGAGGGGTGCCCGTCGCACCATGAACCCCCTGATGTTCAGGATCCTGGCGGTGGCTTACCCGGAGATGGATGGGCGCTTGGGGGCATCACAGCAGCCACAAGGGGGTGAGTACACTCTCATCCTGCTGATTTTGCGCGCAGTGGAGGTGTCTGGGTGAGGGAGGTGGGCTGTGGGTTTCCCTAGGCCAGGGCGAGTTTATTAGGCAAGAAACCTCCGTAAGGAAGGCCATGTGGCACCCCATCCCACCTGTTTACAGTGCCAAGTACACCTAGTCATGCTCCTGTGCCATCCATGTGTGCAGATGTCGTCCATAGCCTTGTAGGCCATGTCCCAGGGATTGAACAGTGGAGCCCAAGTGCGCGGCGTAGTGCAGGGGGCTTCTGTGTCTGTTGTGTCCGCCAACGGTAGCGGTAATGCATGCACTCAACATGATTTTCTTCTGTCATCCCCCCCCTTTTTGTGGTCTCCCAGGCACCGGAGCAGGAGGGAGCTGCATCCCACATGGCCCTGGAGGGCGAGACAACGGACTCGGAGTTCACCAGTGGGACAGAGGGCGAAGGGAGCTCCACGGTGGGGACAGGAGCTGACACCAGTGACACAGACTCGTCCTCTGATGGGAGCTCCCTTGTGGTGGCTGTAACATCTGTGCCCCCCGCATCTACAGGTACAGCAGCCACCCCCCTACCAGCACCGCCCTCCCAGCAGCCCCTCAGCCTTTGCCCGGTGCCCGCTCACCTAGGAGGGTGGGCATCACCTTCGCCCCAGGCACCTCAGGCCCTGCCCCAGTCACCCCTGCTGCCCTCAGTGAGGAGGCAATTGACCTCCTCAGGTCCCTCACTGTTGGGCAGTCTACCATTTTGAATTCCATCCAGGGTATAGAAAGGCAGTTGCAACAAACAAATGCATTCCTGGAGGGCATTCATTCTGGTCAGGCGGCCCTTCAGCAAGCTTTTCAGACGCTGGCCTCAGCACTGATGACAGCCATTGTCCCTGTGTCTAGCCTCCCCCCTCCAACTTCCTCCACCCAGACCCAAACCCCTCTACCTCAGCCTATCCCCAGCACACCTTTAGACCAGCATGCACGCACGTCAACACACAAGGGAAGCTCAGGCAAACATAAGCACCACACATCCCACAGGCACTCACGCAAGCATCACACACATGCAGACATACCAACATCCACTGCCTCCACTGTGTCCCACTTCTCCTCATCTCCCTCCTCCCTCCCAGTCTTGTCTACACTCAAACCTGCATGCACTACATCTACAGCCACTACTGCCATCACCAGCACACACACCACTACACCCCGCTCACGTGCAGTCACCACCCCCACTGCCATTCACAAGTCCCCTGTGTCCTCTCCCAGTGTGTCTGTGACGCCACCTCCCAAGATACACAAACGCAGGCACACACCCACCCAACAGCCATCCACCTCACGACATCCTCCAGCGCATGCACCTTCACCCAGTCACCAAACGAACACCTCCTACAACCACAACCTCTTCCTCCACTCCCAAACCCCCTCCAGCTACCTGTCCCAGTGTCTCCAAAAAACTTTTCCTGTCCAACCTTGACCTCTTTCCCACACCTCCCCCAGCCCGTCCGTCTCCTAGGGCCCGACTCTCCAGGTCCCAACCTAGCACCTCAGCCACAACATCTCCGGGACCAGTGGTGCCTGTAGTAATCGGAATCTGGAGTGCACTGGCCACCAGGACAGCCAGTGTGGCACGGAGCCACAGCACGGACAGTCCCCCACCTGTGAAGCATCAAAAGTTGGGCAGTGCCCGGCGGGAGAGGGGGAAGACTCCAGCCAGCAAAGCCGCTCCCAGGGGTCCAGGTGGGAGTCTGGAGTAAGCTGCGACACCTTCCAAGGTGGGGAAGGGCCACAAGAAAGTCAGCAGGTCTGGGAAGAGCAGCACGGCGGAGAAGACCGCCATCATCCCCGCTGCCCAGGAGGCCACCGCCATCATCCCCACTGCCCAGGAGGCCAGCACCTGCCCTGCTGCCAAAGAGGCCACCGCCACCAGCCCCGCTGGGCCAGACACGACCGCCAGCACCAGACCCGCTGGGCCAGAGAGGACCGCCAGCACCAGCCCCATTGGGCCAGACACAACCGCCAGCACCAGCCCCGTTGGGCCATGAAGGACCACCAGCAGCTGAGTCACTGCAAAGGACCCCGCCACCACAAGCACCGCTGAACAGGGCACCACCGCCACAAGCACCGCTGAACAGGGCACCACCGCCACAAGCACCACTGAACAGGGCACCGCCGGCACATGCACCGCTGGCCCATGAGCACCAAGGGCACTGACGCTACTGAGTCCTTCACGAGCAGGATGAAGCACTCTGGGCACCAAGCCCCCTCCAGAACCAGTGGAGAATGGAATCCACTACCTCTGTCCTTGGCAGGATGAAGCACTCTGGGCACCAAGCCCCCTCCAGAACCAGTGGAGAAAGACAACCACTACCTCTGTCCTTGGCAGGATGAAGCACTCTGGGCACCAAGCCCCCTCCAGAACCAGTGGAGAAAGACATCCACTACCTCAGTACTTGGCAGGATGAAGCACTCTGGGCATCAAGCCCCCTCAGAACCAGTGGAGAATGACATCCACTACCTCTGTCCTTGGCAGGATGAAGCACTCTGGGCACCAAGCCCCCTCCAGAACCAGTGGAGAAAGACATCCACTACCTCTGTCCTTGGCAGGATGAAGCACTCTAGGCACCAAGCCCCCTCCAGAACCAGTGGAGAAAGACATCCACTACCTCAGTCCTTGGCAGGATGAAGCACTCTGGGCACCAAGCCGCCTCCAGAACCAGTGGAGACTGTCATCCACTTGAGAGACTGTGGCTTTGCACTTCCCAGGAGAAAGCAGTGGGCAAACCACCCACTGTAGAGACTTGAGAGACTGTGGCTTTGCACTCCCCAGGATGGAACAGTGGGCAAACCACCCACTGTAGAGACTTGAGAGAATGTGGCTTTGCACTCCCCAGGATGGAACAGTGGGCAAACCACCCACTGTAGAGACTTGAGAGACTGTGGCTTTGCACTCTCCAGGAGAAAGCAGTGGGCAAACCACCCACTGTGTAGACTTCAGAGACTGTGGCTTTGCACTCCCCAGGATTGAACAGTGGGCATGTGGCCCCCTTGTGGATTTGGCGTCGTGCACTCAACCAGCTGAGGTGCCCCCCCTTTCCCTCCCCCTGAGCAGTGTTCTCTCCATCATGGTCGCGGATCTTGTATGGGCCTCACCCATACCGTGTGGGCCCAGTGTTCTACGGACTTCAATGAAGCACTACCTGGACTTCTATTCTTGGTGTATATTTTTCTACAAGTAGAAACAGCGGACATGCGTGTCTCCACACCTGGTAGGGTGTACAAAGTAACGCTATAGTTAGAAGGAGACATTGATTGCACAATAGGCGCAATCTTTTGGGATCGCGTGGTAAATATATATGATATCTTGTTGGCCGAACAAGACTGGCCACCCGAATTTGTCCATACCTGCCCATATGAGGAAGAAGTTATTAAACGTTCTTTGTTGCCCCTTGTTCCGGAGGAACTCGCAGAATCCTACGCCTTTGATTGGGCATTATATCGCAACCACGTAGGTTGGGACAAACAATCCCCCTACTATGTAATTCCGATTTAAAATCAATCCCAATCACAACCCCAATATTCAATAAAACACGATGCTAAAGCACCTGTGAGATAGATTAAGACACAACCGGAGTACCAGGGCGTAATTGTACCCTGTGTCTCCCCAATGAATAATCCATTGTTCCCAGTAGCTGAACCGGACCATTCTTACAGAATAATCTTGGACTACAGACACTTAAACAGTCATACAAGCACATATGCTATACAAAGCTCACATAGCACCACACTCATGAATAACTTAGTGCATAAAAAAATACAAAACAACACTGGACATTTCCAATGGTTTCTTCTGCCAAAATATAGTGCTTAGGAGTAGAGATTTAACAAGTTTCAGCACACTAGGCTCCCAGAAAACAATTCTGTTGTTTACCCCAGGAGTACAAGAACAGTCCAGGACTGTTCACAGCTCATGTGACTGCAATTTTGCACGACATTGATCCTGAAGCATTGTCCTATGTAGAGGATATCTATCTCATGAATGATGAATTGCTACAACATTTAAGACAGGTAGCGCGCATAGTTGTGGGATTTGCTGAATTTGGCTACAAATTCAACTTAAAAAAACCAAAAATAGCCTTCTTCAGCGTCCTGTTTTGGGGATATGAGCTATTGTGTGAAGGAAAGAGCCTAGCGCCACAATTCTTAGAAAACTGTGCACAATTACAACTTCCAAAAATCCATTAAAAAACTCCAATCACTATTGGGTTTCCTAAATTTTGGCAGAACTTACATTTCAGACTATGCAGCAACCATAAAACCTCTCCATGACTTAATATGTACTGACTTTTCAAGTAAATTTTGGACAGTCGAACATACACTCATTCTCAGAGATCTGCAGACAGACATGCTTGCAGCACAACATTTACACACAAGGGACAACAAAACACATTTGGTCATCAGAGTAATTGCTGGTGCCATTGGTTTCACCTATGTAACCTTTAATGACAGTGAGACCGTCCTGATTGCATACAAATCACATTTGTACTCAACAGTAAAACAACGCTTTGCTCCCACTGAGAAAATTCTCACTGCTGTTCAGATGGGTGTCATTAAAGAAAGACCTCTAGCCCATGTCAAATGGATTATTGTCGTTTCTCCCATCCCAGCACTCGAGGCTGCCACCAAAGCCAGCGTTCCAAACGCTAAAGCATTACAACCACTTTGGATACAATGGGCCACGTCCTTGACAGCCACTGATGTAGACTACATCTTTGACCCAAAATTACAAACTCAAGAATTTTTGCAATATGAACTAGAATATCCATTTCAAGCAAACACACTGCCTATTGATCAATATCAAAGAGTCATGTACACCGATGGCTCAGCGCAACCTGCAATTGGCACAAAGCATCAATGCTCCGCTGCTGCTCAGTCGTAAGTGGCTACATGTGGGATAATACATTTTTTCCCCAACATACATACATGCAAACCCTAGGGGATTGCATCGCACAACTAGCAGAGCTGAAAGCTCTGGTAATGGCACTGGAACATACGGATCCTGCACAGCTGATGCTGATTGTTTGTGAATCGTAATACTGTGCCCAGTCCTTCAAAGAATACCTGCATTACTGGCACCAGAATGGGTTCAGAGATTCTAAAGGCAACACCATTAAACAGACTCCTGTGGGGGAAAGTAGCAGATCTGAAGGAAACGCTACTTAATGTCCATGTCGTACATACACTTGGGCACCAGCACATTGGAATACATTCTGCTGGGAATACACTGGCTGATGAAGCTGCAAAGTTAGCAGTAGCCAAAGCCACTGTTGCTGCAATAACCCGTTTAGGTGCAAAACCGGACGAAGACATATGGATTGCCGTGAAAGCTACGGCTGAGGGTACGCCCTATCCAAAAGCATTTCCTACTAAATATTCCTACCGAATGGGAGGCTGCCTAAACGCTGAGGATAAGATACCAGGCGTAGGGGTTCGAGATATTCCCAACAAAGATATAAGACCAGAGTTGATTAAAACAGCGCATGAGGGGGTAGCATCTGCCCATGCTGGTGTGGCGGCTACAATATCATTGTTACAAGTCTGTTATTTGTGGCCAGGCCTAGTCAAAGAGGCCAAGCAGTATGTCCTTTGTTGTAGCATCTGCCAACAAATTAAAGTTGCCACTGCTAAGCGCCCACTGCAGACACCCCTCCTAATTTCCAACAAACCTTTACAATGTGTGTAATTGGACCATTGTGGTCCCCTAAGACCAGATAGTGCATTCAAATACATCTTAGTCACTGTTGACTCCTGCTCCAGATTTCTATGGGTGTGGCCACAACGCTTGGCTGACACTTGGACTGTTATTAAAGATTTGAGAGCCTTTATTGGTACATATGGGGGTGGGGCTTTCCACTCAGACCGGGGCCCTGCTTTCGACTCAAGGGTATTTAGGGACGCCATGGCTTAGGTGGGTTCGAACTCCAGTACTCATCTTCATTTCATCCCGAGGGAAATAGTGTTGTGGAGCGATTAAACCATGATTTAAAGCAATCCTTAATAACCAGAGTCTTAGGTAGGGGTCGTAGTTGGCTTAATCACCTGAATGGAGTCCAGAGAGCACTTAACAATCTGCCTAGAAGGTCCCTGGGGAGGTCGTACTTCATATGAGTGCCTGTTTGGAACTCAAATGTATGTTCCAGATCTTGATGGTTCTGGCGTGGAGGCGGAAGAAACACCCTTTGACATAAGTGAACGTGTCACTGTCTTACAGGAATTTCAAGAGTTCTGTGACGACAACACTTCTGCCAGTGCTGCCTCCACAGGAATTAAGGATGTACCTGTAACGCCTACAGGCTGGATTCCTAAATTTGGGGATCTAGTATGTGAAAAGGTTGCTGTGAAAAAGGGGTTTGGTCCTTCTTATCATGCATCAGTCCCAGTCCTGGGGATACACGGTACCAGAACTGTCATTCTACCACTGTTAGCAGGTACCAAAGAAAATAGCTTTGCCTCTATTGACAATGTCAAACTACACCATGTGGCCGATCCTGCACAGGCGACTACAAGGAACAGCCAGTAGCTCCTGAATCCCTCTCATTACTGGTCAAGAAGTTCTTCTACAAGTTGTAAGCAGCAACAATGATACCTCACTGAGCTTGGGGAGGGTGGAAAATGATCTTGCATTAGTTCCATTGACATCAAACAATACAGAAATAACTGATCGATTTGACACAACTTCGATACAGACGGATGGTGCTATTTATTCTGTGCCACCGCGGGTAACACCAACTCCACCTACAAACAAGGCTCCAGTTTTTGCACAAACTTCTTCTGGATACTTTGCCGACATCAACAACAACGTTTCGGACTAATTCGCCTCTTCAACACCTGAATTGTCAAAAACACGTAAGCTGATAAATTGGCTTAAAACAACTTACTGTATTGTTCCATGGAACTATATGTGGCTCTCCTTGACTGTACTGGCTTTCCTGCTTTGGACTGGATTTGTTATAACATTCTTTTTGTTAATACATGTTCATTTTCTTCCTGAAAAATCAACCGTTGAACTGGCGGGTGAAGTCCTAAAACCAAATTCTTCTTCTCACAAGGTCCGTAGAGACTTGTCTTTAGTGAACATTTCTGCCATACCAATTCCTGATGGGATTGTTTGGGATAAAGTAACATTTGATATATACGGCCCCACAGAGGTCATTCAAATACCATATGTGTTTAAACTTTCAATGAACTATATAATAATACCCAGAGTTGTTTCTGATGATTGGGATGTGAAAACAGTTGTTACTGTGATGACTGTATTTGAAAACGAAGATGTTTATCAATCTAAACAGAATGATGGTGATATTTTTTGCTATAATTATTATGTGCACCATTCCATCCACAGAGCCTAAAGACTGTTTTTAATTATACGGAATGGGAACATTGTCCGTCTCCACCGCAAGGGAGTTCATATTCTGAAAAGTTTACATATTTTTCTGGGTACGATGTTAAAAATGCTGAGTCATATTATTTTAAATTGCCACCTACAGAAAACATACGCATACTGTTGACAAATACGAAATACGAAATGTATTTATTCAGATTCCTTTGTAACCTGGTTGACTATAGAAGGCTATGAATATTGGCTGAAGTTGATTGACTTAAAAAGTGTGTGGGGAACTAGACAATGGCAAATACGGGGGAAGGAAGCTTTATTTAGAGCATGCCTGATACCTGTTCAAATTATATTTTTAAATGAAACTGTACAACAAACAAGTTGTTTAGGCTTAGCAAAGATTAAGGAATTAAACACGCCCAGTATTCCTGTCCCTTCAAAATTTTATAAATGGCAAAAATATATAAATGCAACAAGATCAGCTCGATGAATGTGTCTAGAATGGCACGTGTAATGTTTCACTGTCACATCCTGGTGGGTGGTTATTGTGGCCAATAGATACCAATTGGTGTCATACACATTTTATAAATAGAACTGGTAGGCAGGACCCACGCTATATATCATCCAAACATGCGGGGATAGTAACAACATACAGTGTAGGGAAACTGTGCCAGCAATGGTTAAAGAGTTTGTCACTAGATGCAATTAGAGAACACCTCAGTCTTCTGTCCAATAACACCGACTTACAGGACTTCGTGTTAGGCCCCAGAAAACAACACAGAAAGCGCTTTTTATATGAAGTATATAATGAAATTTGGAAGCGTTCCCAACAGGAAGCCGCTGCCCGGTTAAGGCAAACAGACCAAGAACATTTACAGAAGGCATTAGCTGTTGTAGATAATGGGATTAATACCTTGTCTGACCGGATATACACCTTAAATAACATTGTTTCTTCTGCAATAGACATTATACAAACAGATATGTCTTCCTTACATCATGGACAGAGTCAACTAAGGTCCATTATGCAGTTGGGTTGGACAATTCAAACATTGAAGGCAGGTCACATTCCCTAGCAACATGTCAGTGCAAGGGAGATATTTTCTACTTTTTATTTAATGCAACAACAACAACAACTAATGGCTAAGAAAGAAGTGACTTATGCCATGCCAAACATCGACAAGTTAGAAAAGTTGCCTTTTTCTGTGGCTGAAATACCATCTGCTGAGTGGTTAATACACGGAGTCATTAATCTGCCTATTTCCACACTACAATTCACATCCTGTTTAAAACACATTCCAGTAGGCAGATATGAAAGGTTGGGAGATAGTTACATCTATGAGGTGTGGGACCTACCCTTCTCGTACAAATGTCTAAGTGGAATGAAAGAAGTCTTTCTTAGCGGTATTGAATGCAAGACTTCTGTCAGCCACTCAATGGTTTATAAACAGCTGTCCTTGCATGGGGTCTGTAACGCGTTGCATAAAACTTGGCTTGTTATCTGAAGGGCGTTCCAGTCCCCTTGATTAGACCTACTTTCCAGGTGCTTTCAAACGGCAGCTATGTCCTTCTCAATGGTGAAGACTGTTGTGGGTTGCGAGCCGGAATAGTTTATGTTGTTTCGGTCTCTAAGATTATTACATGCTGCGGGAACGTGCTTTTTCCTGTCACTAGAAAAAAAGTGTTAGCTGATATTTGGCCCCATATTGCTACTTCAAATGTGAATTTTGAAAAGTTGAGCAGACTCAAGGCTTTATTGTTTCAAAAACATGTAGCTCTCACATCTGCACGCGAGACCTGCGCACTTCAGGTAGCAAGGTCGTCAGCAGAGATACAGTCCCTTTTAAGTACCAACTTTCCGAGACTCTTTGGTGAACTCGTGGGACGAATATTTAATGCGTCCAGTACTACTAGAATCGCAAATTTCTTTAAGACTGTTGGTTCTGGTTTCGTTCACACTATCTCTTCCATATTCAGTTTAATACCAACAGCCATCCACTCAATATTCTCCAGTTTTTAAGGGGGATTTCCGATTACTTTGGGTATAATAGTTGGCATTTTGCTGTTGCTATTTTTTTATGCGCAATGGCTGTCCCGCCGCAACATGGAGGAATAAGAGCTCTTCCATCAGCGCAGCTGTGTCATGAACGCATGATGCAGTATTTTGGAGAAACACCCCTGGAGCAATTGGAGTGTGACTGGTCCCTGTTATTCAGACCGGTTTTTCATTGTGTGCAGCCCTTGTTTTGGTGCCTCTCGTGCTCTTTCGAACATGCGCTGGAAGTTTGTCTTTCTAATCGGCACTTGCTTTCATTGGACACTGATCTGTTTATGTTCTCACTGAGGGTCTATTACCAGACATGCGCGTTGAGGGTGCGTTTGCTACTGGAAGCTGCTTATGAGTTGCCCTTCCTGAAGGATGAGGCTCTTACCTCATCATTGAGCACACCACGGAATGCTGCTGCCTTGGCTGAGGCTCAGGCTATGGAACACGACTGCTCTTTGGTCCTTCTCAGCGATGCCTTTCCAACATTGACACCTGCCGAAGTAGAAGATTTCCTGTCCTCCATTGTCCCGGAATCGATTGGAAATTATAAAACTGACTCTGACCATTGAAATTCGGTCCTTTTTATTCCACATGTTGACATTTTAAATTGTCCTTTTTTACACTCATGTGTCCTTTTAACTTATCGTTATTGACATTTAAAAAAAATACATCTTAGGTTGAGTTTTATTAGTTTTTATGTATATTTAGGCTTTGAACCACCTTCAACTGACAAGGGAAGGGTGTTGTGTAGCTATTTTAGTTATAGCTCCATGCATGTTATTTTAGCATACTAGGCCTGCCGCTGTGCACTTTAACCTAGATATATTTTATTCAGCTTTGTTTTATTATTGTTTCTATCTAACTGTTTTTGCCTAGGCCAGCACTCTGTTCTCACACAAGGCTTTCTTGCTCACTCTGTGCTTCTTCCAAGGATGCAGTAAGATAAGTTGCCAGTGAACGTGGAACAAGCTTTGTTTCTCACATTCATAGAAAAACACAAATCCTTACGTAGGGACATTTTCTCAGAACATCAGCTGTTTGATTATAAAAACACTTCCTTGTCCCCTACACATTAGAGGGAGATTCCAGCCAGAGAACCACGACTGTATGCTGATTGCTGAACGCTTCGCTACAGCTGCTTATGCAGACTTCAGGCCTTTGCTCAGGTATAGGGGATGATGTCCTCCCAGGGGAACCTGAAGGGCAGAATTAGAGTTTAAGACACTGTGCTCTATTATAACATCGGTAGGAATTAGTCTATTGATTCCAGTGACAATATGGTGGCGTTATTTCGATGCTTTACTCTCCTTGTCACAATTTTAATCTTCTCATGCTGTTTCGTCCTGGTTATTGCAGCCCATGCTTTGCTATCTGAGATGCAGTTGCTTCATTAAAACATTATTGAAACATATACTGCCTCTGTTTGTCATTGAGTATGTGAGACTAATGTAACTGAGAGAAACGGATGAGACCTGAGAGACCACGGTTTCACTGAGAAATCAATAATGTCATGCGCTCGGCTGCCCAATCATCCCTGCCCTTGGGTGGAGATGAGGCACTGATAGTTAGCTGGAGCAGAACCCGGATTGGAGTGACAGGTGTCACCTGTAGTGGGTCAGTTCAGTCTCCCACACCGCAGGCAATTCTGCCGCTCAAAATCCAGTAGTCTCATTAGAATAATGAGAGCTTACACGACAATAGAGTCTCAAAGTTGTTAGTGTCCAGGCCCCCTGATAACAAGGTTGTCTGGGCCAGAACTCCTTCCTTAATCTGTTGGGATGCATTGATGGCAGCAGCACAGAGTGTACTACCCTCTAGGGCCATGCATCCAGAAGCACCCAACACTGCCATAGCAGCCTGAGTGTTCTGATGCAATCACAAAAGACAAACGCAACGTGGCACACAGCCCATGTGCCCTGTCCGCTACACACTGCATTCACCTCTCTGGCAGGCCTTCTATGCCTAATAAACTATATTGTATGTGTGGGCATAGATGCATGAGCAATATGCCTCTACTGTGTCCTTGACAAACCTGGGACATAGTAATTGAGCAGGGCAGCCATTTTAATGCATGTGCTGAACACTGGTCAGTATGAGTTTCACAGCCACATGATGGCTACCCTGAACCCGGGATGTTTGGTATCAAACAACTCAGAATTATTAATCCAAACTGGTACCAGCATTGGGTTGATTACAAAATGTACACACTGCTCACCTTAGCATGGTATGGTTGCTGGCTGGTCAAAGCCTGCCTGCCACCACTAGACAAGATTCTGAGCCCCTGGGGTGAGAGATCCTGCTCTCTGTGATTCAGATCAAAGCCCTGCCTGGGGGGAGGTACGAACACGCCCTCCCTCAGTAATGTGCACCGTCCTTGAAACTTGAACCCCAGGCCTGCTGCTAGCAGCAGAAGGCGACCCCTGTTTCAAACCCCCATTTTTGGTGGGAGCAAAGGTGGGAAACCAGACAAAGGACAGGAGGAGTAGTCAGTCCTGGCTGCAACACCCCCAAGGTGTTGCATGATAGGTGACCCCTCCATTTCATTTTGCTCAATCCTGCATGGAAAGGAAATAGCTAATCAGGTATAGGGTAGTGACCTTAGCCCACAGGAAGTGGTCACTTAGTGGTTGCAGCCACCTTAAAGTAGATAACCCATTGGTCACTACTATGTACTCTCTAAAATGCCTACTAAATACAATATGTAGTGGACATCCCTAGACCAAGGACAAAAGAAGAACTGAAGTCCTGCTGCACCAAGAAGAGGTGCTGAACCTTGCCAGCCTCACCCTGAACTCGACAATCGCCGCTGACGGGTTGCTTGGACTTTGGACAGATCCTACAAACCCCCAGAGGACCTCCACTCTTCACAAATTGCCAGAGTTCTCCCTCCAGAGTGAAGGCATCACTTCACACTATCAAGGAACCAAAGACCCAGTGAAGGCCACTTCACTGACCGGCTGCAGACCAAGGAACCAGACAACACATCTGGAACAAACTTCGCCAGTTGGACCGTGAGGACAAACTCTGCCAGTGTGCCACATTTGGTGGTACTGCACCCTCCAGTGGCCAGACCGTGTGATAGCCCTCGGTACTGGTTACCACACATCGGACACCCAGAAGGACAATCCATTCCGTACTGAAAAAGGACCAGGAGGAAGCCCGAGTTGAGGTACTTCAGAAACCACCTGGAACTCCCACCAGAGTGCCCCTGCTGAGCTGTAAGCAACCCTCAAAGAGACTTGCTTCAAAGGGCAATTTTGCACATGCTCCTGGCTCACTGATTCGCTCTGCACCTGGCCACCCTGTACGGAAGATCCAGCTGTACCCTAAGGATCCCCTAGCCTGTGCGACCTTGACACCCCAAGGGGACTTACCGGACTTACCTTTAATTCCACCTGTGCAGCGCTTTTCCAAGTGGTCCCCTGCAGTGGCCCAGTGACTTTCTGCATCTAGGCTGGTCTGTAGTGCCCACTAACGACCTCAACATACTTGCAAAAGCAGACATTGATAAACACACTTCCTGATTTTATGTGCATTTATAAAGTATTTTTTCTATTGATTCCTATAGTGCGTAGTTATGCACAAAAAGACTACATAACTTAAAAAAGTACTTACCCAATTTTGAAAATCTTGGTCTTAAAATTTATATAAAAATCTGAAGTATTTTTGTAAATTGGTCTTGAGTTATTCTTTTGAATGTGTGGTCTCATTTATTGATACTGTGAGTAAAACAAATACTTTGCACTTCTCCATGATTAGCCTAGCTGCTCGACCAAGCTACCATAAAAATCACAACATTACTTGGTCTAGTTATCACCTCTGTAAACCAACGTGTGGACCCCCTGCAAAGTGTACCTAGCTTTGCACACTATATAGAGGACCAGCCTCCTACAGACTGGGGTGAAAGCCCTGGTCAAGCAGCAACCACAATCCTAGTCAGGGTAAGGCACAAGCAAACCACAAAATAACCTGTGTGAACCCCAGGGAGCTTGGCACTGTCATTCTTCTTTTAAATCTATCAGGTCTGAGATTTTACAATTATTTGCTCTAGGCCCCACACATATTACTCTCTGTGTCACCCCACTGTCTGAACTAATTGACTCACTTGGGCTTAGCCGTTTTGCAGACGCAGGCAGCACACATATTGGACAAAGTCTTGGCATGAGCAATTCATGAACTTCCTTGACTCTGTCACCAACTAGAACATTCACTAACCATACGATTATGGCTGATGTCCCCTTTTTTTGTCCGACCCTGTATGTGGATCTCTGACTTTTGACAGGATATACCTAGATCCTTTCTGTCCCCCTCTTTGTCTTGTAGGCAATCTGAGTGTCATTTTGGTCCATCTTCTGAGGGTCATAGAAATAAACCTCTGTCCATGTATTTACTCATGCTGAAGATCATTAGGAGGATTGCGTCGCTTTTGCCTAAGGCCTCTAGAAAACCTCTGGTGTATGCTCTGATAACTTCCATGTTATATTATTATAGTTATTCTTACAGACCACTTGACTATCAGGTTTTAAATGGTTCAGAAGAGATCTGCTAAAGGAGTCTTGGCCTTAAATAAATAATAAATAAGTGTTCTTTTAGTTTTTCCCACTTAGCCCATCTTTATTGGATGGCCATAAAGGAGCACAGTCTCTCCTAAGCTCTCTGTTTTTGACACAGTATCACCAATGATCATCTATCTAGCAACTACACAAACTCTCTTTTCGCCTTCTATAGCTCTTCCAGGACCCTTTGTTTCAGTTTTCTCCATTTTATTCTCTATCCATTGATGCAGGAAATCCATGCTCCTAAGCCTAAGAGTAGAGAAGTGTCTGATGAAATTTTGGAAAATGTAAAGATTTATTGATTCACTATCTTATTTTAATGATTTGGTCCAGACGTTTCCCATCTTTCAGAATTGGCCCAGGGCAACATTTTCTGATGCACTTTATAAAACAAACAGTCAAACTAATCAATCAATTAAATATTTGTTCCAAATCCATTCTAAAGACATAGGGCCTGATTTAGAGTTTTGAAGATGAGATACTACTGAATACATGTGGGATACCCTCTATATAAGTGCATTATTTCCTATGACACTGGCAATACGGAAGATGGCATATCCATCATATTTATGAAAAATATCCCATCTGTCAATCTCTAAGTCATACCTATAGAATGGCTACCTATCGGCAAGTGTATCTGGGTTTCATTTTTTGGTGTGTCAAAAAGTCATCTCAGGCCAGGCAAAGGCCATGAATTTCTTCAATATCTATCTGTGCACATACTCCAGGTTGGTCTTTTAATTCCTCCTTGATTATACGTATATTCCTGCTCACAATATGCAAGGCTTGTCTAGAAGGCAGCTTTATGTATTATCTCACTAACATGTTTTAGAATTGCCCACACTCTATTCTTCATCTATGGAATAACCATCTTGTATGCCAATATCTCTAAAGGTGTGGTGTTTCTCCTTCCTGTTTTTTTTCCTGTAGTATTAAAAATTAGCCCAGAACCTAGACACTCTTTTGAGTATTTACTGTGCTCTAAAACGAACTATGGTTCACTGATTCAAGAGCATAGACACATTTGTTTCATCTGTTGGTGGCTTCGCTAGGAGAGAAGATACCCTAGATATCAATTACAGTTCATGAGTTTAGCTCTATGGGATGAATTTAGACAATAAGCAGCGTCAGAGCAAACAGTGTTAGAATAATGGGTCACAGCATCTTCCTGGTCTGTCTGCTTTCTGTAGAGCTCAAAAATCTTTCAACGTCTTAGGAGAACTAATCAGTGCATCTTCCTAGGATAAAGAAGCTTGCCACACTTCTTCCTAGGTTGCTCTTCTTCTATCTTAAAAAGTATTGCTCTACTCATACCACAGCTTGATTTCCTGATATGTATAAAGTCACTTCTCTGTCTTCAGATGCTTTTAAGATATGGAACTATTGATGGAAGCAACACCAAATAATGTCTGACATTTGATGACAATCAACTATACTACATTGTTTAATTCATATGATGGTATTTGCAAATGATTGTTCACAAGTTAACTACTTAATGTTGTTTCAGTGGTTTAGCAGTTGGAATTCACAACACAAGCTCAGCGGAAGCATGCCAGTATGTAGCTGAAAACTGTAAAGCAAATATCCTTGTGGTGGAGGACCAACAGCAGCTTTTGAAAATCCTACAGGTAATCCTGTTACTTATTACCTCCATTGCCATGCATGCAAAATTATTATCTTAATGTTGCAGAAGCCTTGAGTTAGTGCAGTGACTCAGAAGAATTTGTCCTGATCATTTCCCCTACATGTTGAACAATTTTTAGTTTCCCTCTTACTATCCAGTGCATATATGGATGTCTCCTGTTCTGAGATAGTTTAATAGTCCCCGTTGTCATGTCTGAGAATTTACTACCATATTACATGCCTAAATCAGTACAAAATCATTGACACTAATCAGTCACACGTTTGCAGGCAATACATACAACTTGAAAAGGGTAGTGCCTTCCTTGTTTTCAGCTCATCTAACTGCAGGGTGGTTGACTTGAGTGAAATTTTAGATTGTACATTTGTCAATGATCCTATCAAAGGCTTTGTCACAATGAACACCACTGTCGGCCTGAATCTGTGCCATGATCAGAACATTGGACAACCTATAAAAAAAAAATTGGTATTAAGCTCATACGATATTACATGCCTGGCAAAGGTCAAAAACTTTCTCTTATCAGCCTCAAACACATTTACTCGAAATCATTCCTGGTGGGTCTGGATTATTTGGTCCTTGCTTCAATACTGAGGTCCTTTCAAAACAATAAGGGAGAATTCTATTTTTCTGTTTTGTTGTCTATCATCATCAACATCTCAGAGCTATTTGTTTGTTTTAAGTTTCCTATAATCATTTTACAAATTGATCCTGATTTCCAGTAGACACAATTAGATCTGGAGATATTTTAGTTTGCCCAAATATACAATTGCAGGATTGGTTGTTTGAGGCTTGCAGAGGAAAGGCTGTGACCTTATCTGACAGTGGAGCATTACATGCAGTAGTGTGCCTCATGACAGAGTGGCTGAGGATCCTAAACCAGTTTTACAAACTGGATTATCTAGCTGGTAAAATCAAATCTGATGTTTCTGTACTTGGCAAACGAGGGTGCAGAAACAAGGCATCTTATAATAGGAATGAGAAATATCCTAGCATTTCACTTTCCAACTTGTGGTCAGCCTCTTTTGTGCATGCCACATCCAGCAATGCACCTTATACATTTCTATGGCAACATAATTGCTTAAAAGCTTGTACAATTGGTATCAGTTACCATACTTGTTCATTTTGCAGAGCAACCCACTTCTATTTGTAAAAGATAACATCTAAATCATATCCAGCAGCCTTTAAGTGCCACAGTATTCTTAAAACTAGTATTTGAGGGTTAAACCCACATTCCTCTTCTATAATTGAATTTATTCCTGAAATGTACTGTGAAGCTGCTTCTTCTGTGTGTAAGCTGTTTATTATATTTCAGAATAAGACAGAGGGAATTTTATGGTGGCCTTTTCTTGGCGCACCTTGTATGGATCACTCACTCATTTAAAAGCCAAAACCAGTCAAATATGACACCTACTATTAGCCCATCATTTCTTGTATTTTTTGCATATGTAATAGAGGTATCTGAAAAAATGAAAACGTGTTACAGAAATGCATAACTGAAAGAAATGATTTTCAGTAATCAATAGGTGCTGTGTGAAGTATTTCGTTTAAGGGAATCAGTTTAGAGCATAGTGCAAGATCCAAGATGTATGAGGTCAGGGTCACCTTATAAATGACATTCTAAAAGAGAAAGCATGTTGAAGAAGACGTTTATCCTTAATCTAATGTAGCTGTAGAGTTATCTGAGTGGAGGTATAGTTGTGATTCTAGGAATACCAGTTATATGTGAAAACATTCTGGAATTATACCATTATAGTCTCTTGGCAAAGAATGCTATGTAAAGACTAGTGGGGAAATTGAGAACATTAGTTTTAATTGTCTTCTATATGCGTGGAGAATAGAAGCCATTCAAGACTGGAAGAATACCACAGATATTTGCCCTAACTCCATTGCTGGCCTTAGAACTCTGTGAACATTCCTCATGCTTGATGTGGCTTATTCCTAATTGCCACTTTTAACTTGTCTGAATGTAGTGGTGTGCAAAATTTTCACAATTGTCTTCTGCATGATTATGCAAATTTTTGACAAAAATTGGGAAATTTTGGGGAAAATACACAGAATTACGCAAAATGCAAATCAGTCATTTTGCACTATATAGTAGCTTAAGATGAGCCAATGTGTCAATTTGTGGCACATGGATTTAAACAGATCACCAAGAACAAGAGCCACTTGGATTTTGTTGTTAGCATGTGTTCAATGTACATTTTGACAGGGAATGGTGCTTAATTATGCGAAGTGAGAAACAAGCATAACATGAAATTTAAAAAAATCCAAAAATTATGTGAATTAAGCCTGTGTAATTTAAATTTCACCCAGGCCTATTTATGAGTCCATAGTATTTGGTGTAGAAAGTGCATCCAAAACCTGGGAGTAAAATTCCACTTGTGGACTACTGCACCACCCACTACTGTGCCATCCATTACAGTAGCATGACAAAGATGACTTTAGCCCTATCCTGTGTTGCATGACTACTGCATTGTACAACCAGCAATACTGTCTGTGAAAAATAACCCTTTTGGACAGGAGAATGAGTTATTTTAAATATGAATAAGTACCCCTTGTGTAGACTTTGCACCTCACAAGGCAGGGTGCATGATATGTAGAACATGTAGAAATGTGAACTTAACATTCCTTACAGTGACTACAACCCAAATATTTTTTTCTTTTCAAGAAGGCTCTGGCTGACCCATAGGGAATAATGTTAAGTTGGATTAGACATTATTTCTGCTTTCCCTGGATTTTCACCTGTTAGAAGCATGAATACACTGTTGCATAGGTTCTCATTATCCTAATGAGAGTACTGGATTTGGTCAGCAGAATCACATAGATCGTGCAGTATTAAATACAATTCCAGACCATGTGACACCTGTTGGCCTAACCTGGTTTTTCCCGCTAACTGGCAGTGCCTCACCTCCGCCCAAGAGCAGGGATGGTTGTGGCAACCGGGCGCATGACAAGTAAGACTACTCAGGGGAATCGTGGTCGATCAGATCTCGTCCCTTTCTCTCAGTTACATTAGTCTCACACAGGCAAAGATAGACAGAGGTAGAACATAGTTCAAAAAGGGTTTATTGAAGTAACTGCATCTTCTATAAAATGGCATTTATTGCAATACTTAGGATGATAAAACACACTAAAACCAAAATTGTGACAAGGAAAGTGAAACACAAAAACAGTCCCACCATACTGTCACTAGGAGTGATAGATTGATATGTATATATCTTTCCTACCTAAGCTATGTTAGAGCTCAGCATAATAAGCCTAATCCGCCCTTCAGGTTTCCCCCCTGGAAAGACATCATCCCTCATACCTGAGCAAGGAAGCCTGTGGACTAGAGAGACACCGACTCCATGTAGGCCAGGGTTTCGGCAGTCTAAGCAAGCAGCTGTAACGAGGCAATCAGCAATCATCATGCAATTGTGGTCCTCTGGCTCGAATCTCCCGCTAATGTGAAGGGGACAAAGGAGTGTTTTTATGTTCTAAGAAAGAGTCCCCAGGTAAGAATGTGTGTGTTTCTGTGAATCTTGGAGACACAGCCTACCACTTTTGCCGGCAACCCTATCTGACTGCAGCCTTGAGGAAATCACAAAGTGAAATGAATGTCCTGCTGTGAATATAATGCTTTCCTAGTAAAAAGAACAATTAGCTAGAGAAAATAAAACAACATCGCAAATGTGGCTATTGCTAGAAAAATAAAGCAATGCTGAATAAAATGTAACTGGGCTAAAGTACACAAGGGCAGGCATAGTTTGCTAGAATAACATGTCTAAAATATGGCTAAAATAGCTATACAGCAACACCACGCATTTAAATATTTATCAGAAGGCTACCTTAAGGGTGAAGTTGGATTATTAAGAAATATTAAGGAAAAGTAACTTTTAGAAAATGACCTTTCTCCTGCCTGAAGTTCCTCGAAGCAGATTTATATTAGCGCTCAAACAGTAGCCTATTTTATAATTAACCCTAATGAGATGTGAGAACTGCTCCCCGAGCAGAGACACTGACTGGGTGTGAGGACGTGTTTATCTCTTTTACTGGTGAGAAGACATACTGGATTGTGGCTAGGAACTTATTTTTGAAAGAGGACTCCACTGTAACAAGCATGTTAGGTGATAACTAGAATGCCCCAGCTTATGCCCTCCCAGTCAAGCAGGCACCAAACCCAAAGGAGGAGCTGCCCCCAAAACTGGTTTGAAGTGACCACAGAGAAGGGGACTGCTCATTATCTTAGCCACACCTTCGGGACAAGGGTTTACCATCTTGGGTTCTAGGAGTGAGGGGTACTATGGGATTGTTTACAGTAGGACACATATCAGCTGGTAGAAAAGTGGGTTAGATTACTGCTGGGAACCTTTACCCTGTTGGTTAAGGAGGGGTCACCCCCCACCCACTTGCTAGTGCCAGGCATAAAACTGTCATCTGAAGTCACCACCTTCAAAACATTTTCACTTGGAGCTTTTTCCGCCAAAACCAACAGCTTCAGCTGAGTGCATTTCAAACTTCATGAAGACTTTCTGCTGAATAATTTTGACTTCCATAAAAAAGATTTAGGGTCTCATTATGATTTTGCCAGTTGGACAGCCAGACCACCATTTTGGCGGCCCTAATAAGACCACCATGTTGGCAGTCTCTCAGACTGCTATATTACGAGCTATACAGGTAGGACTGCTGACTACCAATAAAAAAAGACCAGAAACAACCCTGAGGCCGGGAAATAGGCGGTTTGACCACCCGCCCTGACAGCACAGCGACCAACCACTGACCGTATTACAAGCCCAAAGTCGCAGTAACGGACACCCATGGTGGTCAGCCAGTGGAGGTCTGACCCACTGCATTTCATGGTCACTAAAGTAATACACAATGGCACATTGGATGGATTTGAAAACACCACACAGCTGACACACATTGCCACACTTGTCACCATAAAACATACCTTTTCACACACCACAATCCTTTGCATTTCAATACAAAACACAGAAGCCAGAGCTAATTATTCAAAACAGCCACACAGCTACTAGGCACCACTTTTTCTCACAGTTCTCTTTTCACACCCAGCACACACTTTTCTCCAGTCCCACCCTTTTCCACTTCCCCTCTTTAGTAAGCACTGTCTCTTTTGTTCCTCAAATTCACCTTGTCACATTCTAAAAATCAATGTTTTTATGAAGATGAGTTGAGAGTCATAGTGGATGAAATCATAAGGGTAGAGCCACAATTGTTTGGAGGACAAGTCCAGCATAGTCCTCTCGGTATGAAGAGTCTGACATGATGGTTGACAGAGTCAATACTGTTGGCACCACCCTGTGCACAAAGGAGGACATCCGGAAGAGCTGGAATGACCTAAGGGGCAAGGTCAATTTCCTGGTCTCCAGGCACTAGCTACAGGACAAGAAGACTTGTGGTGTCCCTGTCAGTCCAACATTACATCTCTTTCCCTGGGAGGAGACAATCATGGCTATTCTGCTTCCTGAAGGCTTGACAGGAATACCTGGTGGAAGGGAGTCTGGAAGGTCACAACAATAAAGATGTCACTAAAATTAAATGTCATATATGCTCACTGCTCACCACTTGCCACCTTTACTGCTACTCCACGAACCAGCCCAGTGTCCACCATTCCAAAGACCCTTGTTTGGCATTTCACAATTGAAGTCTACTCACTGGGGGGAGAACATTTGGGCATAGTGTGTTTACTACATGGAGATACATGACTACAACCCCCAGGTAGGTACTGTTCTATACCTCCAGACACCAGACTATTGTTTCTGTCTCCAAATACTCTTGTTTGTTGACTCCCAATTGGAGTGCACTCACCTAGGAGAATAACGTGTGTCAAGTGTGTGTAGAACAGGGACTGACATGACTACAACTCCTAGCAGGCAATGTTACTGTTACTCAAACCACCATCACAGTGTTTCCTTCTCCAAATACCCTTGTTTGTTAACTCCCAATTGAAGTGTACTCACCTGGGAGAAAAACATTTGTATAGTGTGTGTAGTAAAGAGAGTGACCTGTCTACAACTCCCAGCAAGCCCTGTATCTGTAACTTCAAACACCAGCACAGTGGTCACTTGCCCATATGCCCCTGTGTGTCAACTCACAAATGAAGTATACTCACCTCGAAGGATAACATTTGTCAAGGGTTGGGAAGTATAGCGAGTGACCAGACTGCAAGTTACAGCAGTGTCTGCATCTGTAACTCCAAACGCCAGCACAGTGTTCTTTTGTCTATGCACCCTTGTATCTTAACTTTTGAAGTGTACTCACCTGGGAGGATGATATTTGTATAGTGTGCATAGTACAGGGTATTACATGACTCCCAGGAGGTCCTGTTTCAGTAAAACGCACTAGCCCAGTGGACACTTGTCCAAAGCCCATTGTTTATCAATTCCCAAATGAAGTTTACTCACCTGAGGAGATAACATTTGTCAAGTACTGGGGAATAGTAAGAGTGACCTGACCGCTACTCTCAGCAGGCCCTGTTTCTATAACTCCACTCACCATCCCAGTGTTCTCTTCTCCAAAGACCACTGGTTGTCAATTCCAAAATTAACTTTACTCACCTGGGGGGATACAATCTGTCAGATATTGGGTAGTAGTGAGAGGGGAATGACTGCAACTCACAGGAGACTCTCTTATTGTCTCTCCAAACACCAGTCCAGTGTTATCCTCTCCAAATACCCTTGGTTGTCAACTCACAAATGAAGTTTACTCACCTTGAGGGAGAACAGTTTTCTGGTATTGGGAAGCAGTGAGAGTGACTTGACGGCAACTCCTAGGAGCCACAGTTTCTCCATCTTCAACCACTAAACCAGTGTCAACTTGCCCAAATACCCTTGTTTGGTAACTCTTGAAAGTGCAATACGGACTGCAACTCTCACGAGGCACTGTTGCACAACCTCAAAACAACAATCCAGTGTTCAGTTCTCCAAATAACCATCTTTATATACTCACAAATGAAGTCTACTCACCTGTGGGGATGACAGTCATCAAGTGTATGAAGTAGAGGGAGTGACATGACTGCTAAGAGAAGGAGGCTCTGTCTCTCCCACTTCAAACATAAGTTCAGTGTTTACATGCCAAAATACTCCTATGTCTTAACTCTCAAATGAAGTTTACACATCTGGGAGCATGACATATGTATGGTGGGAAAAGTAGAGGGAGTGACCAAAATCCAAAACCCAATAGGCCCTGTGTCCCTAACTCTAGACACAAACACAATGTTCACTTGCCCAATTCCGTCTATTTATGAGATCTCAATAAGTTCACTCACCTGGGTAGATACCATCTGTCAAGTGTGTGTAGTATGGAGAATGCCATGACTGCAACTCCCAGGAGGCACTGTTTCAGTAACTCCAAACACCAAAATAGTTGTCACTTGTCCAAATACCCATACCTGCTAACTCTCTATTGAAGTTAACTCACCTGGAAGGGACCAAGATACAAATCTTGCTCAACTCTGAGATATGTCTGGCTTTCTACCTCTATAATAACCTTCTAACCCACAGTGAAACAATTGAGGACAGGGAGGACACCTTACCCATTTTGAAAGCAATGATCCCAAATACCTCAAGATGCATACCTAGAATGGTATTGGCAATAGACAAATTCACAATGCACTGACCACATGATGACTCCAATCACATAGACAACAATGTCCTGGGTCTGCCTGCATAACAATCAATTAGGCCTTAAAATGGCCAAAGACATATCTCGCCTAGACAATTTGCCTTTGACTTAAATGGCATACTTCACAAATCTCAGGTCAATACAACCAATACCATGGGTACCTGCCACCATAGGATAACCTGCAAATCCACTATGTGCAAGTTATTTTTTAACTGTCTCTGTAAACATTTGGAGGTAGATTTCACAATGCAACTAGTAGCATTGTAAGTTTCACATTAATAAGTTGAGCTGCCACTGGCCACAAAGAGCCCACTGAATAGACTGACGCTACCCCATGGATGAAGCCCTCAGTGACGATGATACTCCTGGATGTCTGGACATGGAGGATGGTTCTGGCCCATTTGGACAACCTGGTCAGACACCAACAGTGAGTTTTACTGTGGTCACTACATTTTCTCCCAGCCTGGTTCCCTCTCACCATAGGCAGCCCTTTGGTCCCCCCAACATGTGTCCCTAGTACAGTGACAACCATCTTGTGACGCCCCAAGTCCAGCATCCTGAGTTGCAGCACAACACTTCTGACAATGATGGTCTTGGAACCAGTGGGAGGGAGCACCTTGTGGCAAGGGCACAGGGTCATGGGGGTAGGGTACATGGGAGAGATGCTGTCGGCCAACAGGGTGAGGCCACTGGGAATGCTGCTGGCCATGACACCATCAGCAACATTTTGGGGTTCTATCAGGAGTCACAAGACGTGATGGGCCTGGTACTTGGAGAACTCCAGGTAATCAAGCAGCTGCGGAGGACATCCATAGGGATATGCGTGAACAGTGGGAGGCTCACCATACCAACATGGCCTCCCTAACCTGGGTGCTGAGGGACATTAACACTACCCTAATCATGTATCAACCACAACACACTACTCCTTCCTTTAGCGTATCTACACCAGCTCCTTCATTGGTGCCAGCCACTGGAAGGGAGGCACTGTCAGGGGAAGAACCCGCCCCAGCCACCCCTGTCTTTGTAGCAGCAGATCCCCCCACCGTGCAAGCGGAGACATCCAGCAAAGGCTCCAGGAGATGCAGATGTCAAGACACCCACCACTGCCAGCAAGTGACCTCTACAAAATTAGCTCCTTTGTGTGCCACATATTTACTCTTTTGACTGTTCTTCAACTACCTTCCATTTCCAATGGGAGGAGTACACTGGACTATGGACTTCCAGTGGTGTGGCATCTACTCCACTGATTTCATCCACCATGACTGAACCCTTCACTTTTCTTTTTCATCATTCCCCAATGTAATATTATGGAACACATTTTCAATAAATCCACCTATCACAAAGTCGTTGTCTACATTTTGCTAAGTAGAGATGAAAGACCATGTGAATGCAAATGAGGAAGACACAATATACTAATGCAAGGAGAGATATGCTAAGAGTTGCAGTGTCTTGCTAAGGATTACTACCAACGCAGACCAGCATATTGCTACGAGTGTCTGGTCGCGCCAAACATTTTATTCCACTGTACAATACCTAGACTGTTCGACTGTCAGAGCCAAGAACGGCTGAATTGTATTATGTCAAGGTACATATACTAATGTACAGAAGACCACAGAAGGAAGGGCCTTGTCAGACATTGTCCTTTAGAATAGGCAAACATAAAAGTGATGGTATCAGCACCTCGAGCCTTATCACAAGCCTCATCAAAGAAATCCAACATCACATTAACCAAGGTACAGACAGAGGGCAGTACAACAGTCCCTGTTTACAGGCCCATCATAATCCAATGACCTTGCATCTGGTGGTATGACACAAACATATGTCAGTGTTATGGCACAGGCACCGTGGCCTGCAATGATGAAACACTTCTACAGCAACAGAGGTCATACAAGAAGAGTGTTTAGTCTACATGACAGGTGAATGCCTTGCTTGCAATTGATGACAACATATTTCATGCCCATTTGATCTCACACATGATACACTTGGCCCAACACAGCACAATAAACAAGTCCAATGTACACTTCTGACCTTTTATCTAAACACTGTTTAAGCTGCCTTGGCACTGGTCTCATTCACACCAAATCTGTGACCTACATTACCAGGAACAATCCATGTCCACTTCATATGTCAGAACTGCATGAGATACCTGCCAATGTCACAAATCTCAGGATGTCATGGTGAAGATACCTGTATAGAGACAAAACAAGGGGTATAGTCTTGTAAACATGCCTATTACACAAATCACATAGCATGCATCTTGAACGGTAATTACATTGCAAAGAGCTTGACCCCAAAAAAGTAGCTACATGAAGGTGGGGATATGTCAAAGACTAACTCTTCAAACTCCCTTTGGCTGAATATTGGAGAGTATCAGCTCTCTAGTTGTTTCCAAAACAGTCCACACATTCTCACAACTACAGTTCTTCGAACAGTCACAGTCATTAGATAATATGGCATACTTACACTCATGAAAAGTATCTATTGATGAGATCTTCCTGCAAGTCAATTCCTTTCTCTTCACCACTTGCATCCTCACTTGGCATTTCATGAGTCTCACCCGGTGGTACTCCAGGCTCCCCCTCCTCTGGGATGCACGGGATGCTCCTCAGCTGGGCAATGTTGTGGAGCATGCAGCATGCCACAGTGATCTGACACACTTTCCTGGGTGAGTAAAGGAGGGCTCCATCTGTCCGGTCCAGACACCTTAATCTGGCCTTCAGGAGCCCAAAATCCCACTCCACTACCCACCTTGTTCCTCCAGGGGCCTCATTAAAGCAGACTTCCCCTGCCATGGTTGTATTCTTTACTGGTGTCAACAACCAAGATTGGGTTAGATATGTGGAGTCTCCTGTTAAGAAATGGGACATATGTGAAACAATGAGTCTCTCATTTCATGATTGTAGCACCTGACATTGAGCACACACAAACAGGACAGATGTGATTTACCAACCAGCCGGTTCCTCTCTGGGTACAGTTGTGACATCAGCAAGGGTATGGTGCTTTTCTGCATTATGAAGGAATCATGTGCTGAACCCAGATAATGGGCACAGAGATAATGGGCACAGACCTGTGAAATGTAGAGGTCCACCAAACAAACAACTTGCACATTAGTGGAATGGATGTTCTTTCTGTTGTGGTATACATGTCATTGGCATGCGGTGAGACCAATCCGAACCCGTATGCCATAAATGGCCCCCACCACATGTGGGAGACATGCAAAACCATATAAGTCAGCCTTCACATGGGCTAAATCCTGATGTCGGGACACTGGATATAACTGCCTAGGTGTTTCAACATTGTTGAGAGGACATCTTTCTGAACATAGGTTGACAGGGCCACTGTATGTTGGAAGGGCCCTGTGGTTAGGAAGTGCAATACTGACATGACTTGTACAATGGGTGATATGCTGGTTGGGTAAATAAGCTGGCATCAGATCTGGCTTCAACTGATGACATGAGTCAACTATTGTTTGTCTATTCAGATGGTAAAGAAGGATTATGTGGCATTCTTCCATGGCCTGATGGTCTGGCAGTGGACGATAGACAGGAGGTTGTTGCATCCTCCCTCTCCCTGGATATCTATGTATGACAAGACATGATTTTTAACTTTCATCATTATGTCCACAGCAACATACATGATGCATGTCTATGATATCATATGTTAAGGCATTTTAGAAGAGATAGACATAACAATCAGGACACTTCACAGCTGGAAAGAATACAAGGGTCACAAGTAACCCCCACGGTTTTTCACACATGTGCCTGCAACATTTATTTGGACAATATTACCAATATCTGAAGATGTAAAATTATGAAGAACATGCGGAGAGACTTGTGAATATAGGAGAAAATATAGCTTTATCTGTGTGTAATTCTCCCATTGCTCAAGATGAAGAACATGGTAGGGGTCCATCCTGCAGATATCTCTATGCATTCTTGTGGGCCCCTTCCTTTCCTCTTAAGAAAAAGACAAATAAGTATAATATTAGAACAATTGTAAAAGCATCCATATATATATATATATATATATATATATATATGTATATATATATATATGTATATATATATAAAATATACACAATTTCCCCTCTAAGTTGTGACTGGATATCCCAACCTCCAAAATTACTATTGGCGGGGTGGATTGTGCCCCACCCTTAAATTCCATCTGTGCCCTGCAACATACTACAATGGTATTTGAGTAGTAGGACCGAAATGACAAGACATAATTTGTGAGTTTAAACACCATTTTCGGAGGTGTGATGGAGTTTGTGAAGCCCAGTACAGCATTTCAGGCCTCCAAAATGGTGGCTGTCTGACCTGCTCCACTGGATATTAGGAACCGTCCGCGACCACAGGCAGAAGTCGTCATGGCGGTACACAGTTGCAACTGCGGTGGACACAGCCATATGACAATATTGTTGTCAGTGGCGGTCACGGGCCAATGGCTGTGTCCACTGTTGGTAATGACCATTTACGTTGGACATGACCGCCATGTTCTGCAGATTCATTTACATGATTCCTGACACTGCTTCCAGCAAGACCTAGACTACTTGAGCTGCTGTGTACCGCCTCTAGGAGCAATCATGAACCGTCCAGCAGGTGAAAGGGCCCCTGCGTTCTCTCCAGAGGAGCTGGTGAGGCTAATGGATGAGGTCCTACCCCTGCATGAAAAGATCTATGGTACACCAGAGGAGCAGGTATGTACCTGATGTGCACAGTTTCTCAGTACTTCACCATCCTTTCCTTCCTCACAGGCTATACTGTGGCCATGTGAGCAAGGTTGACTAATCATGCGCCTGTTGCTACAGTCTGTGTGGCATCAATGGGTTGAACAATGGGCAGGTACTGGTGACCAGTGCCATATGTAAAGTTCAGTCACATTGTGTTGGGTGAGGTTTTTAGGGTCCTAGGTCCTCCTTGTGTTGGACACTCACAAGTAGGGGCCAGATGTACGACCCAGAGTTTCGAGATTCGTAATTTGTGACTCATTTACGAGTCGCAAATTGCGAGCCGCAAAACCATCTCACAACAGTGTACTTCACACTGTGTGCGATTCCCAATGCTGTCACAATTGCCCTACCTCATTAATATTCATGAGGTAGGGCGCAATTTGCGACCCCATTGGGAATGGTTTTGCTTTTTTTGAAATGCAGCCCGTTTTCCTTAGAGGAAAATGGGATGCATTTAAAAAACAAAAATGAAAAGTTTTCTTTTCATTTTTTCAGAACAGACCACTGCGCGCTCTGAAAATGTATTTTCCCATGCATTAACAAAGAGGAAGGGGTCCCTTGAGGACCCCTTCCCATTTACGAATGGGTTAACACCAGTTTGAAATTGGTGCTAACTGAGATTGTTTTGTGACCGCATTCATGGTCATAGAATAATCCTACATCTCACTGCAACTCGCAAATAGGAAGGGAACGCCCCTTTCTAATTGCGATTTGCAAACCATTTTTGCGATTCAGTAAATAGATTACCGAATCGCAAAAAAAGGGTCTGTACATCGCAAAATACTTTTTCTTGTCGCAAACAGCCTGCTTCTGCGAATCAGGATGTTTGCAACGAGAACAAAGCGTTGTATATGGGGCCCTAGGTAAGGAGGCATTATTGCCATCCCGTGACATCTTTTCTCCCATGATTGTTGTAAATGTCAGACAACATGCAAGTGCATGACAGCATAAGCTGAGTTTGCATGTTGTATTAGACAATGGAGAGTCATTTGAGCAATGTGGATGGTGCCAGAGAGATTTCTTAACACATCAGCCTTTGCTAAACTGTTGTTTGGAAAGCATATCATGAGTCATCCTACCCTTCAGGTTGCTACACACACAACATGCCAAATAGCTTCTGGCTACATGATGTACTGTCAATCATGAAAGTAATGTGTCATGTAGGTTCTGTCAACTCAGCCTGCAATGAAAAGAGCCTGTCACATGTATCTCCAAGTCTGGGTCCCAATCTAGGCTGGGGTAGAGTCACGGTGGTTGTGCAACTGTGGCACTGTGCCCACTCCCTGTATCCCATCGGATTCTGTAATCTGGCCATTATGAGGCTGTGATGTCAAATCCTGCCGAGCATGCCTCATTCTTTTGATTAGTTTAGCAATGGGTACAGAGGTAAGTCATTAATCTAGCCTATATGTGCACTTAGCATCATTGTCAATGTGTGTCTATGACTCATGACAGGTCCCTCACTCCCACAGCCCTGATGTCACCTTCACACAGGTCGTATTTGTTCTGTACAGGCTTATTGCACAATTGACAGTCCCACAGTACAGACTGCGTGTTGATTCCTGGGAGACCACGATATGTTAGCGTGGTCACCTACCGGAAACTGTACAACGTATATCTTTCGGTACCTGCGATGTCAGACCCTTCAGTGTTACTCATGTGTAATGTTTGAGTTTGTATAATGACAGTTGCCTTTATGGACTGTACACAGAGAGTCATTCTCACAGAATGTAAATGTGTTGCTCCATTACTGCCTAAGGAGTTTCCAGTTCAGAAGCCACATAGGTGTGATGCGTTTCATAGTGGCTCGCACCACAATCTGAATGTCAGATCATGGGCGACATGATTTCAGTAAGCTTGCTTGGTCATTGTAGGTCCTTCACAGGGTAGTGGGTAAGTCTGCAGATGGAAAATTATATATCAGTAGTGTGATCATGGACATGTGATGACCCCATGTCCCTTTGTATTTGCAGCATCAGCACCGTGAAGCGAAAGAGCGGGAGCACAGTTGAGTGGAGAAGCATCTGGCCATGGGACCTCAGGTCAAGACACCACAGACACAGAGGGGTCCAATGGCCTGGAAGGAGAGGGGAGTACCAACGGGGAAACTGGAACATCCTCATCATCTTTGGATTCTTACTCTCTAGTGGTGGCATACACATCCGGTAAATCATCTGTACCATCCTTGTCCACCATCCCGTTCTATCACCACCCTACCTGTTGGTCCCCACCTAGTTGGCCGTGCCTGCTCACCCAAGAGGGTGGGCGTCTCCTTTTCTGCAGGCACCTCTACCTTAGCCTTTGTTACCCTTGCTGCCCTCCTTGAGGAGGCTATTGACCTCCTGAGCAGTATCTTTGTGGGTCAGTCAGCCATTATGAATGCCATCCAGTGATTGGCAACTCAACTACAACAAACTAATGTATTCCCGGGAAGGGATTCATGGTGCAAAGACTGGCCTACAGTGATCTTTTCAGGCTCTGGCCTCTTAACTGGTGGCAGCCAGTCAACCTCCACCTTCTGTTCCCCCCTCCACCTCCATCTTACAAATCCAAATCCCCCTTCCCCTACCTGAACAAAGCATACAGAAAGACCCACACACATCTACATCAACACACAAAAGCAGCACACACAAACACAAGCACCACAAAACAAACCAGCATGCAAGCAAACAACATCCACCCACAGACACAACAGTCACCACTTCTCCAGACACCTTAACCACCCCCAACATAACACACCACATCAAGCATACCAATAAGTGCCACACCAACAGTCAGTGGCTCACCCAACCATCTATCATACCTACGAACACCACTCCAGCAGGCCCCCAGACATTCACCATAAGCACCATACCCGCAGATACCACAACAGACACATATACATTCCACCACATCCAGCATGCTCACAGTCACCACCCCAATAAACACACATACATCCAACACTCCATTCCCCCAGCACCTCTACCTCCCAGACCCCCAAGACATACAAATGCACTCACTCACTCACTCACTCACCCAACATACACCAACAAAACACAAACATACCTCCCAAAAGTATGCACCCACAATATCCACACCAACACAGTGGACAACCACTGCCTCGACTTCCAAATCCCAATTACCTTCTGCTGACCATCCCTGTATCCCTAAGAAAGCTTTTTGTTTGACCTTGACCTTTCCCCTGATCCATTCATCCCCTGTCTCACACCCAGGAGGCCCCCACCCACCTCTAAGCCCATTCCTTCCATCTCCATGTCCTCTACTGCCCTGGCAGTTAGGATTCAAGTTTTGGCACAATAATGTGCTATAGTGGACTCATACATGGACTGGTCTATGGTCTTGGAATAATTGAATTTGCATTTGCAATAAACCCAAACAGTTGTCTTTTTTTGGGTAAACATTTGTCCTGCAATTGTGTTTCTACCTTAGTTCCAGAGTAACATGTGTTGTGTGCCTTCAGTTGTGTGTTTCAGTCTGCTTGCTGATCCACTAGCTGTTGTTTGCAGCATCTGACTTTGTGGGCAGTGCTGGTATCCCCCAAGACAAGGGTATATGTTGTGTGTATGGATATGTGGGTGTAAATGCAATTGTGGTGTCATATTGTGTTGTTTGGTATGGTAAGTATTTCATCTTCTGTTGTCCAATGTGAGCATGTATGCTGTTAGACTTGTCCCCTGATATGGATTATGCACTAGTCTGATGTGTGCCAGCTTGAGTTTTGTTTGTGCAGGCATGGAGTGTGTTCAGTCGTGCTGCCTTTGCTTGCAATTGACTGGGCATGTGTCCATTTTGATGTGTGTACCTTGCAGCTAGTTCCTGTAGAGGTATGTCCCATGCAGTTAGAGTTGTATGTGCTTTGTTGACTTGCACTTCCACATTGTACAGATAGGCATGTATTTTGGGTCTAGTATAGTTTATTCCAGAGATACCAGAAGGGCCAGATCCTGTGCAAATGTTGTTTTATGGGCAGTTGTATGGTAATATGTGTCCCAGTGCAGTCTCCTTCCCTGAATGTTCCTGATGGCCCCATCCCTATTGTGCAGGTATTGTGTGCATAGTGATCTTTGTATATTTGTCTCTCTGACTATTCTGCGTGCCAGTTATGTGTGGTGTGTGTGTCCATTGAAGGGGTGTTTACTGGCAGTGGTGTTTGTGTTCCATGCCACATTATACATATGTGTGGTGAATGTGACGAGAGTCCATGGCATGTTGAGGAATGTGAGTGTGTGAATTGTATTTATATATTTTTATTATTGGTTTGTTGTTGGTGTTGTGTGACGCAATGTTGTGTACCCTTCACTGCCCCTGTGCTTGAGATGTGTAGATGTTTTATTGTATACTATTGAGGTGCAGTGTGAGTGACCTTCCAAAAGAGGGAGTTTAATGGCTGTGAATATGTCATTCTTTGTGAATGACTCAAACCAGGGACACAATGAGATGTGTACTTGATGCCTGTAGAGTGAGCCCCATATGATGTGGATGACGGTGCAATGATCTGTGGGTGTAGTTCCTCACAGGTAGGTGTGTGCACTTGCAGTCAATTGCGCCCACAGTGGCGTGGATTTTGTGCACCTTCGATAAGCATGAGCAGTGGCAGGACGTGTGTGATGGGCTCCTTGATGGCGCCAGGTGTGTAAAGCTGCCTGCAGGTGAGTCTCTCCCTTTATACTGTTTGTTTCCACCTGCTGGGATGTGGTGGTTAGACCGGCAGAGTGACAATGGCAGTGTGCAACGTTAAAATGTGTCCGGCAGAAACACAGGCTCCGCCGGCCTGTTTGTGCTGCCCCGTGACCATGACAGTCTGTGCTACCTGGCGGTACTGCCAGAACGCGACGTCTTTGCTCCATAGAGCCGCATGACACGTAATCTGGCGGTCCGACCGCCAATCCGATGACAGTCCTACCGTCACCCCTGCCATGTCGGTTGTCGGGCCACCAAACTTGTAATGAGGCCCTACGTCTCAAAGTAAAATGGCCAACTGGGCCTAACCTGGTTGATGGAGCTTACCCAGGCACTATTGAGGTTGACCTAAATCATGCCTAGTTCCTAGCCTAGGCTTTTCGGTTCCATGTTTACTTACAATTTTAAAAATCCAATTAATCAGTTTCCCTTTAGTAAAGTTTTGTCTTTTTGGTGTACTTTCACGCATTACATTTTACTCTAATTTTCTCATTTATTTTCAGATTTATTATTGTTCATTTTTCACTTTATTACTTTTTGGCATTGCATAAATATTTTATATACTGGCCTAAATTAAGACTGTCTGTTCTGTACCATATCTACCAGGAAATTGAGCTGAGGGTACTTTACTGACTTTGATTGTTCACCTTGACAAGAGTTATGATTAATGCTTGCAGTTGGCAGTCTTCCACTCCAACTAATAATATAATTTCTTGTACACTCCAGTTGCAGTATCTAAATATATCACAGTGGCTGTGGAATATGTCTCATGTGTCAGTGCTAGTGCGACTGGGTAACGTATGCAGGAACACAAGAGAATCACAAGAAGTGAATGAATAGATGAAGAACCATGACATATAATGTGTCTGCATATCTATTTATAAAACCAGAATAGTGAATTGAGACTGTTGCAACAAAGTGTTTGAAGAGATTTACAATTGTGCTGTCATAGAACAACCATCTTGTCATTTCACAGAACACTGCACAGGTGCACTGATAATATCACTGTTATTCTTAAAATAAAAAATGGCATGGGCATCAAGACTATGGGGGTGATTCTGATTCTGGCGGGCGGCGGAGGCCGCCCGCCAGAATTCCGCCCTCCAAAATACCGCGCCGCGGTCAAAAGACCGCGGCGGGTATTTCAAGTTTTCCCCTGGGCTGAGTGGGAAGGTGCGACGGGTGCATTTGCACCCGTCGCGTATTTCACTGTCTGCCAAGCAGACAGTGAAATACTTGTAGGGGCCCTCTTACGGGGGCCCCTGCAGTGCCCATGCCAGTGGCATGGGCACTGCAGGGGCCCCCAGGGGCCCCGCGACCCCCCCTACCGCCATCCGGTTCCCGGCGGGCGGACCGCCGGGAACTGGATGGCGGTAGGGGGGGTCGGAATCCCCTCGGCGGCGCAGCTAGCTGCGCCGCCTTGGAGGATTCAACAGGGCAGCGGTACACTGGCGGGAGACCGCCAGTGTTGCCGGTCTGACCGCGGCTTTACCGCCGCGGTCAGAATGCCCTGCGGGGCACCGCCGGCCTGTCGGCGGTGCTCCCGCCGACCCTGGCCCCGGCGGTCTAAGACCGCCGGGGTCAGAATCACCCCCTATATGTTGACTAAAGATTTAAACGTACACTAGGAAATTATGCTTGAGAAGGGTACATGTGTGGTTCAGGTTAACTGCTTCCAAGTTGGGGGCTAGATGTAATTCAATTTTTCTAAGATATTTTATTCCCGTCCTTGCACATTGTGAGGATTTGGACAAAATTATTTGAGGTGGATAATAGATCTGTATGGAAATATTCCAAAGATGTGCAAGTCCACAAAGGTGTGTTGGAGAAACTGTGGCAAAGATGTGTAATGCATGACTTGGGGGTGATGAGCTGCATAAGCCTGCTCTGATTTTTTTCACTTTTTAGGTTTTGTTTTTATGATTCTATTTACAGGATATCTAGTGGAGTGGGTGATCTTTGGCTTGTTCATCAACATATGTATTTTCTTTAGATTGAGGACCAGCTGCTCCATCTCAAGGCTGTTGTACAATACAGTGGTGATCTTCAGATGAGGAGACCCAACCTGTTTACGGTGAGGCTTAGAGGAGTTTCATACAATTACTACATGCCAAGTAGCAGACTATCAGTGGTTGTACCCATTATCTAGTACACTGAGTGAGTTTGACTCTATCATCCTTGTCTGCCCCTGACAATTCTTACCACATCTCTGCTTTCTAGTCCAGTAAGAGGCCCAGTCGCAATACCCATGTGCGTCAGTTTTAGTCCTCACCACGCAATGCCCACTCTACTGACTCATTCCTGCCATTTGCTTAATGGAAAGAATAATTCTGCAGGTTTTTGTCATTTTAGACGACCAAAATGTATTTTTCATCAGATGTTGACCAAAAATAAGGGAGAGAGGAGGAACATAGTTGAAAATGCCTACAAAAGTGGGCAAAATGGACAGGACGTTTAGTATGATGTAAGAAAAGTCAGGTCCTGAAATAAAAACGAGGCATTCTTGGACTTCTGTGACCCCTTATATTGTTTCTGAACTGTTCCATCAGACAACACAGAGTATGTAACAGACATAACAGATTTTAAAATGAATTATAAGTCTAACTCCACCTTTGAATATGTTATTGAGTTAGATAAGGATTTGGCCAGATGAAATAAACAATGGTTGCACAGTACTGGTCACAATTTGCAATCAGTATTTTTGTGACCAGTTTTTTATTTTGTGAACATACCTCATATTAATAGCAAAGCTCACAAAATTCTACATTGTAGTGAGTAGCAATCTACCTCTTATTCATGCATTAGGTCGCAAATAGTGACTCTACAATTGGATGCCAACACAACAATGGTGGCCTGCTGGGGACTGTAAACCACTATGTCTGTGATCACATATTAATACAGCATTTTTTTAAAATGCAGATTGTATTTTCTTAGACAAATGCTATGTTATCTAGTCCTGGAGTAAAGAACTTCTGCTGCTTGCAAATATGAGGACTAGGAGCTCAAGCTTTGATCCTGATGCTTTGGGCCATTATTGTAAGATATATTCTACAGCTCTACTGTTTTCACCACACAAAACCACTAAGTACAATCTGTCATCTGTGAAGGACTGATGCACTGTGATAATACTAGTAAAATGAAATGATCCACCCATGCTTCTGAAGGAGGAGTAGATGAGTGGAAATGCATGCGTGCTTGCTGAGCTACCAACTAATAAGGGTTTCAGGTTTTTAAATCACATTCAGCTCCATGTATAGGTAGGTGGTAAGGAGCAGTGGATGCAGGTGCTAATGAACTTTCCCCAAGAGCTCCTGGTTGTCAGTACTCAATTGACAAAGTCTGCAAGACAAAATGTTACTCATTGAATATCTTTGACTCTCTGTGTAGATTTTACAGAGCAGGTCATGCCTTTTCTTATGTGTAGGTGTTTTGGGAGTCTAGGTACAGTGCAACACAATAATTACAATTACAGTGAACCATAATCATCTATTGCATTAGTTTCAAACTTAATAATAATTAAAACATCTGGAGCAGTCCAGCCCAGGCCAACTACCATGTGTCATAGTCCATTATATTCCTACCTTGTTGCAGAGGGAGTTGAGGCTGCAATCCTGATCCAGTCTGGCAGTATGTCCAAAGAGAGATAAATCTTGTTCCATATCTGAAGGTGGGGTTTCGGCTTGGCCACCTATTTTGGCAGGGAAAATGGTTGGGGCCCGATAGCAGGGAGTTGGGGTAGGAAAGAAGAGTGAGAAGGAGTAGAGGGGGCCTTGGGGATTAAGGATGAGTAAACCAAATGAGATAATGGTGTCTGCCATGTGCGGTTTGACCACGGGTGCAGTCTGGGAGCCAAGGCTCAGTCCGTCCATCATAGCCACTCCATTATTGGTAATGAAGAGACAGCACTGTCCTCCAGTGATGCCACTGCCTGAATAGTCTACCACTGGTCTACAATGAGTTGTTCTTAGGGGGTGACTTTGTGGATTTGGGAGGCAGGGAGACACCATGCGGATCATTGCATCAACTCTGCTGCCCTGCTCCTGGTTGTCTAGGAGGTTCTTCCCCTCGGGCTGAAGATGACTCAGGGTGTTTTTTACGTAGCCAGTCCCAGACATCGTTAGGGTCCATAAAGAAGAGAGACTTGCCTTCCAATAGCAGCTTGAGGCAGGCAGGGAAAAGTAGGGAATATTGTATTCCGAACTTGCTGAATCTTTTCTTTGTGCTCAAGAAAGAAGACCTTTGATGTTCCATGGTTGGCATATAATCTGCAAACAGCACAACCATTTGATAATACAGTTTCCCGGGGCAATACGGTCATGCAGCCTGTAAAATGGCATCTTGATCCCTTTAGTGAAGCAGTTTGGCAAGCATGAGGTGGGAGGCATCCTGTATTGACGGCCATATCGGGACTCTGTGTACCCTCTCCAAGTAGAAAAATGGAGTGAGATCTGAGGTAGGGACAAAGGAGCAGAACCACTTGTCCAGCAAACTCAGCAGATTTCAGCCCTCCAGACCCTCCAGGAGGCCTATGATACAAACATTGCTCCTGTGGAAGTGACCTTTCGTGTCTTCCGCTCACTTCTCCAGGGTTTTCACATGGGCCTAGAAGTCTACTAGCGCCCGTGGGCCTCGGACATCTGGGGTTGCAATGTTGCACTTCCTTTTCATCCTCTGCCATGTGGTCTGACAGTTTTCGATGGTCATCTTTGAGGAATCTGACTACAATCATCAGGGTTCCCACCTTCAACTCTATGGACAGATGGGAGCTCTTGATGGTGGTGAGGATTTTACTGAGTTTTTCATCGGGGCTGCACATTGGTTGTCAGTAAAAGGAGTTTCTGACATTCTTGTCCGTTGCCTGGTGGCTGGGTGCGACGATGTGGGCATCATCATCTGGTGTTAGCCCATTGTGTCAGTTGGGGCAGGGGGGCCCAAATTGAGCCAGACAAAGCCAGGACTGTAGCAGTAGCTGACCCTCTGGTTTGTTGGATGGGCTGCAGGAGTGTGGCAAATGATGGCTGGGGCCACAGCAAGGATGTGAGTCTGTTTAGGGGCAGCGGGGGCCAAATTGAGCCAGGCAAAGCCGAGAGTGTAGCGCTAGCTGGCCCGCTGGTGTGTTTGATGGGCTGCAGGAGTGTGACGAATGACGACTGGCATGAGTCTGTTTGGGGCCTCTTTGTGTGACTAGTCATAGTGGAGCTTGAAGGGCCCTAGTGGGGAGCAGCAGGGCACCCAAATCACCCACAGACCTTGGCTGGAGGAGGAGGCCTTAAAATTACATGATGCTCCATAGTATCATGTTGCTGGGGGATGCTGGCATCCTGAGAAGAAGAAAGAGTATGGAGAGAGGATGAGGTGTCCAGCTGGGAGTTGCTATTTTTCCATTCCTTGATATTCTAGGTTTAAGAAAAGGGTTTTCAGTGCCCAGTTTACCAGCCAACGAAGCTAGAAAAGCTGGAAAGAATGAACAAAAGGATCCCAAAAGACAGGCGGACAAGAACAAAGCATTAAAAAAACATGGATAATTATATTGAATGTGGATAGGTAGCAGTAGAAATGAAGTAGTGCTCCCTTGCAATTACCTTAAAACTATTTAGAAACAAAAAGAAACCAGAAATATGTTCCTAAGCAGAAATAAAAAGGGAAAAGCACAGGGGCAAAAAAGTAAGTGGTAAGTAATGGTGAATCAAGAAGTACTTAATGGTAGCCATCTTAAATGAGGAACACATCTAAGCTTATGCAAGAAGATTTGCTGTGATGGATTGGTATCTTTATCTGGTAGCCCCACAGAAATATGGAGGCTTTGGAGATTGTAGCAACTCCCAATGACCAATGTGCATGGCATCCCTCATGCTCTGGAGCAATGTACCCTGCTTCCACTTGCATAGTCAACTGCTGCCTTCTCTGTTGAGGATAAACTAAGAGTGCATATATGACAGTGGAAGCTTTTGTATTTCTCATATATATTTCTATCCCTAGTGGAAGGAATTTATGCAGCTGGGAATGGACATATCTGATTCTAAACTGGATGAAATACTTAGATCCCTGAAGGCCAACCAGTGCTGCACTATGGTCTTCACTTCTGGGACCACAGGACTACCAAAGGCAGTGATGCTAAGCCATGACAATGTGAGTATTTGTAATGTTTATGCACATTCAACAACAGGCGAATCAATGCACTTGTATAATGTGGCTGAACTAGAAACATACAAAAGGCATAAAAGTGGCAAGTTCAACTAAACACAAAGAGATTTACAAAGGTAAGTTATATAAAAATATATATTGCTATAGCACCTAATGAAACACATTACAAATCAGTTTCAACTTATGAACTGAATAGCATATTTTTGGTGGGGAGGTTGTCTGAACTGATGTTTTACATGGTCTTGAGGTATGCTCAGTTAGGTCTCTCCAGAATTGTGAGAGGATAGTAGGGTCTGTAAATGATTTAAAAAATATAATTCTTCTGTTGGGCACTGTGGTCTGGAGACTTCAAAGGGAAACCTCTAGAAGCTTTCCCACATTCTAGATGGATGGCACCAGGTATAAACCTTGGACCTCAGATACCACCTCTTCAGTGCACTTCTAGACTTGTAGATACTCTTACAGGAAGAAGGACTGCTGTGCTGATGAAAGGACTGCCAATCTACTAAAGTGTTGCTCTGAAGGACTTTTGCCCTGCTGTTCTGACCTACTGCCTGGTGCTCTCTTGCCTGGGCGAGAAGGGCTGGACCTGCATATGTTGAACTTAGGACCCCAGAAGACTCTAAAGGCGAGTTGGATAGCCTCCTGACTACAGCATCAAGACAGAAAGCTCCAACAAGCTTGAACCCAGCATCTAGACTCTTCAACCTGTGATTCTACCCTGCCAAGATTTGCCACTCCAGTCCTGAAACCTTGGAAGTGGGCTTAGGGTGCTCTGTCAGCCTCTGTGGATCTAGCGGAACCAACCCACTTCCTCTGCTGTGTCAGAGCAGCACCAAGTAGGGTTGCTACTGCTGCACGGACTGGTTCTTTTGCAAAGTCCTACATCGTATCACAGCCCATTGCCTCATATGAATCACCAATCCACAGCGATTCCCCTGCACACGCCCTCTCATCCCTCATCAACGGGATCCTCAATGATGATGCAGAACCTCACATCACAGCCTTTCTGTATCTTGTAACCGACGCATGGCTTAGACTACTCAAAACATCTTTGACGCAGACCCTCACAATGCACCACAAACTAGGATTTAAGACACCCTTGTGCAGCAGGCCTAGCTGTGTACCTGTAGCCAGTCTGCGCTCATTCTGGGATGGCGTGAACCTGTGAGTTTGGGCCTGATTTAGAGTTTGGGAGAGAGGTTTACTCCATTATAAATGTGACAGATATCCCATCTGGCATATTACAATCCCATCGTAGCCTGGGAGATCGTAATTCAGTGGACGGGATAAACGTCTTACATATGTGACGGAATAACCCATTCTCGCCTTTTTTTCGCATTTTAGCATGAACGGATATTCACAGTTGGCACATTGTTTTTGTTGGTACTATTTTCACTGTTTCTCCTGATTGGATTGTTGTCATTTTGATGTTGTTTCATTTATTAAAAACTACTCTGTCGTGTAAATTAGTGTAGGATCCTTTTGGGGCGTATTTTCACTGTAATTACACAAACACTTACACATTATCTCTGAGTTAAGCCTGGTGTTCTGTGCCAAGCTGCCAAAGGTTTGAGCACAGGTTAATCTAGGTTTTGGTTGTGACTTCACCCTGAGAAGAATTGTGGTTCCTTCTTAAGAAGGGTTTCACCCCCTCAATCAGTAATCCAATTTCTTACAATGTGCTAATATTCGTTCCTTGGAAAACACCCACTGGCTTGTATTAGCCCCTTTACTAAAGGTTCGTAATGTTTTCATTATGTGTTTTTTTAGGTCACATGGACGGTAAAAACATTTGGGAAGCATTATGGCCTTCATGAAAATTTGGTGCTGCTCAGCTACCTTCATCTGAGCCACGCAGGTGGACAATTCAATGACATGTGGCTACCAATGTGCTCCGGAGGAACCACTTACTTTGCAAATCCAGGTGCTCTCAGTGAGGTAATCTCAGTGATAAATAAGTAAAGAAATATTTACATGTTGTTTGTTGGGTGGTCTGCTCATTTTACTTAACTGGTGATATTGAATTTGGTTGCTTACCTTGATGGGAGTGAAATGGACACATGTGCCTGCTTGTTGTGCCCCTTGGAATTACAAAAGGTGAAACAGATTGTCATGTGGCCCCTTCTGTAATGCAGATCATGTCCACATACATATAGCTCTGGCAAAATCGTAAGGTAGAATTCCCTGATTAGGATGGGATGTTTTATGAATGTGGGATTAAAGTCACCAATGCCTACAGCAAGCATACTGGTTGTGTGCCTCAAAGAGGTGTCACATTGACCGTGATCCCCCCAAGGGAGATCCAAGAAAGGCGACAAGTCCCTTTGACCCACCCAGACACACTACTAAAGGCAAATGCCGTTACTCACTGTATCCATATTCAGGGGAATCTCTGCCCCCAATCGTAAATGTAAATGGGGTCACTGGTTGGCAGTCACTTTGTACTCGGTCCAAGCAGGGACCTTCACTCTAGTCAGTCCAATGGACATACACACTTGGATAGCCCCTGCTCACCCCCTTGGTAGCTTGGCACAAGCAGTCAGGCTTATATCAAAGGCAATGTGTAAAGCATTTGTACCAACACACACAGTAATACAGTGAAAACACTACAAAATGGACACACACCAGCTTAGAAAAATGGGCACTATTTATCTAAATAAATTGTTTGCATTAGAAATAAAGCTGCACGGGCGAGCGTGCATCGGAAAAGTCTGCAATTTGTTGATTCCCTTCTCGCAAGTGAGGCTGTGAGTACTTTCTTCTTCGGTCGGGTAGGAGATGCATCATTTTTCCTTCCCACAAGAAAACAATGCATCAAATTCCAGACAGGGCACATCAGATCCACGCAGGTTTTAAATTATTTTGACGCTCAGCGATAATGCGTGTGAAATCAGGCTGCCTGGTGATGGAAAACCGCGCTGCATGGGGATTGTGTAGTTTTCAGCAGCCACAAGTGAGTGTTGCTTTGTTTCTCCAGCCGCAAAGCAGGTGATGCGTTGAAATCAGCCGCAAGCCAGGTGGTGCATCATTTGTACAGCTCTGTTGCAGATGGTACGTTAAAATTTTCCCTGCCTGGCTTCCTGTGTGTAGATTTCCATCCTTGTTCTATCAGCCTCACCTTTCAAGGGTCCAGGAACTGGATAGGGCACCACTTGGAAGGGCAGGAGTCTCAGCAGAGAGTCCAGGTACTGGCAGAGAAAGTCTTTGATGGCCCTGAGACTTCAAACCAGGAGGTAAGCTTAGTCCAAGTCCTTGGAGATTTTTTACCAGCAGGAATATACCACAACGTCCAGTCTTTGTCACCTTTTACAGGCAGAAGCAGCAACTGCAAAACAGCCCAACAAAGCACAGTCACGGGCAGGGTCAGCACTTCTCCTCAGCTCTTTAGCTCTTCTCCTTGGTAGAGGTTTCTCATGGTTCCAGAAGCAAATCTAATAATCTGGGGTTGTGGGTCCACTACTTGCACCCCTTTCTGCCTTTGAAGTAGGCAAACTTCAATAGAAAGGCTCTGTTGTTCACAAGATCCCGTCTTGCCTAGAACTGGCCCCAGACACACACCAGGGGGTTGGAGAGTACATTGTGTGAGGTCAGGCACAGCCCGTTCAGGTGCAAGTGATTATTCCTCCCTCCACCCAGCTGGCTCTTCGGGATATGCAGGTTACACCCCTGCTCCCTTTATGTCAGTATCTAAAGGGGATTTACAAACAGCCCAACTGGTCTGGTCTGGCATGGCAGTTCGGGCTGGACTGTTCATGAATGATTTGCATATGGCTGGGCCAAACTAGAATGGCATGGTGACCAAGTTCAAGTTCAAGTTTATTTATTCAATGCATAGTTAAGAAAAACCAATACATCACATCACATACAGTAGCCAGTCCAGAATATCAACTATAAAATCGAATATACATAAATACAATATTATTTAGGAATTTTTCTAATAAAAGCCTCCTATTCCGAGGTCAGTGCAAATTACCCATAGCTTTGTGGGTTTGACTCTAAAGGACTATGAGGAATATAAATTTACTATCTTACATAACTAAGCCTAAAGGTAATTTCTTAAATGCTGTATAGTGATTTATTGTTTTTAAAAGAGAATTAAAAAATACATTTCTATACATTCTGTACAAAAACTTAATATATTTGTGCTAATTAAGATCTTATTTTGAAAAAATGGTGTGATATTAAATGTAAACACTTGGTAAATTTGGTATTCAGAGCAACGTCAGAGGGTTTAAAACAGGCAATCACTGCTTGTCTGCAAGTCCGTATCCTCCTTTGATTGAATACTGCCTTCAATAAGGATTTGCGTTAATTTCTTAGGCTATTACAAATACAATTCAAATGGATTGTATCGTCCTGACCCGGCCGCACAGCCTGCACTGAGGGATTGTTCCTACGGGACTAGATGGGCACCACCAGGAATGATGCCAAAACGGTATTTGATGAAATGATCCTTATCTGACTTTGTCCACCCAGCTTCCAAGTAAGGCTGACATTTCAGGAGTTTATACTCGTTTATTATCATCCAGGAATGCGATCTGGTGGCCAATAAACTCTTATCCATAATCACTGATCTTTTTCTTGCTATTCGGTTTAGGATTTTTTTTAAAGAAAAGTAGGAAAGGTTTGTATCCCAGAATTCTACTACTTCTAAGTCTGGCAATGCCTGATCTAAGTACTGTCGGGATTTAGCTTTAGAGTTTGAACTAATCTCCTTCCAAAGTGCTCGCCAGAACTTATTTTCTTTTGTTAGCTGTAAATGCTTCCTGTTTCTGGGGAAGAAAAGAGCCCCGTTCATCAAAAGGTACACCCAGATATCTATACTGGTTTACTTGTTCCAAAGCACTCCTTGGTGTATTCCATTTTTTAACTTTTGAAGTTTTTTTACTAATTTCCATTAAAAAAAATTCTGACTTATTTCCAACCCATTTTGCTCTGCATACTCGAATATCTTTATAATAAGCCGCCGTAGTCCTACTTTAGTTTGACTCAGGAGTACTACGTCATCAGGATATAGCAAGTTTGAAATATTCATATCACCAAGTTTGGGGGGTGCGCATTTACCTTATTTAGTTTGGCAGTCAAATCTGATAAAAAGAGATTAAAAAGCACACAGCCCTGTTTCAGTCCTTGTTTTGTTTTAATTTCCCTTGAAAGGAAACATCCATCCCCTATCTTAACTCTTACCCATATATCTGTGTATAGCTGTTCAATTGCCTTTAACGGATTCTCCGGTATACCCCAGGAGACTAATTTCTCTCATAGGAGAGATCGCTATACCAGGTCAAAGACTGCTTTAAAATCTACAAAACACAGATACAAGGGTTGATTTTTTTGTTTATACTTATCAATAATCAAGGATAGTGTTAAATTTTTTAAGGCAGAACCAAGGCCCCTAACAAAACCTGTCTGATTGGAGGGAATGATGCTATTTTCGATTGCCCTCCTGCGAAGATGGTCCAGTAAGATCCCTGCGTAATATTTAGCTTCTTCATCCGTTAAGGTAATTAATCGATAACTCTCAGTTTGTGATTTATTACCACCTTTGAATATTGGATGAATTATCGCCCCCCTCCAAGATTTTGGAATACTTCCTAGCGCCATGCGATGGTTGAAAGTCAACGTCAAATTTTCACCCCAAAAGGCAGGATTCAGTTTAAACAAGGCATTTGGGATCCCATTTGGACCAGGAGCACCCCCAGTTCTGCTGGTGTTTATTGAACTCATAATTTCGGCCATTGTAAATATTATTTCTCTGGTTTCCTTTTGGTGCATGAGGGGTTTTAATTTTACTCTTTTTAGGCTGAACATTTTTGCTTCCTCTTCCAAAATGTTGCCGGCTCTCTTTTGTTCACCAAAATGGTGACTTAGGTAATCAAACCAGACGGCTTCCGAGATATTATAGCTGGTCAGGGTCATTGGGGCTTTATTCAGGGCATTCACCATTTTCCAAAAACCTTGTGTATTTGATTTTGTACTTAAGAATAGGGCCTTTGCCCAAAAATCATGGTTTTTCTGATGCTTGTATTCCCATATGTGCTTCCGATATATGCTGTTTAGATTTTTTAGGTCAGCTTTAAAATAAAAGTTTGTTGGATTCTTATTATATAATCTTAAAGCTCTATTTCGTTCTTTTCTTAATTTAATCATGTGTGGTGAAAAATGTATTTTCCTTTTTGTCTTCGCACCTCGCCCCTGGTTTTGATACCTCTTTTGTGGTTGATCTGCGAGAAGAATAGCCGCAAATTTATCTAGGAAGGTTGACCAGATCGCTATTGGGTCCCCGGTTATGTCCGTATGGCATTGGTCGATTATCTCCATTGACCGTTCACCAATGGATTCCTTTAACTTTTCAGTCCATTAAAGTTTTTTATAGTTTGTTGTATTAATATCCCTGGGTGTAGTTAGTGTAGGGTTAAAGTTAGGGGGACCACATTCTATCTCCAGGTATTGCTGCCCATGCTCGCTCATATCTGATTTTACAATATAACATTTTGTAATAAGCGTAAGCAAAAATAAGGAGGCCACAGTATAGTCAATTGTCGCTTGACATAGCAGGTAGTTGCCGGAGGAGTATCTTGCGGATATCTTCCATTTAAAAGTCTAAGCCCAAGAGCCTCAAGATCTTTTACTAAGGAGAATGCTACTGTCCTGGTTTTTTCTTTCTCTGTTACCCCCAGGGACTGCTGCGGTACTGCCCATAATAGATCTTGCAAGATAGTCTGTGTATCCTTTTAAAGGGGTTTAATAATTTCAAATTAAAGTCCCCGGCTATTAAAAGCTCCAGAAGTCCTAAATCCCAATAGGCAGTTAAAATTGAATCTATCAATTTGAAAGATATATGTTTTCTGGATCGTGCATCTGGATGGATATAGACATTAATTAACAGGAGTGGGCTGGAATGTTCCTTATTCCACCCGTCTAGCTTTACTAGCAGGAAATCAGTGTTTTCCTCATATAATCGAGTATATAATGGCCCTCATTACAACCCTGGCGGTCAAAGACCGCCAGGGCTGTTTTGGAGTTTGTACCGCCAACAGGCTCGCGGTACAAACTTGGGCATTACGAGCGCGGCGGAAGCGCCGCGGTCGCACCGGGACCGGCGGTTTCCCACCACTTTTGTCCCGGCGGTTGTAATCCCCCAGGGCAGCGCTGCTTGCAGCGATGCCCAGGGGATTATGACTCCTCCTCCCGCCAGCCTTTTCATGGCGGAATGAACTGCCATGAAAAGGCTGGCGGAAAGGGGAGTCACGGGGCCCCTGGTGGCCCCTGCCACTGGCATGGGCAGTGCAGAAGCCCCCTGCCACGGCCCCATGGAACTTTTCACTGTCTGCATAGCAGACAGTGAAAAGAGCGACAGGTGCAACTGCACCCGTCGCACAGCCGCAACACCGCCGGCTCCATTTGGAGCCAGCTCCTGTGTTGCGGCCAAGATCCCCGCTGGGCCAGCGGGCGGAAACCAGGTTTCTGCCAGCCGGCCCAGCGGGGATCTCAAAATAGACCCCGCTGGAGTACGGCTGCATTGGCGGCCGCCAGGCGGTTTCAACTTGGTGGGCGGCGTTTGCCATCCACCAAAGTTTAAATGAGGGCCAATATGTTTAATCCTGCTGAGATAAAAATTGCTAATCCCCCCTTTGGATGTCCATACCTTTTCTCCTTTATTGCTGTTGAAAAAAAAAAACTATATATTCATTAATTGAATAAGGGTCGGTGGCCCAGGTCTCCTGAAGAAGAAGAATTTGACATTTCTTTAGTAGGCTTGATAGATCTTTTTGTTTGGTATTTGATCTAACACCATTTATATTGCAGGAGCAAACTTGGAGAGGGCTTTCATGCAAAATTGTCAAATTATTGTGCGCCCTATTACTCCTAAATTACTGACGTTGTTCTAGGTGGATTATTTTCGATATCCAGCCTAAATCTAGCTGTGGTGGATATGATACGCCCTAAGGGGAAATCTTCCATTCTTCCACTTGCCGATCTAAGAACAGAGAAACGTTTATCCGACTCTTTTGGCTTGGATTGTTTAGGCAAATTAATCTGTTCCCCTAACGGGTCAGGATAGCCTACTTGTTTAACCCCTTTGCTGCCAGGCTTTTTCCCCCTCCTGTGCCAGGCCTTTTTTGCCTATTTGGAATAGTTATTGCTTAGCCCCTCATAACTTTTTGTCCACATAAGCTACCCACGCCAAATTGTCGTCCTTTTCTTCCAACATCCTAGGGATTCTAGAGGTACCCAGACATTGTGGGTTCCCCTGAAGGAGGCCAAGAAATTGCACAAAATACAGTGAAAATTTCGTTTTTTTAATAAAAATGGGAAAAAAGGGCTGCAGAAGAAGGCTTGTGTTTTTTTCCCTGAAAATGGCATCAACAAAGGGTTTGTGCTGCTAAAATAACCAGCTTCCCAGCTTTCAGGAACAGGCAGACTTGAATCAGAAAACCCAATTTTTCCACACACTTTTGGCATTTTACTGGGACATACCCCATTTTTAAAAAAAATTGTGCTTTCAGCCTTCTTCCAGTCAGTGACAGAAATGGATGTGAAACCAATACTGGATCCCAAAAACCTAAATATTTCTGAAAAGTAGACAAAATTCTGAATTCAGCAATGGGTAATTTGTGTAGATCCTACAAGGGTTTCCTGCAGAAAATAACAACTGAAATAAACAAATATTGAAATTGAGGTGAAAACGTTTTACTCTGTAACTTTTTCCTGCAATGTCAGATTCTTGAAAGCAATATACTGTTACGTCCGCTGGACTCTTCTGGTTGCGGGGATATATAGGGCTTGTAGGTTCATCAAGAACCCTAGGCACCCAAAGCCAATAAATGAGCTGCATCTTGCAGTTGGTTTTCATTCTATACCGGGTATACAGCAATTCATTTGCTGAAATATAAAGAGTCAAATATAGTTATCAAGTAAACCTTTGTATTTCCAGAATGGGAACAAGATAATGTGTTAAGAAGCAGTGGTTATTTGCACATCTCTGAATTCTGGGGTGCCCATACTAGCATGTGAATTACAGGGTATTTCTCAAATAGACGTCTTTTTTACACACTGTCTTATATTTGGAAGGCAAAAATGTAGAGAAAAACAAGGGGCAATAACACTTGTTTTGCTGTTTTATGTTCCCCCAAGTCTCCCGATGAAATTGATACCTCACTTGTGTGGGTAGGCCTAGCGCCCGCGACAGGAAATGCCCCAAAACACAACGTGGACACAAAGGTGTTTTTTGCAAAGTGCCTACCTGTAGATTTTGGCCTCTAGCTCAGCCGGCACCTAGGGAAACCTACCAAACCTGTGCATTTTTGAAAACTAGAGACCTAGGGGAATCCAAGAGGGGGTGACTAGTGGGGCTCTGACCAGGTTCTGTTACCCAGAATCCTTTGCAAACTTCAAACTTTGGCTAAAAAACCACATTTTCCTCACATTTCGGTGACAGAAAGTTCTGGAATCTGAGAGGAGCCACAAATTTCCTTCCACCCAGCGTTCCCCCAAGTCTCCTGATAAAAATGATACCTCACTTGTGTGGGTAGGCCTAGGGCCGCGACAGGAAATGCCCCAAAACACAACATGGACACATTCCATTTTTTGACAGAAAACAGATGTTTTTTGCAAAGTGCCTACCTGTAGATTTTGGCCTCTAGCTCAGCCGGCACCTAGGGAAACCTACAAAATTGTGCATTTTTGAAAACTAAAGACGTAGGGGAATCCAAGATGGGGTGAGTTGTGGGGCTCTGACCAGGTTCTGTTACCCAGAATCCTTTGCAAACCTCAAAATTTGGCTAAAAAAACATGTTTTCCTCACATTTCGGTGACAGAAAGTTCTGGAATCTGAGAGGAGCCACAAATTTCCTTCCACCCAGCGTTCCCCCAAGTCTCCCGATATAAATGGTACCTCACTTGTGTGGGTAGGCCTAGTGCCCGCGACAGGAAATGCCACAAAACACAAAGTAGACACATCACATTTTCTCAAAGAAAACAGAGGTGTTTTTTGCAAGGTGCCTACCTGTGGATTTTGGCCTCTAGCTCAGCCGGCACCTAGGGAAACCTACCAAACCTGTGCATTTTTGAAAACTAGAGACGTAGGGGAATCCAAGATGGGGTGACTTGTCGAGCTTTCACCAGGTTCTGTTACCCAGGATCCTTTGCAAACCTCAAAATGTGGCTAAAAAAACACTTTTTCCTCACATTTCGGTGACAGAATGTTCTGGAATCTCAGAGGAGCCACAAATTTCTTTCCACCCAGCGTTCCCCCAAGTCTCCCGATAAAAATGGTACCTCACTAGCTGGGCTAAGTGTTTGTGACAGGGAAGAGCCAAAAACACGTTGAAATTGAGGGGGAACCAAAGTGGGTCCAAAAGGGCAGTTTGAAAAAAAGCATTTTTAGGCTGACAAGTGCAGCAGAAATTTTATCGGTATAGATTAGACAATGCTGGGTGGTAGGAATTTTGTGGATTACTGCAGATTCCGTAAGGTTCCATCACAAAAATGTGGGAAAAATGTGTGCTTTCCAGCAAAGTTGCAGGTTTGCAGGGCATTGTGGGTAAGGAAATGGTGCGGGTGCATGTGAAGCACACCACCCTGGAATCAACTAGATGTTTAGTTTTCAGATGTGTCTAGGTCTTGTGTATTTTTCTACAAGGCAGGGTCCCAAAGTAAAAAAAAGTGCAGCCCTCACCATTCCAAGTGGGACGATTCTGAGAGTTACCAAACTCTCATGGCCCAAATGTAAAACAAAAACCAAAAATAATCAAATGTCCTCTTGTTTGCCATGGGATAAGATGTTTTAGTGTGCGGGTGAGAGCTGAAAGACTGTAAGCCCCTTCAGTTCGGGTGGGGGCATAACCAGGCCCATACTGGTTGGTAGCCACCACCCCACTATTTTTTTTTTTTTTTTTTATTCCCTGGCATCTAGTAGACTTTCTGTCCCCCCGGGGTGTGGATCGGGGGTAATTGCCCAATCTGCCTACTGATGGGCAGAACAACTTTGGCCCCATTTATTTGGGGTGTGGGTATGGCCATACCCCCAACCTCTTATTTTGAAAAAAATCTTCCCTGGTCTCTGGTGGGCTTTCTGCCCCCCTTAGGGGCAGATGGGCCTTCCAAATTAGGCCAGTCTGCCCCCAAGGGGGGGCAGTTATGGCCAACAGTAATGTGCCCCCATGGGGAGATAGCGCTGCCCAACGGGCTGCCCCCTCCAAACAAAACACACACATACACACACACCAATCCATGGTGTCTAGAGGTTTCTGCCCCAAAGGGGGCAGATTGGCCTTACAAAAATAGGCTGATCTGCCCCCAAGGGGGGCAGAAATGGCCTAATAATAATTTGCCCCTCCCAGAGCGACCCTTGCCTAAGGGGTCACTCCCCAAACATAAAAAAATAAAAGTAAACCAAAAAAAAAAGCCCTGGTGTCTAGTGGTTTTCTGCCCCCCCCCCCCGGGGGCAGAAATGGCCTAGAAATAATTTGCCCCCCGAGGAGCGGCCCTTGCCCAAGGGGCCGCTCCATCTTACTTGAAATAGCCCACACAAAAAAGTATTCCCTGGTGTCTAGTGGTTTCTGCCCCCCCTGGAGGCAGACCGCAAGGCCGATCTGCCTCCAGGGGGTGCAGAAATGGCCTAATAATGATTTCCCCCCCCCCGGAGCGACCATTGCCCAAGGGGTCGCTCCCCAAACATAAAAAAAATAAAAAAACAATTAAAAAAATGATGCCTGGTGTCTAGTGGATTTCTGCCCCCAGGGGGGGCAGAATTGACCTAGAAATAATTTGCCCCCCTGTGGAGCATCCCTTACCCAAGGGGCTGCTCCCCTTACTTCAAATAGCCCTCAAAAATATATATTCCCTGGTGTCTAGTGGTTTCTGCCCCCCCTGGAGGCAGACCGCAAGGCCGATCTGCCTCCAGGGGGTGCAGAAATGGCCTAATAATGATTTCCCCCCCCCCCCCGGAGCGACCTTTGCCCAAGGGGTCGCTCCCCAAACATAAAAAAATTAAAAAAACAATAAAAAAAATTATGCCTGGTGTCTAGTGGATTTCTGCCCCCAGGGGGGGCAGAAATGGCCTAATAATAATTTGCCCCGCCTGGAGCGACCCCTGGCCAAGGGGTCGTTCCTAAAACATACAAAAAAAAAAAGAACATTTTCCCTGGTGTCTAGTGGATTTCTGCCCCCCCGGGGGCATATTTGCCTAATAAGTTTAGGCCAATCTGCCCCCAGGGGGGGCAGAAACAGCCAAAAAACAAATTGCCCCCCCTGGAGAGCAGCCCTTGCCCAAGGGGCCGCTCTCCTTATTTAGTTAATAAAAAAATTCAAAAATCCCTAGTGTCTAGTGGTTTCTGCCCCCCTTGGGGGCAGATTGGCCTAATAAAAATAGGCCGATCTGCCCCCAAGGGGGGCAAAAATGGCCTAGAAAAAATGTTGCCCCCAGGGGAGCGACCCTTGCCTAAGGGATCGCTCCCTACAAATAAAAAAGCAAAAAAACTAACAAAAAGAACAATCCCTGGTGTCTAGGGGGGTTCAGAAACAGCCCAAAAATAAATTGCCCCCCTAGAGAGCGGCCCTTGCCCAAGGGGCTGCTCTCCTTATTGAAATAAACAAGGCTTCTCTGACCCCCTCCACGTGATCAGAGGATAAATGCTTTGCATTTCTACTCCTATCTGGCGCTGGAAGCTGAGCTTCCAGCGCCGAAGGGAAGTCCTCTGATGAGGTCAGCGCGCAAAAGCGTGCTGACGTCATGGGACGCCACAGGGGGTCACGGGGGGTGGGGGTGGAAGGGGAAGCGATTCCCCTTCCATTCCTGCCTGGGGGAGGGGTGTGCCTGGCCATTGGGGGGAGCACTAGCGCTTCCCCCGGGGGCCCATAGCAGGACGAGGTGGTCTCGTCCTCCGGTGCCGAGGACAAGACCACCTCGTCCCAGGCACACAACCGGTTAAGTAAGCTGAAATGAATTCCCCATTTTAAGAAGGAGCGTTTCTCTTTAATAACTCTTTTTATTAAATGTGATGACCTCCAGGTTACCAGGGTTAGTTCGTTTAGATCTCTTTCATTTGTATTTTCCCTTGGTAAAAACTCTATGGAGACAATATCAGTAGATTTTATATCTTTTAGTGCAGGAATAGCTTGCAATAGTTTTAATATATTTCCTCTATTTAAGATATCAAATTGTCCCCTAGATTGGTATTGTGGTTCCAATATTAGTTGTAAACAATCATTTGGCAGAGCAAATTTGGAACTACCTATAGTATCCACCTGTTCATCTAGTTGGGCAGCCCTTAGATGTTCTGTTACCTGACTCCCTGACGGAGGCTCACTATCAGACCATTCTAACTTTATAGCCTTTTGCTTTACTATTGAGCCACTTAGATATTCTTCCTCCAGGGGTGGTCTTGGCATTCTTTCTTTTTTTGCTTGATGTTGGCCAGATGGGCTCCAATTTGAGCCCCATAGTTCCCTGCATATTCCGAATTTGCGACCGTAATTGTTATACCCTCTTATTCCAAAGGCCTCCTGTTTGTTATATGACTAGGACTTGTTACAGCTTGTGTCTCCTGTTGATGTAATTTAATATTTTGAGGTTCCTGCTCTGATTTTCCTATATCATCTAGCATTACCATAGTACGTTGGTCATTACTTTTTATATCCCCTCATTTGAGTGTAGGTCATTTTCATTTTGCCCCTCTAGTTTTAAATAATGGAAACAATTTATTTGCCGTTCAAATACTCTTTGTGTTTGTCACAAGGTTTTTGGACATTGGCATATCACCTCCTATGACCTGGCTTGAGGAGGGATTCAATTTTAAAGCTGGGGGGCCCATTGGGGCCACCTCTTTTTTATTTCTCGCTTTTCGTTGCTTTTTCTTTTGTCTTTTAGTGGGTAGCTTTGCTGTTTGAAACGGGGGCCCCACTGATTTGGAAGGGACAAAAAAGCCTATAATTTCTTTATATGCTCCTTCCTGATCACATCTAGGTTCTTCGAGAGATTCTATCTCTTCGTCCTTTGATTTCATTGTACACCAATTCGCTCTGTTCCCCGAGTTTTTATTTTCCCCCGCCTCCCTCTGATACGAGGGGGATCCTTTGATTATAATTTCCTCCTCTTTTCTCATTTTTAAATTTTCTTTGAGGTTTGTTATCAATGAGGTTTAGAGCTTCTGGGAGAGTGGCCAACTTATCAATTATCGGCTCGCAAGTGCATTCTGTTATTGACATTTTGGCAAGATTCTGATCTCGCTTAATCAAGTTGTTTAAATTTGCCAATTTCTGGTCAATCCCTGCTACTGATTTAGCCATGGAATTCAGTATATCCACCTGGACATCCATTTTAAAGGACTGATAGGACAGAGAATCCAGTGTTAGCTGTGAGGTTTTAAAAAAGATATCCCATACCGCATTTTGATCCAGTTGTTTATTGGTATTTCGTGCTTGCAGTGAGTTCTCCTTAATTTCCTCCTTACCTTCAGATTCACGTGTTTTTTTTATTTAATATAAAGGATACATTTAGGGATCTGCATTTAAGGACTGAGATATCCGTTTGTGTTTCTGAGACTGCAATTTTATCTTGTTGCAGGGACACTCCCATATCTTTGTAAGACGGCTTGTTAAAGATGTACTTGGTGGGGCTCGAATGGCTATTTTGGCAAGAAAGATTTAGGTTTAACGAGTCCAGATTATTGGGATTTTCAGAAATATGATTGGATTCTGACGAATGATTCAATTTCCTGGCTTTGCCATGCTCCTGTGGCCTCGCAGCAGGTTCACTCGAGGAAGAATCATTTGCTCCTTTGATAATCACATTTACCTCAAATGGAAGTTGAGTACCTAAATAGGGAAAGTTCATTTTATTTTCCAGGAATGGTGACCAAAAAACTGATGGATTAAACCCAGATCTGTGACTGGGGGTGAATGTTTGATTTGGTCTACATTCTGTCCATCAACTGTTCTTTTTGCATTTGTCGCCCCAAGTGGGAAGGGTATGCCCAGACGTTGGTCCCGTGCTCACTATGCCAGATTCAAGCTAGCCTGGCTGAAGAGGGGTGATACCCCAAAACCGGTCCTAGGATGCTTGTTTCTGGTACAGGGAGGACCTGGCCAGCCAGTTCAGCTGGTCTGTTCCCATGTGGAACATGGTCAAGACTGATTTGCATATAGCTGTGCCCAAACTGGAATGGCATGGTGAGCAAAACAACTGATGGATTTAACCCAGATCTGTGACTTGGGGTGAATGTTTGATTTGGTCTACATTCTGTCCATCAATTGTTCTTTTTGCATTTATCGCCCCAAGTGGGAAGGGTATTCCCAGACATAGGTCCCGTGCTCACTATGCCACCAGATTCAAGTTAGCCCAGCTGAAGAGGGGTGATACCCTGAAACCGGTCTTAGAATGCTTGTTTCTGGTCCAGGGAGGACCTTGTCTGGCAGTTCTTGCCTGACTGTTCCCTTGGGGAACAGGGTCAAGACTGATTTGCGTATGGCTGGGTCCAAACTGGAATGGCGTTGTGAGCAAAAAAACTGATGGATTAAACCCAATTCTATGACTAGGGGTCAATGTTTGATGTGGTCTACATTCCATCCATCAACTGTTCTTTTTGCAATTATTGGAACTCCTGACAGTATAATACGTCTGGATATGTTATCAGGTTCTGTATTTGATGCAAATGATGCATAGATTTTGTTTATTATCTTAATATGCTTTGGACACATTCCATTAAAAGACGTCTGTTTACCTGCAGAAATATAATTTGAAAATGATTTGGGATTGACGTGTTATACATACCAACACACTGAGAATAAATGCATACGTAGTAACAATATCTTGGGAGACAACAGAAGCATATGCCCAGTTTAAAAGAGAGAGCTGTCCATTTTCAGTCCTTAGCTTTCATACTGACCAGGTGATGGTCCATCCAAATGCTTGACAATAGTCAGTGTGTATCTATCCCACTGCATTAACTACCCTTTGTCTATCCAATCCCCATCTCACAGGAAAATGCTTTACATTAAGGCCAATATTTATACTTATTTTGCACCGCATTTGCACCGCTTTTTGACGCAAAACAGGCGCATACTTATAAAATACAATTGTATTTTGCAAATTAGTGCCGCTTTTGCGTAAAAAAATGACACAAATGCAGCGCTAAAAAAGTATAAATATGGGCCTAAGGGCCAGATGTAGCAAAGGTTTAGCGACTCGCAAACGGCGAAAAATGCCGTTTGCGAGTCGCTAAAGCCACTTTGCTATGTTGAAATGTATTTTGCGAGTCGGAACCGACTCGCAAAATGCATTTCCGAGTTGCAAATAGGAAGGGGTGTTCCCTTCCTATTTGCGAGTCGCAATGGTATGCATTTTCATTTGCGACCGCCATTGCGGTCGCAAATGAAAGCGCAGTTACCATCCACTTGAAGTGGATGGTAACCCAGGCGCAAACGGGAAGTGGTCCCCATGGGACCCCTTCCCCTTTGTGTCTGGCACAAAAAATAATTTTTCAGAGCAGGCAGTGGTCCACTGGACCACTACCTGCCCTGAAAACTACCGAAACAAAAGGTTTCGGTTTATTTTTCAAAGTGCAGCTCGTTTTCCTTTAAGGAAAACGGGTTGCACTTTGAAAAAAAAAAAATTCTTTATTTAAAAGCAGTCACGGACATGGTGGTCTGCTGTTCCCAGCAGGCCACCATCCTGTGAGTGCCGTGACTCGCTATGGGGTCGCAAATTGCGACCCACCTCATTAATATTAATGAGGTCGGTCTTTGCGACCCCATAGCGACTCGCTGAAGGTGTCTGAGACACCTTTCTGCATTCCAAATTGCGAGTTGCAATTTGCGAGTCGCTGGGACTCGCAAATTGCAAGTCGCAATTTGGAAGTTTGCTACATCTGGCCCTTAGGGGGTCATTCCAACTTCGGCGGGCGGCGGAGGCCGCCCGCCAAAGTTCCCCCGCCAGAAGACCATACCGCGGTCAAATGACCGCGGCGGTCATTCTGACTTTCCCGCTGGGCGGGCGACCGCCAAAAGGCCGCCCGCCTGCACAGCGGGAAAGCCCCAGCAACGATGAAGCTGGCTCCGAATGGAGCCGGCGGAGTTGCTGGTGTGAGACGGGTGCAGAGGCACCCGTCGCGATTTTCAGTGTCTGCTTTGCAGACACTGAAAATCCTAATGGGGCCCCCAGAGGCCCCACGACACCCGTTCCCGCCAGCCGAAGGGGGTCGGAATCCCCATGGCGGCGCTGCTTGCAGCGCCGCCGTGGAGGATTCCCTGGGGCAGGGGAAAACCGGCAGGAAACCGCCGCTTTCCCTTTTCTGACCGCGGCTTTACCGCCGCGGTCAGAATTGCCCCTGAAGCACCGCCAGCCTGTTGGCGGTGCTTCCTCCGTCCCCCCGGCCCTGGCGGTCCATGACCACCAGGGTCGGAATGACCCCCTTAGTCTCTTATTGCAGGGGTGTATTCCTCGATTGTTTATGCATAAAATATCTTGCTTCATCTTGATGATCAGGCTGCATGCTGACATTGCTTTGACAGCAAACGGTGTGGATGTTTGTGTCAAAGGTTTAAATTCACGTTTCCTAAGTGCAGTAGGATTAAGATATATGTATAGGAATAGTTTATGACAATGTCATCATGTTATTTTGGGATACATGTAAGCCAGTGAAAAATGAGTTTATTTAGCCCTTAATCTATTACAGAAAGTAGAAAAAAGTGTACATTGTACTAAATTAAATTCACACTGAGATCATGTTTAAATATGCAACACAAACCCTCTAAAATATCTGAAACACGTTATTAACAGCAATTACAAACCAGCCTACAATACAAGTTATATCCAAAAACTGCCTCCTAAAATCTAGCTAACGTGACTGTTTCTTATTCCTTATTTCAGTCAACTAGGTTTTAAGATCCTTAATCTTAAATGTTTTAAAAAATAATAATTAACAGGACATACAATATTACATCTAGAAGATATACCACAAGTGCATTTCCCTCCATTTTCATGAATCAAAGTTACTATCTCTGGATGGACAAGGAAAGGACTTAAGCCTATTCTGAGACAAACTCATGTTCATATTTGGCATTTAATGAAGATAATGGTATTTCCATTGATCTTACCAAGAATCACTGAGGCACTCAGTTGAAATTGTGTTATCCAAACATCTTACATTACTCTATGATTCTAGATATGCTTTAAGCCACAGTGATCTTTTGACATACTCATTAACAAATATTGATTAACTCCATGTCCAGTTTGCCTAACATAAGTAAATTCTTCTATGGCTCCATAGCCCAACACATTTCATTTTCAACAGTCTCCTACTGACAGCGGTTTGCAACTTTGCAGAGAGGAAGGCTTTTGAGCCTTATCTAAAAGTAGAGTGTAAACCACAATGCTAAGAATCTCCATGCAAATTATTTAGTTTCAATTCTTATTGCCTGCATTTCTTTTTTCTTAGGAGGCTCGGCAGATTTCCTTTAAGGATTTTCCCTATATTGACTCCCATTTAGGTTTAGCATTCAAACTTATGATCTTGACGAAATACAAAAAAAGTACAATCAGGAACTGTATCATTTTGGACTATTCAGAAGAATAGACCCTGTTGAAGGGCCCCGTTGTCCTCATTTAATTTCTTTAACCCAGCTACAACAGTCAATACTTTTGTCTTTAGAGATTTAAGAAGGTAGGTCCAAATCAGACTTTTAAGAAACCACATAACTAAATATTTGGAGGAACCCACTTACTGATATCAATTCTGGTGATTTTCTCCAAACCTGTGGTGGTAGGATGTCAAACCATGGTGCATGGATTTAGTTCAGTACACACACTGAGTTACAGATTCCCAATGGACTGCAGTCGTAATACAAAAACATCAAGCTTTTATCTGTGCAGGCAGTGCCTTCAGGTTACTTAGCAGCAGTCCTAATAAACAGTGATTAGACAGTGGTAATCAAAACAATTAGTTCATCTTGCAGACAACACACTTAATGATATAAGCAAATCAATTAAATGTTAGTGACACAGAACTAGAATAAGATGCAGGTAAAATGTTACTATAAATGAGAACAATAGAAACAATTCAAGCATGTTTGAAATTGAGATAGCATTGTAAACCTTAACGCTATTTATAAACCCTACACTATTTTAGTAGGCTTAAACATTAGATAGCATCCCCTGCCTGATGATCATTTGGAATGGATCATACAGCATACCTTTTGTGTTATCAGAGTTCTGCCACAGAAGAAGAGGCCTCTGCTTCAGTCAGGGAAAGGAGTTCCTGCAAGGCAGCTCCCAGCTCATGCAGCTAGCTCTCCCAATGTACTCCTCTGATTGAGAGCAGAGTCTGGATCAGGAATCAGAAAATTGGCATGAACTCTGGTGATAATCTCTGGGACGAAGACCTCCCCGAATCAGTGGTCAAAAACCCAAGGTTTTATAGAAATGTGGTCCCTGATTTGATCTTAGTTTTCAAGACAAGTTACAGTTTTGGAAATTGTTACCTCCTTATTGTAAACTATCACAGCATAATATATTTAAACTTTACTCCACATATTTACATTAAAGGATAGAACTATGTTAACCTTGAAACCCCATAGAGATCTGCTGTGATAGCAGGGGCATGATGAGTACATGTAAGCCTACAGAAAAGAGGTCCATTGCGAAGATAAAAATAGAAACAAAAATATCTGCCTGCACTACAAGCATACACGTTTATCATCAGATTATATTTAGAAGGAATTTCACACTTTCTGATATGGATGCTAAACGGATTGAAAGCAAAGCAAATTTAGGAAATAAACAATTCCAGGTGAGACCTATTGCGATGTTAACAACATTCTCCAGATTGTAGGGTAAAGACAACATTTCAGGTATGTGTTTTTGTTAGACCGGTCAGCCCTAGGGTGGTCTTTCACCAAACTATTTGCCAGCTTGCCTCCAACTTGTCTGGATGTTTGCTCTGTTGGCCTCAGGACTCTGTGCACATTACCATTGCTAACCACTGCTAAAGTGCAAGTGGTCACTTACCTAAACATGGTTTGATTGACATACATCTGATTGGCATTGTTCATTTACATGGCCTGTAAATTAAATGTTACCAGTGGATCTACACGTATGTGGCACCTTGAAACTTGTGCCAGGCCTGCCATTGCAGCCTGAAAGCAGAGTTCGACTGCCCTGTAGATTTGAAAATTAAAACCGCTTGCCAAGCCTTAAACCCCCCTTTTTCTTTTTTTACAAATGTCACCCCTAAGTTAGGACCTAAGTAGCCCATAGAGCAGGGTACTGTGTAATTAAAAGGTAGGACATGTGCTTTTTTGTTTTACATGTCCTAGAAGTGAAAAACTCCCAAATTTGTTTACTTGCTACTGAGAGGCCCATGCCTCAAATAGGGTAACATTGGGGATTCCTTATTGACAGTAAGAAGTTGTAATTCCTAAATTAGAGGTGGTAGATTTTTGATTACTGCATTAATAATTCATTATTACTTATTGACTTTCCACTCTTTCTCCTTATAAACCCAGCAACCACCTACAGTATTTGCAATTAAATTAATAATTCTAAATCACTTGCAATCCCAAACTATATAAGACATTAATAACAAATGTACAAACAATAAAGCAACAAAACACATTAAAATAATTAAAAAAACATATTCTTTACAACTGTATTCTTAACTATTTGACTGACCTCAAAATGATATTCTTGACAATGTTATTTCTACATCATATTTCAGTATAATGCTATGTTTGCCTGATATTTCTGTGTTTCGATATTACAAAATCAATAAATTTTCCATCTACCCATTCCTACGTAGAGCATAACTATTCAATGCCTTTGATCAAAGGTGTTTAAGCTGGAAAAGGCGTGAATGTTTCTATGTAATGCTTCATCATGAAACAGACACTCTTTTTTTAATCCCTTTTGTGATAAAAGAAAAATATTGTGCAATAGGTTGTTGTATATGAAAAACTGATTTGAAACAAATTATGATTGCCATCATAATTTGGTTTGATACCCACTGGGGACCCCCAAACAATCAGGAGCAGACCACAATGTCTGTGCCATCATCATCACATTATTTTGGATTAGATGTCCATGAGAGATTCCATGGGAGGTCTGATGATGGGTGATTCTTAGGCCATTCAGAAAATCATTATATCTGGCTTCTATGCCTTCAGTGGTAGTCACCCCACACTTGTCCTCATACCTCCCGGCTGCTTACCATACCTTGTGTAACTCACATTGACATCTGTACAGTTGTTTGCAGGAATGTTGGTTCGGTATCTCAAATAATCAAAACCTATATGTCAGCTCTCAGTTTTCTAAATACTGAGGTAGAACTTTTGAAACAATTTATTGTGAAAAATACATGTTTTAAGAGTACCAATTTTGATAAGAAATGTATGAATAGAAGCAGCTGGCATTTCTCAAATAGAACACTGGCATAGAGAAATGTCTTTTTGTACACAATCATTCCATCATCTAGTTCCATCTGTATTTCTTTATCACAGGGCTCCCTGGTTCAGATGCTGAAAGAAGTTCGACCTACCATGTTCTTTGGGGTACCGCATGTTTGGGAGAAGTTTCAAGAAGTGGCAGAGGGCATGGCTAGCTGCAACTTTATGAATGGGTATGGTCCAGAGGCATGATCATGTTTTATATTATCCATGTTGGGAGAGCATAGTGTGTGACTGATACATGAGGTGCTCTTGGGCGAGACAGTGGTTATTGGACAATATCACGTGAATAGAGTTGTTGATCACCAGTGTCTCAGAGCATCATTACCCATTGCACTCTGAATATTTGAGTACACAGTTTTGAAACATGCCTCTCTATGGTTAGCTAGATGTAGCAGTTGGGGCTTGCTCAAGATGTGATAGTATGTTTGAAATGCAGTCTAGAGTATTCAGTAAACATCTGTTCTGTGGTCAAGATACAACCCCAAACATTTTTATAATTCTTACACAGCAACACATGATGAACCAAACAAAATGACCACCTATGGAAAGTGGTATATAAAAGGATCAGGATATATATATTTGCTTTTGTTAGAACACAGTCTCCTACCCTAGCTTCATTTGCATGTATTAGGCACAGATGCCCAAAGAAGAATCTTGCAATGTAGCAAGAAAGCCTGTTTTGTGATAGTTTCTCGGTGTCCAGTTGTGTAAAAAGGGGCAAGCCAGAGGGTGTTTTTGCAGGCTACAGGAAGTCCGCAGTGTCCAGCATATCCCAATGACTGTCTACAAAAATATGAAATAGCTTTCTCAAGCATAAAAATATACAAACCCATGTATTAGTGTCTTTAGGGCAATGAGCAAAGACACGGTATACACTTTAGAAAGAGACCACTTACAGATTCAATTATTCTTCAAGCTAATTTTATAGACTACTAGTGCTTGGATCAGACTAATGACCAGGGTTGGCTCTCAAGCAATTTTCATCACAACCAGTAGATTTCTCCTGGCCCCCATGCAGGGCAGGTTTACCATCTCACCTTTTGGAGTTGGGAATTATGCATGTCTCATTATTTCAGACAAAAGGAAAGTAGGTAGCGCTGTGCATAAAAACACTACATGTTGGCCATAGACGTTATGGGGCTTTATTGACTTTCTTTTGCTGTATATCTAGAAGGAAATATTGCCTTTTAAGACTCATAAAGTGCCTACTGCCTTTTCTGTTGCCTCAACTTTTTTCTAAGGTGTAGAAGCGATCTTTCAGTTGCCACCAGTAGTACATAGCCTCCCTTTGCAGGAAGCCTTTCTAGTGTCAAGTACTTGGTTTGTCATAGTTTGACTCTTGCTCTAGGCAAGACTGCTGGTTTAATGATGACAGTACTTATGCTTGTAGGCAAGTAAGCCAGTCCTACAACAAATCACAACTGTCGTCCCATCCCTCCAGGCTCACAAGCAGCACCACACCAAAAACCCAAACAGTAAAAGGTGATTTGTGGCAGCTTTAATGCATGGACTCAAGATTGTGACATCTCAAGGAGTGTCGTTAAATGGAGGTTACCCCTTTCTCACATGAACAACATGTCTCAAGCAAACAAAGTCAATGAAGAGCCCCCCAACCCTCGTTACCTTGGAATGATGTCTCTAGCTCAGTCTCCGTAGAAACACAAAGTCTGGGTAAACATCAAGGTGATGTGCAGCATCGATAGCAGCAATGGCATCTGGTCAGAATCCCTCTGACTATCTGTCTAACTGAGGTGCATTTATACAGATCTACTCAGACCCCTGACGTAGGTCTGTTCCCAAACAATAGATACCAAGACAGGCTTGGGACAGCAATTTATGTAAACAATTCCCTCAAAGGTGCGAACAGGGAACGTACCTAATGTGAATACCTACAGTTTGTTTATCTTTTTAGCTTAATATTGACGACTAAGCGAGGTGGCACTGATAACATGAAACTAAAACATTGGCCTAACTCGAAACAATGCAGCCATCTTGGAAACATATAAGTAAATAATTGCGCTAAACAGAGCAAGCTAAGTAGGGTAAAAATCACTTTTGACAAGGGCACAGGTCCGCAAGCCAGAAGGCTAAGCTAACTCCTGTTTCCCATTAAGACAAGATAGGATTCACTACAGGTTAATAGACCCAGAGTACCATTTTAGACAAAATCTTGATTTACCAAGCTATTTTGGTCAGACATATATATAAAATCCTTTGGCTTCTGGGCAGAACATGTATAACATGTTTTATTTGGAGTAAGAGAGATGGGCAGACACCCAGTGAAAATCTCCAACTTTAAATGGAAATAATCCAAGCTAAAACACAGACAACCTTTCAGAGGCAAGAGGTATATTTTCCAAGGTTATCCATACACTTTGCTGGAAGTCAACACACAGACAAAGACATCTGTGCTAGTGTTAACAGAGGGTTTTGTTAGAAACCAAACTAGTACAGAACACAAGATTATGGTAACAAATATCACAGTTGACATGAAAATATTAATAGTATGTAAAGAGATAACATACCATTTTTGCTAACTTCCTATCCCACTGAGTCTGCGTTAATATGCCAAAATGCCAAAATGAGAAGTGGGACACAGTATTGCATTCCTGTTTGCTTAGGTCAGACTTCTCTCTGTTTACAAGGCCCTGTGTTTCTGACTATAACTCAGGTAACTGCTAGGACGCCCCTTCTGAGCAAAATTTCTTGGAAGGGAGAATGTGTGCCTCTCTGTTTCAACGAGCTCCGTGGATCTCATTTGTAGTGGTTTTACTGGAGGACAGTAAGAATCTCATTGGAATGTTTACAGTCTGTTGATCTTGGGTGGCTCGCTCCCTGTCCAGGAGCTTCTCACAACCCTAAGACTAGCTCCGGCAAACACAGGGCACTCCATTGTTTTTTATTCCTGTAAGGTTCACAATAATAGAGATTCCTGCAGATCTCCAGAGCAGGACAGGCTTTAGCATTGGTACCGACTGGTGCAACAATCTTTATTGTTGCCGCTCCACAACCTCCTTCTTCAAGGATTCCCTCAGTACCACCCTCCAACAGTAACCCTCATCTCTGCATGTCCCCACTCTTGCATTTATTTAATTACTTACACTACTCATCCCAATGTAGGTTGTCAGAGCACTTTACATCACAAAGACATACATTATGAAAGACAGTGAGTCGTACAAGTGCATACATTAATGTATAGGAAATGTTACATTGGAGAATTAGGGCTGCAAGGTGTAGAAGGAACATGCCTACCATACTGGTAGGAATATATTAATAGTAACTGGTCTGGAGAATCATAGATAGTCTCACAATTCAAAAAGTTAGCATTTTGGTGGTTTGTCTATACTATCCAAAGAAACCTTTTTAACAATCCAGGAATGAGAAAAAAAAAATGAGTTTCTAAAACTATGCCTTGCAGTTTGCATGCGACCCTTTGATGCAGGTTCATAGCTCATAATGGGAGGATTTTAACAGAAAGTATCAAAGAGATCTCTGCACAAAACTAGTAACCAACTGAGCTATCTACATAAATACAAATCTGTGATCTGCATAGTACACGTCATGCTTTGCAGCAGACACATTAGACCCCAGGACTACGGTATTGTGTGTCAAAACTGTGACTGGACAAAATAAAGACTTTACTAGCATATAGTTTTACCATCAGAGTTATTGTGAAATTATCCTCCTCTGTAAAAATCTAGGCACAGACAACATTGTAAGCATCTCTTGTCTCACTCACTGTAGGAAAGTACCATCTTGCCTGGCATGTTACCCCCATATTTCACTGTATATATGTTTTTTTACTGTGTCACTGCGACCCTGCCAGCCAGGGCCCCAGTGCTCATAAGTGTGCAATGTATGTGTTCCCTGTGTGATGACTAACTGTCTCACTGAGGCTCTGCTAACCAGAACCTCAGTGGTTATGCTCTCTCTGCTTTCCAAATTGTCACTAACAGGCTAGTGACCAATTTCTCCAATTCACATTGGCATACTGGAACATCCTTATAATTCCCTAGTATATGGTACTAAGGTACCCAGGGTATTGGGGTTCCTCGAGATCCCTATGGGCTGCAGCATTTCTTTTGCCACCCATAGGGAGCTCTGACAATTCTTACACAGGCCTGCCACTGCAGCCTTAGTGAAATAACGTCCACGTTATTTCACAGCCATTTACCACTGCACTTAAGTAACTTATAAGTCACCTATATGTCTAACCTTCACCTGGTGAAGGTTGGGTGCTAAGTTACTTAGTGTGTGGGCACCCTGGCACTAGCCAAGGTGCCCCCACATTGTTCAGGGCAAATTCCCCGGACTTTGTGAGTGCGGGGACACCATTACACGTGTGAACTATACATAGGTCACTACCTATGTATAGCGTCACAATGGTAACTCTGAACATGGCCATGTAACATGTCTAAGATCATGGAATTGTCACCCCAATGCCATTCTGTCATTGGGGAGACAATTCCATGATCCCCTGAGTCTTTAGCACAGACCCGGGTACTGCCAAACTGACTTTCCTGGTGTTTCACTGCAGCTGCTGCCAACCCCTCAGACAGGTTTCTGCCCTCCTGGGGTCCAGCCAGGCCTGGCCCAGGAAGGCAGAACAAAGAAATTCCTCAGAGAGAGGGTGTTACACCCTCTCCCTTTGGAAAAAAGGTGTCAGGGCTGGGGAGGAGTAGCCTCCCCCAGCCTCTGGAAATGCTTTGATGGGCACAGATGGTGCCCATCTCTGCATAAGCCAGACTACACCGGTTCAGGGATCCCCCAGCCCTGCTCTGGCACAAAACTGGACAAAGGAAAGGGGAGTGACCACTCCCCTGACCTGCACCTCCCCTGGGAGGTGCCCAGAGCTCCTCCAGTGTGCTCCAGACCTCTGCCATCTTGGAAACAGAGGTGCTGCTGGCACACTGGACTGCTCTGAGTGGCCAGTGCCAGCAGGTGACGTCAGAGACTCCTCCTGATAGGCTCTTACCTGTGTTGCTAGCTTATCCTCCTTCCTAGGTAGCCAAACCTCCTTTTCTGGCTATTTAGGGTCTCTGCTTTGGGGAATTCTTTAGATACCGAATGCAAGAGCTCACCAGAGTTCCTCTGCATCTCTCTCTTCACCTTCTGCCAAAGGATCGACCGCTGACTGCTCAGGACGCCTGCAAAACCGCAACAAAGTAGCAAAGACGAGTACTGCAACCTTGTATCGCTTATCCTGCCGCCTTCTCGACTGTTTCCTGGTGGTGCATGCTCTGGGGGTAGCCTGCCTCCTTTCTGCACCAGGAGCTGTGAAGAATTCTCCTGTGGGTCGACGGAATCTTCCCCCTGCAACCGCAGGCAACAAAAGACTGTATCACTGGTCCTCTGGGTCCCCTCTCAGCACGACGAGCGTGGTCCCTGGAACTCAGCAACTCTGTCCAAGTGACTCCCACAGTCCAGTGACTATTCAGTCCAGGTTTGGTGGAGGTAAGTCCTTGCCTCCCCACGCTAGACTGCATTGCTGGGTATCGCGTGATTTGCAGTTGCTCCGGCTCCTGTTCACTCTTCCAGGATTTCCTTTGTGCACAGCCAAGCCTGGGTCCCCAACACTCTAACCTGCAGTGCACAACCTTCTGAGTTGTCCTCCGGCGTCGTGGGACTCCCTTTTGTGACTTTGTGTGGACTCTGGTTCACTCCTCTTCTAAGTGCCTGTTCTGGTACTTCTGTGGGTGCTGCCTGCTTCTGTGAGGGCTCCCTGACTTGCTGGGTGCCCCCTCTGTCTCCTCATCCAAGTGGCGACATCCTGGTCCCTCCTGGGCCACAGCAGCATCCAAAAACCCTAACCACGACTCTTGCAGCTAGCAAGGCTTGTTTGTGGTCTTTCTGCGTGGGAACACCTCTGCAAGCTTCTACACGACGTGGGACATCCATCCTCCAAAGGGGAAGTTTCTAGCCCTCTTTGTTCTTGCAGAATCCACAGCTTCTACCATCCAGTGGCAGCTTCTTTGTACCCTCAGCTGGCATTTCCTGGGCATCTGCCCACTCTCGACTTTGTCGCAACTCTTGGACTTGGTCCCCTTGTTCCAGAGGTACCCTCGTCCGGAAATCCACTTGTTGGTGTTGGTCTTCCTTGCAGAATTCCCCTATCACGACTTCTGTGCTCTCTGGGGAATATAGGTGCACTTTACACCTACTTTTCAGGGTCTTGGGGTGGGCTATTTTTCTAACCCTCACTGTTTTCTTACAGTCCCAGCGACCCTCTACAAGCTCACATAGGCTTGGGGTCCATTCGTGGTTCGCATTCCACTTTTGGAGTATATGGTTTGTGTTGCCCCTATACCTATGTGCTCCTATTGCAATCTATTGTAACTTTACATTGCTTGCATTACTTCCTTTTGCTATTACTGCATATGTTTGGTATTGTGTACATATATCTTGTGTATATTTGGCATCCTCATACTGAGGGTACTCACTGAGATACTTTTGGCATATTGTCATAAAAATAAAGTACCTTTATTTTTAGTATATCTGTGTATTGTGTTTTCTTATGATATTGTGCATATGACACCAGTGGTATAGTAGGAGCTTTATATGTCTCCTAGTTCAGCCCAAGCTGCTTTGCTATAGCTACCTTCTATCAGCCTAAGCTGCTAGAAACACCTCTTCTACACTAATAAGGGATAACTGGACCTGGTACAGAGTGTAAGTACCCCTTGGTACCCACTACAAGCCAGGCCATCCTCCTACACTCACATATCACTGCTTCAGAGTGCAAATGGCACCTCCTTGAGCTTGATGCCCGGTGAGGCAGCACAGATGGCACCGCCCTAAAACCAGCATTGTTCCTAGGTTTCAAGTGAAATGGAAGGTCTTGCTTCTAGTCAGATATCCCTTTATTCTGGTTCATCAAAGCTTTTCCAAGAAGGCTCCAAGTACGTTTTAATGAAGTGACAATCCTTATGCAATCCTGGGGGCATTGTTGGGAAATCCAAGAGAAATAATGAGTGTGTCATATTAAAGATCCACAGCTTTTATAATCTGGAATTAGGGCATGTCTTCCCAGACTCTGTTCCCAAACGTAGGCACAATATAGTCACATAAATATATATTTCATTAAAGAGACAGCAGCTTATTCTAAGTGTTATCCCAGCAGGTGCCAGCACAGTAAATTAGCACAGAAGAAAAGGAAAGCCATAAGAAGTGCTGGGCTTGACACTTCAAGCAGGTGTAGCTTGCTATTCTCAGGGCTGGTATCCTTTCGTAGCTGCCGGCAAGCTTTGTTCAGTTCAATTCATATTTATGTAGTATTTTATACCAATACACGGCAACAAACCACAATGCTGATCTCAAGTTTATGTTTGCTAATGAAAGACCAAGGTTAAAAGGCCATGGTTTTGATGTAAAGTCCCCAAGGTCTGACTCCATCTTATGCAGGCCCGACCCTATCTTGACTAACAGAAACCATAAACGTCCCTCTCTCAAACAATAGAAGTTTCCACCTTTCACAATTTATGCAGGATTATTGACATCTGCTATTAAATGTAAATGTCGCCTGACCTTCCCTTTCTAAGATCTGAAAGCATAAAGCCCTTCGATCAATTGCACAAATACAACCATAAATGTGACATTTGTCTGGGTCAAATGTCTTCTCTTTTACCATGTCAAGGTTGAATAAGAGCACATACAGACAGATAACCAAAATAGTGTAATCTAAATTCACATCCTTTTACCTGTTCATAAGAAGGAGCCTAAGAAGCATACCTTGATGAATATAATCTATGTAAGACATTCTTAAACTTCTGTCAGAAATTCCAGTTTCTGATAAGCTTTAGTATAGAAGGATAACCACTTGACCACTTGTCAGGAGAAGTCCATTGCCCAGAGTATCATCCAAGATTCTGCCAGAGACGGTCTTATACCTACTGTCTGCACGCTTTGCACTTCACAGATGCTACAAACATACCTGAAGCTAATAACATTGAGTCCCAGTGGAAGGCTGACTGACTGCTACCGCAACTAGTGTTTGCCCTTTGCACGGAACACTATCTTCAGGCCTCTGCAGGCACTGTAGTGGTGTCAACAAGGTATGCAGTGTGTGTCATCACCCTAAGTAACTCTAGACTGCAAGTTGTTCTGCCTTTCATGTTCATTCTTCTTAGTACAGTGTGTTTGATACAGTAAACAAGGACACAAGATTTGTTTCTGTTTCCATGGTGCCCCTGATCCATTTATATGATTGTTAGTAACCCAGAAGCAACACTTTTATGCCAATTACACATTGAATAGTGATTTACAAAACTACAATAATCTGTCTTTCACATTCATCGCTGGTGCATTGAACCAAGTTAACCTGTGTCACCCATGGATGGTAAAGCACACCTTGTAGAGTAACGCCAAAGTCGTAACTTACGCAACAGTCTTTTGTCTATTTCTCAAAGGCCCCTTCAAGTTTCCCAGGCCCTTACAAAATGTATTTCATTCTGTACATGTGGTGGCTTTCAGTTGTGATTCAGTGATGCCCACAGAAATCAAAAGATTAAGAAACACTGGTATAGAGGATTGTAGAAATTTTTCAAACTTAAGACCAAGGCCCAGATTTAGTATGATTTTACATCGGTCAGTGTCACTTTTTTTTTCTGCAGCCTGTTGCAAGATCATTTTTGGCATGTGCTAAGTCATACAAGCCATTTTGCGAGGCTTTGAGTGGTTTATTAAATCCAAAGTACAGCAACACTTTGCATTCCTTTGCATCAAAGATGTGTTACATGGGTGTATTATGACACAAATGCAGACTTGAAAAGACTTGTAAAATTAGGTTTGAGTCAAAATGGTGCGCTTAACAGGAGAGAAGAGGAGAAATATATGTATTTTTCTTTGTTTCTGCTTATTGCCATGTTTAGTGTATTCAGCAGCACACTTTGACAGATGAATACTCCTTTAAGGATTGTTGCTTCCTGCACAAAATTAATCCTGCCTGTAATAGAAGCACTCTTGCAATATGGAGCAACGGTGGCTGCTTTGGCAGCATACAGTGTCTCAGCGCAAGTAGAGAGTAAATATTATGTACCTCTTTTAAAATATGAAGCATTTCTACTCGTTCATGTAATGCTGTGAGAAGGTAGCCTCTTTCTAGCCTTGTTACCCCCACTTTTGGCCTGTTTGTGAGTGTATGTCAGGGTGTTTGTCACTGTTTTCACTGTCTCACTGGGATCCTGATAGCCAGGCCTCAGTGCTCATAGTGAAAACACCATGTTTTCAGTATGGTTGTTATGTGTCACTGGGATCCTGCTAGTCAGGACCCCAGTGCTCATAGGTTTGTGGCCTATATGTATGTGTCACTGGGACCCTGTCACACAGGGCCCCAGTGCTCATAGGTGTGCATGTATATGTTCCCTGTGTGGTGCCTAACTGTCTCACTGAGGCTCTGCTAACCAGAACCTCAGTGGTTATGCTCTCTCATTACTTTCAAATTGTCACTAACAGGCTAGTGACCATTTTTTACCAATTTACATTGGCTTACTGGAACACCCTTATAATTCCCTAGTATATGGTACTGAGGTACCCAGGGTATTGGGGTTCCAGGAGATCCCTATGGGCTGCAGCATTTCTTTTGCCACCCATAGGGAGCTCTGACAATTCTTACACAGGCCTGCCACTGCAGCCTGAGTGAAATAACGTCCACGTTATTTCACAGCCATTTTACACTGCACTTAAGTAACTTATAAGTCACCTATATGTCTAACCTTTACCTGGTAAAGGTTAGGTGCAAAGTTACTTAGTGTGAGGGCACCCTGGCACTAGCCAAGGTGCCCCCACATTGTTCAGAGCCAATTCACTGAACTTTGTGAGTGCGGGGACACCATTACACGCGTGCACTACATATAGGTCACTACCTATATGTAGCTTCACCATGGTAACTCCGAATATGGCCATGTAACATGTCTATGATCATGGAATTGCCCCCTCTATGCCATCCTGGCATTGTTGGTACAATTCCATGATCCCAGTGGTCTGTAGCACAGACCCTAGTACTGCCAGACTGCCCTTCCTGGGGTTTCACTGCAGCTGCTGCTGCTGCCAACCCCTCAGACAGGCAGCTGCCCTCCTGGGGTCCAGCCAGGCCTGGCCCAGGATGGCAGAACAAAGAACTTCCTCTGAGAGAGGGTGTGACACCCTCTCCCTTTGGAAAATGGTGTGAAGGCAGGGGAGGAGTAGCCTCCCCCAGCCTCTGGAAATGCTTTGTTGGGCACAGATGTGCCCAATTCTGCATAAGCCAGTCTACACCGGTTCAGGGACCCCTTAGCCCCTGCTCTGGCGCGAAACTGGACAAAGGAAAGGGGAGTGACCACTCCCCTGACCTGCACCTCCCCTGGGAAGTGTCCAGAGCTCCTCCAGTGTGCTCCAGACCTCTGCCATCTTGGAAACAGAGGTGCTGCTGGCACACTGGACTGCTCTGAGTGGCCAGTGCCACCAGGTGACGTCAGAGACTCCTTGTGATAGGCTCCTTCAGGTGTTAGTAGCCTTTCCTCTCTCCTAGGTAGCCAAACCCTCTTTTCTGGCTATTTAGGGTCTCTGTCTCTGGGGAAATTTTAGATAACGAATGCATGAGCTCAGCCGAGTTCCTCTGCATCTCCCTCTTCACCTTCTGATAAGGAATCGACCGCTGACCGCGCTGGAAGCCTGCAAACCTGCAACATAGTAGCAAAGACGACTACTGCAACTCTGTAACGCTGATCCTGCCGCCTTCTCGACTGTTTTCCTGCTTGTGCATGCTGTGGGGGTAGTCTGCCTCCTCTCTGCACCAGAAGCTCCGAAGAAATCTCCCGTGGGTCGACGGAATCTTCCCCCTGCAACCGCAGGCACCAAAAAGCTGCATTTCCGGTCCCTTGGGTCTCCTCTCAGCACGACGAGCGAGGTCCCTCGAATCCAGCGACACCGTCCAAGTGACCCCCACAGTCCAGTGACTCTTCAGCCCAAGTTTGGTGGAGGTAAGTCCTTGCCTCACCTCGCTGGGCTGCATTGCTGGGAACCGCGACTTTGCAAGCTTCTCCGGCCCCTGTGCACTTCCGGCGGAAATCCTTCGTGCACAGCCAAGCCTGGGTCCACGGCACTCTAACCTGCATTGCACGACTTTCTAAGTTGGTCTCCGGCGACGTGGGACTCCTTTGTGCAACTTCGGCGAGCACCGTTTCACGCATCCTCGTAGTGCCTGTTTCTGGCACTTCTCCGGGTGCTACCTGCTTCAGTGAGGGCTCTTTGTCTTGCTCGACGTCCCCTCTCTCTGCAGGTCCAATTTGCGACCTCCTGGTCCCTCCTGGGCCCCAGCAGCGTCCAAAAACGCCAAACGCACGATTTGCGTGTAGCAAGGCTTGTTGGCGTCCATCCGGCGGGAAAACACTTCTGCACGACTCTCCAAGGCGTGGGGGATCCATCCTCCAAAGGGGAAGTCTCTAGCCTTTGTCGTTCCTGCAGTATTCACAGTTCTTCAGCCTAGTAAGAGCTTCTTTGCACCAACCGCTGGCATTTCTTGGGCATCTGCCCATCTCCGAGCTGCTTGTGACTTTTGGACTTGGTCCCCTTGTTCCACAGGTACCCTCAGTCAGGAATCCATCGTTGTTGCATTGCTGATTTGTGTTTTCCTTGCATTTTCCCTCTAACACGACTATTTTGTCCTTAGGGGAACTTTAGTGCACTTTGCACTCACTTTTCAGGGTCTTGGGGAGGGTTATTTTTCTAACTCTCACTATTTTCTAATAGTCCCAGCGACCCTCTACATGGTCACATAGGTTTGGGGTCCATTCGTGGTTCGCATTCCACTTCTGGAGTATATGGTTTGTGTTGCCCCTATCCCTATGTTTCCCCATTGCATCCTATTGTAACTATACATTGTTTGCACTGTTTTCTAAGACTATACTGCATATTTTTGCTATTGTGTATATATATCTTGTGTATATTTCCTATCCTCTCACTGAGGGTACACTCTAAGATACTGTGGCATATTGTCATAAAAATAAAGTACCTTTATTTTTAGTATAACTGTGTATTGTGTTTTCTTATGATATTGTGCATATGACACTAAGTGGTACTGTAGTAGCTTCACACGTCTCCTAGTTCAGCCTGAGCTGCTTTGCTAAGCTACCATTATCTATCAGCCTAAGCTGCTAGACACCCTATACACTAATAAGGGATAACTGGGCCTGGTGCAAGGTGCAAGTACCCCTTGGTACTCACTACAAGCCAGTCCAGCCTCCTACATTGGTTGTGCAGTGGTGGGATAAGTGCTTGAGACTACTTACCACTCTTGTCATTGTACTTTTCATAAGAGAAAAATATACAAAACAAGGTCAGTGTATATACACATAGCCAAAAAGTTTTGCATTTCCTCTTTTCACTCTTTTCTAAGTGCTGAAAAGTACTTCTAAACTTTCAAAAAGTTCTTAAAAGTTTAAAAAAGTTTTTTCTGTCTTTCCAAAAAGTTCTGAAATTTTTTTTTCTCTTTGTCTATCACTTTAACTCTCTCTAAAAATGTCTGGCACAGGCCAAAAAGTTGAACTGTCCAAACTTGCATATGATCACCTTAGCTGGAAAGGAGCAAGGAGTCTCTGCATAGAGAGAGGTTTGAGTGTAGGGAAGAATCCTTCCTTAGAACTGTTAATTAATATGCTTAGAGTACAGGATAAGGCCATAAGTGCCCAATCTGTAGAAAAAGTAGCTAATGGTTCTCAATCTGATCCAGGGACTCCCCCAGGAAAAGGTTCAGGAAAGAAACTTCTCAGCCTGCCCATTACTAGACAGTCTAGCATAGTTGGTACAGAGGTTGAATCACATCATACTGATGATGTGCTCTCACATTATGCTGGTAGCCAAGCTGTTAGGGTGCCCTCTGTAAGGGACAGGTCTCCTTCTGTTCATTCCCATCATACCTCTGTATCTAGAAATGTCCCTCCCACCCACCCTGATGACAGATTGTTGGAAAGGGAGCTCAATAGATTGAGAGTGGAGCAAACCAGACTGAAGCTCAAGAAGCAACAGCTGGATTTGGATAGACAGTCCTTAGAAATAGAGAGGGAAAGACAGAAAATGGGTTTAGATACCCATGGTGGCAGCAGCAGTATTCCCCATAGTCATCCTGCAAAAGAGCATGATTCCAGGAATCTGCATAAGATAGTTCCCCCTTACAAGGAGGGGGATGACATTAACAAGTGGTTTGCTGCACTTGAGAGGGCCTGTGCTGTACAGGATGTCCCTCAAAGGCAGTGGGCTGCTATCCTATGGCTATCATTTACTGGAAAAGGTAGGGATAGGCTCCTTACTGTAAAAGAAAATGATGCTAACAATTTCCAAATTCTTAAGAATGCACTCCTGGATGGTTATGGCTTAAACACTGAACAGTACAGGATCAAGTTCAGAGAGACCAAAAAGGAGTCTTCACAAGACTGGGTTGATTTCATTGACCATTCAGTGAAGGCCTTGGAGGGGTGGTTACATGGCAGTAAAGTTACTGATTATGAAAGCCTGTATAACACAATCCTGAGAGAGCATATACTTAATAATTGTGTGTCTGATTTGTTGCACCAGTACCTGGTAGACTCTGATCTGACCTCTCCCCAAGAATTGGGAAAGAAGGCAGACAAATGGGTCAGAACAAGGGTGAACAGAAAAGTTCATACAGGGGGTGACAAAGATGGCAATAAGAAGAAAGATGGTGAAAAATCTCAAGATAAGCATGGGGATAAGGATAAAACCAAAAATCCCACTTCAAATCTTAAACACTCTTCAGAGGGTGGGGATAAAACAAATTCTTCCTCTTCTTCCCAACCTGCACTCATTAAAAAGCCTTGGTGCTTTGTGTGTAAAAACAGAGGCCATAGGCCAGGGGATAAGTCCTGTCCAGGTAAACCCCCTGAGCCTACCACCACTAATACATCAAGCTCTAGTGCCCCTAGCAGTAGTGGTACTAGTGGTGGGACTGCTGGCAACAGTCAAGCAAAGGGTGTAGTTGGGTTCACTTATGGGTCCATAGTGGAAACTGATGTAATCAGTCCCAAGACAGTTTCTGTCACACCTAGTGGCATTGGCCTTGCCACACTGGCTGCTTGTCCCCTTACAATGGATAAGTACAGGCAGACAGTTTCAATAAATGGTGTTGAGGCCTTGGCCTACAGGGACACAGGTGCCAGTTTCACTTTGGTGACTGAAAACCTAGTGCCTCCTGAACAACACATCATCGGACAACAGTATAAGATTATTGATGTCCATAACTCCACTAAGTTTCTTCCCTTAGCTATAATTCAGTTTAGTTGGGGTGGAGTTACTGGCCCTAAGCAGGTGGTGGTATCACCTAGCTTACCTGTAGACTGTCTCTTAGGTAATGACCTAGAGGCCTCAGGTTGGGCTGATGTAGAGTTTTATGCCCATGCAGCCATGCTGGGCATCCCTGAGGAATTGTTCCCTCTCATTTCAAGTGAAATGAAAAAGCAAAGGAGAGAAGGCCTGAAAACTCAGGATCCCTCTCCATCAACAGGTAAAAAGGTTATCACAGTATCCCCTAACCACCCTACCATTCAGGATACTATTCCTGTGGTGGGAGAAACCTCTCCTGGGGTGGCACCTGTTCCAAGGGAATCATCAGCTGGCAAAGCTGGACTCCCTGAGGTGGAAGTACCTCTCTGTGGGATAACTAACATTGGTGAGAAAAACAGCACCATTTTAGTTAACATGGAGCATCCCTCCAACCCTCCCAGAGAAACTTTAGTGCAGAAACCCTGCACTACCTCACAACACTTAGGACAGCATCCCTGCCCTAGTGTGGAGCTGATAGGACAGCATCCCTGCCCTGCTCCAACCCAAGAGAAACAGCATCCCTGTTCTCTCTTCCAGCCATATGGACAAAGTTTTTGCCCAGCTATGGCTTTTCTGAGACAGCATCCCTGTCTGGCATTTCCATCACTACAAATAGGTTCAGTGGACAATTCCCACTGCTCTAAACTAAAACTTACTGATAGAAACTCTGAAAATACATCTTCACATTGTTGCTTAGCTAAAAAACTTCAAACAGGGTGGTTTACATCCCCACAGGGAAGTAACCATTTAGTGGATGATAAAGGGAGTAACCAGTCTATTGCAGAGCTTCTCTCTACTTATCACCACTTAGACAATAAAGTCTCAACTGGCCAAGGTTAGCCTTATTGTCCTTCGTTTGGGGGGGGGTTGTGTGAGAAGGTAGCCTCTTTCTAGCCTTGTTACCCCCACTTTTGGCCTGTTTGTGAGTGTATGTCAGGGTGTTTGTCACTGTTTTCACTGTCTCACTGGGATCCTGATAGCCAGGCCTCAGTGCTCATAGTGAAAACACCATGTTTTCAGTATGGTTGTTATGTGTCACTGGGATCCTGCTAGTCAGGACCCCAGTGCTCATAGGTTTGTGGCCTATATGTATGTGTCACTGGGACCCTGTCACACAGGGCCCCAGTGCTCATAGGTGTGCATGTATATGTTCCCTGTGTGGTGCCTAACTGTCTCACTGAGGCTCTGCTAACCAGAACCTCAGTGGTTATGCTCTCTCATTACTTTCAAATTGTCACTAACAGGCTAGTGACCATTTTTTACCAATTTACATTGGCTTACTGGAACACCCTTATAATTCCCTAGTATATGGTACTGAGGTACCCAGGGTATTGGGGTTCCAGGAGATCCCTATGGGCTGCAGCATTTCTTTTGCCACCCATAGGGAGCTCTGACAATTCTTACACAGGCCTGCCACTGCAGCCTGAGTGAAATAACGTCCACGTTATTTCACAGCCATTTTACACTGCACTTAAGTAACTTATAAGTCACCTATATGTCTAACCTTTACCTGGTAAAGGTTAGGTGCAAAGTTACTTAGTGTGAGGGCACCCTGGCACTAGCCAAGGTGCCCCCACATTGTTCAGAGCCAATTCACTGAACTTTGTGAGTGCGGGGACACCATTACACGCGTGCACTACATATAGGTCACTACCTATATGTAGCTTCACCATGGTAACTCCGAATATGGCCATGTAACATGTCTATGATCATGGAATTGCCCCCTCTATGCCATCCTGGCATTGTTGGTACAATTCCATGATCCCAGTGGTCTGTAGCACAGACCCTAGTACTGCCAGACTGCCCTTCCTGGGGTTTCACTGCAGCTGCTGCTGCTGCCAACCCCTCAGACAGGCAGCTGCCCTCCTGGGGTCCAGCCAGGCCTGGCCCAGGATGGCAGAACAAAGAACTTCCTCTGAGAGAGGGTGTGACACCCTCTCCCTTTGGAAAATGGTGTGAAGGCAGGGGAGGAGTAGCCTCCCCCAGCCTCTGGAAATGCTTTGTTGGGCACAGATGTGCCCAATTCTGCATAAGCCAGTCTACACCGGTTCAGGGACCCCTTAGCCCCTGCTCTGGCGCGAAACTGGACAAAGGAAAGGGGAGTGACCACTCCCCTGACCTGCACCTCCCCTGGGAGGTGTCCAGAGCTCCTCCAGTGTGCTCCAGACCTCTGCCATCTTGGAAACAGAGGTGCTGCTGGCACACTGGACTGCTCTGAGTGGCCAGTGCCACCAGGTGACGTCAGAGACTCCTTGTGATAGGCTCCTTCAGGTGTTAGTAGCCTTTCCTCTCTCCTAGGTAGCCAAACCCTCTTTTCTGGCTATTTAGGGTCTCTGTCTCTGGGGAAATTTTAGATAACGAATGCATGAGCTCAGCCGAGTTCCTCTGCATCTCCCTCTTCACCTTCTGATAAGGAATCGACCGCTGACCGCGCTGGAAGCCTGCAAACCTGCAACATAGTAGCAAAGACGACTACTGCAACTCTGTAACGCTGATCCTGCCGCCTTCTCGACTGTTTTCCTGCTTGTGCATGCTGTGGGGGTAGTCTGCCTCCTCTCTGCACCAGAAGCTCCGAAGAAATCTCCCGTGGGTCGACGGAATCTTCCCCCTGCAACCGCAGGCACCAAAAAGCTGCATTTCCGGTCCCTTGGGTCTCCTCTCAGCACGACGAGCGAGGTCCCTCGAATCCAGCGACACCGTCCAAGTGACCCCCACAGTCCAGTGACTCTTCAGCCCAAGTTTGGTGGAGGTAAGTCCTTGCCTCACCTCGCTGGGCTGCATTGCTGGGAACCGCGACTTTGCAAGCTTCTCCGGCCCCTGTGCACTTCCGGCGGAAATCCTTCGTGCACAGCCAAGCCTGGGTCCACGGCACTCTAACCTGCATTGCACGACTTTCTAAGTTGGTCTCCGGCGACGTGGGACTCCTTTGTGCAACTTCGGCGAGCACCGTTTCACGCATCCTCGTAGTGCCTGTTTCTGGCACTTCTCCGGGTGCTACCTGCTTCAGTGAGGGCTCTTTGTCTTGCTCGACGTCCCCTCTCTCTGCAGGTCCAATTTGCGACCTCCTGGTCCCTCCTGGGCCCCAGCAGCGTCCAAAAACGCCAAACGCACGATTTGCGTGTAGCAAGGCTTGTTGGCGTCCATCCGGCGGGAAAACACTTCTGCACGACTCTCCAAGGCGTGGGGGATCCATCCTCCAAAGGGGAAGTCTCTAGCCTTTGTCGTTCCTGCAGTATTCACAGTTCTTCAGCCTAGTAAGAGCTTCTTTGCACCAACCGCTGGCATTTCTTGGGCATCTGCCCATCTCCGAGCTGCTTGTGACTTTTGGACTTGGTCCCCTTGTTCCACAGGTACCCTCAGTCAGGAATCCATCGTTGTTGCATTGCTGATTTGTGTTTTCCTTGCATTTTCCCTCTAACACGACTATTTTGTCCTTAGGGGAACTTTAGTGCACTTTGCACTCACTTTTCAGGGTCTTGGGGAGGGTTATTTTTCTAACTCTCACTATTTTCTAATAGTCCCAGCGACCCTCTACAAGGTCACATAGGTTTGGGGTCCATTCGTGGTTCGCATTCCACTTCTGGAGTATATGGTTTGTGTTGCCCCTATCCCTATGTTTCCCCATTGCATCCTATTGTAACTATACATTGTTTGCACTGTTTTCTAAGACTATACTGCATATTTTTGCTATTGTGTATATATATCTTGTGTATATTTCCTATCCTCTCACTGAGGGTACACTCTAAGATACTGTGGCATATTGTCATAAAAATAAAGTACCTTTATTTTTAGTATAACTGTGTATTGTGTTTTCTTATGATATTGTGCATATGACACTAAGTGGTACTGTAGTAGCTTCACACGTCTCCTAGTTCAGCCTGAGCTGCTTTGCTAAGCTACCATTATCTATCAGCCTAAGCTGCTAGACACCCTATACACTAATAAGGGATAACTGGGCCTGGTGCAAGGTGCAAGTACCCCTTGGTACTCACTACAAGCCAGTCCAGCCTCCTACAAATGCAGAGCAGCAAGTTTCCGTGCTGCGCCACTTTGCTTGAAAAAATAGTAAACGTGCCCCCTAGTGTGAAGCTGCTGTCAAGTGGCTTTAGAAAGCCATTTTTAAATAAAGGAAATCTGCCATTTCATTGTATTGTATTGTATTGAGCTATTTGTAGAGCGCATTCCGGCTGGACGCATCGAAGCACTAATCTGAACAAGTAAGGGAAGCAGAGGGGTACCAACAGGCAGAAAAAAGCACCTATTGTGAGAAGAGCCAAGTTTTAAATTTTTTCCTAAAAATGGCGTGAGTAGTAATTTGCCGAAGAGCAAGGGGTAAGCCATTCCACAGCCTAGCGGCTTCCACCGTAAAAGCACGATCCCCCCATCTTGCGCTATGGCAACGGGGGACCGTGATCACATATTTGGTAGATGATCTCAAGTTTCTGGTAGGTTGATACAGACACAGAGTGGACTTCAAGTATTCACAGCCCTCGGATTGCAGGGCTCTGTGAGTAAGTCAGAGGGTTTTAAAAATGATTCTCTTATTAATAGGTAGCCAGTTTAGCAATTTCAGGCTCCTACTGGCAGAGGAGGACTGTGGGAGATTAAGGATCAAACGTGCTGCGATGTTCTGAATAGACTGTAATTTATCAATGGATGATTTATTGGCATTTAGCAGAAGGGCATTGCAGTAATCTAGTCTAGAAGTGACTAGAGCCAGCACGACCGGCGTTCTTAAATCTTCCTCTAAAAAACGCATGATTTTCCTAAGAGTTTTGAGAATCCAAAAACAGACTTTGATGATTTGATTTATTTGAGGCTTGAATGAAAGGGAGGTATCAAATATAATGCCTACGTTTTTAGCAGAAAGACATGGTGAGGGACATCCCCCACAGGCTTCTGGCCACCAACCACTATCCCAGGGGATATTATTACGGCCGAAGCACATAATCACGGTCTTATCCCCATTAAGTTTGAGCCAGTTGCTGGCCATCCATTTATTGATTGTAGCCATGCATAGTTGACATTTCTTTTTTGATACTTCCCAGTTGTGTGATACAGGAATAATCAACTGAGTGTCATCCGCATAGGATACAATCTGGAAGCCGAAAGAGCGTACTAGGTCAGCTAAAGGCGCCATATACAAATTAAAAAGAGTAGGACTGAGGAAAGACCCCTGCGGCACTCCACATGGGAGTTGAAAGGGAGAAGCTCTTTGACCACCACAGGCCACCGTGATGGTTCTATCGGTAAGGAAAGATCTCAATAAATTCCAAGCCTTGCCCCTCACTCCAGCCTGGTGGAGGCGCTGGAGCAAGATGAGGGGAGAAATAGTGTCAAACGCAGTGGACAAATCAAGTAAATCTAGAATAGTGCCTTCTCCCATGTCCCCTCTCCTGCGGATTATATCAGAGGTAGAGATTAAAGCCGATTCAGTGCTGTGCTCCCGGTGGAATCCGTGTTGGGAATGGTCCAACCTTCCATTAGCTAGAAGAAATTCGGCAAGCTCCTGGTTGAGATGTTTCTCTAGCATTTTGGCAAGGATGGGTAGCAATGAAATCGGACGAAGATTGGAGAGATCTGTTGCATCTTTGCCAGGTTTTTTAGCAAGCTGGATAACTGTGGATTGTTTCCAATTAACAGGGAAACTACCTTCCATCAGGATTTCCACAAACACAGGCTCCAGGGCAGAGGCAATCAGAGTGGGAGCTAATTTTAATATTCATGGCGGACAGGGGTCAGTAGGTGAGCCAGATTTCATAGACTGAAGAATGTCTACGATTCTATTAACAGAGAGAGGTTGAAAGCAGTGTAATTGACTGCTGGGGTCAGTGTGTAACAGAGCCTCTTCCCAACCCTCCTCTAAGTCAGAGGGAGAAGACTTGAAATCTGTTAGCAAATTAATGATTTTGTTCTTAAAGAAGTTAGCTACCTTTTGACAGTACTGAGAAGAGTTTTCTAAAACAGCGGGTTCTGTATTAATTGGAACAGTCGTCAGAGCTCGCACTGTTTTAAACAGTTATTTAGGAACATTGAATGCCTCTCTGATGGCTTTGGAATAATAATTAGTTTTAGCTAACCTAATGGCCAATTTATATTTTCCGAGAGTGTCTCTGAGTTTATCTCTCTCCGTCTGAGTTTTATTCATTATCCATTTACGCTCCTGCCTTCGATAAGCTCTTTGCAGAATTTTCAGCTCCTCTGAATACCAAGGTGCCGAGGGCGGGCGCTGGGCTTTAGGGATTATCAGAGTCTGGGGAGCGAGCAGGTCAACAGCGCTTTTCAAGCCAAGATCAAAAATCTCTAGATGAGTACAATCAGCTGTTCTGGCCTGATCCCAACCGTGTTTAAGCGCCTGGGGAAAGTTTGTCTTGTTAATTTTATGCCATGGTCTTTTTAAGACGGTAGTGGTAGACAATTTAGGAGCGGGATGAGGGCTAATTGATTTAATAGATAAAAGATAATGGGCGGTCCAATCCAAAGCTCTATTATCATAGTCCAGATTGGGTGAAAATGGCATCAAGCATGTGGCCCGCATTATGAGAAGGTGAGGTGACCCCCACATGCCAGTCTAGACTCTGCATAAAACTCTCTATAATAGCTTGATCAGACACATCTTCCAGATGTAAGTTGAAGTCGCCTAAAAATTAATGGCATTCTTTACTAGAATCAGCAGTTCAAGCATTGATGGGGCCCGGGGGTCTATAAAGTAGAAGGCCCTCCATTAACATAATATTTTGCGATTTAATTTTTAAAAAGAAGCCTTCAAATATCGACTCTCTACAGTCGAGCGTCTCCAACGTACAACTTAGATAATGAAAAAAAATTATAGCAAGCCCTCCTCCTCTCTACTCTTCTCTATCTTGTCTCAGAAAAGAATATCCAGAAGGTGCCGCAATTAAAAAATCTGGGTTGGAGTCAGCTCTTGCCCAGGTCTCAGTAATAAAAAGGCAGTCAAGGTTGGAAGTAATAATCAGCTCACGAATTTTGAGAGCATGTTTAATTAAGGAGCGAGCGTTAATTAAGCCCCAGGACGTTGCTCTGTCTGTGCTATCTTGTGAAGGATTGGCATTCACCGTACTAGAATCTAGGTGTATAGGAGCACGACCTTCAGAATTGGTAATAGAGTTCCAGCTACACGAGTTGCAGGAGATGCCTTTATCCAGGGACAGATCTAAGCGCCTACAATTCTGATTAAGGGAATCCTTGTGCAGGGATAAAGGTTTGTGGTTCAGGTAAGAAATGCAACCCCGGGTACAGATCTTTTGAGCAGGCTGGATGGCCTCGGCCCCTTCCGGACGCGGACGGGCACAGACGGGCTTGCCTTAGGCGCACCTTCGGCGCGCCAGCGCCCAGTCCACTTCAGCGTCCACATTAATGCCTACCGGAATCCCCAAAAGAAGTGGAATCAGCCGGAAACTAGACCGCTGACTTCAATACCTCCAAAATGGCCGGCAACTCCAAAAAACGCCGAAAACGAGGTGGGCTCTAACAGGCCCTAGCCTCGTGTGGCGAGCGGCAGGAGCAGAGAGAAATGCCGGTCGGCAGAACTCCGATAGCTGGGTAATTTTTAATACCCCTAGTAAAAAAGAATTCACACAAAAATAAACAGCATTAAAAATATGGCTATTATCACGTGCAGCTTGCTCACAAACAAAGAAATTATATAAATTCCCACAGTAAAATCTCAACGTAAAATCAGGCAAAAGATAAATATAAAAACAGGGAGCAAGGAAAGCCCTTCCTTGTCAGATCAGGTGGATTCTGTCGTAGGTCTACAGTTTTGCTTGCTCTGAATTTTAAGCAAGCATTGGTAAAGCCAATAGTTTCACACATAAGAAACCTTCTAGTGCCTGAGGGTCTTGGTGTCAATAGAGAGAACATCAGCAATAAAAGCCCAAAACCTGTTCCCTGCTCTATGCTATCTGTGAATGCATCACTACACATGCACACATATGTCATGAGACAGCAACTTTTTTATATGATAAGATACTGGATTCCACAGTTTCCTGTTCTGCCTCTGTTTTCTTCATTCTTCTGAACTTACTCCATGGATTTGTAATAATCTGACCAATCGTTTCTCTCCATTACAGCAATGGCCGGCACTGGTTGGCGGATAAGCTGGTCCTCAAGAATATACAAACTGGCCTGGGCCTTGATCGATGCACTCAATGCCATTCTGGTGGAGCCCCCATCATGAAGGAGACACAAGAGTACTTCATGGGCCTGAACCTACAAATTATGCAACTCTACGGTTTGAGTGAGACCTTCGGCCCATATATGGTGTCTGTGCAGAGCAACTTCCGCATTGGCAGGTCAGTGAATCCTGCTTCACAGAGCAGCGACCAAAGGCATCATATTTCACTATAGTTCACTGGTAAAGGGAGTGATGCTATAGTGAAAGTGAAGATTATACAATAAGGAGTTGACAACAGGTTATTCAGTCTCCTGGTTGATAGAAACGCTTGGAATCAGTGCTTAATTTGTGCTTGTTGTTTCCGGTGCGGAGCACCAGCACTTATTTTAGCGGGCTGGCGCTTATTTTTCTGCCTCATGCATTTTTTGCAAGCAAAAGAGACAAATGGGAAAGATGGAGGAAGAGAAAAGTGAAAAAGTGTCACAAAGGGAGAAAGTGGAGCTGCAAGAGTGAGCTGAAGGGACAGAGAGTGCCTTTAAATGGATTGAGGAGGCCTGAGATGGCTTCAGAATTATTCTACCTCAGTATTCCGTGTTCGCACATTTAATTGCAGCAGCTGCGTTTTTAAGAGGAGTGCTTTGGCTTTGAGCACTGGCACCTTTTTATTTACAAATTAAGCACTGCTTGGACTGATTTTGCTCTTTTGATATAAATGTTCTTAGGACACAGAACCGTAAACCCCACCATACAGTCACAACATTAAAGTTCTTCCAACACACATTTAAGGAAAATTAAAGTGAGATGTTTCATAAAAAACAATTAAACACTACAAATAGAATTTCATAATCAGGATCACATTCAATAGTAAGTTAAAAACGGTCTGCATTAGCCTTCTCAAAGTTAAGTTTTCAACTACAACAAACACTCTCAACAGAATGAACAGAATCAGTGCCCTCTAGACAGCCAGTGAAAGTGCCTCTAACAGCCAGAAAGGGAACTCTGAGTAATACTAGGCGTTGTTCCTATCAGGTGAAAAGACAAACTGACTACATCTCTCAAAGCAACATCAGTATACATATCATCTATGTACATAGGCAGATTTAAGTTCTTTTGTTTTATTTTACTGATCTCCTACTTCACTAAAAGTAACCCTATTCACAGGCGGCCAACCCACTCTGTTCACAGACGTCAGGCAAGGGCAATGCTTAACCAGTGGGCAGTCCCTACTATCAACAGCCTCCAATCTTGTGCAAAAGAGGCATACTGCAGCTAAACAACCTTCCATTTGGCCAGTCACCAGCTACACATCCAGAGAGCAAGATTATCCCAATTCTGATAACTAGTCTTTCAAACAAATCTGTCATGTGGTGCCACCAATTTTTTCAATCAAAGTTTTTGACCTTTTCTTGAACTTCATCTCTCCACATTAATTTTCAGATGTGCATGAATCCTGAGACCCATGCCCTGGTCTTAATTTGGCAAATACTAAATATGTAAATTCCTGAGAAATTGTAGTAAAATATCAAATGAACATTCTCTCTCCACCTTGCATCAAGCCATGCCCCTCCCTGTGAGAAATTGAGTTGTTTGGTGACTGGGATGTGAGACATAGTCACGCAACAGCCACAATCCCTTGCAGGGTGAACCACAAAAAGTCACTATTTTAGCCTGAGCTTAATCTTGGGTGGCTTGGTACACAAAGCAGTCAGGTTAAACTTAGAGGCAATGTGTTAAGCATTTACACAAACAACAACACAGTGAACAAACAACACAATACAAATCCCACACCAATTTTGAAAATTAAAATAAAATGTTAATAAATGATGTGACACCAAAACCATGAAAATCCAACTAATAGAAACAGAGTTCTGAATTTTTAAAGTGTAAGGTTACGAATAGCACTTGGGCACCTTTAGCAGAACAACTAAGGGTCCAGGAGTGGGTGGAGGCCTGTTGGGGGTGCAAGACTCATTCAGGCTGGATCCAGGTGCAGGTTTAAGATGGTGAGAGCCTGTTATGTACCAGTGGCTCAGACCAGGAGACCAGCTAAATTAGCTCTAGGAGGCACTTCTGAAGTCCTGGGTGCTGGTAGTGATGCAGGGCTCTACACCAGAGCTGACTTCTTAAAACTTCCAAGCAGGCCCCAGGCAGCAAAGCAGCCCTTTCAGGTACAGCAGCAGTCCTGCGGATTGTGCACCAGGTCACAATATCAGGCAGTCCTCTGAGAACCCTTCCGGAGGTCGAGTAGTCACTGAGAAGGAGGTCTGAAAGCCCTTTTCTTATATTCTGGTGCCCTGCTCCTAGAAGTTAGGTGAAGTTTCCAGAAATCTTCTCTGAAGTTCCAGGAACTTGTGACTTCCCTGCCCTGGCTCCTAGCTGGCTGCACTGACAATACAGGGTCACTAAGCCTATTGTGTGGTGGCAGAACCTAACCTATTCATTTGCAAGTGAAGCTGTGCTTAGCTTCTCCCCCATCAAGTCAGTTAATGGCCCATTGAAGCTCTACTAATCCTACTATTGTGTGACTGTATGGGGTGAATTCACAGAGGCTCAATCGCCAGTTACTCACATTCATGTGACTTAAGGCAGGCTGCAAGCACAGAGGGCTAAGGGCATGAAAATGCCAACCTTAAAAAAGCAATTTCAAACTTGTAATGATAAATCTGATTTTAACATTAAAGAGAGTTTAACTCTACAAGTTGATATATACCAAACATGAGAAATCTACCACCTCTAGTTTAAGAACTACAATTTATTAATTTTAATAGGGAATCCCCAGTGTTACTCTATGGAAGGGGTAGCCTCATAGTAGGGAAAAACAAATGTAGGAGCTTTTCACTACTAGGACATTTAAAACTAAAAAGTACATGTCCTACCTTTTAATTACACAGCACACTGTGCTAAGGGCTACCTAGGGCCTACCTTAGGGATGACTTATTTGCAATAAAAGTGGAGTTTAAGTCTTGGCAAACAGTTTTAAATGCCAAGTCGACATAGCCGTGGGACACTGACTTCAGTCTGCAATGGCAGGCCTGGGACGTGTTTTAAAGTGCAACTTAAGTGGGTGGCCGAGTAAGTGCTGCAGGACCACTGGTAGCATTTATTTTGCAGGCCCTGGGAATATGTATTAACACTCTACAACAGCCATACATGTAAATTAAATATGCCAATCAGGTGCATGCTAATCGAACCAAATCGAACCGAACTAAATCGTTTTAGTTAGTGAGCACAACCACTTTAGCACTGGGTAGTAGTGTATGCGCATAGAGTCCTAAGGCCAACAAGCAAAAATGCAGCAAAAAGTAGGAGGAGGAAGGCAAAACATTTGGGGGTGGCCCTGCATTGGTAATTTCTAACACCTCTTAATAAATGGATCTCATTAAATCAATAATAAGTTGAACAGAATTATTAGGCAATACAAATGTTATGGGCACTTAAAAAATGTTTGTTCTCCTGGTTTTAACTTTTCTCTTCCTTTGTTGGGTCTGCATGAATCTTGCACATGCAGATCCAGACAGAGAACAAACATGCTGAACATCTACCTAAGTTCATTGAAATTCATAACAGGTTGCCAGGGGTATTAGCAAATGAAAACTGTTTTGATCCTCCTTTATAGCTGTTTCATTACCCCTAGATCTGCTCATATTTAAAAATACATTGAATAAACTAAAAATAGATAAAAATCTGCAAAATTTAATTCAGCAGTACTAAAGATACAGGCACATTCAAAACACAGCTTCTGGACTATCAAGAGTTAACCATTTTAAGTCCACCGTAAAATTGGTGTAATACTAATTTCTCAAAAACAACAAACCAAGAAAAGACACGTCCTCGAGAAATATTTGCACAACAATTAGCATGCCACTCCTTCAGCACAAAAAGAATGAAGGGAAGCTGCACCTAACCCGGACCAATTTGAGCAAAACATCAATAACCTGAATGTTCAGCAACAGATTGTTAGACCTGGTATAGGAGGCTAGGGTTGGAGTCTTGGGAATTCTGAGACACAGAAGAAATGTGGGAATTGGCAGAGTGAGACCTGTCTCTAACTGGCTGGACTCTAGTAACATGGCCTGTTGGAGTAAAAGGTGCCCTACTAGTGTGTGACCCCCTCCCACTACCAGTGTCACTAGGAGGCCTGTTAGCTGGCAGGTCTTTGGATGAACCCTCCCCAGCATCCTCAGGGGACTCCTCTGAGTCTTGCTGGGTACCCCCCTCCTCTACCTCCTAATCCTGGGATGGGCCAGACTGGTTCTGGTCACTTTCTAGGAGAAGGCTAAGGAGAAGATCTTTGGTAGGGTTCTCACCAATGCTTAAACCTCTTTCTGTGCAGAGACCCCTCAAACGTTTAAAGTTTAAACTACCATAGGTTGCCTGGACAACTGTGGGAGTAGGTTCTACTGCAGACATGTTTGTTAGAAAGGGTTTAGGACAGAGAGAAAAACGTTTAGAAACTTTTAGAGAAAAGAGGAAAACTTTTTTAAACTTTTGAAAACTTTTGAAAACTTTTCAGGAACTTTTTAGAAAGTTTAAAGGAAGAAAGTTCAACTGTTTAGGTTAACTGTGTTTATTTTTAAGTATTTGGTATATGTTTTTCTTATGAAAAGCACCAATGACAAAGTGGTAAAGCAGCTACAAGTACTTCTCCCACCCCTGCACCACCAATGTAGGAGGCTGGCCTGCCTTATAGTGGGTACCTGATGGTGCTTACACCTTGTGCCAGGTCCAATTATCCCTTATTAGTAGATCAGTAGTGTTCTAGCAGCTTAGGCTGATAGAGGTAGCTATAGCAGAGCAGCTTAGGCTGAACTAGGAGACATGCAAAGCTCCTACTATACCACTTATATTAAATAGCACTATATCATAAGAATCACAATACTCAGAGTTACTAAAAATAAAGGTACTTTATTTTAGTGGCAATATGCCAAAAATATCACAGAGGATATACTCCCTTAGGAGGTACGTAAAATACACAAAATATACACACAAACCAAAATCAGGTAAGTAAACAGTTAGAAAAGTAGTGCAAACACTGTAGAATACAATGCAATAGGCCTAGGGCTAGCACAAACCATATACTAAGGAAGTGGAATGCGAACCACTTAGGGACCCCAGGCCTAGTGTAGTGTGTAGAGGGTCGCTGGGAGTGTAAGAAAACACTAAGGGTGTCCAAGATACTCCACCCCAAGACCCTGAAAAGTAGAAGTAAAGTTACCCTACTTACCCAGAAACACACTAAAGTCGTGATAGGAGATTCTGCAAAGACCACAACAGACTGCAAAGCACTGAAGACGGATTCCTGGACCTGAGGAACTGTAAAGAAAGGGGACCAAGTCCAAGAGTCACAAAAGTGTCCGGGGGGGGGCAGGAGCCCATTAATTCATGGATGAAGGTGCAAAATGGCTGCCTCTAGGTGGAAGAAGCTGAAGATTCTGCAACAACGGAAGTTGCCAGGAACTTCTCCTTTGCATAGAAGATGTTCCACGGCCTGCTGGAGGATGCAGAGTTGTTTCCACGCAGAAAGACCACAAAAAAGCCTTGCGAGCTACAAAGGTCGTGGTTGAAGAAAATGGGTGCTGCCCAGGCAAAGGAAGGACCAGGAGATTGTCCCTTGAAGGAGGAAACAGAGGGGGCACTCAGCGACAGAGAGAGCCCATGGAGAAGCAGGCAGCACCTGCAGAAGCAGTTGAACAGGGGTTCAAGAAATCTGAGCACAGCAGTCATCTCAACACTACAAAGGAGGGTCCCACGAAGCCGGTGGTCATCTCAGCGAATTGGGCAATGCAGGACGGAGTGCTGGGGACCTGGGCTATGCTGTGCGTGAAGGATTCCTTGCAAAAGTTCACAGAAACCCTAGTAGCTGCAGTTCACACAGTACACAGGATTACTGTCTGGCGTGGGGAGGCAAGGACTTACCTCCGCCAAATTTGGACAGATGGACCACTGGACTGTCGGGGTCAGTTGGATCCAGCTCCTTTGTTCCAGGGACCACGCTCGTCGAGATGAGAGGGGACCCAGAGGACTGGTGAAGCAGAAGTTTGGTGCCTGCGGTAGCAGGGGGAATATTCCGTCGACCCACAGGAGATTTCTTCTTGGCTTCCAGTGCAGGGTGAAGGCAGACAGCCCTCAGAGCATGCACCACCAGGAAAAAGTCGAGAAAGCCGGCAGGATTAGGAGCTACAATGTTGCTGGTAGTCGTCTTGCTACTTTGTTGCGGTTTTGCAGGCGTCCTGGAGCAGTCAGCGATCGATCCTTGGCAGAAGTCAAAGAGGGAGATGCAGAGGAACTCTGGTGAGCTCTTGCATTTGTTATCTGACAAGAAACCCTAAATAGCCCTCAGAGGAGGATTGGCCCCCTAACTGGGTAAGCACCTATCGGGGGGTCTCTGACGTCATCTTCTGGCACTGGCCACTCAGAGGCCTCCATTGTGCCCTCACACCTCTGCATTCAAGATGGCATAGGTCTGGGACACACTGGAGGAGCTCTGGGCAGCACCCCTGGGATGGTGATGGACAGGGGAGTGGTCACTCCCCTTTTACTTTGTCCATTTTCGTGCCAGAGCAGGGGCTGGTAGACCCCTGAACCAGTATAGACTGGCTTATGCAAGAAGGTCACCATCTGTGCCCTTCAAAGCATTTCCAGAGGCTGGGGAAGGCTACTCCTCCCCAGCCCGTAACACCTATTTCCAAAGGGAGAGGGTGTAACACCCTCTCTCAGAGGAAATTATTTGTCCTGCCTTCCTGGGACTGGGCTGCCCAGACCCCAGGAGGGCAGAAGCCTCTCTATGGGTTGGCAGCAGCAGTAGCTGCAGTGAAAACCCCAGAGAGCTGGTTTGCCAGTACCCGGGGTCTATGCTGGAGCACCGGGGATGCATGGGATTGGCATCCCAATATCATATTTGGCATGGAGGACAATTCCATAATCTTAGACATGTTACATGGCCATATTTGGAGTCACCATTGTGAAGCTACATATGGGTATTGACCCATATGTAGTGCACATGTGTAATGGTGTCCCCGCACTCACAAAGTCCGGGGAAATTGCCCTGAACTATGTGGGAGCAACCTGGCTGGTGCCAGGGTGCCATCACACTTAGTAACTTTGCACCTAACCTTCACTAAGTGAGGGTTGGACATGTTGGTGACTTATAAAGTGTAAAATGCAGTGGCAGTCCTGTGTAAGACTTGTCTGAGCTCCCTATGAGTGGCAAAAGAAATGCTGCAGCCCATAGGGATCTCCTGGAACCCCAATACCCTGGGTACCTAGGTACCATTTACTAGGGAATTATAAGGGTGTTCCAGTGTGCCAATCAGAATTGGTAAAAATGGGCACTAGCCTGCAGTGACAATTTTAAAGAGAGAGCATAAGCACTGAGGTTCTGGTTAGCAGAGCCTCAGTGACACAGTTAGGCATCACACAGGGAACACATTCCGGCCACAAACTATCAGCATTGGGGTCCTGGCTAGCAGGATCCCAGTGATATAGGCAAAAACAAACTGACAAACAAGTAAAAATGGGAGTAACATGCCAGGCAAGATGGTACTTTCCTACACTTGTCATCCTTGGTGTGATTTCCCCTGTCTTTTTGCCTCTGTTTCCTGTGTTTTTGATGGTGTGATGGACTTTTTGCTGGTTTTGGTAATCTGGGCACTTTACCAGTGCTGACCAGTGCTAAAGTGCAAGTGCTCTCTGTGTAAACTGTACTGTATGTATAATTGGCATTTCAATAATCAAAGTCAATAGGACATTAGCGAGGATAAACTTCACCTAACCTCATTCTAATGCTCCGCAAAGTTTCTGCAATGACCTCCCCTCGAAGTGAACAATGACTTTCAGTTTGTCACCCTTGGTTCTTTATCGCAGACCTAATCCCTGAATCAAGACAGAAAGCGTGGGTTTGCAAAACGTCTAAAACTGATATCTTCTCAACAAACACACCACTTGCCCCCCTTTCTGCTCTGCACCTGTCGAGACCCACTTTCCTTCTTGTTGCCAGCTTGTAGTCTTGTAGTCTTGAGCAGGACTCACAGCGTTAGCACCTGTTAGCGCTCAACTACTGACCATTACACACTGGGTGGCAGATTTGCTAACATTTAATGCAATGCATCAAGACAATTTGCTGTGCTGCATTGCTTGAACGGGGGACATCAGAAATGCACCATATTTGCAAATATATGGCACATTTCTGCTGCCCCCTTGCACTGGCACAATGTGTGCTGACTAGCGCCAATGCAGGCCTCTCTGCACTATGGTGAAAGGGTGCCTGTGTTATAAGTAGGATCGTTTTTGTGCAGGAAGGGATACCTTTCTGCACTATAGCAATGCTTAAAGGGATGTTCCTTTTTCTATGTGTAACACAGAGTGTATCACACATAGGAAAATGAAGAACCAAGGAGAAATAAACATACTTCTTAACACCTAGGTCTGGGATGTGTACCATTTCCGAGGTTTACAACTCTTTGTAAATCTGGAGATGCCTCAAAATCCTTGCACTAACATCCATGGGTGGATGCATGAGAACACCCACAATCTGCCTATGGAATGCCTCCCTGCTGCAAGGTAAAGCAAGGCAGTGAAAGGTGCTGCCTTGCATTACCTTAGATTCACTAAACCACACACAGGCACACAAGGTGGCTTTGAATGGCTTAGTAAATCCCGTTGAAGGACTTGCATTGACTTGAATCGCCTTGCATGATGCAAGGGCAATACAAACCCTGAGTAAATCTTGCCCTGGGTATTGAATATACACTGACCCTAAGAAGATTAAACTAATGAAGTCATGATCTGAAGCAGTTTTACCAAACCTGATGAGATTGTGACCTACAGAAAAATATGCATTTATTCCTCCTACGATGTCTGGAATGCGGACATTATACCCCTGTTGTTTCATTTTATTTACTGCCTCTGCTCAAGAGGGTGCTGGAAGCTAATAGAAGCAAAATATTGCACTTGTGCTCCTGCAGTCATGGCAACATCTGAAGTCTTCCAGGGGGAGGTGTGCCTGAACCCAGCCACTGGTACCCACTGGTACCCACTGGCAAGGTACGTATTAAGGAGAAGGGAAGTGACAAAGAATGCAACATTTGTGGTTCCAACAGTGGGACCCCAGCTGGGGAGCTGTCATCAGATATGCCGAAGGCTCTTTGATGTTCATGCCACAAACCGAAGTCCTGGGCAGGACAAGGGTGGCCCAGCTGCAAACAGACCACAGCTCCCAGAGTACCCTTGCCCCAAATAGTATGCAAGGGATGAAACAAATACCCTGTGAGATGCTGACACCACTGAAACCCTGCAGCATGCTAGACAAACATTATTTTGAATTATGTTGTCAAACCTCTCTGGTACCATTTCCAGGGGGGTTCACATCAAGCCAGCATCAATGACCAATCAGAGCCGTTCCGTCCAGCTGTTCAATAACTTCTGTAGGGCGGCAGTGGCACTGGACTCAGGATGCCACCTTTGCTAGGTGACAAGTGGAATATGACAATGATGGAATTAGTTTGCTATGTGCCCTGTGCACACCTTCCCAGAGTTAGGCAGTGGTTCTGATGTCACTACAACCTCCTGCTAAACCCAAGCCCAATTGCGGACCCTATGAGTAAATAGTGGCTTTCCCTAGAATAAATACTGCCTGAATTACCTTACCTGCAGTGATGCATGGCTTAATATTTGCAGATTCATCCAGTGCCCATCAGCATTTTACTCTCTCACTCTTGGTGTGCACTTCTGAATCCTACTCCAAGACAGGGGTGGTGGAATGGGGAGTTATTAGGGAGAAGGGAGGGAGAGAAAGAGAGAGCAAAAAAGGAAGACATAGGGAAAGACTGAGGGTAAGAGAGATTGAGGGAAGTTGGAAAGGCAGAGATTAGAAGAAGAGGGGGACAGGTAGTGTAATTGGGAGAAAGAAATTAGAGAGACGAAGATGAACAGAGTCTCAAAGAACAGAGAAAAAAGTGTGTGAGTGTAGGAGGCTGGACTGGCTTGTAGTGAGTACCAAGGGGTACTTACACCTTGCACCAGGCCCGGGTATCCCTTATTAGTGTATAGGGTGTCTAGCAGCTTAGGCTGATAGATAATGGTAGCTTAGCAGAGCAGCTTAGGCTGAACTAGGAGACGAGTGAAGCTCCTACAGTTCCACTAGTGTCATATGCACAATATCATAAGAAAACACAATACACAGATATGCTAAAAATAAAGGTACTTTATTTTTTATGACAATATGCCGAAAGTATCTCAGTGAGTACCCTCAGTATGAGGATAGCAAATATACACAAGATATATGTACACAATACCAAAAATATGCAGTATAGTATTAGAAAACAGTGCAAACAATGTATAGTTACAATAGGATGCAATGGGGACACATAGGGATAGGGGCAACACAAACCATATACTCCAAAAGTGGAATGCGAACCACGAATGGACCCCAAACCTATGTGACCTTGTAGAGGGTCGCTGGGACTGTAAGAAAACAGTTAGGGTAAGAAAAATAGCCCACCCAAAGACCCTGAAAAGTGAGTGCCAAGTGCACTAAAGTTCCCCCAAGAGCACAGAAGTCATGATAGGGGAATTCTGCAGGAAAGACCAAAACCAGCAATGCAACCACAATGGATTTCCAAACTGGAGTACCTGTGGAACAAGGGGACCAAGTCCGAAAGTCACGATCAAGTCGAGAGTGGGCAGATGCCCAGGAAATGCCAGCTGTGGGTGCAAAGAAGCTGCTACTGGACAGTAGAAGCTGAGGATTCTGCAGGAACGACAAGGGCTAGAAACTTCCCCTTTGGAGGATGGATCCCCCACGCCGTGGAGAGTCGTGCAGAAGTGTTTTCCTGAAGAAAAACTGCAAACAAGCCTTGCTAGCTGCAAGTCATGTGGTTAGGGTTTGTGGATGCTGCTGTGGCCCAGGAGGGACAAGGGTGTCGCCAATTGCGTCAGGGGACTGAGGGGGCACCCAGCAGGACAAGGAGCCCTCTCAGAAGCAGGCAGCACCCGCAGAAGGTCACCTGCTGGCACTGGCCACTCAGAGCAGTCCAGTGTGCCAGCAGCACCTCTGTTTCCAAGATGGCAGAGGTCTGGAGCACACTGGAGGAGCTCTGGGCACCTCCCAGGGGAGGTGCAGGTCAGGGGAGTGGTCACTCCCCTTTCCTTTGTCCAGTTTCACGCTAGAGCAGGGCTGAGGGGTCCCTGAACTGGTGTAGACTGGCTTATGCAGAAATGGGCACCATCTGTGCCCATGAAAGCATTTCCAGAGGCTGGGGGAGGCTACTCCTCCCCTGCCTTAACACCTTTTTCCAAAGGGAGAGGGTGTAACACCCTCTCTCTGAGGAAGTCCTTTGTTCTGCCATCCTGGGCCAAGCCTGGCTGGACCCCAGGAGGGCAGAAACCTGTCTGATGGGTTGGCAGCAGCAGCAGCTGCAGTGAAACCCTGGGAAAGGTAGTTTGGTAGTACCCAGGTCTGAGCTACAGACCAGTGGGATCATGGGATTGTGCCAACAATGCCAGGATGGCATAGAGGGGGCAATTCCATGATCATAGACATGTTACATGGCCATATTCGGAGTTACCATTGTGAAGCTACACATAGGTATTGACCTATGTGTAGTGCACACATGTAATGGTGTCCCCGCACTCACAAAGTCCGGGGAATTTGCCCTGAACAATGTGGGGGCACCTTGGCTAGTGCCAGGGTGCCCACACACTAAGTAACTTTGCACCTAACCTTTACCAGGGAAAGGTTAGACATATAGGTGACTTATAAGTTACTTAAGTGCAGTGGTAAATGGCTGTGAAATAACGTGGACGTTATTTCACTCAGGCTGCAGTGGCAGGCCTGTGTAAGAATTGTCAGAGCTCCCTATGGGTGGCAAAAGAAATGCTGCAGCCCATAGGGATCTCCTGGAACCGCAATACCCTGGGTACCTCAGTACCATATACTAGGGAATTATAAGGGTGTTCCAGTATGCCAATGTAAATTGGTGAAATTGGTCACTAGCCTGTTAGTGACAATTTGAAAGAAATGAGAGAGCATAACCACTGAGGTTCTGGATAGCAGAGCCTCAGTGAGACAGTTAGTCATAACACAGGTAACACATTCAGGGCACACTTATGAGCATTGGGGCCCTGGCTGGCAGGGTCCCAGTGACACATACAACTAAAACAACATATATACAGTAAAAAATGGGGGTAAAATGCCAGGCAAGATGGTACTTTCCTACAGCGAGGGAGAGAGAGAGAGAGAGAGAGAGAGAGTGGTCACAGGCCTCACTCCAATGACAAGTGACGCTCATTGATGGTGTGCAGAATGGGGTGAAATCTCAAAAGCATTGCTGTAACCACTGTTCAGCAAGAGCTAATACCATTTTTGACGTGTTTTCTGTATCCTGCATTTTTGATCTGGTTCAGTGCATCTGCGAAGTGGGAACCAAAGCTTTTATGGGTCCATATGGTAAAAACAATAAGGGTTGGGATGTTTTTTAAGGTTTACAGAAGGCAAACATTTCTTTAATTCTAATAAATGCATTTTAGTATTAAAGAGGGATAAGAAGTGTCCGAAGCCGATGAGTTTGAGGATGTTTAGCAAAAGGGGTGCATAGTGGAGAATACAAGCTGGAGACGGGGTTGGCGACATATTTGGGTGTGTAGAAACCTGGTAGGCCTGAGGATGTAGAGATCATTCAGCAGCTGGGAAAGTCTGAAGGGGTATAAGGGTTGGGGAAGAGGAAGGGAAGGGAGTATGGAGACAGAGAAACATTGCGACGGGCAGGAATAAATGAAAGTTGGGGTGAGAAGAGCAGGAATAGATGAAGGTTGGGGTAAGAAGGGTGAGAGGAAGGTAAGGAGGAAAGGGGGAGGATAGCGCAAGATTGAGGTCCAGAAGGTCCTGACATCCTACTAACTAACTTTGGAGGAGGTAAGAGCTTGCCTCCCCATGCAAGACAGTACCCCCATGGACCGTGTGTTTGGCAGTTGCTAAGGCGTGTTGGCATCCTTCCACAAAGTGCATGTGCACTGTTCAATTCTAGCCCCCAGCACTCTGTCTTGCGACGCACATCTCCCTGAGTGGTTCTGGGGCGGCATGGGATCCTTTGTTGTAGTGCTGCATGGGCCTTCTTTTCCACCTCCTTTGTCCCCATGCTGTGGGACTCCTGTGCATGCTGCCCGGTCTTCTGTGAGCTCTTGAGTTGCTGAGAGCCCCCTCTGACTCACCCTCCTGGGAAGAGTCCACCAGGTCCCTCCTGGTCCTGGGCAGCGCCATTTTTTCACTACCAGTGAGCTTTGTGTGTACCAAGACTTGTTAGTGGAATCCAGCAATGCAAACCAGACTACAATCATCCATCTGGCGTAGGACATCATCTACACCAACCAGGAACCCAAATCTGTGTTCTTGGGTGCAGTATTGACTGTTCTTCTTCACTAGTGGTTCTTCTTTTGTAACTTCATCCAGGTTAGCAGGGGCTCCTGTTCTCCCTGGACTCTTCTGTGCTTCTTGGACTTGGTCCCCTTCTACCACAGGTGTTCAGGTCCAGGAATCCACTGTTGGTGTCTTGCAGTCTCTTCTGGTTCTTGCATTTTCTTCTTTCTCATGTTTCTGTGTTTGGGAAAGTTCCTGTACTTTACTCCTACTTTCCTGGTCACTGGGGTGGGTTCTAGTACTTAGCTTTGGGTGTTTTCTAGTACTCCCAGCGAACCTCTACACACTACACTTGGCTAGATGGGAAACCGACATTCGCATTCCACTTTCCTAGTATATGGTTTGTGTTCCCCAGGCCTATTTCTAACTTTTGTGATTTTCACTAATTGCACTGTTTTGTAACTGTTTTTATGCCTATTTCTATACCAGTGTATATAATTTGTGTATTACTTACCTCGTGGAAGAGGATAGTCTCTATGGTATATTTGGCATTTGTGTCACCAAAATAAAGTACCTTTATTTTTGTAACACTGAGTATTTTCTTTCAAGTGTGTAAGTACTGTGTGACTACAGTGGTTTTGCATGAGATTTGCATGTCTCCTAGATAAGCCTTGGCTGCACAGCTACAGCTACCTCTAGCGAGCCTGGCTTTTAGACACTGCCTACATTTCACTAATAAGGGATAACTGGACCTGTACCATAGGCACCCACTACAAACCAGGCCAGCCTCCTACATTGGTGGTGCAGTGGTGGGATAAGTATTTGCTGTAGTGCCATCTTTTTTACCCTCAATTTCTGCCTGATGTCAGTGTGTTTGACTGTGTTCACTGGGATCCTGCTAACCAGGACCCCAGTGATTATGCACTCTTTCCTCTAAATGTTGTCACTGCATACTGGTAACTCAGTATTTCACCCAAAATTGGCATACCGGTCCCCCCTTATAAGTCCCTAGTACATCGTACCTTTGTACCAAGGGCCTTGGGGTGCCAGGGGATCCCTATCAGCTGAAACATATCTGTTGCCACCCATAGGGGGTCCCATGCAAAGGCTCTGCAGGACTGACATTGCAGCCTGTGTGTAAAGGTGCATGCACCCTTTCACTGACATTTACACTGGACCAGGTCACTTATATGTCACCTCTATAGCAGGTCTTCTAACCCTGAGGGCAGAGTGCAGAGTACCTGTGTGTGAGGGCACCAGTGCACTAGCAAAGATGCTCCCACCACCAAAAGGACCATTTTCCCTGACTTTGTGATTTCGGGGATGCCATTTTACCCATTCACTGGACATAGGTCACTACCTATGTCCAGCTACATAATGGTAACTCCGAACATAGGCATGTTTGGTATCAAACATGTTGGAATCATTCCCCCAAGGTTTTTGCAAGAATTGTTTGTATGATTCCATGCACTCTGGGGGCTCTTTAGAGGACTCTCAGTTTTGCCATTCCAGCCTTCTGAGGTTTTCCAGGCAGCCCCAGCTGCTGCCACCTCTCAGACTGGTTTCTTCCCTCCTGAGAAGCTCAAGCCCAGGAAGGCAGAACACAGGATTTCCTAGGTGTTACAGGCTTGGGAGGGGTAGCCTCCCCAAGACACTGGTAATGCTTTGAAGGGCACATTTGGTGTCTACACTGGTTCATGGACCATCAGTCCCTGCTCTGGCGTGAAACTGGAGAAAGGAAAGGAGAGTGACCACTCTCTTCTCCCCTATCCATCACCACCGCAGGGGTGGTGCTCAGAGCTCCTCCAGAGAAACCCTGGTTTTGCCATCTTGAATTCAAGGTTGGCAGGGAACCCTGGGAGCATCTGAGTGGCCAGAGCCAGTAGATGATGTCAGAGTCCCCTACTGATAGGTGGTCACCCAGCTAGGTGACCAATCTCAGTTTCAGGGCTATTTAGGGGCTCTCTCTCTTGGGTGAGTCCTCAGATTCAGGTTTCAAGACTCCAGCAGGATTCCTCTGCAACCTCCACTTTGACTTCTGACTGAAGAAACTGCATCTGGATGCATCTGGATGCTCCAGGACCCGACAAGCAGCATTGCATCCACTGTAAAGGCTGTTCCTCCACCTCACACAAAGGCCTTGTTTTACCCCCCCCCCCCACTTAAGTCTGGAGCCTGTGCTGGAGGAGAGAGGGGACAATCCTAGAATCAGTTAAGACTGGTTGGAACCTCTCCTCCCCCTTTTTAAAAGTTGTGAGTATAAGTTCAGGGGGTTTTCCCCATGTTAAAGAGACTACTGAAATGGACACAGGATGCTGCTGGAAGGACTCGCCAGGAACTGCCTTTGAACTGGTGCTGCTGTGCTGATCTGTGAACTGTTAGGTCAATCAGAGGACCTCTCACTGCCTGCAAACCTTTGTGCTGGTCTGCTTGCTTGGGCCCTGCTGCCCTGTGCCCTACTCTGCTATCTCCAGGGGCTGCCATGTGGCCAGGAACCACTTTACAGAAGGATGCCTGGCTGTCAGACAGGAGTGAGAAGATCCCTGCTGATCCGTCCTGTGAGGAGGCGCATAGCCTCCATATACGTAGTCGGGCCGCATACTTATTGGCAGCCGCCCACTTCCCTTATTTCGGTGCTGTTGTGTCGGGAGGCCTATGGAAGGTTTCCCCATGTCCCATTACCTTTACGTGGGGCATTCTTGACTTGCTAGCCCTAGAGGGATGGGACAGGACCTCGACGGAGTTCCCCAATCGTGTTGCAGTTATTTGTGAAAATAGCGTAAAGTCTGTGAAAGAAGCACAGATGTGCTGAGGCTTCATGCAGGTGGGTTCAACTATATTGTCTCAGGACCTGACAGTGTTTCATGCTTTCATTTCTCATGTGTGCTGGATGATATAACCTGGAGCACTTTGTTCTACCTGTTGTCTGTGGTGGGATGAGGAGTATTCCAGGCTCTACAGTTCTGCATTGGGAGAGAGAGCTATAGAATGTCATGTACAGTGAGAGAGTAAGGTTTTTTCCAGGACACGTGTACGAAGGGAATGTTTCATTTTTTTTGCATTTAGGATAGTGTCTGGGCACCTCTGATAATGTATTTACTATGCCATGTGTTGCTTTGGTAACAATGATGACAACCTGATTACTGCTTGTGTTGCAAAATAACCAGTGTCCTATGTGTTTTATGTGACTACTGCTGGCTTGTGCAGAGTATTAGTAACTGTGTGATGTTCTGACAACTGGTTGTGTAGCAGGGTATTACTGATACATGTTGTGTTTGGTCTACTGATGTTTTATGCAATACAGTTTATTTTCATATATCTTGGTGTTGAGTTTCCTTTGTGGTGTATTTATTGTATCACATGTGTTGCGTGTATGGGGCAATCGATTTACACTTTGCCTCGGTGATAATCTGACTACTCCTGTCAAGCTACCAGTGGGATGAGCATGGGTTGTCTTGGGTGTGTAACTTCCTCGCCCTGACTAGAGTGCGTGGGTTCTGTCTGACTTAGGTGCAAACCCTAGCCAACCTAAAACACCCTTTCTAACATTATTCTTGAGGTTCAGTCTCCTATGTTCTCATTCAGCTTGTTCTGAATGTTAGTTACCCATCATCTTCATCACTCCCCCAGGGTACACCTTTGATGAGGAGTATAGGACAGGCACACAGTGCAGCAAGACAGATGTGCTGAACTTTGGCCTCTGCGGGGAGAGGGCTCTGGTTCTGCCATTTTGAGTACAGTTGTGCTTGTGGGCTTTCCATGTTTCTATCAGATAACACTAGTAAAGAATTGTATTCCTTTCAAAACAACATCTGCTTGTCCCTGTGGTGGGTGGGAACTCCTATGTGGTCTAGAATAAAGGCTGTTGATGCCTGTTGCCTGCAACTCCCCTCTGTGAATGACCACTGGTTGCATCTGGGGCACACATGGCTATTACACTTGTGGGCCAAGTTATGGATGCTCAACATTCACTTATTTGGCTCCCTGTGGCTCAGAGGGTCCAGGTGACAGTTTCCCTCTTAGTGCACTAGGCAGGGTCTTGTGACTTTTGCTGTTTCTGTCTCTCTGACCTACCCTCTCCTCATTTTCCCTGTTTAACATTTTAGGCCATGTTGGGTTGGAAAAAAGCATTTCTTGACCTTGTCCTCTAGTTGTAGTACAGAATGTATCTGTCATTATGACAGGGAGTGAATCTGGGGAGCTATTTTAGTTCTTGTGAGGCACATCTGTTTTCTTAGAATCCTGCTTTGTTAGAGTGTTAGTGACCAGTCCTTGCACCAATACGTTTTTAGTTGATTACTACTCTCCATAATTCTCTCACTGACTCACTCATTCAGTTAGTCACTCATTCATTCACGTACTCATTAAATCCCTCACTCAATCACTCACTCACCCAGTGATCTTCTTGAGTACCACTGAGTAGAGGGCTTGTCTAAATGGATTTTGCCTCTTCACTGGACACTCAGCACTACTGGATAAATCATGTGAGGATTCCCTAATATACACCAATTAGTACACATTCAGTGGTGATGAAACATTAGCGGCTCATCGGTTCCCTTGTGTCAGCAGATCATGTGTTGTTGCAAAAATATTGTAATTCGATTACGCGCATGACTTAAAACAAGTGGAGTGGATTTAAGTGGCTATGTTGGTGAAGGATCAGCCTCAGTCTGTCTATATGGTTTTACACACCTTGTTGTCTACCTGCAAGTCATCGATCATGCATGTTATATCTCTACAGCTGTGGGAAGGCACTGCCAGGGTGCAGGACTAGAATCCATATGCCTGACAAGGATGGCATTGGGGAAATCTGCAGCTGGGGAAGAAACATCTTCATGGGTTACTTGAACAGGGAAGAGGAAACAACTGATGCATTGGACAATGCTGGATGGCTACACTCTGGGGATCTAGGCAAATTTGACCAAGATGGATTTCTGTTTGTCACTGGGAGAATCAAAGGTACGTATAGTGCAAGTATGGACTAAATCTGGACTAAGCAGATGGGTCCCAAAGAATCTTGACGGTCTATTGAACGAGATTAATTGTCATAGAAACGTTTTGGAAATTAATGATACAAAGGTGAGTCATAAATGTTGTGAATCCACATATTACTCCATGATTCTCACTCTCCTGTACCTACACTGGACACTTCTGTCAAAGGGCATATTTCACCTTTCAATCGCTATAATGTTTTTGTCTTGGTTCTAATTGTAGATGTGAAGAGCTTAGGTGCCTTCCTAATCCTAATTGTCTTTATATTTTGTTCAAATCATTCCATTTCATTAATGGTACCTGTTGCAACAAGTCATAATGGACGGTCCGAGAACAATGATTAAAATGTGGAAAGTGGAGCTATAATCAAGATTTCTTAACATCTCAGCATCTAACAATTCATCATTTATATAGAAGCACTCTCAAACACTCGATGACTCCTATTTCTTTAAACTTAAAGCATCACCCTTCTCGATTACAATCCCATGCCATACGTTTCCTTTGTAAGATCAATGAAAAACTCACAGCTATGTATCTGTGAAATATTATAGCAAGTCACAACATGTATGACACTTCATGTCATGTTTTCAATGCACCATGAGGGATTCCGTAATACCAGAAGACCTAAGAGGTTCCATTTTTCCCTCTATGAAATTGATGGCTTATGCCACTTCATCAAGAAACCTCACAATTGTTTCTCTGTAAGGAACATACTATCATCAACAAACTTAAGTTTGTGTGTATATTAGTGTAGTGTATTTTAGTAGACATTCACCAGTTATAGTTAGCTATAACTTGTGTATCCGCCATGCACTGCTTATGACCTCACATATAACATGACTCATGACATGTTCTATGATTTCATTTATGACATAACAGATGACATGTCGAATTACATAATAGATGGTGTCAATAACAACATCACTGATAACATCATCCAAGGTTCGTTTTCCTGCATATATCTGAATAAATTGCTATGGCTTTACACGTACTATAATTCACATTCACAATCAACTACAGATATATAGGAAACCCTCACTGAGTATTGTGTATAATCGGCATACAACTGTTCATGGAAAGCCAAAATAGTGAATGCAGATTCCTAAACAAATGTCCTACTACCGACAGCTTTTATCTATATCAATCCCCTGACACACACTGAACCTACATTGAGAAATAAACGTTATATCTAAAGAGAACTTAGTATTGTAAACCATGTTTACTCTATGGAGAGAGTTCGCTCTATACCACACTGTTTGCAAACAGTCAAACTCTCATGCAAAATACACCACAGAATATTGAAAAGAGTGTACTAAAAACAGTGAACACTCTATTTAACACTTGTTAAAAAACACTATTTGCTAAAAAAAAAAGAAAAACAAGATTGAAAAGTGCTAAAGATCACACTACCTGCACCCATAATACTGTGGTGAAAACTTTATAGAGAACCCCTGAAGCAAAACAAGCATGCATGCATATATGTTAGTATATGGTGCACACACTCTTCCATGTTAAGTATACATTATCATTCTGAAACAATATTCTCCAATGACTCAAAATTGATTACAAAAGTTAGTAGAACCTTTCTACTGGAGGAAACATTTTCTGCAGAACCAAAAAGTTGTGTGGTGCATAATCAACATGAGTCAACTGTCACTCTCACACAGAGTTACTCATGAATCCAAGCATTCATAACATGTTCAATACATCTACACAGCTTTGCTGACTTAGGAGCACACACGTTTTGTAAACACCTACACCTATTAGCTACACCCAAGCTCTACAAAATGACATAGAATTATAATGGTCGTTACTTGCCACTATGTAAATCGCAAAACAAACTTGCACACTTATTGGATAACATCATCAGGGATTTCTTCAGTGATGTCCCCCAGTTTTGATGTGAGTTGATGATACTGGATTTGGAACTCAGTATTAGGGATGTGAAATTCTACAAATGTGCACATAAACAAGTCCAAATGACTCTTTTTCACAGGAAAAAATCCTACTTTTAAAAATATTACATATGTCACTCCTAATTACATATATTAGCACAGAAGACAGGGTGCCAGGTATTAAAAAGTGGAACATGTAAGGATTTACTCTTCACATGTTCCTAAGGCTACTGGCCCCCATGAGTTATTTCATTATTAGGGATCTGCGTATAGTATGAGAACATACTAAACTTTGGATTTTGATAAGCTGCAGAGCTGATTAAACCAGTACTTTTAATATTTATTAAAAATCCAGTTCATTGGTGAATAGTAATTTTAGGAAATATTGAGTAAAATATACTTTTAAAAAGTTGCACTTTACCTGCTTGAACCTCCAGTATGCTTTTAAGCATTAGCCAGTATCTATACCTTGTCAGTGTTTCTCCTTAATGAGATGTGATAACTGATAAGAGCATTTTCCTTTTGACAGGTAGATGTCAGAAAAGGCCTAGGTGGAGCACATTCTCCACATTTAGTTGCAGAGGCAGCATGGATCCAATCAACCCTAAAGGACATCCGGTGGCCAGTGGAGTTTTAGGGCAACAAGTGCCCAACCAAAGCCCTCAATGCATGGGGGTTTGAGAACACTCAATGAACAAAATAAACTAAAGAAAGAAAACAATGTATGCATTCATGCTTGTGGGGAAAAACAGTGACTTCACCAGTCTTGGTTTTAGACCTTTCACATTATACATAGCTACATACTCATAAATGAGGCTACTACTCATTGTACTGTGCAAATATACATGCAGCTTTGTTCCTCAGGTTTTGAGGGTTCTATTTTCTCTCAGGGATAGCTTGTGAGGCCATACCTGTTTACAAATAGATCGGAAGAAATTATTACACCTTCCAATTCTAGTTTAGGGTATGCTTGTACCTAGGATAAGATTGGTTCTCTCTCTATTGCTGTGTCCTATTGCTCCTGTTATATCACAAGGGTATGAGATAATACAACAGAATATAATTCCAAATACTGATTTTCCCCAGAACATTACTGCCAGTGACATATCTAATCACATGAAAGTGCACATTCCAAGTTATATCCTATGTCTCTATGCATACATAGGTCGCAATATAGATGTAGCTGTAGCAAAGTGACAATAACCTGGCAAAAGCCTTCTCACACTTGCTGATATTATAGGAAAACACAATGAAAAACGTTGAATGAAAGATTTGAAAGTCGAATATCTACTGCGTACAAGAAACCTTTTAAAGCTTCCACAATTGTCCAATGGTTACATACAAAGAGGTGATTCATAAAGGGTCAGTAAATGAGCCCATTGTTGCTCACACAATAGTACAAGGCACATGATTATGTGACTAGTGAGGCTAGAAGTGTCCATTATGCTGCACAGAACACCTGATCCCTGAAGAAAAGTTCCTGGAGCAGCCGGTTTCCACAGGTGCCACAGCCCACAGGAAATTCCAGTACAAAGCAGCAGGACTTTCCTGAGTATAGCTAAAATACTCCTAGAGTTCAAAATGGTTGCTGAGACTTGGAGAAATCTTGTGGCATTTCTAGCATGGTATTGTTGTTATGTAGCAGAATGTTGTCATGATGTGTGTAGTTGTACTTGCGTGTGAGTTTGTGTAGCTGAGTGTGTAGTTGTGTTGGTTGTTGTGATTTTGTTGTGTGTGGGTGCAGTGTCAATGGTGTGTGTGTTGTGTTATGGATGTATGTCAATGTGTATTGTACGGGTTGAGTTTTGTTAGAATTGTAATGGATGATGATATGTTTGTGGTATGCTGTGTATTGTGTAGAGCAAGGGGACACATATAGCTAAGGTACAGTGTGTATGTGTTATTTACTTCCTTTCCATAGCCCCTACCATTGTACGAAGTCCACTTGTTCCAACTGCCATCTCCTTCCAGCAGAAATCTGTCATCAACTCATGGTTTGCAGAGCTGTAACATCTAAACATGGCGGGTGGAGCACCGTCAACTTGACGGTGTTCTCAGGCACACTGTCAACACGACTTGGTAATAACCCCGTCCAGATTTAAATCAGGCCCAAAGTTATGAATTTCTATTGTTTAAACATAAAAATATTACTAAAAAGTGTTAAGTGCCAACGAGTGTCAACTGGTTGCTCTTGAACAGTCCTACTCAAAGGCTAACCATGGCAGAGCAGTTTATATAGAGAGAGTCTGCTTCTGTTTTTCAACAGGTTTAGAAGGTTTTCTGATGAGGTTATTTGGCCACATTCTTGCTTCACCTCCTAACTAATGGGGTAAAATTTCCCAGGGCAACCCTACCTACTTTTACCGTTCTTCTGTGTACCCTACTGCAATCAGTCCCACAATGCCCCTCTGTTAGACCTAGCATCCTTGATGTGGTTTCCCTACATTTTTGTCCTCTGACCTCCTGTGTGATGACTTCATGTTTTCTGGCTTTAGGATTCTGGGCACTTCACCACTGCTGACCAGTTGTAAAATGCAGGCACTTTGTACTTTAAACATGCTCTCCACAATTAGCATATTTAATTTACCTGTAAGTCCCTAGTAAAGTACACTATATGTGCCCAGGGCCTGTAAAGTAAATGCTACTAGTGGGCCCGTAGCACTGATTGTGCCACCAACCACAGTTGCTTTTCAAACAAGCCTCAGGCCTGCCACTGCAGAGCCTGTTTGTGCACTTTAAACTGCTATTTCAACGTGGCAAGTGTAAAGACTTGCCAGGCCTAAACCTTTCTTTTCATTACATGTAAGTCACCCATAAGGTAGGCCCAAGTCAGCCCCAAGGGCAGGGTGAAGTCAGATTTTAAATTGTATACTTTTAGAAAGTTGACATTTTCTTACCTCAACCATTCTGTGGCTTAGCCTGACTCTGAAAATACCTCTGGGTTGGGCAGGGTGACACTTACAATTTGTGAATTCCCTCTTGACAGCCACAAACCCAGGACACTGAGCTGCATCTGTAGTCATCTCATAGTGATGGTTCTCTCTAGGCAGAGGGAAGGTAAGGGCTTGACACTTACATTTCAATAGGTGATGTCCTGTCTCACACAAAAGACTGATTACTCCCAGCAGCTAGCCTGGCAGACATGGCTAGGATGAAGGGGACCTTTATGCATTTCAGAGGACTCTTTTGATGTCTCCCCAACATCAAAGGCCTTTTTGGGTTTAAGTACTAGACCCCAAAGACCAGCAAGTCATATTTCTACTAGAACCAAGGACACTCTACCAGGAAGAAGGACTGCTGCGCTGCCAGGAGGGACAGCTGCTCTGCAACTGAACTGCTGTGTTAGTCTACTGCCTGCTGTGCTGTAGAAGGGACTGCCACTTTGCTACTTGCTTTGCTGTGCTGGCCTGCTGTTTCTTGCCTCCAGTGAGAGGGACTGGACTTGCTCTATAAATCTTTGCAGCCAAGAGTCTCCAAGGGCTTGCTGGTTTGTCCCCTGTTCTGTGCAGTCTCAGAGAAATCAAAGACATCTTGCTTCTGTCCTGGTGCTGCTGGGCTCTGCCCCTGTGGGTCCTATCCTTGCCTGAGGTGCCACCTCCAGTCCTGAGCCTCTGAAGTGGGTTTTTCAGCTACAAATGTCAAAAGGTGATGCATTTCCCTGAGTACAGCAGAAAAATCTGCGCATTGCCTAACCAACCATGATGCAGCGACTGTCCAATAACAGTGGATCACAGACTGCTTGGCCCGATGATTATTCCCTGCGTGCCTCAATGACTACTCATCACATCCATTTACACTGAACCCATGGATGAAGCAGCACCCTGGGTGAGGTTGAAATATTGACACATTATGTTCTCACTGACGATGCCCTGCCCCATTACAAGGTACTGTTCAGTGGACCCTGCATCGGTTCTGTACTCGGCCTACTCTACATCGCTGTTGGCCTGGATTTTTGATTTGCACCCTTCCCTCACGACCTCAAGTAATCTTCTGACCGATAGTGATGTCTAAGCACTGTTTTCACATTTAGGGCCTCAATACAAGGCTGGTGGTTTTCAGCCCACACAAAAAGATGATGACCGGAGTGCTGAAACTTTTAAAACACTCACCCCCAGTCGCAGATCTTGGTTTCATCCATCATTCTTTTGCTCACCATGTCACCCCACTTTGGACATAGTTGTATGGAAATCAATCTTGACCCTGTTCCTCATGAGAACAATTCAGCCTCAACTGCCAGGCCAGGTCCTCCTTAGACCGGAAACAAGCATCCTGGGACAGGTTTCAGGATATCACTGTTCATCAGCCAGGCTAACTTGAATCCAGTGGCACAGTGAGTACTGGACCCACAACAGGAATACCCTTCTCACTTAGAGCAACTTCAGCAACACAAAAGAATGACGGACGTAGTGCTGAAACTTTTCAAACAATCACTCCCAGTCAGATATCTGGTTTAATCCATCATTCTTTTGCTCACCATGCCACCCCAGTTTGGACCTAGTCATCTTCAACTCAGTCTTGACCCTGTTCCTTATAGGAACAGCCCAGCCCGAACGGCCAGGCCAGGTCCTCCTTGGACCCGAAACAAGCATCCTGGGACAGGTTTCAGGGTATCACCCTTTATAAGCCAGGCTAGCTTGAATTCAGTGGCACAGTGAGCACAGGACCCACGTCTGGGCATACCGTTCACACTTAAAGCAACTTCGGCAACACAAAAAGATGATGGACGGAGTGCTGAAACTTTTCAAACACTCACTCCCAGTCACATATCTGGTTTAATCCATCATTCTTTTGCTTACCATGCCACCCCAGTTTGGACCTAGTCATCTTCAACTCAGTCTTGACCTTGTTCCTCATGAGAACAATTCAGCCTCAACTGCCAGGCCAGGTCCTCCTTGGACCGGAAACAAGCATCCTGGGACAGGTTTCAGGATATCAGTGTTCATCAGCCAGGCTAACTTGAATCCAGTGGCACAGTGAGTACTGGACCCACTTAGGGCATACCCTTCCCACTTAGGGCAACTTCAGCAACACAAAAGGATGACGACGTAGTGCTGAAACTTTTCAAACAATCACTCCCAGTCACATATCTGGTTTAATCCATTGTTCTTTTGCTCACCATGCCACCCCAGTTTGGACCTAGTCATCTTCAACTCAGTCTTGACCCTGTTCCTTATAGGAACAGTCCAGCCCGAACTGCCACGCCAGGTCCTCCTTGGACCCGAAACAAGCATCCTGGGACATGTTTCAGGGTATCACCCTTTATAAGCCAGGCTAGCTTGAATTCAGTGGCACAGTGAGCACAGGACCCACCTCTGGGCATACCGTTCACACTTAAAGCAACTTCAGCAACACAAAAAGATGATGGACGGAGTTCTGAAACTTTTCAAACACTCACTCCCAGTCACATATCTGGTTTAATCCATCATTCTTTTGCTCACCATGCCACCCCAGTTTGGACCTAGTCATCTTCAACTCAGTCTTGACCTTGTTCCTCATAGGAACAGTCCAGCCCGAACTTCCAGGCCAGGTCCTCCTTGGACCGGAAACAAGCATCCTGTGACAGGTTTCAGGGTATCACCCTTTATGAGCCAGGCTAGCTTGAATCCAGTGGTACAGTGACCATGGGAACCATGTCTGGGTATACCCTTCCACTTAGGGAAAGTTCAGGAACACAAAAAGATAATGCACGAAGTGCTGAAACTTTTCAAACACTCACCCACAGTCACAGATCTTTGTTTAACCCATGGCTCTTTTGCTCACCATGCCACCTCACTTTGGAACTAGCTGTATGGAAATCAATCTTGACCCTGTTCCTCATGCCTCGGGCTGAAGTGTTCCTCATGAGAACACTTCAGCCCAAAATGCCAGGCCAGGTCCTTCTTGGACCGGAAACAAGCATACTGGGGCAGGTTTCAGGGTATCACCCTTTATGAGACAGGCTAGCTTGAATTCAGTGGAACAGTGAGCACAGGACCTACGTCTGGGCAGACCGTTCACACTTAGGGCAACTTCAGCAACACAAAGATGATGAACGTAGTACTGAAACTTTTCAAACACTCACCCCCAGTCACAGATCTGAGTTTAATCCATTGTTATTTTGCTCACCATGCCACACCAGTTTGGACCTAGCCATATGCATATGTCTTGACCCTGTTCCTCATGGGAACAGCCCAGCCCAAACTGCCAGGCCAGGTCTTCCCTGGATTGGAAACAAGCATCCTGGGACTGGTTTTGGGGTTTCCCCCTCATCAGCCAGGTTAGCTTGAATGCAGTGGCATGGGAAGCACGTGACCCACGTCTGGGCATTCCCTTCCCAATTAGTGCGACATTAGCAATTCAAAAGGATGATGGACGGAGTGCTGACAATGCAAACACTCACCCCCAGTCACAGATCTGGGTTTAATCCATCGTTTTTTTGCTGCCCATGCCATTCCAGTTTGGACCCAGCCACATGCAAATCAGTCTTGACCCTGTTCCCCATGGGGGTTATCTTGAATCCTTCGGATCGCCAGCTTCGTGGTGGCGGTCAGGATCGCCGCTGTTGTAGGGGTCTGACTGCCACATTAAGACCTGGCAGTCGTACCACCAGGATTCCGCTAGCACTGCCAGGATCCATGATCCAGACATCCTGGCAGTGCCTGAGATTGTAATCTGCCAGGGCAGTGCTGCATACAGTGCTGCCCTGCGGATTACGACCTTGTTCTCCACTAGCCTTTTCACTGTCATGAAAAGGCTGGCAGAGAACAGGTGCAGGGGGGGCAGAGGAGGCCTCTTGCCCAGCACCCTCACAATGTTTGCTGTCTGCTTTGCATTAACATTGCGAGGGTGCTGGTGCATCCTGCGAGCTACAGCATTGTCACCAGCTCGATTACGAGCTGGAGACAATGTTGTAGCCTGTTTTCTGCTAGGGTAAAAATCAAGGTTTCCTCCCGCTGACCTAGCAGGAAACTCCTAATACTTCCGGCGAAGTGTTCGTCATGAAGACGGCGGCCACCTTGTTGGCGTGTCCCGCCCACCAAACTCTTAATCGGGCCCTTAGTCTTTAAAAAATCATATTTCAAGTTCTATTTATTGGACCTTTGTTGTTTTGGTCTTGTTTTAATCATATAAGTATTATCTATTTTTCTAAGCTGGTGTTGGGTCTTTTTGTGGTGTCTTTCAATGTTACTGTAAATTTGTGTTGCACAAATACTTTATACATTGCCTCTTAAGTTAAACTTGACTGCTCTGTGCCAAGCTACCAGAAGGTGAGCACAGGTTAATTTAGGGTGTGCACCTGACTTACTCTGACTATAAGGACATGTTTAGCATTAAACCTTTACATTTTCTATTGTTAAATACCGTGCATCCTGTCTTATGGGCAATAGGGTTAACCTAGGGATGACTTCTTGACATTTAATAGGAAGGTGTAGGTCTGTCAAACAAAGTTTATTTTGACTTTGAGTGTATTTGCAGTTTGACACTGCACAGCCAGGCTACAGAGATAGTCATGTTTACATTTCAGCTTTAGTGGATGGCACAATGGGTGCTGTAGCTCACTAGTGAAAAATAACTTCTAACACCTGTATGTACTTTGTATGGTATACTAGGGACTTATCTGTAAGTTAAGTATGCCTTTTAGCGAATGCCTAGTTTATCATGTTAAAAGTAACTAGCTGGCTGAACAGCTTGGGTTCAGGAGCTCAACACCTACCAGTTTCTGTTTAATTATTCAGAGGAACAAATGGTGTTCAATCACAATAATTAGAGCAATATAACATCTGTTATACACTTAGATGTCCAGGATCAGCAGGCGGATATCATTTGAAAACAGTGGGTAATCCATTGAACCGTGTTAATGATAGGGACTGCAATTACAGTCTTTTCCCATGAATGAGGAATTTCCAGTGTGTGGGTCATAAATTTGATGATTAAGTCACTCAACTGTATACAATTGAATAGTTTTGTGAGGTCCATCCTCATTAGGATTGATATCAGCCTTGAAAGAGGAAAGAGATAATATTCAAAGTAAAGGACCAAGGGAAAACTTAATAACAATGGATTGTCTTGAATGACAGTGTGTGTATAACCTTGCCTGTTCCCAGAAGATGCCCAAACATGGGTAAGATACTGTCAATACGTGTCTGAGGTTGGAGAGGTCCATGGCTGTTGGATGCTTGGACGAGGACCACACATGGGGCAGGTCCCTGCCAGAGGATCTGACCCACACCAAAGGACCAGGATGCACATGGCCTGGGGCTCTCCAAGGATGATCTTGGGTGAGCTGTCTTCCAGCAGAGGAATGTGATTTGGACCATACGTGGGCCTGGTAGCAGGCCTGATGCAACAGGAAGCCCTCCTGAGACTGAATCCATCCTTACCCAGAAGGATCACAGGAAAACAAATTATGGTGCCTTCTCGGCCTGGTTCTCTAAAGGCCCTGCCACTTAAGCTTCCCATGGCCATTCCTAACCTGCACTCATTTGAGCAAACAAGGAATGCCCCATCCTGTGCAGCAGGCCAATCTAGATGGGAAAAATCTACTGCCATAAGGGAACTCTGATTTCCCTCACTTGAGACAGTCATTCTGTGGTGCTGTGGAGCCTTGGTTGGCCTGGGATAGCCAACTTCTGGGCTTGTACATTTAGACACTTGCTTTGGGCATGGACAAAAGGGGCCCACCACCATTGTCTCCAGTGTACCAGATGTGCCTCGGTCATTGGTGCTAAATTATTTGTTTATAACCTGATTATTGCTCCAGGTTTTGTAAGAAGCAGAACAGCTAAGTTGCTGAATATCTATTGAAAGGCATCCTCTGAGAGATGCTTTTGTCTCAGTGGGTGGCAAGAAAGTGAACCAAGCAAGCCTGTCTCTATGTGCTACATGGGGTGTAGCACGTAGAGACAAGGTGTGTGGCCAAACATCCATTGCAGATCAGCATGAGGGCCACTGATGACCTGGCATTGGCAAAAGCAAACTGATAACTGGATCCATGGGCCGGAGTCTTAGGATCAATAGCTCCAGTGAACTTGGGCACTCTGGTCAGTGGCTGCAGTGGGCCTGGGCACTCTAATCAGCAGCTTTAGGGACCCTGGGCTACCTGGTTGGAAAATTCTCCCGGGTTATGTGTTTGGCTCCTCCAAGTTGAACTGCTCAAAGAAACCACAGTGAGACATCTGTAAAGCCTGTGTGGATGCATGGCATCTAAAGCCATGGGTAGAGCTCCAGAAACTAACAGGGCCTCCGTTCTTACATAAGGAAAGGGATGGAAGATCCTCATGCTTCTCCTGGCTGATCAGCTCAGAAGTTCAAGTGAGAAGTCTAAGAAGCCCATGCAAATGCCTGAGTTCTCCAGGGTAGGACTCCAAACTCCAAATAGAGCCACCTTTCCTAATCTTGACGAATTGGCTCCAGACTGGTGAGGATTCTCATGCTACTCTGGTGTGTTGAGCTTAAACAAGACCGGCAGTGGACACTCACTAAAGCCTGTATGGATTCCTCAGGCTTGGTAACCTTTACCAAGGCTTCCAGCACTGGTTGCTCTGAGGTAACCAGCTAATCAATATCCTGGTGAGAGTTTGGCAAACCCTTTAGTGATGCCTGGGGCAATGTTAGTGCTCCAAGTAGGGGTGAGAATCATGCTTTCTTCATAGGACAGGGCCGCACTAGACCAGGGACGATTCTAATACCTCTCTAGGCCATCCAGCTCAAAGAAGTGCCAATCACCCTTGATAACCAAGCGAAGGGCTCCAGTCACTGGCTGGTCCAAGCCAACCATCTCTAAGACATCTCAGTGTGAGTTTGGTGAAGCCTGTACAGATGACTGAGACCTAAAACTTCAGTCCAGGGCTCCAGGTACAAGCCAGATCTACAAATAGCGCCCAGGTCAGCAGTCCATGAGACCACAAACCTGTATTTATCTGGGCCAATCAGCTCAACAAAGCCTCAATGAGTGGACCATGAACCTCTCATCGATGCCTTGAGCCTTGGTTCAGGTTCCAGGCACCATCTGCTCTGAGCATAACAGCTCAAAGAAGCCACAGTGAGAGAGTGGTGAAGCCCACATGGATGCCAGGGTGCCTATCCTCTGGGTCAAGGTTCTAGGCACTGGCAAGAGACTTTATAGGACAGGGCCGCACTAGACCAGGAACGATTCTGATACTTCTCTAGGCCATCCAGCTCAAAAAAGCATCAATCACACTTGATAACCAAGGCAAGGGCTCTAGTCACTGGCTGGTCCAAGCCAACCAGCTGTAAGGCACCTCAGTGTGAGTTTGGTGAAGCCTGTACAGAGGCCTGAGACCTGAAACTTCAGTCCAGGGCTTCAGGTACAAGCCAGATCTACAAATAGCGCCCAGGTCAGCAGTCCATGAGACCACAAACTTGTGTTTCTCTGGGCCAATCAGCTTAACAAAGCCTTAATGAGTGGACCGTGAACCCCACATTAATGCCTGGGGACCTGGGCATAACAGCTCAAAGAAGCCACAGTGAGAAAGTGGTGTAGCCCACCTGGATGCCAGGGTCCTGATCCTCTGAGTCAAGGTTCCAGGAACTGGCAAAATACAGCTTCTCTACCCAGGAAATAGTCTAATGAACAGCGCATGTTTGTAAAATGTAACAACATTCATCTGATAAAACTTGTTATCTTGAAAATCATGTTTTGCCCAAAATCTCACTCGTCATCTCTCATTCTTCAGATAGATCTGGCCAATGGACAAGTATGGCCATACTTAGTGTTCCATCTGGCTATGATTCACCTGCTCTTTTGGTATACACAAGTTCACCAGCAGAGCAGGCATGATTAAATGTTGCAACCCCATAGACATAATCGATTTGATTTAAAAATACAAGCCATGTTTTACATTGTATTGCTGATGATTTTTAAATGATTGATGCTTTTAATATAATCTGTATGGTTAGCTGATGAATTAAACAAGTCCCATGGAGTGATGCTAACTTATTTGGTTTGGAGTTGTTTTACTTTCCCTGCCATGCACATACTTTGCTGCAGACAAGTTCCTCACTGTCTATAGCTAGCCCTCCAAAGTGGTGCACCCAGAACATGGAACTGGAAGTTATCACAGCGAGCATTAGCACATTGTTGAGTTGACTGCAGCAAATTGCCATATGGCTAAACAAGCTCTAACCTAGACTAGAATAGGATGTGGGCCTAGGACACGATTGAGATTGATGTTCAACTCCTTCATCTTAAGAACATAATACGCTAATCCACTGTATGGATGTTGTGATCTCAGGGTGCTTTACAACCTGGAGGATCCTTCTGCCACCTGGAGCTTTACCTTAACAGTTTATTTGCATTCCCAAGTTCTCCTATTGAATTCATGAGGCTGGGCCTTTGAAAGAGCTCTGCAGCAAGAGGACTTATATACATATTAACATATCTTTCTATGCTCCTTCTAGAAAGACTATGAATACACTAAGAACTGGGCTGGACATTTTACAAGCCTCACAGAGGGCACTAATTGAATTCCCAAATAGCAATGGCCCCTTTCTATTTATTATACAATTATCTACTTTGACTATTAATTTCTCAGCCTCCATACCCCTGGCCCTTTAGTAGTATCTCATTAGCTCATTTTCACAATCAAAAGTGGGTTGTCCTTTAAAATTGTCATTGTGTATCTAGCTCCAGCTAGATTCTCATTTCAAGGTTACTACTTACTAGACAGACACTTAACATTTGTGTGATAAGAAAGAATGACAAACACAGTTGAAAGTTCTTCATTAAATTGGTTGGGATTTGGTTTTGGTTGCCCAAAATACAGTTTTTATATTTAAGTATGTGAAGACCATTGCACTTTTATTTCGTTGTCTCTGGTAATGTTTTTATAAACACAGTTTGTCTTCAAAGGAAACTTGGTTGTTCATAAAAACTTGGAATTTTTTAGATTAGTCATTTACTCTGCAGATGGGTAGAGCTAACAAAGAATCCAACACTTGACAAGTTGCAGGATCCTAACAGGGCAGCTCTTTCAATGTGTGGAGCTTTTGCTGCAGCCTTCATAGACCCTGAAGCTGGGGGTATTGATTGGTTATTTGTGTGCTGTGGCACCTGAGCCTTGGTCTTGTTGAAAATTGCACTCAACAGAAAATGGAAGCATCTCTCACAGATGTTAATGATTAGAGATTTCCTTCACCCTGTTTGGGACTCACCTGTACCATGGTCTGAGATGTATCTGACAAACATTCTGGAAGTAAATGCATTTTTGAATGCAGAAAAGGGTGGACATGTGTGAATGATACTTTAATTTGCCTCTTGATTAACAAACAATTAGCAATATCTGCTGCTAAGATATCAATTTCAGAACATAAATATGCCTCATCTTGCGCTTTTTGCAGAACTAATTATCGCCACAAGTGGTGAGAAAATTCTCCCAGCACCGATCGAGACTGCTTTAAAGAAGGAGTTGCCAATTCTCAGTAATGCCATGCTGGTCGGAGAAGGGAGGAAGTTCCCCTCCATGCTGCTCACGTTGAAGGTGAGAAGGGAAATACCATGAGTGCCTTCACGTGTGGTCTGGAGAGCATTGGGACATGTTATGCATAGTGCCCCGGGGTGCAGAAGGCATGTACGCTTTGTGCATCTGCTGGGCATTATAATATTGCAAAGGAGGGAATCACTTTATCTCTCTGCTGATGCCCTACTTAGGCAAACAGAACTCTTCGAAGTGCATGAAGGAGCATATTTACGAGCCACTTTGCATCACTCTTGCACCACTCAACGTAGTGCAAGAGCGACACAACTGAAAAATGACATTTATGAAGCCACACAAGGTATCCTACATGGCCCTGAGTGACATCAGAGATCCCAAGTAATGCAATGCAGTGCAAATCTCTCGGTTGCATTATTCTAAGCCAGGGAGGCGTTTCAAATGGTGTTGGGTGGGTTTTCCCTTGCAACATTCATGGACTTTGATGCATTCCCAAATTTTCCATAAGTGGTGGACTTGGAATGTGCCAAACAAACTGCACCTTCCTAGGTGAGGTGCAGCAAGGAAAAATATCTTACTTTCTCCTTGTTTTTTTCATCTTTCTATGTGTTCTGCATTCTCCAGTGTACATTGACAGAGGAAAAAGCTTCAGGGGATTGTTTTTGTGCAGAAAGATGCCCCTTCCTACACAAAAAGAATCAGCATGCAACAGAGGCACCCTTGCACCATGGTGCAAATCTGCTTGTCTTGGCACTAAACAGCCCATTTTGCGCCAGCCTTGAGGAAAGGATAAGAATGTGCTGTATTGAGATAAATAAAGCACATTCCTGCCATTTCCCTGTGACACAGCACAGGGCAGCAAGGTGACTTGCTGCACTGCGTCATTGGCCATAAATATGGCACAAAGTGTGTGCCACAGTAAGGTTGCACATTGTATGTGCGCTGCCTGAGGGCAGCCGTCTGCAGAGGGAAAATGGAATCCCATGGACCCCCCAAGCATCCACGGTCGGGTCTTTGAAGTTACTCACCGTGGGGTCTCTGTCCTCTCTTTAAAGTGCAGGCAGTACCCACCTGCACTGTGAAACGCGGGCCAGCTTGGAAGCAGCCATTCTTTATTTCACTGAATGTGCTGCTTCCAGGACAGCTGCAGGCTTGCGGCTGGCCTGAACGCAATACATTAATAAAATAGGGTGCACCGTCCCAGACTGGTGCAATCTGGGGAAGTGCGCCCATTTGGAAAATGTATCATGATGGTCTTTTATGGTGCAGAGCAGACCACCTGTTAAATACACCTGCAAAGTATCTTGGTATCATTTAACCTGAAATGGTAATATTTTACCACACAGCTCAGGAACAGAAAGAGACAAACCTTGTCCGCTGTTTCCGAGCTTAACACCTGGTAAATTAATTTACTGTATGCCCTCCAGCTGCATAAAGCAGGCAATGGGCTGTGTGGTGCACCAAAAGAAACACATTGCAATCACAGCCACTGGGACGTTTCGCTTAGAGGACTCAAAAAATAAGAATTCTTGTAAATGACCTGCACTTCCTTGACATACATTCCTAGTTCAAACAGATTATATTATGTGTAACAAGGATGTTTGTAAAATGAAACACATTAGTTGCAACTTTGTAGATGGTTCATTCTTGCACTCAGGCCATGAAACTCTGAGAATCACTCTTTGGTATTGTTAATGTATTTATGTGATTTAATGAGCTTCTGTGTTTTGTCTTCACGGGAAAACAAAACTCCTACACACTTAAATATTTCAAACAGAGCTTTAAGGGAGAGTATTTTGTTACTTTGTTGGTGTCAAATCATGTTCATGCAGATAGCTATCATTCAGAAGAAGCTCTAAACATTATGCATGGCCTTTAACATCCACTGAATTGTATCAGATGTGCTGATGTGTTTTAATATAGAGGTACATATGGGGCAGAAACTGAGATAGGGAGAAGTGGAGCAAAGGGAAAACCCATGGCTTGTGCTGGTCCAAAGGTGGTTTCTGGTAGGAATTTGTGCAGAGGGCAAACTGGTATCATGCTATCTTGGTTATCTTAGCAAAATGTTCTTAGGAGTGGAGGGACTCAACTTTCAAGTTAAACAATTAGGCTTGGATCAATGTTTGCTTAAAGCTATTAGCAAACAGGAGAAATGTTGTCCTAGTTGAGTCCAGTTTTAGGTACGTGCTTGAGTTGACACCAAATTCTGAATCAGCTAATACAAGATATACATCATTGTGTAGTAGTGGATTTAGCAAAGGCTCAATAGTTTTCATACAGAGGAAGCGTCTTATAAAGCAGATACATAAAGGTGAGATCATGATTAGTATTCAGGAATGGGGACATGATGCCATTTAATAAGCTGGATTCATAGTCAGATGCCAAAGCTAAGAGTAGCACCTTGCTGTCTAGCTGCCTGTCCAATAATTCTGCTCCAAAAAATTATTAGTGGGGAAATTCATCGGCAAAAAACATTGGAGCAATGCTTGGCCACCATTCTGCAAAGTTTAGAATATTCACGAAACTGTCTTCCACAGCCCTACTTATATTAACAGAGAACTGTTGTTTATGTTCAAACTTGTATAAACAAGTATGCCTTAGTAACTCTAATTTTACTGGTACAGAATGCTTAGCATATCTTCCTTTCAATGGGGCATAGTCAAGATTTCATTTGATGACAAAGTAAGCCACACCTGAAAAATAGTTTAGGTCAACAATGCTGCATAATCTCATTGGCCTTGTTTGCATTTTATGACATATGTTGCCCGCGTTCTTCTGCTTTTTCTTCTGTATACATGCCCATGAAATTCTATTAACTTATTCAATTTTAGAAACGTGTTCATTTAGGTTTGCTGTTTACTGAGTTCATTCCTTTAGGATCTCTCCTTTGCCTCTCTCAGACTCTGATTTGAAGTATGTCTCCTCCTGTATTAGTATATGTTTCACAGATCCACCTTAGATCTTTCTTGTTCTCTTCCAGTGCTCTGTAGATCCAGTCACTGGAGAACCTCAGGATGACCTGACTCCAGAAGCAGTACATTTCTGCCAGCAGTTGGGCAGTGGGGCCACACGGGTCTCTGAGGTGGTGAGCACAAAGGACCCAGCAATCTATGATGCAATCCAGAAGGCCATGGAGCGGGTGAATCTCAAGGCTTTAGGCTATACTCAGAAGGTACAGAAATGGACCATCCTAAAGAAGGACTTCTCTGTTGCTGGAGGTGAGCTCGGTAAGTGTACAGGGGGACCAGTGACCTTCAGAAAGCTCAGTACTTCCTGGAGGTAGGAAGTACAATCAAGAACCTGGAGATATTCTCCTCTTCAGATCTGGGAGGGCCAATTCACTAGTGCCCATGACACCTGATGTTAATTTTGAGCACATAGTCATGGACTTGTGAGTAGTGTTTTTAAAAATCAAGGTCAGCATGACACTCTGATGAACTTATAAAAACTCAGCATGATGCAGAAAAATGTCTGAATGAAACATAGCTCTTTTCCACTGTAGAAAGTCAGAGAGAGCTCCTTGCAGAACGGAGGATTTTATTGATGAAAGGTAAATATTCAGATACATGACCCTACTTTCCCGAAATAGTCAGTTAGGTAGATGCCTTGATGTGTGGGTGTAATCATCTTCATCTTAATGAAGTATCTTTCCAATTGGCTCCTCAACACAATAGTCATTTTTATGATTACGGATTTTGGTTTCTTTTTCATTAATTTCTCATAGTTTAATCCATCCACATTACAAAACTTGTACCAATATTATCCCAGCCAGACCAGTGCAATAGAAAAATCAGCAACTACTCTGAGCATTTTTTCTTCATCTGCACAATTTGTGAAACAAAAGCTTGAATCAATATCCTGATATTTTCTGTTCTCTAGCACACAGCCAGAAAATAGGATTTTTGGACTCCCTGGCACCATGGACTTAGTCAGCGTGCCAATGTCAGACAGAAAAGCTGATTAAATGCAAATGGCCCTTCACCCACTGATAATTACTTGAGTGAGGTGTGCTCTATGTAACAATCGGTCCTATTAGATTGCACAGAGATAGCTTGTAGAACTCCAAAACACTTTTTCATCATAAATAGTGTGAGAAATTGTGTTGTCGGTTGAGTGGGGTGTTGAACAAGTTCACGCAACAGACATAATCCCTGCCAGGGTGAACCTTAAAAGTAAATTAACATGTGCTTAACTCTCAGGTAACTTGGTACAAAAGCAGTTAGGATTAAATGAGAGGCTGTGTAAAGTATTTATGCAGCACAAACACAGTAATAAACTGACAACATAACACAAGAAAAATCCCACATCAATTTAGAAAAGTTCAGTACATTTTAATAATGTATTTGATATCAAAATGACAAACATCCGATCAGTAGAACCAGAGTTATTTATTTTTAAAGTTAAAAGTAAAAGCTAGCACCTAAAAGAATAAAGTGCCAAACGCCAACACCACGATGGAGCATGGACCGGATACAAAAAGTAGATTGGGACCGGTTAGAGTTTACCCTTGGACTTATAAGAAATTTTAGCACAAATTGTCTGAGAAGGTAAAGGTGACTGGGGTTAGACTGCAGGCTGTGTCTGATGAGTGGCAGATGGGGTTACTCCGTCACTAACATAACACTTATCCAATTTGCTGTATTATGCTTCCATTATATCAGATAGAAATTGTAATTTGGCAGACAGGATCTTCATCACATTTGTGATGGAGTGACCCATCTGCCAAAGCCTAAATCAGGCCCTTAGTCTTTGTTTTGGAAGTCGAAAACCTCTATTGGGATGCATTTGCAAGCTGTAGCCGACAAAGGTTCCCTGAGGTTGAATACCCCCTCTGCCCAGGACGGCTGAACAGGATTTGCTGCTGCAGAGAAGAACATAGCTGGACATGCCGCAAAGTCAGGCTGACCAGAAATGCACCTTGTGTGGATCGACAAACAGATAGGTTGTGATCTCTTCTCGGTGCCTCAGAGGAATGTTTAGCACACACTTTTCTAAGTACAAAATGTAGGGTTTTGGCTACATTGACACCTTTAGCACATCTTCCAAGGGTTCAGGACTGGAGAGGTATCACTTGGAGGGCCGGACTCACTAAAACTGTGTCCAGGTGCGGGTACAAGATTATTTGAGCCTTTTCTGTCCATGAGGCTCTGATTAGAAGGCCAGCCAACTGGCCCTTGGAATCACCCCAATAGTCTTATGTTAAAGAGGTGGGACAAGGCTCAAGTATCAGGGAAGGCCTCTAATGGTTCAGGGCAGGCTTCAGCAGCAAAACACTCCTTCCAGCTGTAGCAAAGCAGTCTTTTTAAGTACACAGCAGGCCACAGCAGCAGGTAGTCCTCTGAGAGTCCTTTCCCAGGTCCAAAAGGTGAAATGAAGAGTGGGTCTGTAAGTTCTATTTTTATACCTGGTGCCTTCTTTGAGGTAGACGTTTCTGGAGAATTCCCTTTAAAGTTCTGTGAGTTTCCTGCCTTCCCTGCACTGGCTCCAGCCTGATTGCATGAACAGTGAGATAGTGTGAAGTCCTTTGTGTGAAAGCAGGGCATAGTACATTAACTTGTCAGTGGGACACTGCCCAACTCTGCCCCGTTCCTGCCAATGATGGCACATCTAATCCCTCTATTTTATGGCTGTCTGGAAGTAATAATCACTATCCAAGTGCCAACTACACACTGTCATGTGACCCAAGAATAGCCTGCAGGAATAAAACAGGGCAGGAAAATGCCAATTTTATACAAGTCACATTTTCAAAATTGTAACTTAAAATTCAACTTCTCTTTTTAAGTGGATTTTAAGATACACTTTCTTAGACATCAAATATGAATCGCCTACCCGTTCCTAGTCAAAAGTTAGCAAATGTTAAATGTATTAGGGCAACTCAATGTTATTTTATGGAGGTAGCCCTCACAAATGTGGGAGTATTTCACTATCAGGATATGTAAAACTTAAAAGTGCATACCCAATTTTTTCATGACAATGTATTCTGCCCAATGGAATGCCTAGGGCCTATCTTAGGGGTGACATATATGTAATGAAAGGGGATTTTAAGGCTTGGCAGTGGATTTTGAATGGCAACTGCACACACAGGCCCTGCAGTGGCAGACCTGGGACATGTTTTAAGGGCTACTTCAGTGGGTGGCTCAATCAGTGCTGCAGACCCGCTAATAGCATTTAATTTACAGGCCCTGAGTATATGGTATACCACTGTACAAGGGACTGGCAAGTATATTAAGGCCCGTATTTATGTGAAATGGCACACAACCGCACTAACGCAGATGTGTTTAATTTTTCCTAACGCGAGCTAACCCTAACACCATCCATGCGCCATATTTATAAAATTACAGACAAAGGCGCTAAGGAATAACTTGCATAAAAAATGATGCGAGCGGGAGGAGGATGGCGTTAGAGGGAATGGCGCTGCTGGGTCAGAAATGAAGATAGGCTGGTTAACGGCAAAAATGTAGCCAATTGTGGACACACCAATGTAACCATGTGTAGGATAGAAGTCACACACCTTAGCACCTGTTAGCAGTAGTAAAGTGTCCAGAGTCCTAACGTCAACAAAAACAAGGCCAGAAAAAGGAAGGAGGAAGGTAAAAAAGTTCAGGGAAACCCTGAAAAAAGGGCCAGGTTCAACACCCTCCAATAGGATAACATTGGGTATTCGTTTTTACATTTAATAAGCTGTTATTTTCAATTAAGAGCAGGGGGCTATGTCATGTTTGGTGTCTATGAAAGACAATAGTAATGATAAACCATCTTTAATAGTAAAATTTGATTTTTCATTACAATTTAAAAAATGACCCTTTTAGAAGTTGCCATTTTCCTTTCCTTAGCCCTCTGTCCCCTGAGCCTGTCTTTGGTCAGTCGACTGGGTGTTGCTGACAGATGTCTGAATTTCTCCCAAACAGCCACGCAATAGATGGATTTGGTGTGCCTCAAAAGGCCATCTGCTTGCAGAATGTGGGTGGTGGAGGTGAGGCAAACCCTACTTGCAACTGACATCATCTTGCTTCAAGAAACATGGGCCTCCCACTCATCCCCCTGGCATGACTTCACTGTATGTGAAACCTCAGCAATTCAATCTCAGGCTGGGGGAAATGCCTCCAGAGGTGTTGCAATTTATTTGAAAATTGAGCTAATGGTAAAAATAACAGTAATCAGTGAATAAATAATTCAAGCCAGAGTGCCATACCCTCCTGTATCATTGGAAGCATCTATCTCCATCCAAAGAGGTTGCGCCCTTCAGAAGCAACATTGAAAGACTGCAACATTTAGTGAGGATTTTTCAAATATTTGATCCCCCTCCTGAAGGAGCTTGGCAATGGATTTCCTTCTTGGCAGGCCTCTATTTATGTGTGATGGTCTAATGTGGCCGTAATTATTAGGATTTTTGTTTAAAAGCCCATATTGTTCATATCTTGCATAAAAAAGTAAATTAGGAATCCTTGTGTACATATTTGTTTTACCAGGACATATGATGGTTAGATTTTTACATCTGATACTGTCCCTGCACATTTGTAGCAGTTTCCTGAAATGTGATACTGTGTCCAGCTATTTGAGGCTTCATCTGGTAAAACAATGACAGTGTTTGGTCCAGTTATTTTATACTACTATGTTTGGTACACCTGTACCAGTTGGAGGAAACAAATGTGCAGTCACGTAGACTCTCCTAGCACATCATGATAGCTCTGTTGTTAATATATTGGTAGGCATGTATTTGCGTTAATACCTTTTTGTTTATATTATCAATCTTATTTCAGTTTTTTTAAAACTTCAGTGGTGTCACTTCCTTTGATGTCATCAGAGTTAAGAGATTAAGGGCCAGGTCTTTTGACATCACTTTCCTTGTTCAGAGGTACAGAATGTTACTTCCCCTATCCCTGACATTTTGGTAAATCAAAATATATGAGTCTTCATAAATAAAGACAGGCAGCAACCTCTTTAAACACAGGATTAGCAAGTATCATCTACGTTGAGCTAAAAAATAACAAAAACCTTTTAACACTCTGTTGGAAAGTGGATTATTAGAAGGAGTAAGCACATACCAACCACTAGCATTAAGGCCACCAACTACTGTAACCTAAAATCAAGGTCTCGAAACATCTGCCCCTGGCTCAACCCTTGGTAATTTGGCAAAGGGCAGGCAGGCTTAATTTAGGAGGTAGGTATTACCACATTTAAAAAAAAACACCAACACAGTAAATACGTAAGATACAGCACACAATAAACATCCCACACAAATTTATGAAAAATAGGAACTATTTGTATCTTTAAAATGACACCAAAACAACAAAAATCCAATACAGGGAACAAGAGATATAAATATTTAAAGATTCAATCAATAAAATGTGCACTCTAGTGCTTAGAAATCAATAGCGTCATCCAGGGACATCTGGCCGGGACAAAGTCAAAGTTTAAGGCTGATCTTGATGGAGCCCTGCTCGGATACACTGAGCGGAAGGCCTTAGTCAAAATGTTACCTTTGCACTTGAAAGCTTTTCTGGAGCTTTTCTCTCTCTGCATCGGCAGTCCCCTCCAGCAAGCAGATTTTGATGCAACATTTCCGTGCAACATTGGCTTTTCTGCAAGGCCCCCGGTCAAATCCTGGAAGTCTAGGGCTCTGGAGCTTTCAGCAGGATGAACCTGAAAATCATGCTGGCTCGCATTTTGAGGTAGTTGGCTTAACTCACAACATTGGGTCGGTCACCTTATGGAGTTTTCTCACAAACCTTCTCCAAACTTCTGGATCCCCTTCCAGAAGTTCTCCTTTGGGTCTCAAAGTGTCCAAAACACAAATCCATGGATCTAGCAAGCACTTCAATGGCCCTTGGAATTTTCGTACTTCAATTCCCACAATGCACCTGACCAAATCCCTAAAAGTCCACTGGCCGCACTCCAGTCTGAAGACTCTTGTGGAAGATGATGCAGAAAAGCTCTGTTTCTACCAGGGAGTCCACTCCTAAGTTCTTATTGAAGCAAGGCAATGTCCTTAGGACTGTTGTTCCAGTATGCAACAGGAGCATTCCTTCAGTTGGTTTGCAGACCTGGGATCCAGCAGGGCAGTACTTCTTCCCCTTGTTGTTTAAGACAACAGATCAGGATTTCCCTCCAGCAGAGCAAGACCTGGCTAAACCAACCTTTGGATCTGGCTCATTTCCATTTCCATTACCCCCCCCTTGTTCCAGATCCTCTGTAAACTCATTTCCTGTGCCTACCATCTGTCTGATGGGTACAGGAAAAGGGGGTAGGCCTGACTGGCATTCCTAGCTGTCCTGCTCTCTTTGAAGCCCAGTGTGATGTACCCAGCCCCCTTCCTCACTAGAACCCTGCAGCTGCAGAGCTCCCCCCACCAGATCATCTCTCCTCTATGCAGGCCCCTTATAACCTCAACAAAGAAGCCAGGCTAATCCTAGTAGGGCTGACCAATCAGGAGAGGCCACTAGCAGGCTGTATTTTGGCTTATAGAAAAGAAAGTCATATCACGTTTTTTCTGTATTAGGTATGATAAATTCAACAGTGGCAAGTTGTTGGACTCACCAATACCACTCTCTTGAGTCATCGAATTACACATTTAAGGCCATATGTATGAACACTTTTTCCCATAGACACAGAATGGGTAAAAACCTTTGCTACATCTGGCCCTTAGCTCCTTCCTAGCAATAATTATACTCATATAAAATATTCCAATGTTAGCCTATGAAGCTACACATCTACAATGGGGAAACTTGAAATCACCCTCAGCAGGGCACATGAAATATAGTTTATAATATCCTTGCTTCTAGTTATATGACACCCTGCTCCTAGGGCACCTAGGTGAGTCCTTAAGGGTGACAAATGTAAAAAGAAAACTGATTACCACTTTGGAGGTACCTTTAATTCCAAAGTTGAATTTGCATACATTTAAAGACAGTTTGCAAGACAAGACTGACTTCAAAAATGACAGCAGGCAACACCACAGTGCACATTTCAGGGCAGGATAACGGCCCTAACATATACTAGGGACTTATAGGTAGTTATAATCCCTTTTGCCTTTTCATATATTTGGAACTTACAGGAATCTGTTATGGCAAATTTTAAATTATAAATATGATCATATACCTTTTTATCAGAGCACTGGCCCGGATCTGGTTAGCAGATCCCAGGGAATAGTCAGGGGCAGTTACCACCAGTATTAGTCAGAGAAATAATGGGGGGTGAACATGCTAAAAGGGTGACTATCTCACACACTCAATGCACAGTATTGCAGATGTGGATTGATAAAATACCATTCAAGCCTACCTGGAATGAATAAAAACAACCCCTGACATGTGTTTTGTACTAGTTATAGCCCTTTAGAGAGGTACAACTTTATCCAGACACAAAAGGAAGCACCCAATAAAAGTTAAGACAATACTCTATCAGGCTTCGAATGTCACATAAATGATGCAAAAAGTGAAGCAGGGAACTCTAAGTTGTCCTAAAGTTCAGATGGGGAGCAGGCCCTGTGTATGGAGCTCCAAATGTCTGTTTTTCTAGCAGAGTGTTTCAGTTTAAGCATAGGATTACTACAGCCCCATTCATGCTGAGCAAGAAAGTGCCAATGCCTTCTGCCATTTTTACAGCAAACTCTTTATACATAGGATTAGTTAGTGCCATCACCACCAAGCTGAAAATGGCAAAAGCTTTTTAGCACTACAGGCACAATATTAAAGCTTGAAGTGGCAAAACACCATCCAATGTGGAATGAATGAAAGCACCCCCTGACATGTATTCTGATCTAATTAGAGCTCATTAGAGAGGTATAGGTTTGTCCAGACACAAGGGAGCACCCAGTATAAGTCAATACTCTTCCAGGGTTAGAGTGCCCAATAAGTAATGCACAAAAGGAAGCGGAGTACTCTGGGTTTGTCTCAAGTTTAGGTGGAGAGCAGATACTTCATATGGAGCACTCTACAGCACCACCGGCACTCTGATTCTGCTCACCTGAATGCATGTGTATATGTATGTATAGTGTTTGGGAGTGTTCTATTCCCACTTCCAGCCTAGAAAGCAATTAATTTTTGTCCATTAGTAGTGAATCTTCAGATTTTTTTACTGTGGAAATGGGTCAGAGAGATGAGTGTGTATGGACATAAAGCTGGGTGCTTTATTAGGGGAAGGACCTGAAATGACCAAACTCCAAATGAGGCTCAACGACTTTTTAATTCTAGAAAACACACAGGTTATTGTATTGCATTCAGTTATGTTTGTGTTATGTTACAGAAAGACTTGATCACTAATGTATCTACCACTTCACACTGTCAGAATTAACCTCTCCAGTGTTATTTTCAAGAAAAGCCAGAAACAACCCCCTTTTCACAATACCACTCCATATTGTGCTTTACAATTGTCACTTGTAAATTGCATCTCCATGACCCTCTTTTCTCCCTCCTGATGTTCAGGATGAGTTTTTTGTCTAGTTGTTTTTACTAACATTGCCTTAATCTTAAATCAAGATTTACTGAGCTTGCCAAGAGAATTTACCCCTTTGTAGATTTTTCCTCTGAGCTGTACCCCCTTAAAGGAGACACTTCTCACCTTACACATATAGCTAGTATCTGAGAGCGTTGCCCTTTCCTCTTGCAATCTGGAAGTGCACTTAACAAATCCTTTCACCATATAAGGCCTTGACACCTTTTTACCCTTAAATCCCTCATCCTTTATATTTACTTTTACACTCACTTTGATTGTCTACAGAAATCCTCTCAGGTTTCAAATATTTTCCTTTGAGTCAACCAACATATCTCATAACATACTATTGTACATGTCTCTTAATTTCTTCTTTTTACCTACTACTACACTCATACAATATATATAACTCATCTGCTCATCTGTTTCTGTTAATCCATCTCTCTACATTTTACAATACTCACATCTTTTAATTATGCAGTGTACAATGCAGCTTATAGACTTCTCACATCTCTGCCCAAGTGCCGCAGGTCCCGTTTTCTCAGATTGTGGTTGCTGCACGTGCCTTATATTATGCATGTGCATTATCTATATATATTTGAGATTTCAGTTTGAAGCAACATTTGTGTATGCATATATTCTATCATGTGCATTTACAAACAAATTCCAGGGGTAATTGATCAAGTATCTCTAATTGAAAATGCTCTACCTTTCTGATGTTATAATTATCTGGCTTATGCTTAAAATTTCAAAACAAATAAGTAAGCCTGGTTTGCAATTCTCTTTTACCACAGGCCTTTTTCTTCACTCTTTCCTTTATGGGAATCCGTCAAAATTCAGTTCCTTGGGTTCCAAAATAAGGCAATTGATTTAGAGTTGTCTGGCAATGTAAAGTACTATGGGCCTGAGTACAACTTTGGAGGGGGTGTTAATCCGTCCCAAAAGTGACGGTAAAGTGACGGATATACCACCAGCCGTATTACGAGTTCCATACGATATAATGGACTCGTAATACGGCTGGTGGTATATCCGTCACTTTACCGTCACTTTTGGGACGGATTAACACCTCCTCCAAAGTTGTAATCAGGCCCTATGTCTGTGGGAAATCTACTGTGGTGAAATATCCTCAGTCACTACTTTAACAAGAACATTTAATATTAAACATTAACATTTGATTTGGTACTGTGGAATTCAGGGTTACTTGTACATTGTAGTCTTAAGTCATTAATAGCTGTTATTTCCAATAGAAATCCTTCATCTGAGATTTCTGAAGCATGGGTATATTTGTGTCTGCAGATGAAGGTAGCAACCTCTTTCTGTGGGAGACTTCGGTAGATGACTGAGTATGAGAAGAGAAGTTAAAAAATGAGATTAGCCTACAGTCAATTATTGTTGATGGTAGTATCGTAATAATTTCCGATGGCCTCCTAGACTGAAGTTATATTATTGCCGTCCATGACCTGTGCCTTTCTGTTCCACTGAATTTTCCCTAAAAATGTTGTGGAGCTGAGATTTGGGTTGCAGAACTGGGCCCTTCAAGTGGATCAATTTTTTCCAGAGACTCTGTTAAGTATTCTGAAAACATTTTCTGGTCTATGCTTATGGCTGATCCAGGTTTTAGGTCATTTGTTTGCCTGTACTGATTCTAGGCAGGCCTTCCTTCTAGTGCTTTATATTAAACAAATACATTTGTTTACATTAAATATATGTACATTAATTGACAGAAGCTGGGTGTGTTTGTAGGAAACAAATCCTACTCTAAACTTTTCCTGCACTAGTCCTGGGGTGGGACTTCACCCCCCAGATTTACCAGTAAGGAGGGACCTGGATGCACAGCTGCTAACGTGTTCAAAGTGCAAGGGAAGTCACGCAGCCTGGGTTTGTTTTTTGGCCACAAATCTTGTTCTGAAGATTGCCTGCACTAGTCTTGGGGTGGGACTCCCTCACCTAGACTTAACAGTAAGGCATGGCCCCCGCACAGAGCAGCTGACATGCTTAAATGCATGAGTAGAGTCCTGGAGCACCATATGTTTTTGCAGTACCTGATGCACTTGAAAGCAACAGTGGTGTCATGCGACGCAAGTGTGTTTTTTGTCCACAAATCCTGCCGTGAACTTTGCCTGCACTAGTCCTGGGGTGGGACTTCATCTCCCAGAGTTACCAGTAAGGCGGGGCTCAGGCGCACAGCAGCTGATGCACTTAAAAGTGTCAATGGAGTTCTGCAACATGGGAAGAGTGGGGCATGCCCTGGGCATGCCTGGGCCAAAAGCAGGCCAAGAGCGGGCCAGTCTGCACCCGTCCAAAACCAGACGAGGTTGGGATGGGCCCACTTTCTTTAGAGATCATAACAGTGTACTCCGCTGATCTTGTGAAGATCTTCCCATCATTATAAACAACTACAGGTGAGGCTTTTTGCTGCATCTTAACCATAGGGAAACACAAAAGCACTAGAGTACCTCTGATAACACATCCCACACTGACCATCAATAGGATGCTGTAAAGGGCAGTTGGACTCATTGCCAATGAAATCAAGTTAACAGAGCATAGACTTTCCCTGGACTTTGGCACCTCATTAACTAAGCCCTCAGATAGTACATCTCCACATAACAGCAGTGTTGTTCCTTGGTTTTCTGAGACTGGGGTATATCTACTTCAAGTGCATGTCAGTGTTAGTAACTGTGATGATACTATTGATACCACACAGGATGGTCCTGTTATGGATACCTTAACCACTGCTGACAATGCCCCCTGCTTAGCAGTTAAAAGGAAAAGGCGCTCTATGATGGGCCAGGCAGCAAAACGATGCAGCTTCTCCACAAGAAATCGGTAAAGGTCAGCTCCTTTCATGGGTTCAGCCTCAATCGCAATCCCAATAAACTGAGACACAAACATGCGATTTCTTGCTGCAGGACTTTTTCCAGGTAATAGTTTGTGTGAGACAATCAGCAGCATCTTAGTGGGGAGATTAAAACCACTAACTTATTGCCTACATCGAGTAGAAAATATTTTGACTAATGCACTTAATCTTCCATCTGTGGAGCGCACCGGGGACGATGGAAATAAGTCACTTACAAGAGATCAAACTAGAGAAAGGCTAACGTTGACAGGAGATTGATTTCCCCCCCTGCAATCCCAATACACCCCGACCCCACTTCCATACCAGTACCCCCTCTCCCCACCCCTTTCCAGAACAGCACCCCCACCCCCTTCCAGAACAGCACCCCCACACCCCTTCCAGAATAGCACCGACCGAACCCCACCCCCTTCCAGAACAGCACCCCCACCCCCTTCCAGAACAGCACCCCCACACCCCTTCCAGAATAGCACCGACCGAACCCCACCCCCTTCCAGAACAGCACCCCCACCCCCTTCCAGAACAGCACCCCCACACCCCTTCCAGAATAGCAGCGACCGAACCCCACCCCCTTCCAGAACAGCACCCCATCCACCCTTCCATACCAGCACCCTCCTCCCCTCACCCCGCCTCACCACATACGTGCACATTCACACCCACACGCACCCTGCATACACTCATTCCCCAACACTTACATGCACACATTCACTCAGACGCATACATACATGCATTCACTCACTCACATTCATCCATACACGCATTCACTCACACTCATCCATACACGCATTCACTCATACATGCATTCACACAAACATTCCAACACGCACTCACTTCAACAATCATACACGCATTCAAACACCCATAAACACATACATACACTCACGCATACACACTTACATTCACACATGCAGACAACACCCACTCACACACAACACCCTTTACCCTTTCACCCCACTCTCCTGTTGGACGATCAACTTAACTTGTCCAAGGCAGAAGGTAGTCCGGCAGGGAACGGGAACAGGTCCTTCCAATCCATCAGGACACCACCCAGCCGTATTACAGGTTGTAATATCGCTGGCAGAGTCCTTTAGGCGGGGCGAGGCCTCTGCTCCTCTAACCGCCAGCACGACTACTGGAAGATTTCCACCCAATTTGTGGCAGAAATCCTTCAGTACTCGCAATATGGTGATTAGAAGACCGCCAGCAGTCTTCTGGTGCCCTCATAATGCCTAAGTTTTTATTACTCGTAATTTAGCAGACATAGGGGGTCATTACGACTCCCGCCGGACGCGGTGACCGCGCGCCTGGCGGGAGCCGCCAAAATACCGTACCGCGGTCGCAAGACCGCGGCGGGTATTTTGAGTTTTCCCCTGGGCTGGCGGGCGGCCTTCAAAAGGCCGCCCGCCAGCCCAGGGGAAAAGGACCTTCCCACCATGAAGCCGGCTCGTAATCGAGCCGGCGGAGTGGGAAGGTGCGACGGGTGCTACTGCACCCGTCGCGTATTTCACTGTCTGCTATGCAGACAGTGAAATACAAGCGGGGCCCTCTTACGGGGGCCCCGCGACACCCCCTACCGCCATCCTGTTCCTGGCGGGCGAACCGCCAGGAACAGGATGGCGGTAGGGGGTGTCAGAATCCCCAAGGCGGCGCAGCATGCTGCGCCGCCTAGTAGGATTCTGACGGGCAGCGGAAAACCGGCGGGAGACCGCCGGTTTTCCTGCACTGACCGCGGCCAAAGCGCCGCGGTCAGAATGCCCTAAGGGGCACCGCCAGGCTGTCGGCGGTGCTCCCGCCAACCGCGAGCCTGGCGGTCACAGACCGCCAGGCTCGTAATGAGGGCCATATTGTTGTATGGTACAGTTGTTCCCTCCATTTATAGTGATCACAATCCCATTGAAACTGCTTTTTTATTACACCCAAAAGGAAAGCCTAGGATTGATAATGGGGGTAGCAACTGGCAACGTGACCGCTAAACCTAGGTGCCATGTATTAGTGGCTTCTTTGTGCAAGCAACACAAACAGGTTACAGCTAATTTCCTGCAAGAAGTCATTCTGTTGCAGTGGGATTCACCAGTACAGGCCTCCCATTTTAAAAATAGTAAAACCTTCTGGGCTACAGTTTCGGACCTGAAATTAAAAAATTAGCCTATGAATTCATCACTTGCCACATTACAAGTCCTGGGAAGAGCATTTTGGGAAAATATATACTGCCAATGTGTCAGACGACATGTTTGTCATAGATATCAACCAACTGTTAAGTTTCCAGACGTCCCTTGACTAAGTTGAGGATCCTATTAATCAAAGTGTTGGAGGCAAGTCACCATGCCCAGATGGTGTCCCAATTGATTTAATAAAAATTGTCATATTTTGCACACTTCTCCTTACTAATGTTTTTAACAATCTTGTTTGTGCTCAGATACCTTACTCTTGCGGTACCTCCATAATCGTTCCCATATTCAAAAACGGGGATTGCTCTCTCCCAGGATGTTATAGGCCCATTTCATTTATTGATCAGTCAGTTTAAATCCTCAGGAGAGTAATTATGGCCTGAGTCAGTTCTATACCCCTGTCAATATGGGTTCAGGATTAAAGTGGGGACGGTCGAACAGTGTTTGAATTTAGATTTAGTTCTAGGAAAATGAACGGTAGCCAAACAGTCTCCTCCTTACCTTGCATTTATGGACCTATTGTCAACATTTGATTGTGTGAACCAGTTGAAATTTTGGAATATGTCAATCGCACATGGCCTGGACAAAACCTTAGTGCATTTTCTTGCATTCATGCAGAAAGATATGAAGGCTAGGGTCTGCATCAGCACACAAGGGGAGTACTCGGGAGATTTTGTTTTGTGAGCCCAGCTTTTTCTGTGCCCTAATACAACCCAGTTATCAAGAAATTTTAGGAGACTGGTAAAAGCCCCAGACGTTCTGGGTATTCTTGTTATTTGTTAAAAAAGTGTTTGTACTGCTACCCGTGCCTATTTACAGTAGGCTCCCTGTGTTTCAGCCAGCTTGGTGTTTTTCAATTGGTGTTTTTTTAGCTGTGACTGTTATACATTTCCAACATACACCTCACTGGCTAATCAGAGTGTGTTTAGGAGACTGCTTAATCTGCTCTGTGATTTAAACTGTGTTTAGAAAGGCTACTCACCACTTGTTTTTGCCTTGAAAAAGCTAAATATGTAAGTTCATGACAGGCAATATTTCAGTGGTTTTTAATCTGTCCCTTACCTGGAAAGTAGATTCTGCTAGCTTGGAAGTGTGGATCATGCTTGTCTGTATTCAAGGAGATTCTGAAAAGAGGAGCACCTCCTTCTCCCTTCTACAGTGGCTTGGGCTTGGTGGTTGACTCTCTATCTCCCAGGGAACCTGAGCCCTCCTCTAACACCTGCACTGGGCCTTTACGTTTGTGGAGGGCACCCCAAGACAGCCATCTCCATTTTGTGAGCCCAGCTTTCCCTGCGCCCTAATACAGCCCAGTGGTCAAGAAATCCTAGGAGACAGATAACAGCCCCAGACTTTCTGGGTATTCTTGTTCTTTGTTAAAGTGTTTGTGCTGCTACCCTGGCCTGTTTACAGTACTCTGTCTATGTTTCAGCCAGTTTTTTTTTTTTAGTCTGCTGTTTTGTTACCCATGATGTTTTGAACTGTCCCTCCTAGTTTTTGACAAAAGACTACATAAAGCCACCTGCTCAATTTTTTTAGAAAAGGCTACATACACCTCAGTGGCTAACCAGAGTGTATTTAGGAGACTGCTTAATCTGCTCTGTGTTTAGAAAATGTATGGACCACTTGTTTTTGCCTTGAAAAAGCTAAATATCTGCATGTTCGACAAACAATATTTCAGTGGTTTTCTATCTTTCCCTTACGTGGAAATGTAGACTTTGCTAGCTTGGAAGTGTGGATTCCACCTGTCGATATACAAGGAGATTCTAAATAGAGGAGCACCTCCCTTCCAAAGGGGCTTGGACTAAAGTTAACTTGTGTAGGAAGCTGGCCTGGCATGTGGTGGGTACCTATGGTACTTACACCTTATACAGGTCCAGGTACCTCTTATTAGTGTAGTGTAGTCAGTGTCTAGAAGCCAGGCTCTCTAGATGTAGCTGTGGATGAGCAGCTAAGGCTTATCTAGGAGACATGTAAAGCTCATGCAATACCACTGTAGTCACACTCAGTACTTACTCACATGAAAGAAAACACTCAGTGTTACAACAATAAAGGTACTCTATTTTGGTGACACAAATCCCGCTGTACTCCCTTTGGAGGTAAGTAATACAGAAGATTTGTACACTAGTATGCAGAAATAGGCATAGAAACAGTTAGAAAACAGTGGATTTAGTGAAAATCACATCAGGAAGAAATAGGCCTAGTGGGAGAACAAACCATATACTAAAACAATGGAATGCGAAAGTCGGTCCCCCACCTAGGTAAGTGTAGTGTGTAGAGGGGGGCTAGGAGTACTAGGAAAGCCCAAAGGTAAGTACCACAACCCACCCCAGCAACCAGGAAAACAGGAGTAAATCACAGTAAGTTTCCCAGAACACACACAGAGAGATAAAGAAGAATAATGCAAAGCCCAGAAGAGACTGCAAGACACCAACAGTGGATTCCTGAACAAGAAGCCCTGTGGAAGAAGGGAACCAAGTCCAAGAAGCACAGGAGTCCCTACCCACCAGGATGAAGGTGCAAAAGGTGAACTACCGGTGAAGAAGAAGAACCTTGAATTCAAGATGCCAAAACCCAGGGACCCTGTGGAGGAGCTCTGAGCACCACCCCTGGGGTGGCGATGAACAGGGGAGTGGTCACTCCCCTTTCCTTTGTCCAGTTTCACCCCAACACAGGAACTGGGGTTCCTTGAACAGGTGGAGACTGTTTTATGGAAGGAGGGCACCAAATATGCCCTTGAAAGCAATTCCAGTGTCTTGGGAAGACTACCCCTCCCAAGCCTGTAACACCTATTTCCAAAGGGAGAGGGTGTAACAATCCTTTGTTCAGCCTTCCTGGGCTTGAGCTTTTCAAGCAAGAGGAGAGCAGAAACCTGTCTGGGAGGTGGCAGCAGCTTGGGCTGCCTGGAAACCCTCAGACGGCTTCAATAGCAAAACTTGCGGTCCTCGAAGGAGCCCCTAGAGTGCATGGAAACATACAACCAATGCTTGCAAAAGCCTTGGGGAATGATTCTAACATGTTTGATACCAAACATGCCTAAGTTCAGAGTTACCATTATATAGTGGGACATAGGTAGTGACCTATATCCAGCACGTGCGTAAAATGACATCCCCGCACTCACGAACTCTGGGAAAATTGGACTGGAGTTCATGAGGGCACCTCTGCTAGTGCAGGTGTGCCCTCACACACAGGTATTTGGCACCCTGCCCTCTGAGCTGGAAGGCCTACCACAGAGGTGATGTATAAGTGACCTGGTGTAGTGAAAAGAGGCAGTGAAAGGGAGCTTGCACCTTTTCACGCAGGCTGCAATGGCAGTCCTGCAGAACCCTTTGCTTGGGCTCCCTATGGGTGGCAAAATATATGCTTCAGCCTATAGCGATCCCCTGGAACCCCAACCCACTGGGTACCTAGGTACCATGTACCAGAGACTTCGAAAGGGGCACCAGTGTGCCAATTGTGGGAGAAATACAGACTTTTGGGAGAGAAAGCATAATCACTGGGGTCCTGGTTAGCAGGATCCCAGTGAACACAGTCAAACACACTGACATCAGGCAGAAAAAGGAGGTAACCATGCCAAGAAAGAAGGTACTTTCCTACAACTTGGCCCTTAATTAAGTGTTTCTATTGGTTGTTGCATATATGTTGTTGTGATAGGTTGCTGGGACTAGTTTTTCCATTGTCTTAATGATTAGGGTTTGTGTTCTGATTGTACTAGGACACCTAATATTGTGCATCGCAGAACTGATCTGTCCAAGGCTATTGGATCCTTATGTAGCCTTCCGCAGCCAGAAGGGGGTGGTTGCCTCGTCCCCCTATTACATATATGGAAGTCTCAATGATGGGGTTGAGGTGTGGGGCATTTCACAATGTGAGGCTGTCCAGATTGAAGAGAATAGGGGCCAGATGTAGCAAATTCCGATTTTGCAAATTGGAAATTGCGAGTCGGTGCGACTCACAATTTCCAAATCAGATGCAGAACGGTGTCTCAGACACCGTCTGCGAATCTCAATGGGGTCGCAAAGACCCACCTCATTAATATTAATGAAGTGAGTCGCATTTTGCGACCTCATTGAGATTCCCTGCACTCACAGGGATGGTGGCCTGCTGGAGACAGCAGACCTCCATGTCTGTGACTGCTTTTTCAATAAAGCAGTTTTTTTTTTTGTATTGCAGCCCGTTTTCCTTAAAGGAAAACAAGTTGCAATACAAAAAAATAACAAAACCATTTGGTTGCGGTTTTTCAGAGTAGGCAGTGGTCCATTGGACCACTGCCTGCTCTATAAAAACATTAATGACAACATTCACAGAGGGGAATGGGCGAATGGGCGAATGGGTTACCACCAGTGTGACACTGGTGGTAACTGCGAATTGCTTTGCGACTGCGTTTGCGGTCACAAAGCAATTCTGCATCGCGGTGCGAGTAGCAAATAGGAAGGGAACACCCCTTCCTATGTGCGAGTCGCAGTCCCATTTTGCGAGTCGGTACCGACTCGCAAAATGGGAATGTGCATCTCAATGCGCGTTTTGCATGACGCAAACTGCGATTTTCGCAGTTTGCGCCATGCAAAACGCTTACTACATCTGGCCCTAGGTTCTGTGGGTAGCTCCTCTCTGCCCCTGTATCTTCTCCTTGTTTGTCACAGAGAGCTGGGCTCAGATTAAAGCCTGGCCTGTGTTACTGTGGCTTGCAATCTGGAGTAACGAGGAGGCTGCTCTAACAAAAGATATTATATTTGATTACCTTTCTCTTGATAGAGGACTTCAAATCGCCTGGTTGGCTGATGTAAAGTCTGAATACGGAAAGGCTGGAGAACAGTCTGCCTCTATGAACCCTATATCTTGTAATAGTTTAAGTAAAAAGAAGGTTGAACAAGCACTTTATGACTTTGAGCTCTCCGGATGAGGAGTTGAAGGTAAAACTAATGCTGCTGCGTATTGAAACCTGATGGAATTTCGCTCCCCGACAGATTATCTTTGGTGTGCCTGGGACCTTTGGTGCGTTTACTGTTATTAGTTTTAAATTTGTTATTAGTTTTAAATATTTCTTGTGATTACCATTGGGTTTTATGAATAATCTAGATGAAGGGCCCTGCCCCACCGATACAATTTCAGGTCAATCAATATTGCACTTTATATTTTCTTGAAAGTTGTATGTAAAGTGCACCAAATTCTTTTTAATCCCACTTTTAAAAAGGAAGTATTTTAATGTTAGACATTCTCAGATTATCTGATGATGAAGTTGTTCTGTACATTGCAGAGTTTTTAAAACAAGCTGTAGGAGCTCATAGAACCATGTTGTCCTAATTTTGCTGCTGAAATTGACGTATTTTATCATCTTTCATTGCTTGTTCATTTTATTGTACTGAATGTTGACTTTATGTCTTCAGCACCCAAAGAAAGTGAATTCAGAATTCTGAAAGAAGCTTTGCTCTGATTGTGATTATTGTGATTCCCTCTCCTTGTATCTATCAATTTGTTCTTCATTAATTGTAAGTGATTGTCAGAAATTAGAGTATTAATTGAGGGGTTGAGTACCCACCTCAAGTAATAACTGCAAACCTTGTCAGGGAACCACCAAAGTCATTAAATAATCCTGAACTCAGCTCACTGTTCATTATGGCACAGAGATGATAGCCTTTACTTAAATGCAATGTTCAAATTATTTATGCAATATCAAAACTGTAATGCAGTCAGAAACAACACAACAAAAAAAGCAAACCAATTTAGAAATATAAAATACATTTTAATAAATAAAATGGTACAAAAATAACAAAGATCCAATAAGGGAAATTGGAGTTAAGAATTGTTAAAGTTTAAACATAAATATAGTGCCAAAAAGCATTATGCTCCGACAGCAGTTATCTGGTTGCATGTGAACTGTACGTAGGCGCAAGTTAAAGCTGAAAACAATGAAGCATGCCTCAAATACAGAAGCCAGGCTCCACCAAGTTTGAAGTTTTACCTCTACACTTAGGTCCTCATTACAAGACCATGTTTCCAACGACCATATTATGAGGTTGCACACTGCCAGGATTTCCGGGGTGGTTACACCGCCACGAAAAGCCTGGTGGAAATGATCAACATAAAAGGAGGCACTCACCACCAGGAACACAGACACGTAAGCAGCCACCATGGAACCCGGACTTGAAGTCTTCCCACTGCTCCTGTTGGCCATACAACTACAGAACCAGCGACGAAGACAACAACCATAAGTACACCCACCTAGCACACACTGGAGGGAAGGCCCTTAGTACACAGCCATACACAACACACAACCACTGCATGGCTAAACATAGACACACACACAAACATACACCTGTACTAACACACAAACACATCTACCTACACACACCCAAACACAAACAACACACACCACAGCCAACATACACATACCACACCGCAAACACAAACCACCGTCACTGTCAAACACATCTATACACAACACCACCGAGTTACACCATGACAACACCATCGTAACCACACAAACGCATTGTCAGAGAGGCACACTGCACACCTCTACAGGAAAACACATACTGGCAGCAACACGTAGCAACATCATACAACCAATACAAACAATAACACTGCCAACAACATATCTTAGCACACGCCACGTCCACCCAGCACACAAAAGTACATCACAGATGCATCACAACACATACACCAATACCACACAATGCTACACACCAACACAACATATTACAACAAATTCATAGCACAACTCACCCACACAACTCATGTTGCTACACAAACACATCACATACACACAAGATACACACCAAATTGCACATGTACAATACATACATGTGGCAGGAAAGCCAGGACAAGTTTGTAACTATCTGCATCAACCGTGAAGTGGTGCAGATATATTAAAATATATAAGTAGATGTATAAATAACTATATACAAAATGGGCCTTCTGGCCAGTCAAATAGTCCTCATGCCCCTGGTACACTGGGCAATGTTTCTCGGCCCAACTCGACTCCTGACTTCAAAGTGGCCTCCACATGGCAGGGGCATCAATGTGGCAAGCAGAAACCTCAGGGGGGATGCGGTGGTGAGGTGGGTTACTGGGTTTGGAAGGGGTGTCCTTTGATTTAGGCTTCAAAGGAGGGGTTTGGCCATGAACCTCGACTTAGGGGAGGGTTCTTGGTTTTGGGTTTGGGAGGGCTCTCTCTAGCTTTTGTGGGGGTCGAAGTCTTAGGTGTGGTAGTAATATGTGCAGTACCAGGGGTGCCATGGGAGGACTGGGAGGTGGAAGAAGCGGGTTTGGGGAGGGTAGCAGCGTGCCTTAGGGAAACAGGGACTGGGTTCGAGGGAGGGAAAGGGGCAAACATACAAAAATTGTTTTTGTTTAGGAACACAAGGGCAGTCATGAGAAAACTGTTTGGGAGTGGAGGGAGAGGGAGTGCTTGAGAGGTGTGTACGGGTATGTGCCTTGGGTGCAGGTCCATGGGTGGATGCAATGTGTGTGCTGGGTGTCTGTTGGGTCGGTGTGTGTTGTCATTGAGGTGTACTGGGAGGACCAGGAGAGGAGATGCAAGGAGATGCCAGGGTGTATGTGTGAGTGTCCGTTGGGGTGGTGTGTGCAGGTAAGGAGCATGTACTGCATGTGGGGGTGTTGGTAGTAGTGGTGAGTGCAAATGTGGTGTATGGGGTGGATATATGCGGGTCAGCTATTGTGGTGATGGTGGGCAAGAGGGGACTGGTGCCTGGATCTTGGAGTGATGATGTGGTGATTGCAGGTTTGAGAGGTGCAGTGTCTGTGAGGGAGGAGGTGGTGGTGGAGTCTGTGTAGGGAGTGGATGTTGTTATGTCTGCAAGTGTATGTTGTCTGTGTGCATGGCGGTGGTCTGACTTGTGGTGTCTATTTTTCTTTGTAAACCGTGTCTGTTGAGGTGTATGAATGGGGGTCTGACTGCATGCTTTGGATGGGGACAGGGGTGTGGGATTGGTAACAGGTAGCTAGAGGAGGGGCAGAAGTCGAAGGGTCACTGGCTGCCATCAACGAGGAGGCCAGAGCCAGATCTCTGCAGGCCAGTCAGGACACTGTGAATGCCTTCCAGGTAGGCCTTCGTCTGTTGCATCTGTGATGCCAGTCCCTGGATGGCATTCACAATGGTAGGCTGTCCCACAGAGATGGACCTCAGGAGGTCAATTGCCTCCTGGATGAGCGGGCACGGGCAATTGGGTGGGGAGTGTAGGAAAGTACCATCTTGCCTGGCATGTTACCCCCATTTTTCACTGTATATATGTTGTTTTAGTTGTATGTGTCACTGGGACCCTGGTAACCCAGGGCCCCAGTGCTCATAAGTGTGCCTGAATGTGTTACCTGTGTAGTGACTAACTGTCTCACTGAGGCTCTGCTAATCAGAACCTCAGTGGTTATGCTCTCTCATTTCTTTCCAAATTGTCACTAACAGGCTAGTGACCATTTTTACCAATTTACATTGGCTTACTGGAACACCCTTATAATTCCCTAGTATATGGTACTGAGGTACCCAGGGTATTGGGGTTCCAGGAGATCCCTATGGGCTGCAGCATTTCTTTTGCCACCCATAGGGAGCTCTGACAATTCTTACACAGGCCTGCCACTGCAGCCTGAGTGAAATAACATCCACGTTATTTCACAGCCATTTTACACTGCACTTAAGTAACTTATAAGTCACCTATATGTCTAACCTTTACCTGGTAAAGGTTAGGTGCAAAGTTACTTAGTGTGAGGGCACCCTGGCACTAGCCAAGGTGCCCCCACATTGTTCAGAGCCAATTCCCTGAACTTTGTGAGTGCGGGGACACCATTACACGCGTGCACTACATATAGGTCACTACCTATATGTAGCTTCACCATGGTAACTCCGAATATGGCCATGTAACATGTCTATGATCATGGAATTGCCCCCTCTATACCATCCTGGCATAGTTGGCACAATCCCATGATCCCAGTGGTCTGTAGCACAGACCCTGGTACTGCCAAACTGCCCTTCCTGGGGTTTCACTGCAGCTGCTGCTGCTGCCAACCCCTCAGACAGGCAGCTGCCCTCCCGGGGTCCAGCCAGGCCTGGCCCAGGATGGCAGAACAAAGAACTTCCTCTGAGAGAGGGTGTGACACCCTCTCCCTTTGGAAAATGGTGTGAAGGCAGGGGAGGAGTGGCCTCCCCCAGCCTCTGGAAATGCTTTGTTGGGCACAGAGGTGCCCAATTCTGCATAAGCCAGTCTACACCGGTTCAGGGACCCCTTAGCCCCTGCTCTGGCACGAAACTGGACAAAGGAAAGGGGAGTGACCACTCCCCTGACCTGCACCTCCCCTGGGAGGTGTCCAGAGCTCCTCCAGTGTGCTCCAGACCTCTGCCATCTTGGAAACAGAGGTGCTGCTGGCACACTGGACTGCTCTGAGTGGCCAGTGCCACCAGGTGACGTCAGAGACTCCTGCTGATAGGCTCCTTCAGGTGTTAGTAGCCTATCCTCTCTCCTAGGTAGCCAAACCCTCTTTTCTGGCTATTTACGGTCTCTGTCTCTGGGGAAACGGTAGATAACGAATGCAAGAGCTCATCCGAGTTCCTCTGCATCTCCCTCTTCACCTTCTGATAAGGAAACGACTGCGGACCGCGCTGGAAGCCTGCAAACCTGCAACATAGTAGCAAAGACGACTACTGCAACTCTGTAACGCTGATCCTGCCGCCTTCTCGACTGTTTTCCTGCTTGTGCATGCTGTGGGGGTAGTCTGCCTCCTCTCTGCACCAGAAGCTCCGAAGAAATCTCCCGTGGGTCGACGGAATCTTCCCCCTGCAACCGCAGGCACCAAAAAGCTGCATTACCGGTCCCTTGGGTCTCCTCTCAGCACAACGAGCGAGGTCCCTCGAATCCAGCAACTCTGTCCAAGTGACCCCCACAGTCCAGTGACTCCAGTCCAAGTTTGGTGGAGGTAAGTCCTTGCCTCACCTCGCTGGGCTGCATTGCTGGGAACCGCGACTTTGCAGCTACTCCGGCCCCTGTGCACTTCCGGCGGAAATCCTTTGTGCACAGCCAAGCCTGGGTCCACGGCACTCTAACCTGCATTGCACGACTTTCTAAGTTGGTCTCCGGCGACGTGGGACTCCTTTGTGCAACTTTGGCGAGCACCGTTTCACGCATCCTCGTAGTGCCTGTTTCTGCCACTTCTCCGGGAGCTACCTGCTTCAGTGAGGGCTCTTTGTCTTGCTCGACGTCCCCTCTCTCTTCAGGTAGTAGTGGTGAGTGCAAATGTGGTGTATGGGGTGGATATATGCGGGTCAGCTATTGTGGTGATGGTGGGCAAGAGGGGACTGGTGCCTGGATCTTGGAGTGATGATGTGGTGATTGCAGGTTTGAGAGGTGCAGTGTCTGTGAGGGAGGAGGTGGTGGTGGAGTCTGTGTAGGGAGTGGATGTTGTTATGTCTGCAAGTGTATGTTGTCTGTGTGCATGGCGGTGGTCTGACTTGTGGTGTCTATTTTTCTTTGTAAACCGTGTCTGTTGAGGTGTATGAATGGGGGTCTGACTGCATGCTTTGGATGGGGACAGGGGTGTGGGATTGGTAACAGGTAGCTAGAGGAGGGGCAGAAGTCGAAGGGTCACTGGCTGCCATCAACGAGGAGGCCAGAGCCAGATCTCTGCAGGCCAGTCAGGACACTGTGAATGCCTTCCAGGTAGGCCTTCGTCTGTTGCATCTGTGATGCCAGTCCCTGGATGGCATTCACAATGGTAGGCTGTCCCACAGAGATGGACCTCAGGAGGTCAATTGCCTCCTGGATGAGCGGGCACGGGCAATTGGGTGGGGAGTGTAGGAAAGTACCATCTTGCCTGGCATGTTACCCCCATTTTTCACTGTATATATGTTGTTTTAGTTGTATGTGTCACTGGGACCCTGGTAACCCAGGGCCCCAGTGCTCATAAGTGTGCCTGAATGTGTTGCCTGTGTAGTGACTAACTGTCTCACTGAGGCTCTGCTAATCAGAACCTCAGTGGTTATGCTCTCTCATTTCTTTCCAAATTGTCACTAACAGGCTAGTGACCATTTTTACCAATTTACATTGGCTTACTGGAACACCCTTATAATTCCCTAGTATATGGTACTGAGGTACCCAGGGTATTGGGGTTCCAGGAGATCCCTATGGCCTGCAGCATTTCTTTTGCCACCCATAGGGAGCTCTGACAATTCTTACACAGGCCTGCCACTGCAGCCTGAGTGAAATAACATCCACGTTATTTCACAGCCATTTTACACTGCACTTAAGTAACTTATAAGTCACCTATATGTCTAACCTTTACCTGGTAAAGGTTAGGTGCAAAGTTACTTAGTGTGAGGGCACCCTGGCACTAGCCAAGGTGCCCCCACATTGTTCAGAGCCAATTCCCTGAACTTTGTGAGTGCGGGGACACCATTACACGCGTGCACTACATATAGGTCACTACCTATATGTAGCTTCACCATGGTAACTCCGAATATGGCCATGTAACATGTCTATGATCATGGAATTGCCCCCTCTATACCATCCTGGCATAGTTGGCACAATCCCATGATCCCAGTGGTCTGTAGCACAGACCCTGGTACTGCCAAACTGCCCTTCCTGGGGTTTCACTGCAGCTGCTGCCAACCCCTCAGACAGGCAGCTGCCCTCCCGGGGTCCAGCCAGGCCTGGCCCAGGATGGCAGAACAAAGAACTTCCTCTGAGAGAGGGTGTGACACCCTCTCCCTTTGGAAAATGGTGTGAAGGCAGGGGAGGAGTGGCCTCCCCCAGCCTCTGGAAATGCTTTGTTGGGCACAGAGGTGCCCAATTCTGCATAAGCCAGTCTACACCGGTTCAGGGACCCCTTAGCCCCTGCTCTGGCACGAAACTGGACAAAGGAAAGGGGAGTAACCACTCCCCTGACCTGCACCTCCCCTGGGAGGTGTCCAGAGCTCCTCCAGTGTGCTCCAGACCTCTGCCATCTTGGAAACAGAGGTGCTGCTGGCACACTGGACTGCTCTGAGTGGCCAGTGCCACCAGGTGACGTCAGAGACTCCTGCTGATAGGCTCCTTCAGGTGTTAGTAGCCTATCCTCTCTCCTAGGTAGCCAAACCCTCTTTTCTGGCTATTTACGGTCTCTGTCTCTGGGGAAACGGTAGATAACGAATGCAAGAGCTCATCCGAGTTCCTCTGCATCTCCCTCTTCACCTTCTGATAAGGAAACGACTGCGGACCGCGCTGGAAGCCTGCAAACCTGCAACATAGTAGCAAAGACGACTACTGCAACTCTGTAACGCTGATCCTGCCGCCTTCTCGACTGTTTTCCTGCTTGTGCATGCTGTGGGGGTAGTCTGCCTCCTCTCTGCACCAGAAGCTCCGAAGAAATCTCCCGTGGGTCGACGGAATCTTCCCCCTGCAACCGCAGGCACCAAAAAGCTGCATTACCGGTCCCTTGGGTCTCCTCTCAGCACAACGAGCGAGGTCCCTCGAATCCAGCGACTCTGTCCAAGTGACCCCCACAGTCCAGTGACTCCAGTCCAAGTTTGGTGGAGGTAAGTCCTTGCCTCACCTCGCTGGGCTGCATTGCTGGGAACCGCGACTTTGCAGCTACTCCGGCCCCTGTGCACTTCCGGCGGAAATCCTTTGTGCACAGCCAAGCCTGGGTCCACGGCACTCTAACCTGCATTGCACGACTTTCTAAGTTGGTCTCCGGCGACGTGGGACTCCTTTGTGCAACTTTGGCGAGCACCGTTTCACGCATCCTCGTAGTGCCTGTTTCTGCCACTTCTCCGGGAGCTACCTGCTTCAGTGAGGGCTCTTTGTCTTGCTCGACGTCCCCTCTCTCTTCAGGTCCAATTTGCGACCTCCTGGTCCCTCCTGAGCCTCGGCAGCGTCCAAAAACGCCAAACGCACGATTTGCGACTAGCAAGGCTTGTTGGCGTCCTTCCGGCGGGAAAACACTTCTGCACGACTCTCCAAGGCGAGAGGGATCCGTCCACCAAAGGGGAAGTCTCTAGCCCTTTGCGTTCCTGCAGAAACCTCAGCTTCTTCTGTCCAGTAGAAGCTTCTTTGCACCCACAGCTGGCATTTCCTGGGCATCTGCCCATCTCCGACTTGCTTCTGACTTTTGGACTTGGTCCCCTTGTTCCACAGGTACCCTAGATTGGAAATCCACAGTTGTTGCATTGCTGGTTTGTGTCTTTCCTGCATTATTCCTCTAACACGACTTCTTTGTCCTTAGGGGAACTTTAGTGCACTTTGCACTCACTTTTCAGGGTCTTGGGGAGGGTTATTTTTCTAACTCTCACTATTTTCTAATAGTCCCAGCGACCCTCTACAAGGTCACATAGGTTTGGGGTCCATTCGTGGTTCGCATTCCACTTTTGGAGTATATGGTTTGTGTTGGCCCTATCCCTATGTTTCCCCATTGCATCCTATTGTAACTATACATTGTTTGCACTGTTTTCTAAGACTATACTGCATATTTTTGCTATTGTGTATATATATCTTGTGTATATTTCCTATCCTCTCACTGAGGGTACACTCTAAGATACTTTGGCATATTGTCATAAAAATAAAGTACCTTTATTTTTAGTATAACTGTGTATTGTGTTTTCTTATGATATTGTGCATATGACACTAAGTGGTACTGTAGTAGCTTCACACGTCTCCTAGTTCAGCCTAAGCTGCTCTGCTAAGCTACCATTATCTATCAGCCTAAGCTGCTAGACACCCTATACACTAATAAGGGATAACTGGGCCTGGTGCAAGGTGCAAGTACCCCTTGGTACTCACTACAAGCCAGTCCAGCCTCCTACAGGGAGCTACATGGGAGGTGGTGTTTGTAAGGGGAGTGGCAGACAAGGATGGTGCTGGGCTGGTCCCAGATGGGTCCGTCACTGCTAGGGAGCGTCCATTGGAGGAAGAATCCATAGATGATGTAGTCAATCCAGTTTCTCCTGTGGCACTCCCCTCAACCCCCTCCCACTGTTCACCTCGGCTTTGCTGGTCTCAGCCTCCTTTGTCCCATGGGCTGCAGGTTCCCCACTCGCCTGTGCCCCTTCTCCTTCACCTGATGATGCTGAAGCACACAAAAACAAAGGAGGTTAGGGATGAAGGGTTGGAGAGAAAGAAAGGATGCGAAGGGTAAATACCTACCAATCATTCACACAGAGTAACAACCTCAAAATCTGCTGTTAGGCCATGCCATTCCATGCCTTTGAACTGACATGCACATATGGCTGAAATCATGGGACAAACTGAAGCTATGCAGTGAAAACCTATTGATGTGGAAACATATGGCACACTTTGACTTGATGTAGGGTCCTACAATGCCCACTAGCACAGTACTTGCCACATTACCATGCTCATTTACATAGACATACCCCATACTCCTTACCTATATCATTCCTGCATGGCAAGGTAGCATGCCAACAAATCCTCTCACAATGTGTAAAGTTATATCTTGCCCCCCAGAAGCTCTTTACAGTTACAGTATGAGGCAGCTGATTGAGAACTCACCAATGTTCTCTTAGTGGCAGACTATTACTGATGGCAATGTCCTGACACCTCAGGTATACTGTGGCTGATTGAAGGATCTGCTCACTCAAAAGATGCGTAATGTGTCCTGACAGAACCAAACTTGGGAGTAAGTACCCCCATTAGTCACTGTCTGAATGGTATCGACAGACATTACTGAGTAAAATCATACTTGGGTGGCTTATACACATAGCCAATGTGCAAGTACCAATGATCTACACCACATCTTCCTACTAGTAGGCTACACAAACCCAAATATGCCTACCATTAGCCAGTTGTGAGGGTGTACTTACCCCCTTGTGGCTGCTGTGCTGCCCTCATGCCCCCATCTATCTCAGGGTAGGCCACCACCAAAATGCGGGCCATTAGGGGAGTCAGGGTCCGATGGGCACCCCTTCCTCATTGGGAGGACGTCCTCAGCTGGGCCTCAGCGATCTTATGGGCCCAGCGTCTCAGATCCTCCCACCGCTTTCTGCAGTGGGTGCTCCGCTGGGCATGGACTCCCAAGGTCCACCCCTGCTTGGTAATGGCACACCTAATTCCCTTCTTCTGATGGGTGCTGACCTACCTGGGTGACACAGACAAAAGGAGAAAGTCATGTAGCATGGCTTCACAGGGACAGCAGTGAACTCCACACATCAGAAACAACTCATGACCACTCAAAAGTGCACGTACGGCACTAACACGCTAAATCCTTTGCCATCTACATGCATCCACTCAGTGTGCATCGACACAACGTCTTTTACACCCACATCACAAGCGGATAGGACAGGAACATTTGATTCATCTGATGCTCTGAAGCCCCATACAACTGTCCAAACAGGGGTAGGACGCTGTCTACTAGATTCTCCAGCTCCTCTAGGGTAAAGGCAGGGGCCCTATCTCCTGCAGGACGTGGCATAATGTCTTCCAGAGACAGAACACAGCAGCACACGCAGTGGAGGTTTTGCTTGCACGAGTGTCAGGAGTCGAATGAGCTATTCAACAAAAAATGGCGGTCACGTCCCCTGTGTACATGACCGTTATCGCCAGCGGTGATCATCATTTGTCCTAGTCTCCCATAGGCAACAATGTTAGCCAATGGGGAGTTGCACAGTGAATGAGACAGCCTACCCCCATGACGACTAACGCTGGAGGAATGAGGTCACATCCATCTGTCCTTTGCTTGCAGGACAGGAGGCTGCCATTTTGCATACACGTTGTGTATTGTAGGTGAACAATAAGTGCATCATGGATGATTTTAGTAACATTTGTACAGATGACATGTTGACACATGACAACATGGTACACACATTTGATATTCATGCATAGTGTTGTTGGATGTACAGATGACTATGGCACAACATGTGCAGTCACTTGCTGGCTCATAGATGGGGTAACCATGTCTATATGTTCAAATTTCACATCCACCTCATTACTTGTGGAATGGGGTGTTGTTCCATGGAAGTGTCAAATGTATCATGTCTGGTAAATTGTCTGTCTGGGCTTGGAACTCTCATCAACAATGGCATACTGGGTCACTCAACATGGCCATATGAATGAGTGTACTTTAGCATTATGTCCACACTTTTCTTGTGTGCTATTGTGTGCGGTGGCTTGTGAACTGACAACATCAACTTGTGACTATTCCTCTCTCCCATTCCTAGATTCTGTGCAATGGTGAGAATGAGACATGCACCTGTGTACTGGACCCTTATCGATCTTGCTGCCCCGGAAGAAAGACACATCATACAGACCTATTGTCTGAACCGTCAGACCATCATGGAACTGTGTAACCAGTTGGAGCTGTGTGAGAGGAGGAAACTTTTTGCATGATTAGCCCTCCACTTTTTGCCTGATGTTGATGTGTCCTCGTAAATGTAGGGTCCAGGGCCGCTACTAACCAGGTTCCCCCGGGCCAGACCTCTTTCCCTAAATCTGTTATGATGCTTGGCACCATTTGATACACTCCTAAATATCACTGTCAGTCCCTAGTGAATGAGAACATCAGTAACCAGGGCATATGATATTAGCAGTAGTGCCACCCTCCAGGGCCCTGCATCCAGATGTAAGCATCACTACCATTGCAGGCTGAATGTTCTGGGGCAAACCTAAAAAGACAAATTCGACATGGCACATTCCCTGTGTGCCCTGGCCACCCCAAAGCGCATATGTTATGGGTAAGTCACCCCTCTAGCAAGCCTTCCAGCCTAAAGGCAGGGTGCACCATACTATATGTGAGGGCATAGCTGCATGAGCAATATGCCCCCACTGTGTCCTTACCAAACCTGGGTCATAGTGAGTGAACAGAGCAGCCATTTTATATGCATGTCCCGGACACTGGCCAAACACGAGTTCCCCAGCTACATGATGGTCACTCTGTACTCTGGGCTGTTTGGAATCAAACAACTCAGAATGATATATCCAAACTGGTCACCCGGGGTCACCCTAGAGGGGCCCTCTGCAAAATATAACTTAACTGCCATGGTTGCTGAATGGTTCCATCCAGCATACCACCTCCAGACAGCCAATATACAAACCTTGGGGGGAGAGCCCTGTCTCTCTGGTTTGTAAGACAATGCCCTTACTGGGTAGAGGAGCTAACACCCTCTCCCTCAGGAATGTGCATTGCCCAGGCTGTGAGCTTCAAAGGGCTACAGCCCTTTATACTCGAACCCCAAGGCCTGCTGCTAGCAGCAGATGGCTTCCCCCTTTGCCAACCCCCACTTTTGGTGGGAGCAAAGGTGAGAAACCACACAAAGGGTAGGAGGAGGGTAGGATGAGGGGTCTCACTGAGCATGCATCACCTTTAGGGGCTACAGGCGAAGTGGACCCTCCATTTAATTTTCCTCCATATTGGATGGCAGGGAAATATCCAATGAGGTTTAGGGTAGTGTCCCTTCCCACAGGAAGTGGTCACTGTAGTGGGTGTGGCCACCCAATGGTAAGTGTCCCATTGGACACCACCAGGTTCCCTCTAAAATGCCCACTAAATCCAGTAAGAGCTCCACTACACCAAGAAATCAGATTCATCAGGAAGAAAAGAAGACATCACCACAAGACCTGCTGCACCAGAAGAGGCTCCAAGACCCCTGCTTGCAGCAACAGAGGCCCAACAATTGCTGCTGCAGAGGAGCTGGCCACTGGACTGACCTCAAAAGACCCAGAGGACCACAAGGCTTTGCAAATAACCCAAGATCTCACTCCTGAGTGGAGGCACCACTCAAGAACCAAGAAAAACAAACATGAACCAGCAAACCCGTGAGGGTCCCTTCACCGACTGGCCGATATCTCTGCAACTGGAAGTCACAGACAGACCTGACGACACACCAACAACAGCCCAGATGAGACCTACCAGTGTGCCAACATTGGTGGCACTGTACCCTCACATGGCCGAGTTCTGACAGTACCCCAGGTACTGGTCAGTCCACATCGGACTACAGCAAAAACTGCTCTCCCACTGCTGCAACTAGACAGGAGGAAGCCTCAGTCAAAGGACTTCAGGAACACCCTGGACCTCCCACCAGAGCACCCTTGCTGTCCTGCAAGGCCCCAAAAGAAGACTTACCTCCAGCTCAAAAGTGTGCCATTGCAAACAGCCTCAAGACCTCCAACTCGCACTGCATCCAGCCACCCTGTGCCCTGCATTGTGGAACCAGCTGTGTGCCACAGGGCCCTTATCCCTTGTGACCTCTACAACCCAAGCCCTGAAGCACCACCTTTAATTCTGCTAACCATCTCATTTTCCAGGTGGCCCCTCCAAGACGCCCCGTGCCTGTGCCAAGAGACTTTCCAGCTCTGCTCCCGCCGGAACTGGGAGCCACCCAAGGCTCCCCAGCTGGCACAGTGTGCCCACCACTCTCATTCACTATCCTGCAAAAGAAGAGGCTGGTAACTCAACTGTGAGATTTTCAATGCATTTTTACAGGTGGCCTTCCATTGTTTCCTAAGCTGCATAATTACGCACAGAAAGACATAACTCAAAAAGTACTTAACATATCTTAACCATTTTGGTCTTAAAAAGTATATAAAAACTTGAAGTATTTTTATAAATTCTGGTCTCTAGTTATTCATTAAGTGTGTGTGGTACATGATTGATACAGTGAGTGCACGAATGCTTAGCACATCTCCTGGATTAGCCTAACTGCTTGACCAGCTACCACAAAAATTGGAGAATTAGGTGATCTGATTTTTACATCTGGAAATCAATGTGTGGTTGGCTGGACCCTCTGCACAGTGTGCCTAGTTTTGCACACTACATAGAGGGCCAGCCTCATACAAGCTGGATCTCTTGGCTGTCACATGTCACCCCTATGCCATACCTCCAACAGTGCAGTTGTTGCCAGTGCTACACTTCCTTGCTTCAGGATCATTCCAGATCATAGTGGGCTTAGCAGCAGGGATGTCACAGCCCATGTTCAGTCATGTGTGCTTTGCTCAAACATCTAGACAGCTAAATCAGGCCCCCCCTGACTTCTATGATATGGCACATGTCCCCCATGTAATAGGGGCCATCGATGGCACCCACATTGCTCTGGTACCTCCCAGGGCCAATGAACAAGTGTACAGGAACAGGAAAGTATTTTACTCCATAAATGTCCAGGTGATGTCTCACTGACCACTATATCTCCCAATAACGGCCAAGTTTCCTAGTTTTGTGCATGACTCCTACATTCCGAGGAACAGCAATGTCCCACACATGATGGCACATGATGAAGGGGCCTGGCTCATTGGTATGTCTCCAATTGTATGTGTGCATCTGCCTCACCTCTCTTCACATACTGCCCTTTGTCACTATCAGTATTGTGATGTGTCAAATCGTTGTGCACACAGGTGACTCTGGCTATTCTAACCTGCCGTGGCTGCTGACACCAGTGGGATACCCGACCACAGATGGGGAAGACTGCTTCAATGAGGCCCACAGCAGGACGAGGCTTGTCATCGAGAGGACCTTTGGGCTACTGAAGGGCAGATTCCGGAGTCTACACGTCTCAGGAGGTGCCCTGCTCTACAGACCACCTAAGGTCTGACAGATAGTTGTTGCTTGCTGCATACTATACAATCTAGTACTGAGATGTCACATCCCATTACTAGATGTTGAGGAGGTGGCAGCTGGACTAATGGCTGATGATGGTGAAATAGATAGTGATGAGGAGACAGATGATGAGGATGCAGCTGACGCTAGAACAGAGTTGATCCAACAATACTTCCTATGACATACAGATATGTGTTTATTCTGTTGCATGTGTACTGTACTGGTGTCTGCCTTGTGGCATTGCTCCTCCCTAATGTTTGCCATCAATGGAGGTGGCAAGTGCATGTGCAGTGGGTGAAAAGTGGGGTCATGGTGGCTGCAATCATCAGAGCTGTTAGCCCAGCTGCAGGCAGTACAGGTCCAGTATCCAAGGGCCATGAGAAAATGGAGACATGACAGTGGACAGTCAACAGGGTGTGTCAGTGGCACACAAGGGGAATGTTCAGGAGAGGCTCCCTTCCTGTTATTAGTTTTGGTCTTGGCATCAGGAACTGCAGGATGTCTGGATTGAGGACCTCATTTGCTGGGTGTTCCACAGCCACAGCCACAGAGGGAGGGGGTGCTATTGGTCTGTGGGTCCTCTGGCAGGGCCTCCATTCTACTAGCTGTGGCAGAACTAGATTGCTCATTTGGTATGTGGCTAGTGGAAGGGGCCTGCTAGTGGGTGGAGTACACACGCAAGATGGTAGTTATTTCTTTGAGCACGCCTGCAATGGAGGCCATGGTGGCATTTTGTGTCTGCCACTGCTGCATGCCTCCTGGTAGCATTCCCTCTGCAGCCCATGGATCTCCTTCAAGGTTGAGAGGATCTGGCCCATCTTGCCCTGAGATTACTGGTATGCTCCCAGTGCTTTGGAGAGAGCCTCGCTGGCCAATCGTTTCGCTTGTGGGCCCCATCCCTTGGCCCACAGGTGCCCTCCAACTACCCTTGGCCCCCTGTGCCCCTGACACAGTGTGCCCACTCCCGTTTACACCAGGACCATCATCTTCTTGGGTTTGGGGAGTGGGGTTGACTTTGATGTTGTTACCACTTGGGTGGGGGACTCAGATGTGGTCAAGCTGGGGCTGGTAGTGGTGGAATGACCAGTTTTCCCAGACGGGCCAGGTAAGTCGTCATAGTCCAGACATCCACTGGGGACTTCATCCTGGTGGCGGCTGGCTGTCTCTGGCATCCTCTGCAGGGTGGCAGTGGCAAAGGGTACCTGTGGATGGAGAAGGAGAGTGTTACATTGTGGAGATGTACTTCTTTGTTTCATAGTCTGGTGCATACACTGGCTTGACCTGCTTCCCAGTGATGGCAATGACAGATGCAGCACTGCAGACATTGAGTGTGGGTGATGGATTGTGATATTGGTCCCGTTTTCCACTCAGGGTTGTGGATAGTGGATAGCATTGCTGTCACTGCCATCTAGTAGTACACAGTAGACACAACCAATTGGTGTAGCTGGTGCAATGGTTTTACGTTCAGGTGTTCCACTGTGAAGTGGTTTTTGCATTTTTTCATGTGTAGGGAATAATGCATTGTGGGAGTTGTGGTGGTTGACATTGTGAGTGCTATCTGTGCCCAAGGGAAGGACTGTGTGGGGATAGTGGCAGTGGGCTGGTGTGTTATGCAGGGGAGGAGCATTTGGTGATTGGGGGTGCAGTAGTGTGACTTTGGGTGAATTGTGGAGTGATAGGGCTGTGGGGACGCATGCTGTACATGAGTCGTTGGTGCCAGGGAAGTGTTGTTAACTTACCAGAGTCCTTTCCTCTGGTTATTCTGGTCTGGCCCTTTGGATGAATGTTTTCTAAGACCTTCTCCTCCCATGATGTGAACTTTGGGAGAAGATGTTGGGGACCACCAACAGTCTTGTTGATGGCAATCTGGTGTTGTGAGGCCATGGGACGCACCTTTCCCCAAAGGTCATTCCACCTGTTCCTGATGGCCTTCCTTGTGCGTGGATGGGTGTCCATTGAGTTTACCCTGGCAACTATCGACCACCATAACTCCATTTTCCTGACTGTGGATGTTTGCTGGATGTGTGTTCCCAGCAATTGTGGCTTTACCCTGACGATTTCATCTATCATGACCATCAACTCTCCGTCTGTGAGTCGTGGGGGCTTTTGAGGGGACATGTTGGTTGTGGTATGGTTTGGGAAGAGTGGTTGTGTCATGTGCAATGGTGGGGTATTTGAGGCTTGATGGGGTGTGGGGGGTGCTTAGTTTGTGTGCTGGTGTTTTGTGATGTTTGTGTGCAGTTATGATGTGTGTATGGTGTTGATGGTGCAGTTGTGAGATGTGTGCTGCCTGTGTAGTGTATGTGCCTATTAAATATAAGTAGTAGGTGATGGGTATGTGGCTGCTCTCTGTCTGTCTGTGGTTGTAGTTGCAAAGCAAAGGATTGTGGGTTGTGTGTGGGTGTGTTTTATAGTGGTGGGTGTGGGTGTGTGTAGTGTTCCGAATGTGTGTCAGTTGTGGGGTGTTCATACTGTCCAATGTGGCACTGGGTTCTGGTGGTGGTGGCAGTTCGCATCGCCAATAGTTTTCTGCCATGCAATGATTTGTGGGCTAATATGGAGGGTGGGATGTTGTCTGTGTGGTGGGGCTGGCGGTGGGACCACCTGTCTCCTGCTCTCGATCGGCCTGGCAGTCTCAAATTTGTAACTTTTTTCAGTGGTCTTCAGTTTGTGACTCGTAATACGCGGTCGGGATACCACCATCACTGGCGGTCTTTTGGCAGCCGTCACCACGGCAGTCTTACGAAAATGCTGCCAAACTTGTAATGATGGCCTTTGTCTTTGAAATTGAAATCGGAAGTCCTCATCAGGCAAAACAGCAGGCTGCGGCCATGGCCAAAGAGGGCTACACAATGTAAGATAGCTGTTGGATGAGATCCCGATAAAGCTGCTGACTTTTGGCAGGAAAACCTCTGAGTGTGAGAAATTTGAATTTCATTACCAAGAAAGAAGGTCCCTTGACAGATGGATATTTTTTTGCTTCTTCACTCAGAGAAAATTTCTTCTGTTTCCAGTCACTCCTTTAGAGCTCAGAGTCTTCTCTTTGGGCAAGGTTTTTGGATGTAATTCAAGAGGGCTCCACCAGACGAGATACGTACCATAAGGACCTGATGAATTAGATTTGCTGTGGCTGAAAAGTTGCCAAGAGGCAACACACCTTAATTGGATCAGCTTGGCAACCTGGTCCCAGTTCTCTGGATGTCTATGAAGCCAAAGTTTCTAAGTCCCAGGTTTCAGGAGATGATATAAGGAACATACTTGAGGCCCGATTCACAAAGTAAAATGTAGGTTCTCTGTTGCCCACTCAGGCCATCACACTTCCCCGGCAGCTCTCATTTTACTCGTACCTTGACGTGAATTGATGTACTAAAGTGAAACAATCCATCATGTTAAAAGTATACAAGAGTTGCCCCTGCATTCTAAAACCCACATGCAGCCACTCAACCTTAGAGACTTGAGTTGCTCACTTTTCCTCATGTTGCGAGTCTTACACTAGACCTGGAGAAAGAATTTGATATGGTGCCTTGGGACTAACTTTTTCTAGGTTCTAACTAAACTCGGTATTAGTGAGCGCCTACTCATAGACGAAGCTCCGATACACCAATCTAGAGTTCCTTGTATGTCTAGACAGCCTCATCTCTGCCCCTTCCAAACTAATCAATGTACAGAACAGGAATGTCCACTTTCCCCTGTCCTCTTCACCATGACCATGGAACCCATCATGATATGCCTCAGAGTACTGAGATATTCCACTTGGATGGAGCATCAATGCAGTTTGAATGTATGCAGACGACATACTGTTATACCTGAGACACATCCCTGTTGTCACTGATCTAATACATGCCACACTTTTGGAATTTGCGAGGGCGGCGGGCTTTAAAGTGAACTGGACAAAGTTCCATTTTTGGTAAGACAAGCTACAGCAAAAATTGTGGATCAGTGGCACTGCTAGCCATATACTTAGGAATCCAGGTATGCCACTCACAGTCAGACCTCTTTGACGGAAACCTGGAGTGGGCACTCACTGTCCTGAAATCCCAAACCCAGTTCTGGAAGAAATTGCCCCTATGCATCACAAGGAAAATCAGCTTCTCAAAAATGGTAGTCCTCCCCTGTCTTCTATACCAACATCCCCATGTACCCCCAAGATCCTTCTTTCAAGAGGTTGACACCATGTTAGGAGACTTGCTATGGGATGATAAGCTGCATCGGGTAGCCCTCTGTTAATTTTATCCACCAGTGGGGCAAGGCGTATTGGGAGCTCTCTCGTTTGAATCATACTACTTGGTGGCCAACTCCAATCAGTGTCATATTGGCTAGTTAACAACTTAGATGAACCCACTATGGGAGCTGGCCCTTTACTGATGGATACCCTTAGACAGCTCCTGCTACCATCTGTTAAATGGCACCATTCTTAGGACCTGTTATATGAGTTTGGAGGAGGGGGTTAGTCAGACACAAACATGATGGATTCATGATCTCCATAGGCTATTATGTGATAGAAATATGATAGACACAATATCCGTCATGTTTGTTATAGCAAGTTCAAGTTTATATTTAAATGCGTAGTTAATTAAAACCAATGCATCATACATACACTTTTTTTAAAGATAAAATAGAGATATATACATAACCTCCCTTATACATTAAAACAAAAAAAAGATTACGACTTCCCATTTTTAATCTAAAAAACTTCCAGGTGTAGACGTGCAGTCCTGCATGTCTAACCGCAACTTTCCTAGTGTATATTCCGTGGAAGAGTAAATGTATTAAATGTTATTAATAGCAGTATACCCCTATTTCTATAGGTATATTTATTTGCATATAGTGTCCGTTGTATCATACATCTTTTTCTATGTGTCCACGTCTTTATACAAAAGATCCTAAAGAATATAAAGGTATATTTTAGGTCCAATTAATTTTATCTGAAGTGAGGAATTAAAAAATGTTTCCCTAGAATCAGTCCAAGACTCTTAGGGGGTCATTACAACCCTGGCGGATGGTGTTAAAGCGGCGGTAAGACCGCCAACAGACCAGCGGTAAACAAATTGCAATTACGACCGTGGCGGAAACCGCCAACAAAGACAGCCACTTTAACACTCAGACCCCCACGGCGGTAAAAAACAAACAGCGTGGCGGTCACCACCAACAAACAGACTGGAGACAATGTACCGCCCACACTATTATGACAGGCCAATCCGCCACCTTTTCCGGGGCGGATTCACCGCGGATAAAAACACAGCGGAAACAGGAATTCCGAAGGGAAAACGCTCACCTCTACACACCCCACGAGGAACGAGGACACCATGAAACCAAAACTCCAAATTCTACCTGCGATAGTCTTCCTGCTCCTCTACCAGGAGCACGAACGCCGGCGGCGAAGACCACGATGAGTACTACACCTACGACACAGGGGAGGGGGGAGGCAAAAAACAGGGACACGCAACACCCCTACCCCCACCCTCACCCACTACAACGCACACACTAATACATGTTGAAACATTACAGTTACACCCCCCAAGCCCCCTGGAAGAATGCAAAGACAAAAGGAAATTAGTGTAACAATTGTAATCTATTAAAATCCAGTACTCAAAAATATATATACACTATAAACAAATATATACACCAATAATACAAGTCCAGGTATTGCACCATTTATAGTCCGTGGACCACTGGGCCCAAAATGCATGGGCGAGGCCCACACTCGATACCCGATCAAAACAGAGAGAACACTGCAGGGGCATCAGATAGAAATACAACAGGCACCTCAGGGGGAAGGGAATGGGGGGCACCTCAGCCGGATGAGTACACGACAACAGATCCATGAGGGGGCTCAATACCCACTGTTCAATCCTGGGGAGTGAAAAGCCACAGTCGCTCAAGTCTCTACAGTGGGTGGGTTGCCCACTGTTCAATCCTGGGGAGTGCAAAGCCGCAGTCTCTCAAGTCTCTACAGTGGGTGGTTTGCCCACTGCCATATCCTGGGGAGTGCAAAACCGCAGTCTCTCAAGTCTCTACAGTGGGTGGGTTGCCCACTGTTCAATCCTGGGAGTGCAAAGCCACAGTCTCTCAAGTCTCTCTAGTGGGTGGTTTGTCCACTGCTATATCCTGGGGAGTGCAAAGCTACAGTCTCTCAAGTGGATAACAGTCTCCACTGGTTCTAGAGGGGGACTGGTGCCCAGAGTGCCTCATCCTGTGCAGGACAGAGGTAGTGGATGGACCTCTCCACTGGTTCTGGAGGGCGACTGGTGCCCAGAGTGCTTCATCCTGTGAAGGACAGAGGTAGTGAATGGATCTCTCCACTGGTTCTGGAGGGGAACTGGTGCCCAGAGTGCATCACTCACCCCGTGACGGACCCAGTTGCGTCATTGCCCCTGCCGCTCATGGGCTAGCGGCGGTGCCCTGTTCAGCGGTGCTTGAGTTGGCGGTGCCTTGTTCAGCTGTGCTTGAGTTGGCGGTGCCCTGTTCATCGGTGCTTGAGTTGGCGGTGCCCGGCCCAGCAGTGCTTGAGTTGGCGGTGCCCTGTTCAGCTGTGCTTGATTTGGGGGTGCCCTGTTCAGCGGTGCTTGATTTGGCGGTGCCCTGTTCAGCGGTGCTTGAGTTGGTGGTGCCCTGTTCAGCGGTACTTGAGTTTGCGGTGCCCTGTTCAGCGGTGCTTGAGTTGGGGGTGCCCTGTTGAGCTGTGCTTGAGTTGGCGGTACCCTGTTCAGCGGTGCTTGATTTGGCGGTGCCCTGTTCAGCGGTGCTTGAGTTGGCGGTGCCTGGCCCAGTGGTGCCTGTGCTGGCGGTCCTTCATGGCCCAGCAGTGCTTGTGCTGGCAGTCCTTCATGGCCCAGCGGTGCTTGTGCTGGCGGTCCTTCATGGCCCAGCGGGGCTTGTGCTGGCGGTCCTTCATGGCCCAGCGGTGCTTGAGCTGGGGGTCCTTCATGGCCCAGCGGGGCTTGTGCTGGCGGTCCGTCATGGCCCAGCGGGGCTTGTGCAAGCGGTGGCCTCCTGGGCAGCTGGGCTGGAGCTGGCGGGGCCCTTCTGGGCAGCTGGCCCTTGGATGGAGGGGCCCTCCTGGCTAGCTGGGCTGGGGGGCCCTCCTGGGCAGCTGGGCTGCGGCTGGCGGTGGCCTCCTGGGCCGCTGGGCTGGGGCTGGCGGTGGCCTCCTGGGCAGCTGGGCTGGGGCTGGAGGGGCCCTCCTGGCCAGCTGGGCTGGGGCTGGCGGGCCCTCCTGGGCAGCTGGGCTGGGGCTGGCGGTGGCCCTCCTGGCCAGCTGGGCTGGGGCTGGTGGTGGCCTCCTGGGCAGCTGGGATGATGGCGGTCTTCTCCGCCGTGCAGCTCTTCCCAGACTTGCTGGGTTTCTTGTGGCCCTTCCCCACCTTGGAAGGTGTAACAGCTGACTCCACACTCCCACCGGGACCGCCTGGGAGCGGCTTTGGTGGCTGGAGTCTTCCCCCTCTCCCGCCGGGCACTGGCCAACTTCTGATGCTTCACAGGGGGGGGACTGGCTGTGCTGTGGCTCCGTGCCACACTGGCTGTCCTGGTGGCCGGTAAACTCCACATACCTGTGACAACAGGCACCACTGGTCCCGTAGATGTTGTGGCTGAGGTGCTACTTCGGGACCTATGAGATGGACGGGGTGGCAGAGGTGTGGGAAAAAGGTCAAGGCTGGACAGGAAAATTATTTTGGACACACTGGGACGGGTAGCTGGAGGGGGTTTGGGAGTGGAGGAAGAGTTGGTGGTAGTAGGGGGTGTACGTTTGGTGACTTTGGGTGGAGGTGCATGCGCTGGAGGTGGATGGCTGTTGGGTGGGTGTGTGCCTGCGTTTGTGTATCTTCGGAGGGGGCGTCAAAGACACACTGGGAGAGGACACAGGTGACGTGTGAATGGTAGTGACTGCACGTGAGCAGGGTGTGCTGGTGGGTGTGCTGGTGAGGGACGTAGTGGCTGTAGAGGTAGTGCATGCAGGTGTGAGTGTAGACGAGACTGGGGGGGAGGAGGGAGACGACGACGAGGAGGACACAGTGGAGGCAGTGGATGTTGGTGTGTCTGCATGTGTGTGTTGCTTGCGTCAGTGCCTGTGGGATGTGTGGTGCTTATGTTTGCCTGAGCTTCCCTTGTGTGGTGAGGTGTGTGCAGGCTGGTCTGATGGTGTGCTTGGGATAGGCAGGCGATTGGGTCTGGGTGGAGGAAGTTGGAGGAGGGAGGCTAGAGACGGGGACAATGGCTGCCATCAGTGCTGAGGCTAGAGTTTGAAAAGCTTGGTGAAGGGCCGCCTGACCAGAATGAATGCCCTCCAGGAATGCATTAGTTTGTTGCAACTGCCTTTCTACACCCTGGATGGCATTCAAAATGGTAGACTGCCCAACAGTGAGTGACCTGAGGAGGTCAATGGCCTCCTCACTGAGGGCAGCAGGGGTGACTGGGGCACGGCCTGAGGTGCCTGGGGCGAAGGTGATGCCCACCCTCCTGGGTGAGGGGGCATGGGGCGAAGGCTGAGGGGCTGCTGGGAGGGCGGTGCTGGTAGGGGAGGTGGGGGCTGTACCTGTAAATGCAGGGGGCACAGATGTTGCCACCACCACAAGGGAGCTCCCATCAGAGGACGAGTCCGTGTCGCTGGTGTCAGCTCCTGTCCCGGCCGTGGAGCTCCCCTCGCCCTCCGTCCCACTGGTGAATTCCGAGTCCGTAGTCTCGCCCTCCAGGGCCATGTGGGATGCAGCTCCCTCGTGCTCCGGTGCCACTGCTCCTCCGCCTGATGATGCTAATGCACACAAGAACAGGAAGACCACAAAAAGGGGGGGGGGAGACAGAAGAAAGACATGTTGAGTGTATGGATTCCCTGCACTACGCCGCACTCTTGGGCTCCACAGTGCAATTCCTGGGAAATGGCCTACAAGGCTATGGACGACATCTGCACACATAGATGACACAGGGGCATGAATAGCTGTACTTGGCACTCTACAGAGGTGGGGTGGAGGGCCACAGGGCCATGCCTTCCGGAGGGGCCTAGCCTACGGAACTCGCCCTGGCCTAGGGAAACCCACAGCCCTCCTCCCCCACCCAGACAACTCCACTGCGCGCAAAGTCAGCTGAATGAGAGTGTACTCACCCCCTTGTGTCTGCTGTGATGCCATCAAGCGCCCAACCAACTCCGGGTAGGCCACCGCCAGGATCCTGAACATCAGGGGTGTCATGGTTCGACGGGCACCCCTCCCACGTTGGGAGGCCCTCCCCAGCTGAGCCTCCACCGTCTTCTTGCTCCAGCGGCGAATGTCCTCCCATCTTTTTTGGCAGTGGGTGCTCCGTCTTTGGTAGACCCCCAGGGTCCGGACGTCCTTGGCGATGGCACACCAAATATCTATCTTCTGGTGGGCGCTGACCTACATGAAATGTACAGGGGAAGAAGAGAAGTCATTACCAACTGCACCGTCAAAGTGAGTGGCCCTGAACCCTACCCTTGCCATGTGGCACATGCACTCACCGTCTTACATGCACGCAGCACTCTGCCCCCTTCCTTCTTACATCCAACCCTCTCCACACAGGCATAGCCCATACAACATGCTCCCTGTGTACTTACCTGTTTGTCTGGAGGACCGTAGAGTAGCGTGTACTGGGGGAGGACCCCATCAACGAGCTTCTCCAACTCCTCCGATGTGAAGGCAGGGGCCCTTTCCCCAGATGCACGAGCCATTGTCTCTTCCAGACTGAGGTCACAGCAGCACTTGCAGTGTAGGTCCTCTCCTGTCGAAGACCAGGTATCGAGTGATTGAAGTGATAGAAAATGGCGGTCACGTCCGCGGCGTACCATCACCGCCGGCGTACATCGTCATTGGCTCCTGGGACCCATAGGGTCCAATGTTTACCAATGCAGCATTGCGCCGTGGTCTCCGACCGCCTACCGCAACGGTGTACAACGCCAGCGCAGTTAGCTCACATCCCATTGTCCCACTTTAGAGGTCAGGCAGCTGCCATTTCAGGGGTCCACATGGCCTGATTTTCAACTGCGTCACACATACCTAGGCCTAGTGTCAACACACATACAAGCCACCTTTTGTGTATGATTGGTGTTCTGTGTAAACTGTGGGTATGTACCTCTGAAACACATGCGGAGCTACATCGTTTGCCCTGGGACATATCCCCAACATCATAGGTGCCATTGATGGGACCCATGTGGCTTTGGTCCCCCCCCACAGGATTGAACAGGTGTACAGAAACCGGAAGAGTTATCTTTCTAGGAATGTACAGATGGAATGTTTGGCAGACCAGTACATCTCCCATGTGAATACCATGTTCCCTGGCTCAGTGCATGACGCCTACATCCTGCGGAATAGCAGCATCCCTTATGTGATGGGTCAACTCCAGAGGCACCGTGTGTGTCTATTAGGTGAGCCCCTGGAAGCAAGAGAGTGGGAATGGTTGTCTGGGGTTATCCCTACAGGTTAGTGTGTGTCTAACAGTTGTCCCTCACCATTTGCAGGTGACTCTGGGTACCCCAACCTGTCATGGCTACTGACCCCAGTGAGGAATCCCAGGACCAGGGCAGAGGAACGCTACAATGAGGCCCATGGGCGAACTAGGAGGGTGATCGAGCGGACCTTCAGCCTTCTGAAGGCCAGGTTCAGGTGCCTCCACATGACAGGTGGATCCCTATTCTACTCACCAAAGAAGGTGTGCCAGATCATCGTGGCCTGCTGTATGCTTCACAACTTGGCTTTGAGACGACAGGTGCCTTTTCTGCAGGATGATGGTCCAGATGGCGGTGTTGTGGCAGCTGTGGAGCCTGTGGACAGTGATGAGGATGAAGCAGAGGAAGAAGACATGCAGAACAGGGACTCAGTGATCCATCAATATTTCCAGTGAAACACAGGTGAGAATACAATCCTGCCTACTATATGTACTTTTACACTACTACCTCTATCCTGTCTGTCGTTTTCACCCAGTGTATGGTCACTGAGTTGTCACTTTCCTTTACGGTTTCACAGATGTGGTTCCCACTGTGTGTCATCTGCTTAAATTCCTCATGGACTAGAGCTGTGTGACATAGGTATGTTGACATTACTATTTCAAAAACATTTTGTCACTGAAATTGCAAATACACTATTTTGAAATCACAGACAGACTCCAGATCATTTTGTGCTTTAGGTGTGTTTATTTTAATGCATAATATTGGAGGGGGAAGTTAAATGGTGAGGGGTGATGGCGGAGGAGTGTCCATGGCAGTCCAGTCTATTAGTCTCACAGGTGCATTGCCCATATGGGCATAGGAAGTGGAGCTGGGGCAGTTTAATTATGGACAGGGTGACGAAGTGGGACAGTAGGATGTCAATCAGGGTGGTCTCATTTCTTGGCGGGGGTCTTGGCATCGTTCTCTGTCTTGTTCCTGGATCTCAGGGACCGTTTGCTGGGTGGTTCTCCCTCTGCAGGGGATGGGGTGCTGGTGTGGTGGTCCTGTGGCAGGGCGTCCTGTCCACTAGCGCCAGTGGAGGTGGTGGGCAGTTCATCGTCCATGCTAGTGTCAGGGGCCCCTTGTAGTGCCACAGTGTCCCTCCTGGTGTTGAGTACTTCCTTCAGCACCCCTACGATGGTGCCCAGGGTGGAGCTAATGGTTCTGAGTTCCTACCTGAAGCCCAGATACTGTTCCTCCTGCATGCGTTGGGTCTCCTGAAACTTGGCCAGTACCGTTGCCATCGTCTCCTGGGAGTGGTGGTATGCTCCCATGATGGAGGAGAGGGCCTCATGGAGAGTGGGTTCCCTTGGTCTGTCTGCCCCCTGTCGCACAGCAGCCCTCCCAGTTCCCCTGTGTTCCTGGGCCTCCGTCCCCTGGACTGTGTGCCCACTGCCACTGCCCCCAGGTCCCTGTTGTTGACGTGTCCTGGGGACGGAGGTATGGGCCCGCTGGGTGGGTGCTGTGCTGGTGTTTCCAGAGGGGGGAAGGTCTGTGGTGGCCTGTGCCTGTGTGAGGGGAACCGACTGTCCAGAGGTCCCCGCTGGTCCGGGCTGGTCATCTAGATCCAGTTGGACAGAGCTGCTGTCATCACTGTGGGCCTCTTCTGTGGGTGGAGTGGACATGTATGGACCCTCATGTCTGGTGACGTTGGGTAGGGGCCCTGCAGGGGTGGAAAGGCATGATTATTGCATCTGTGTGTGCCATGGAGTGCAATGGGTGGGTGACCGTGTACCCCAGTGCTGGCATTCCTGTGTGGGAGCTTGTGTAATGATGGTTTAGGGGGGTGTATGGCTATGTGCAGTGTGCATGCTTTGGTGATGGGTGTCCATGCTTTGTTGTTGCATGCAGGGCTTGGTGTTGGGATGGGTGGTTTGTGATATTGGTACATTTGTGAGGAGTTGGTGTGATAGGGGTGAGGGCGAGGGTGGGGGTATGTGATAGCATGCAGGTAGGGTGGGGGATGTAATATTAAAGCTTTGACTTACCAGAGTCCATTCCTCCAGCTACTCCTGCGAGGCCCTCAGGATGCAGAATCGTAAAGACCTGCTCCTCCCATGTTGTTAGTTGTGGGGGAGGGGTGGGAGTCCGCTGCCAGTCCGCTGAACTGCCTGGTGGTGTCTTGAGACCACGGAATGCACCTTCCCCCGTAGGTCATTCCACCTTTTCCTGATGTCCTCCCGATTTCTTGGCTGTTGTCCCACTGCGTTGACCCTGTCCACTATTCTTCGCCACACCTCCATCTTCCTTGCAATTGAGGTGTGCTGCACCTGTGATCCGAATAGATGTGGCTCTACCCGGACGATTTCCTCCACCATGACCCTGAGCTCCTCCTCTGAGAACCTGGGGTGTCTTTGCCGTGCCATGGGGTGGTGTAGGTGATGTGTGGGGTGGAGTGTGGAGTGTGTGGTGATAAGTGTGCTGATATGTAGTGATGTGTTGTATGAGGTGCGTGGAAGTTGTGTGGGTGATGGTGTTATGTGCCTGTGGATGCTGTTGTACTTGCTGGTGTCTCTCTCTGGCCTTCTTTCTGTATTTTTTGTTGTAGGGGTTTGTGGGTGATGTGGGTGTGTGTTTTATATTGTAATGGGTGTGTGGGAGTGGTGTGTGTATGTGTCTCAGGTGTGTGTATTTTGAATCGTCCAATGTGGGGATGTTTTGTAGAAGTGTGTGTATTTTGAGCGTGGCGGTGTGTACCGCCAATGGAATACCGCGGTTGAAAGACCGCCGCATGGATTCGTGTGTCGTGATAGCGTGGGCGTATTTCTGCTGGCGTGACTGTGTAGGTTTTGTTATCTCCAGTTTATCACTGACCTTTGGTGTGGCGGACTTGTGTGGGTGTCTGAATTTTGGCGGATTCCGAGATGTGGGTCATAATAGCTGTGGCGGAATTCCGCGGCCGCGGAGGTGTGTTGGCAGTCTTCTGTACGGCGATAAGCGGCTTTTACCGCCAATGTTGTAATGATGGCCTTAGTCTATAAGTACATATGTTACATTTATACTAATTTAAAACTTGTTGTAGTTTTTTTAGATACAAAGCGTAAAAACTTTGTAAATTTTGCTTTCAAAACAAGTCTGAAGGTTTAAAGCAAGCAATCACTGCTTGTCTACGGAACCGTATTTCCCTTTGGTTAAATACTGCCTTTAATAGGAGTTTTCATAAATTTCTTAAGCTGTTACAGATGCAGATCAGGTGGGTTATATCACATCCGCACATCCTACACTGAGGAATTGTTTCGATGCGTTCCCATGGGGGTCGATGGGCTTCACCAGGAATAATGCCAAATCTATGTCTGATGAAAAGATCCTTGTCAGCTTTTGACCACCCAGCCTCCAAGCAAGGCTGATATTTGTTTATTATCATCCAAGAGTGTGATCTGGTAGCTAATAGGCTCTTATCTACAATTACCGATCTTTTCTTCACTGTTCGGTTTAAGATTCCAGGCCTTCTAATGTCTGATCTAAATACCGTCTTTGCTTGGCTTTAGGATTGGAACTAATCTCCTTCCAGAGTGCTTGGCAAAGCTGTTTTTCTTTAGTTAGCTCTAAGTGTTTCCAGATTTTGATAGAACTGGATTAAATGATCAAACTCCAGCCTAATTTGTGCTTGGGAGGTATACCCTGGTAACTTGAATAGAGACCTAAATATTTTCCCAGTGATTCTGTTGAGGATGGTAGCATCTTGTCCACACAGTGCTTCACTACTGTATCCTAAAGTCAAATTTAGTTTGGCTGCAACAACTTGCAGCAAGGGACGGTAGCTAGGGCCATCAAGCTGCTTCTTCAAGGTGCGAAAAGCAATCAGTAGAGTGTTTCCCTTACGATATAGTTCCTGCTTCTGAGGTAGAAAAGACCCCGTTTGTTAAACAGTACGCCCATGCATCTATATTGGTTTACTTGTTCCAGTACTCCCCTTTGGGTGTGCCATTTTTTTAATCTTGAGATTTTTTTGTGTTATAATTCTTTATTAACACTGCAAGATGATACAGAACCAAAGAAGGACAGAAGTCCCTTCATAAACAAGAAATGGGACATAATGGATCACATAGAAAATAAATTGAGTAAGACATAGTCAACAATACATCTGATCGCAATAAAGGGACAATTGCAATAAAACAGAAGAAGAGAGAAAAATAAAAATCTCTAAAGTGAGAGAAAAAGAGAGAGGGAACTCGAAGAGAGAGAAAAGGAAAAAAGAAAAAAGGGGGGTAAGGGGGGGCGATAGGGCAAGGGTAGTATGTAGTAGCCTGATGACACAATGTCAGAAATGTCAAGTCTCACTGGAGTGAGGCGCAGGTTTGCATCATACTGTACCGTCTGTGTACCCTAAGATGCCAAAATGAATCAAATTCCTTCATGTCACTGATCAGAGTGTCAGAACACCAGAATATTGAAATATCATAATTTCACAATATCAAAATAACAATATAACTGGGGCCGTTTGCACCTAGGCATTCACCCGTCGTAGGAAGTAGTGGGCGCCTGGTACAACAGCCATGGCTCAGTATGATGCAACTATGAGGGGATCTTACAAGGAGGGGGTCAGAGGACTGAGATCAGATCTCTTAAACTAAGAGATTTTGAAAGGCCCACGAAGGCCTGCACAGGCATCACTGGACAGCCACCTAGCATTGATGGAAAAGGATGATATAGAAGGAGAAGAAAAGGCAATAAGAAAAAGAGAAAGAGAATGAGAAAAGAGAAGAGAAAAGAGGGAAAGAAGAAAAAGGAAAAGGAAAAAGGGGGGAAGAAAGGGAAAAATAGAAAAAAAAAGGAAAGAAGAGAAAGAGAGAAAGGGGGGACAGGATTAGTATTAGCAGGAGGACAGCGGAGAATGCTGTGTGGAAGGGGAGAGGGGTAAGAGGGGAGAGGCGGACATACAAGCGGGGGTGAGGGGAAGGATAGGCATGTCAAGATGAAGCTATTGGCGAGGAGGGAGAGGAGGGGGCTGAAAGCTAGAGGCTCGGGGGGAAATAGAGATGTAGGGGCATATTTATACTCTGTTTGCGCCGAATTTGCGTTGTTTTTTTCGACGCAAATTCGACGTAAAACTAACTCCATATTTATACTTTGGCGTTAGACGCGTCTAGCGCCAAAGTTCATGGAGTTAGCATCATTTTTTTGCGTGAACACCTTCCTTGCGTTAATGATATGCAAGGTAGGCGTTCCCGTCTTAAAAAATGACTCCGATGCATATGCGTCGTATTTATACTCCCGGGCAAAAATGATGCCCGGGAGTGGGCGGGTCTAAAAAACCCGCATTAGCGCCGGATTTTAGCGCCTGAGTCAGGGCAGGTGTTAAGGGACCTGTGGGCTCAGAATGAGCCCAGAGGTGCCCTCCCCTGCCCCCAGGGACACCCCCTGCCACCCTTGCCCACCCCAGGAGGACACCCAAGGATGGAGGGACCCACCCCAGGGACATTAAGGTAAGTTCAGGTAAGTATTTTTTTTTAAAAAAAATTGTGGCATAGGGGGGCCTGATTTGTGCCCCCCTACATGCCACTATGCCCAATGACCATGCCCAGGGGACAGAAGTCCCCTGGGCATGGCCATTGGGCAAGGGGGCATGACTCCTGTCTTTGCTAAGACAGGAGTCATTTCAATGGGGGATGGCGTCGTAAAAAAATGGCGCAAATCGGGTTGAGGCGATTTTTTTGCCTCAGCCTGACTTGCACCATTTGTGGACGCCCATACGCCATTTTCCCCCTACGCAGGCGCTGCCTGGTGTACGTTGTTTTTTTTAACGCACACCAGACAGCGCCGCCGGCTAACGCCGGCTAACGTCATTCAATAAATACGGCGCCCGCATGGCGCTTCAGAATGGCGTTAGCCGGCGCTAATTTTTTTGGCGCAAAACTGCGTTAGCGCAGTTTTGCGTCAAAAAGTATAAATATGGCCCGTAGTATCTAAGGCTTTGACTTTGGTTGTGGGTCTGGAGCTGCTTATAGGTGTGATCTCAGTGAGGAGCTGGTAGGGACAGACGTGCGAGTGAGAAACAGATACAGAGACAGAGACAAAGGGCGGCCCACAGCTGGTATGTACGACGGTCCGGCAGTAAGGAAGGGGGTCCACACTTGACTAAAAATCTGAGCCTGGTCCTGCAGGTTGTAAATGACTCTCTCGTGCGTGGTTATGCGGGTCATTGCACAATCCATTCCTCTGGGGTTGGGGAGGTCATTGATCGCCAATGGCGGAGAATGCATATTTTTGCAGTCGCTAATGCTGTGTGTAACAGTCGTCTATGCGGTCTGGGTAGGGCTGGCAGAAAGGTCATATCATGCAATATGATAAGGGAGTGGGGGAGCGGCGTTGGAACCAGTATAGACTCAGCCAGAGTTGAGCCCACAGAGGTCGGACAGTCGGGCAGTCAATTAAGATATGTATCAGATCACAGTGTGCCTCTGCACAACGCCAACATTTTGCATGCAGGAGGAGTCCCGTCCTGTGCAGCTTCGCTGGGGACCAATACCAGTCATGCAGCACCTTGAATAGACAGAACTTTAGTCGGGCCTCCCGGGTGCCCTTATCCAAGGCCTCCAGTATGTCCACCCAGTCCTCTGTATCAAACGTCCGCTGCAGGCCCTCTTGCCATTGTAAACGCAGTTTATCCAGAAGAGCTTTTCAGTATAACGCCCTTGTGCCCTCCCCACGTTTTCAGGTATGTTACCACAGGCGATGTCTGGAGACTCCATCGGATGGTGTCAGTGCCCTGTTGCAAGCAATGTTTGAGTTGCAAGTATCGCCATTCTTGCCATGAATGAAGGTTAAATTCTTCCTGCAGTCTGGCGAAGTATTTGAGCGCTCCACCCTCTAGAACCTGATCGAGATCAAAGATACCGACCCTGCTCCATTGCGGCCAGTTGAGCACCTCACCGCCTAGTGTAGACCATTGTTGTTCCATAAGGGGGCTGGCCGTGTAAAAGAGGGGGCACCCCAAACAGGAGGTGGGCCCCGCGCCAGGCCGCTCGAGTCACCCTCAGGATCGGGTTGGCCCCACTGAAAGACGAGAGGTCATCACGATAGAGCCCTCCAGGTCCCCCGTGAGTGAAAAGCAGCAATCCTCTCCAAAGCTACCCACTGTGGCGGGTCCGGCACCTCGGGCAGTGTGTGGACCAGTTGTGATAGATGTAGTGCCAACATGTAATGTTCCACCGAGGGGAGACCCATTTCCCCATGGGAGCGACGTGCTAGCAACTTAGCTGGTGCCAAGCGTGGTCGCGTGGGACCCCCCACAAAAGCTCTGATGAGAGTGTCGATATCCCGCAGTGTAGAGAGAGGCACCTGCAAGGGTAGGAGCTTTAGGACACAGGTAAAGCGAGGCACTGTGACTATCCTAACCGCCTGTACCCTACCCCACATGGAGAGGCCCAGGTGATTCCACTTTTCAAAATCAAGTTTAATTCACGCGACAAGGGGCTCCAAATTGTCCGCCACCATGTGTACCAGGCCCTGATTAACCAACACCTCCAGATATTTGAGACGTCTCGGAGTCTATCGAAATGGGAAGCCGAAAAGGCTTTTGTGGTCACACGCGAAAGAGGAAGCGCCTCACTCTTGTCCCAATTAATACGATAGCCAGAGAGGGGTGTAAACCCATCGATAATCTCCAGCAAAACTGTCAGAGAGTGCTCTACGTCCGTAATGGTTAACAGAACATCGTCGGCGTACAGGTATATTTGGGAGATATCGTTCAACAAAGTGATACCCTTTATTGAGGGGGAGGAGCAGATGGCGGCAGCAAGTGGTTCCATTGCCAATAGGAACAAGAGGGGCGAGAGGGGGCAGCCCTGCTGCGTCCCTCTGTGGATGGAGGAGGGGAGGGGGTAGAGACACAAGGGATGGACCAAGAGGGTAGAGAGAGCCTGGTGCTGTCCTCAAGAGCGGAGAAGAGGGAAGAGAAAGGGAAAAAGAAAAGGGAGAGAAGGGAGGAAAGAGGAGGAGGGAGGGGAGAAAGGGGAGAGAAAAAGAAAAGAGGAAGAAAGAGAGATGGAAGAAAAAGAAGGGAGAAAAGAGAGAGAGAAAGAGAAAAAAAAGAAGAAAGGAGAAAAAGGATATCGGAACAAGAAGTCCCGGCGATCCCGATCTGTAACCTGCAGGTCTGAACCTAAGGCTCTAGAGCCCAATCTTCAAGCCCACGGGCCCCCGGCCGGGGGAGATGACGCACGCAGGGTACCTTAGCTCCACAATCCCAGTCCTCCAACCAGGACGTGGACACCGGTGGGGGGACAGCGCGAGAGCACACAGCAGAAGCAGAAGTCAGAGCGGCGTCGATCCACAGGTTGGGGTGGTGAGGAGGGGAAGGAGGGTGTATGCGTGGGGGAAGGGCAGGCACACGGCACAGCAAGAAGGATACGGAGGCATGGGAGACGAAACCATGGAGGTGACATGAGTGTAGGGCGTCCATAAGTAGTAAAGCGTGCGCTGATGACAGGTCACCCTTGCAATATTACGGTTCCTTGTCCTCATGTGGGGGTCAAAGTGGGTTTCAGAGGTGAGCGAGATTTGTCCCTGTCAGCGGTCTGCGTATGCATTGCCACCGCCTACAGCACTTGACCCCTATAGTCATGGCTCTTCGTGAGTCTCTCCAAGTCTCTCCCTCTAGGGTGGTAGCCTGTGGTGTTCCGTCCCATGTCCTCAGGAGCAGGAGTTGAAAGGATAACACTCAGGAGTGGCCCCGACGGATCCTGAGACTGGATCGAGGAAGCTGTGTCCATAGACTGGGTCTGGTTCTGAAGCCCCTCCAGAAACAATCGCAGGTCATCGGGGTCATAGAAGTCCCTTGACACCCCGTTTTTAGTGATCCACATTCTGGCTGGCTCGAATAAGCCGTATTTCACATCCAGCTGACGAAGACGTGGTCGAAGGGACAAGAATGCCCTCCTAAGTTTGCTGGTTTCTTTGGAAAAGTCGGCCGTTAGTCTAACCTCCGGATCATCCAACCTAAATGGACCGTGCACTCTGGCCGCCTGTACTAGTTGACGGGTCTGCACATGGCGCCGCAGGCATGCTATGATTGGGTGGGGCGGTTGGCATCATTTTGCTGTCAGGGACCCAGCCTGTGCACCCTTTGAAATTTCAGGGGAGGATCGAAGGTTATGCCTGTCAGCTTGGGTAGGGTATCCCGTAAATAAGAGTGTACAACCGCGCCCTCAATATTTTCCGGGAACCCAAAAAACTGAACATTGCCTCTGCGGCTCCTTTCCTCTAAGTCAATCAGTTTGCTTCATAGGTATAAAAGTTCTTGGTCTCTGTTCACCCAGGAGGCGATGCATGTTTCTACTGTTGTTACTCGCTGATCTAAACCCCTAACTTGTCACTGAAATCCTGCTATGTCCAAGCGCATGGATTTTGTCTCCGCCGTCAAAGAAACCATGGCACTGTCCATACCTTCCAGCTTTTTGGCCCACTGCCGAGATCTCCTGCCATACTGCTAGGTGGGATGAGGGGATGCTCCTCTGCGGGCGGGACTCTCTGGTGATGCAAGGCTTCCGAAAAGAGCAGTTGCCTGGACGGCTTACCCGATTGTTTGCTCACCGTCCTACCGCCGGGCATCACAAGCTCCCCAGTGTAGATAAGGATCAGAAGGGTACCGACCCACAGTGCAGCAGACGTAGGAGGGCAGGCGGGCGATGCAAGAAAAGAAAAAGAGGAGGGGAGATGTGTCGTCTCTCACACAGTGACCAGATCCCGACAAAGACCAGAGCGCATCCACTGGGGCGTCAGTAACCAAGGGCCCGTAACCACAAGCGAGGATGGGGATGCTGAGCCCCATCGTTTATGGACCACCAGGAAGAGGAGTAGCAGATCAGATCAGAGAGCCCTCCATTGGACCAGCACCGGGAAGACTAGTCAAGTACCGTTGGCGCTCCAGCCCGATGGTCCGGGGCGATACAGGGGCAGTACAGGGGCCCCTCACCACAGCAAGCAATGACGCGAGTGGTCTCCTCCTGGCAGTCTAATTAGGGACCCTTTGCTGCCGACAGGGCGCAGGATAAAGTATCTTGTCATTCCCAAGAGGTGCATAGGCCCACTATATGGACCCTCCAGGTACTGACCCGCCATGTGCCTCTCCTTACCCCACGAAACTTGATTACCCTGATCCTGTTGTGTGGCCCCTCCCCGCTGCCACCAGTCAAGGGCTGTCTTCCGCTGCGCCGCTCCGCTGTGTCTTTGACGTTAGTAGCAACCACTCCCAGGCACCAGTTCAATGCGCCGCTGTGCCGGTGTGTGCCCCCTGAAAACCCGCCCGGGTGGGGGGGGGGTCGGAGGTTACGTGGGGGCAGGCCAGATCGCTGTCCCCCTCTCCCCTGTCGAGGTCCAGGTGGTGGGTGCGTTGAAGTCGGGGCTCCAGACACTGCCCCAGGTGCCGGCCGCGCGACAGCTAGGAGGAAAGAAGTCGGTATAGGAGGGCAGGGTAGGGCGGGTAAAGGTACACAAATGGGTGAAGGCGCGGCCCCTGCTCAAGCCCCCGCTCGCCTGATGAGCCTGTCGCCGCCACACACGCTCTCCATCAGGGCACCCCAGGCAGCCGCACACTCTGAGCTGGGCATCAAAGTCACGCAAGGCTGCGGCTCATCTTCAAAGTATAGGCCGCCAGGCCACCGTATCCCTCGCGCTCCTTGCTAAAGTGGTCGAGTGCCTCACGTGACTGCCCAAGGGGCCCCCCGGTGTCAGCAGCCCCCAGTGTCCATCCAGCAATCTGTGTGTGGGACTCAGCGCACACCCAGCGCTGCCGCCCCCTGTCTGAGGCCTGCCGCTTCAGGGAGCTCAATCCTCAGGCAGGCATCTCGACTTGTGGCCAGACCACACCCCCAATCTTGAAATTTTATTACTTATTTCCATCACTTTGATTTTTTTCTGATTAATTTCCATTCCATTTAGTTCAGTGTATTCCGACGATGAGCAGACGTAATCCTAATTTGGTTTGACTCAGAAGTACTATATTGTTGGCGTATAACAAGTTGGAGATATACATGTCTCCAAACTTAGGGTCATGGGTGTTCACCTTATTTAGTATCACAGTCAGATCTGACAGAAAAAGATTAAAAAGAAACGGTGCCAGCACACAGCCCTGTTCAGACCTTGTTTTGTCTTAATTTCCCTTGAACGGAAGGAACCGTCACCGATCTTAACTTTAACCCATATATCTGTGTATAACAGCTGGATGGCTTTTAGCAGATTTCCCGGTATTCCCCAGGATGCTAGTTTCTCCCATTGAAGGTGTCGCTGTACCAAATCAAAAGCTGATTTGAAATCAACAAAACACAGATATAACAGTTGGTTCTTTTCTTTACATTTGTCCTGGGCCCTTTGCAAAGCCTGTCTGATTGGGGTAATAGTACTATTGTCAGTTGCCCACCTGGGAAGTTCCTCCAGTAAAAGCCTAGCATAATATTTGGCCTCTACATCCATTAAGGTAATCAAACGATAGTTTTTGGGATGAAATTTACTACCACCTTTAAATATCAGATGGATTATAGCTCCCCTCTATGATTTTGGAAAACTTGTACAGTGGTTGTAAATCAGGGCCAGTTTTTTTTTCCCAAAAGGCTGGGTTCATTTTGAACAGTGCGTTTGGGATCCCATTTGGACCTGGAGCACCTCTATTTTTACTGTTCTTTTTTCAAATTTACAACTTCTGATGTTGTAAATGTTAAAATTCAAGATTTGTTTTGGTGAGTGGGGAACTTTAATTTAGATCCTTTTGGGCTTGACTCATTTGTTATATTGTCCAGGTTTTCGATAGTTCCCTTTTTTTCACCAAAGTGGTGGATAAAATATTCAATCCATACGGATTCCTCGATATTGGAGCTGGTAAGGGTCATTGGGGCTGTGTTCAAGTCATTTATCATTTTCCAAAATCCCTGTACATTTGATTTTTTGCTTAGAAATAAGGCCTTTGCCCAAAAGACATGATTTTCCTGTTGTTTATGATCCCATATTTGTTTCCGATAAATATTATTTAAATTTTTTAGGTCGGCCTTCACACGCAAGTCTGTTGGATGTGCCTTATATAATCTTAGGAGTCTGTTTCGGTTGCTTCTTTATTTAATCATGTGAACTGAAACTTTTATGTTCATAGTTGTATTTGTTTTACCTTCCTTTCAATAATTCTTTTGTGATCTAACTGTGAGGAGACCAGCTGCAAATCTATCCAGGAATGTCAACCAGGTTTTATTGCGTCCCAGGATGTATCATTATAGCATTGGTCAATTGTAGCCATTGACCATTCTCCAATAGATTCCATTGATTTTTCAGTCCATCGAAGTTTTTTGTAGTTCGTTGTGGTAACATCCCTCAATGCCGTCAATGCAGAATTAAATATGGGAACGCCGCATCCAATCTCCAAGCATTGTTGACTATGGTCACTCTTATCTGATTTTACAATGTAATACTTTTTGATTAGAGTAAGTAAAAATAAGGAGGCCACAGTGTATTCAATTGTTGCTTAAGTTCCGGTGACATAGCAGGTGGCTGCTGGCGGAGTGTCTTGTGGAAACCTGCCGTTTAGGAGTCTGAGCCCAAGGGCCTTGAGATCTTTAACCAAGGAAAGTGCTGCTGTACTGGGTTTCCCTCGCTCTATTGACACCATTGACTGCTGGGGTACTGCCCATAAATTATCTTGCATGATGGTTTGGGAATCCCTTTTAAACGGGTTTAGTAGTTTCAAGTTGAAGTCCCCAGCTACTAGAAGCTCCAGGGATCCCAAATCCTGATAGGCAGTTAGTGTTGTATCAATCAGTTTAGAGGATATGTGTTTCTTGGATTGTGCATCCAGATGGATGTAAACATTTATTAACAAGAGAGAGCTTAAGTGTTCTTTATTCCATCCGTCTAGCTTAGCTACCAGAAATTCTTCATTCTCCTCATATAATCATGAGCAAGATATATTTAACCCTTCTGAAATAAAAATTGCTAATCCCCCCTTTGGGTGGCCAAACCTTTTCTCCGTGAATGCTGGGGAAAAAAAAACATAAATCAATCAATTGCGAATGGGTGTGTAAGCCAAGTTTCCTGCAGAAAGATAATATGAAATGTTTTAAAAAGGCTTGTCAGATCTTTTTGTTTGACATTTGATCTAACCCCATTTATGTTCCAAGAGCAGACTTGAAGGGGGTTATCAGGTGGAGATGACTGCTCCACAGGGGCCAGGGTGTTCGGACGTCATTGACGGTTTTCTAAATGAATTGCTTCCAACATCCAGCCCAGATCTAGCTGCAGCAAGGGGTGGGTACTAGATGCTTGGACCCCTGTGGAGTGGTGATTGTTTTTTCCAACAGCAGATGGGAGAACTGAAAAGGGTTTTTTAACTGTTTTGAATTTATTAGGTTTGGCATATTGATTTGGTCCTCTAGAGGTTCGGGATAACCCATTTGTTTAGGTATGCTGAATTTAACTCCCGATTTTAAGAAGGAGATTTCTTCTTTGACAACTCTTCCAAACACTTGCATGTTACCAGGGATGATTCATATGATCTTCCTTCATTGTTTTTAGCCACCTGTAGGAATTCTATAGAGACAATGTCAGTAGATTTTTATCTTTTAAAACCGGAATAGCTTGTAACAATTTTAATATGTTACCTCTATTAAGGATGTCATGTAAGCCCCCAGATTGATATTGTGGTTCCAAAATTAGTTGTTTGAGGTCTCTAGATGGAACGTAATTGGGGCTTCTTATAGAGACCCCCGGTTCTCCCATTTTAATTGTTCTTTTATGTTCTGTCGTCTCTATCTGTGATGGAGATTCTCTATCTGACCATCCTGAATTTGCAACAAATTGCCTCACAGCTGATCTGTTTAGGGATTCTTCTTCAGAGAGTGGTCTAAGCATTTCTTCTATTTTTGGCTGGAGCCGAGTCATTCATGCCCCTGTTTGGGCTCCTTGATGCTCAGCATATCCAGTGTTGGGAACTGTTATGGTTATACCCTCTTCATCAAACGACATCATGTTAATTACAGGACTAAGGCTTGATTTGACTTCCGCCTACCGTTGTTGTAGATTGATGTTTAATGAATCCTGCTTTTTTTTGGCCTATAACATTTGAGATTTGCGTGACTTCTTTGTCCTTACATTGAATTAACTGCACCTTTGAGTGCGGTTTGTTTTGCCCCATATGGTTTTGTGGGGTGAGGCCCCTCGTTTGGGAATTGAATAATGGAAATAATTTACTTGCTGTTGGGATACACATCTTGCTGTTTATGGAGTCATGAGGCATTGACATACCATTTCTTTTATCTGGATATAAAGACGGGTTTGATTTAACATCAGGGGCCCATTGAGACACCCCTCATTTTATTTCTTGCTTTACGCTGTTTTTTCTTTTGTCTTTTTGTGGGTTGCTTTTTTAAGCATAACCGGTGATCCTCAGATTTGGGGGGGAGGTGTATTTGTTTGAAACTCAGGCTCACTTCTGTCCTCGATCTCCTGAGATTTTGATGAGCACGCATTTCCCTTTGGTGCTATTTTCTGACCGGCTCCTGATTAGTCCAGGGATTCTATTTCCATGTCAGTCATTTCCACAGGGTAGCCATAAGCTCTGTTGCCCATATTTCCATTTTGGATGACTTCCTCCGTTTGCCTTTGTGATTCTTCGACTGAAATTTCACCCCCTCTTTTCATATTCAGATTTTCTTTGAGGTTAATTATCCTTGAATTTAGTACTTCTGGGAGTGAGGCCAGCTTGTTGATTATGGGCTCACAAGTGCAATCAGTTAGTGTAATTTCTTCGATGTTCTGAGCTCACTTTATCAAATTGTTTAAGTTTGGTAGTTTCTGATCGATCCCTGATACTGATTTAGCCATGGCTTTCAGTAGGTCCACCTGGACATCCATTTTGGAGGACTGATAGGACAGGGCATCCAGTGTTAGTTGCAAAGTTTTACAGAAAATATCCCAAACATCAAATTGATCCAGTTGTGTTCACATATTTTGTCAGGGTGATACAGTCTCATCATTTACCTCCTTAGTTCTGGGTTCAGTTATTTTTGTCTTTGATGTGGCAGAGGCAATTGGGGAACTGTATTTGGGGACAGAAGTGTCCTAAAATTGAAGCTTGCTCTTTATTTGGATTTTCCCCCATATCATGGAGGAAGGGCCCGTTAGAGGTGTGTGTGGCAGAACTCAGATCCATTTGTGTTCCAGAAAGATGTAGCCCTGGTGATAGTGGGTTTTTAGGGTTCTCCAAGGTGAGGATAGTTTCTAGAGGGTGACTCCCTTCCCCCCTTTGACCGTCCTCTTGTCGCCTTGGGCAGGTAGACTTATTTTGGAGTCCTTGGCTCTTTTAACATATATGTTTACCTCAAGGGGAGGTTGAATACCTGTTTGTAAGAAGTAAATTAAATTTTCTGAGGATGGAAAGTTGGAAGTATCGGGGCACAGCGAAGACGACCGGAGGGTCAGTAATTCTAGGTCACTGATTGGCCCCCAGATGTTTTCTGTATGATTGTCGACCATTGATATATTGGTGTTATCAAGGTCAGTTTTTCCAGTCTGCCCCTCCTGCTTCATCTCACTTTTGTCGCCTTGCTCAAAAAGAAGGCTGCTTTCACTTTTTATAGAGGAGATTGGATTAGGTAGAATCATGGAGCCATAAGGAAAGGAAAAAATCACATGCACGGGATCCTTCAGGAAGTTTACTTCATGGGGAATGTTCACCGATTTTTTAAATCTTTGAAAGAAAGGGGTTATCGGGGAAATCAAGGGTTGATGTTCTAACTTCATATTTGATTCCTATTTCGACGTTAAGTGCGGAGAGGAGGGTTTGTTAAGCTTTTTACTTCTTTTTGCTTGTGGCTGAAAAGCCCTTACTTTTCCTGATTGCATCTTTGCCGTCTATAAGTTTCCCTTGGGATTTTCTTGTCTACTTCTTTCTCGCCTGATACACGTGCTGCCACACCTCGGATTGAGGGACACAAGCATGTGTGGTTTCCTTAAATGCTGCCCAAAATTACTGCTGGTTCTTGTTGAGGTCGCTGAAGTTCAGGGGCTGCTGAGTCGGCTAGAGTTTCCTCCGGAACTCCCAGAGCCCTTGACTATCGGTAAACAGGTTTGCCGCTACAAGCCGCACCCAACCCTGGCTGGGCCGCTTCTGTGGTGGTAGGACTCACGACCCTTCCTTTACGTTTACAGCCCTGCCGCATGCGAAGTATGGTGGTGTAGAAGTTCAGATAGGCTGTATGGTAAATAATAAGGCAGTAGGGCGATGAGTCAGAAATCTTTATGGCAGAGAACTAGGAAGAGGGAGGGTCCGAGGCAGCAGCAGTAGTTTTTGAAGGAGGACTACTGTAGTGAGGGCTTAGCACTAGGGGGAATTCCTGAAACGGCGGTGCAGAAGGACCTTTGGTGCCAGTGCATTTGTTGCTAAATAGTAGTGTTTATACCCAGATTTGCTGTAAGGTACAGGTTGCCGATTACAGGACAGGACAGTAGTAAGGTAAGACAGCAGCGTAGAGTAGAGGCAGCAGCGTGGTGCCTTATCAGTTTGTGTAGCCCAGGTGGATCGCCTAGTGTGTGAGCCAATAAAAGTTTTTATATTTATTTTGTAGCTTTCAAGAAACAGGGTTTGATGCGAGCTATCTGGACTTTCAAGCAATAAAATATCTTAGATGTAAAAGATGCTTAGTTGTCTGTTCCACCGAAGGTTAGGTCACATTTGTCTGCCAGACAGAATTTCCTTTTCCTCATCCATAACATAAATTTCGAAATAACGTTCAGTCATCTTTGATCAACAAATTCCTATTTCTGAAAACCGCATCCTCACAGACGCAATGGGGCCTTGGTGTCAGCTGGTCTTGCGCACTCAGAGGCTCCCTGGGGATCCGGAGTCCACAGCCGGTGGCGCTTCTCGTGAATACACACAAACACGGACCCAGGATCTCTCTCCCGACCGAGCTGCTCAGCGGTGTCACAGGCTGCGTAGAGTCTTGGGCCCTCCCCCCGTGGCACGCCTCCCCGTGCTCTCCACCACTTGTTTTCCTTGAGAGAGATTTAGTAAATTTCACAAAATGGCAAGCGTTCCAAACTTGCACAGCGAGCTGGCCCGGCGAAGCGTAGACCGGGAGAGGGAGGGGGTATAGCAACCGGGCAACCGGCTTACACCCGTGTCGCACACGGGTGCTGACCCTGAACAATGCCACAGAACCAAGGGCCAGATGTAGTAAAGAAGCATTTTGCGAGTTGCAAATAGCGAGTCTTAGCGACTCGCTATTTGCAACTCGCAAAATGTTATGCAGAACGGTGTCTCAGACACCGTCTGCGAGTCGGTATGGGGTCGCAATGACCCACCTCATTAATATTAATGTGGTGGGTCGCAAATTGCGGCCCCATACCGACTATGGGCACTCGCAAACATGGAGGCCTGCTGTAGTCAGCAGACCTCCGTGTTCGTGACTGCTTTCAATAAAGCAGTTTTTTTTTTTTAAGTGTAGCCCGTTTTCCTTAAAGGAAAACGAGCTGCACTTAAAAAAAAAAACCGAAACCTTTAGTTTCGGTATTTTTTCAGGGCAGGGAGTGGTCCCTTGGACCACTCCCTGCCCTGAAAAAATGTTTTTGGGTCCAGTCACAAACTGGAAGGGGTCCCATGGGGACCCCTTCCAATTTGCGAGTGGGTTACCATCCACTTGAAGTGGATGGTAACTGCAACACCATTTGCGACCGCATATGCGGTCGCAAATGGTATTGAATACCACTAGGAATCGCAAATAGGAAGGGAACACCCCTTCCTATTTGCGATTCTGAAATGCATTTTGCGAGTTGGTCCCGACTCGCAGAATGCATTTCTGCATAGGAAAATGCGATTTGCAACTCGCAAACGGCAGTTTTTGCCGTTTGCGAGTTGCAAATCCTTTCCTACATCTGGCCCCAAATCCCAAAAGCAAGTAGAAAAGAAACAGGTTAAAAAAATCCACCATTCCAATCTCTGGAACAGGTCCTTAGTCTCTACACATCTGGGTAGCCCATAAATGGCTGTCTTGAGTATTTCAATGATATGTTATGTCCTGCCCTATACTCCTGAGATTCCCCTCCAAGGATTGCCATGCTTTTCCTCGGTCCTTCATTCCAGATAACCTGGCATAACAACCCTATCAAGATACTAGAGAACCTTTTCCAGGACCAACACCTAATGACATTCAACATTTACAACAGGATCATTATATTCTTCCTAGTCAATTCTTCCATCTGGCCAGCAGCTGGCAATAGGGCACCACATTTGGCATTTGCCAGATGAGCTGCCCTTCACATAGGCAGTCATGTATACTTTGTATGTAATGGATACTGAGCAATATCTGATTGCTTGGTTGTATAAGGCCATGGGGGAGCACACAGGGCTTACCCTCACACCCCTGAGGGAGAAATGGGAAGATGATTTTGGATGCTCACTTCATGAGATGAAATGGGCATTGGCATTGAAACCTGCGCAGAATATCTCCCAAAATGTCAGATTCAAGAATTTCCAACCTGACACCAAACCAACTAAATTGCATTTCACCCACAGCCACTCTCACATGCCCCAGATGGCAATCCAGCACTGCAGCTCTTTGGCATACGCTATGGGAATGCCCTACCCATGCTACATATTAGCAGGCAGTTCATGACACACTCACCTGAGTTACAGAACTCATACTCTTGAAAATTCCTGTATTGGTGGGGTCCCCACTATGAAAAGGCTGGCAGAAAGTGGGGTTGTAATCATCCAGGCAGCGATGAGCTCAGCGCCACCCAGGCTGGTTGCAACTCCGACCACTGTCCACCGTCTGGAACAATGTTCCTGGTGGGAACAGAGGTCTTCTGGCGAGGTTGTAATGTGGCAGTCAGACTGCCACAGTGGCTGTGGGCTGACCACCACCATGAGGCTGGCATTCTTAGGACCACCAGCCTCAAAAGAAGGCCCTGGATTTTATTTAACTCTTGTACATAGACTGGTCCCCTTGATGGCTCCTGGTTTGTTTTAGTTATGTTGCCAAACCCCCTCCAAGTTCCCTTACACATTCTGCTAGAAGATTTTATTTTTTTATTTTCTCCCTTTCCATTGGAAAGTATTTATTAAGAACTGTATTTGTAGAACTACATATTTTGAGCTCAGTATAAAATAGTATTACAAACCATCTCTCTGTCTTGTGTTTTCCATTATATATGTTGGATTCAAAGTGGTTAAGTCTACACCTGTAGGTGTTTTGCTATGCTTTCAACATGCCACCTTGTAACATGGATGGTCCTACAAATCAACATGTAGTACTCACACACATTTAAAGTCACATATATATCCTACAACTAAACAACCATTTGAACATATTCAATATAAATCAATCCAGGATAGAAGTATTGGTTGGTGCACATTATTTGCATATATTTTGAGATAATACTTAACTACAGTGGTCACAGGGAATATCTCTTGTGACTAGGCAAATGTGGTGATGAGGAGCTGTGAATTAGTGATTATTTTGAGTTGGTGCCTAAGGGTCTGTGGGTGTGTAGTATCTGCCTGTGCAAGTTGGTTAGTTTGCTCAGCTGAGGAGGGTGGCGTCTGTACAGTTGTTGGGGTACCTGTACACATGGGTGTGCCTGTATAGGTGGGGGTACCGGCATAGGCTAGAGGGTGCCTATACAGGTGGCAGTGCCTGTAAAGTTGGGAGGGTGCCTGTACAGGTGAGCAGTGCCTGTGTAGGTGGGATGGTGCCTGTACAGGTAGAGAACGGGCATGTGCTGGGGGAGCAGGCCTGTGCAGATAGGGATGTGCCTGTCTAGGTGGTGATACAGGTGGCTGGGTGGGGTGTCGGTCGGTGTGTTGAGCCCGCTCCATATGTTGTCCATAAAGGGAGCTGATGGTTAAGTTGGTCTTCTACTCGAAAGGAAGCTTTTTTTACTACAGTCACAACCTCCAGCAACCTCACACATTGGAGAAATCTCACCAAGAGCCCTCCTAGCGACCAAAAATTGTGCTGCAGGTGACAATTCTAGCTCGTCAACTTACCTTTGCAAGATGCACACAAGAAAAAGCTCCACCTTGAAGAGGTTAGCAGGATTTGGCTAGAACTCAGTGCTACAAGCGTAATGTGGAGTGGCCAAAACACTGCCATCTCCGCTGGCTGAGAGGAATATATCGCCCACACCTAAATTTCATTACTGTGCTAGTTGGCACAAGTTAAATCCAACATATACTAATTAGATTACATGAAAGAAATGATGGGGTTTCAGAAAAATATCTATAGGCTGTCTGATAATAATGTAGTATGTGGAACGCACTTCTGAGCATCTTTCAGTGCCAGTTTGTTCTGGTGGTAGGATGATGTTGACTTCCTGCAAGAGTGGGAACCTCTGCTCCAGTGGGTAGATTTACTCTGGCTTTATATGGAAATTTATTGAAGAGGTTTACAGACAAGTACAACAGTTTAAATAGGTATAACTTTTAACATAGCTACTTAGTTACAATATCAATGCAACTATGATGCTTACAAATTCATGTGCAATGTCATGTGCCAGTTACAAAACATCAATGAAATCACAAGCAGAGATAGCTAACTCTTTCTGAAGAAGAAATTGCAAGTCAAAATGTGCAGTACTTAGGATTTTGGGACTGTTATTGTGATAGACAAAATGAAAAACTTGAGAGTAGAACTCACCATGAATATGTGCACGAACTTGAAATTAATTCTATACTCACAATTGCACTTCATTTAAACATTTTTCCAATAAAGTGATTGGGCCTGATTTGCAAAGCAGCTCCCCAGTCATAAAGGAGGCTTTGCAGTTGCTGAATTTTTACAAAGCAGTTTCTTATTGTAGAGATTCTGGTGGTCATTACAACCCTGGCGGACGGTGTTAAAGCGGCGGTAAGACCGCAAACAGGCTGGCGGACAAAAAAAGAGAATTATGACCCTGGCGGGAGCCGCCAACAAAGACAGCCACTTTAACACACCGCCCGCCACGGCGGTACAGACAAGCAGCGCAGCGGTCATCGCCAACAGACAGGCGGAACACAATGTACCGCCCATAGTATCACAACCGCCAATCCGCCACCTTTTCCAGGGCGGATTCACCGTGGATAAAAACACAGCGGAAACAGCTTTGGCAATGGGAAAATGCTCACCTGAACACATCCCACGAGGAACGAGGACTCCATGGACCCGGAAATCCAAATACTCCCTGCCCTTGTATTCCTGCTCCTCTACGACCATCACCTACGTAGGCGCCGAAGACAATGGTGAGTACTGCACCGACGACATGGGGGAGGGGGGAGGCAAAAGTTAGGGGGACACCCACCAAACACCCCCACCCCCACCCTTAACCTCGCATTAAACAACATACACACCAAAGCATTCACAAAAATCACAGTAACAACCTACAATCCCCCCGGAAGAATGAAAAGACAAAGCGAAATTCGGTCAAACATTGTAATGTGGCAATATACATGTCATACAAAAATATACAGATATATATGAAAATCAGTCATAATTATATACAGTACGAGAAGTAGTGCAGATATGTACACAACAATGTCCGTGCACCAACAGTCCAAAAATGCATGGGCGAGGCCCACAAAGGATACCTGACCACAATCGGAGAGAACACTGCCGGGGCATCAGATAGAAATACTACAGGCACCTCAGGGGGAAGTGAAGGGGGGGCACCTCAGCCGGATGACTGCAAAGCCAGATCCACGACGGGGCTCCATGCCCATTTATGTATCCTGGGGAGTGCAAAGCCACAGTCTCTCAAGTCTCTACAGTGGGTGGGGTGCCCACTGTGCCATCCTGGGGAGTGCAAAGCCACAGTCTCTCACGTCTCTCCAGTGGGTGGTTTGCCCACTGCTTTATCCTGGGGGGTGCAAAGCCACAGTCTCTCAAGTCTTTCCAGTGGGTGGCTTGCCCACTGTGCCATCCTGGGGAGTGCAAAGCCACAGTCTCTCAAGTCTCTACAGTGGGTGGGGTGCCACTGTACCATCCTGGGGAGTGCAAAGCCACAGTCTCTCAAGTAGATGCAGGTCTCCACTGGTACTGGGGGGGACTGGTGCCCAGACTGGATGAGTCTCCCCATGAAAGTTCCTGTCCTGTCACTGTCCCAGCTGCACATGGGATAAGGATGACTGATGTGGCGGTCTAATCATTCCTACCCGGTGCTTGCCCTGTTCAGCGGTGCTTCGACATGGCGGTTCAGGACTGTTCAGCGGTGCTTTGCCATGGCGGTCTTTGCCCTGTTCAGCGGTGCTTCGACATGGCGGTCTTTGCCCTGTTCAGCTGTGCTTTGCCATGGCGGTCTTTGCCCTGTTCAGCGGTGCTTTGCCATGGCGGTCTTTGCCCTGTTCAGCGGTGCTTTGCCATGGCGGTCTTTGCCCTGTTCAGCGGTGCTTTGCCATGGCGCTCTTTGCCCTGTTCAGCGATGCTTTGCCATGGCGGTCTTTGCCCTGTTCAGCGGTGCTTCTACATGGCGGTTCAGGACTGTTCAGTGGTGCTTTGCCATGGCGGTCTTTGCCCTGTTCAGCGGTGCTTCGACATGGCGGTCTTTGCCCTATTCAGTGGTGCTTTGCCATGCCGGTCTTTGCCCTATTCAGCGGTGCTTTGCCATGGCGGTCTTTGCCCTGTTCAGCGGTGCTTTGCCTTGGCGGTCTTTGCCCTGTTCAGCGGTGCTTTGCCATGGCGGTCTTTGCCCTGTTCAGCGGTGCTTCGACATGGCGGTTCAGGGCTGTTCAGCGGTGCTTTGCCATGGCGGGCTTTGCCCTGTTCAGCGGTGCTTCGACATGGCGGTTCAGGACTGTTCAGCTGTGCTTTGCCATGGCGGTCTTTGCCCTGTTCAGCGGTGCTTTGCCATGGCGGTCTTTGCCCTGTTCAGCGGTGCTTCGACATGGCGGTTCAGGACTGTTCAGCGGTGCTTTGCCATGGCGGTTCTGGTACGGACATTGGTGTGTGGCATGACGTTCCCTTCACTGGGTATTGGTGTGTGGCATGACGTTCCATCGTAGCCCACCTGGGCTGTGGCAGCCGGGGCCCTCCTGGGCTGTGACTCCGGCGGTGGTCTTCTGACCACTGACGATACTTGTGCCCTCCTGGGCTGTGACTCTGGCGGTGGTCTCCTGACCACTGACGATACTTGTGCCCTCCTGGGCAATGACTCTGGCGGTGGCCTCTGGACCAGTGACGATACTTGTGCCCTCCTGGGCTGTGACTCTGGCGGTGGTCTCTGGACCAGTGACGATACTTGTGCCCTCCTGGGCAATGACTCTGGCGGTGGTCTCCTGACCAGTGACAATACTTGTGCCCTCCTGGGCAATGACTCTGGCGGTGGCCTCTGGACCAGTGATGATACTTGTGCCCTCCTGGGCTGTGACTCTGGCAGTGGTCTCCTGACCAGTGACGATACTTGGGCCCTCCTGGGCAATGACTCTGGCGGTGGTCTCTGGACCAGTGACGATACTTGGGCCCTCCTGGGCAATGACTCTGGCGGTGGTCTCTGGACCAGTGACGACGGTGCTGGCGGTTGTGTCTAGACCGCTGGAAATGATGGCGCACTTCTCCGCCGTGACACTCACAACAGGCTGGGCAGACTTCCTCTGCCCCTTCCCCACCTTTGGTGGAGTCACAGCTGACTCTCCAATCCCCTTGGAACCCATGTGAGTTGTTTTCCCACCAGGAGTCTTCACACGGTCCCGTCGTCCACTCTCCAATTTTAGAGCCTTTACAGGGGGTGGGCTGCCAGTGCCTTGGCTCCGGGTCATACTGCCTGCCCTGGTGGCCGGAGCACTCCACAAACCTTGAACAGGCACCACTGGTATTGGAGGCTTTTTGGCTGAGGCGCTATGACGGGACTGATGAATTGGAGGGGGGGGCAAAGAGGTCAACTTTACAGAGGGACAGTTTCTGACGAACACTGGGATGGGTAGTTGGAGGGGGCCTGGGAGTGGAGAAAGAGGAGGTGTCACTTTAGGTGTTTTGGGTGCAGGTGCAGGTACTGGAGACTGTTGTGAGGTGGATGGATGTTGGGTGAGTGATTGCCGGCGTTTGTGTACTTTGGGAGGGGGCGTCACAGACACACTGGGAGAGGACACAGGGGACGTGTAAATGGGAGTGGAGGTGGGCGGGGTGTGGTGCTGGGTGTTCTGGTGCGAGTCCTGGTGCCTGTAGATGTAGTGCATGCAGGTGAGAGTGTAGACGAGACTGGGAGGGAGGAGGGAGACGACGAGGAGGGGGACACAGTGGAGGCAGTGGATGTTGCTGTGTCTGTATGTTGATGATGTTTGTGTGAGTGCCTGTGGGATGTGTGGTGCCTATGTTTGCTTGAGCTACCTGTGTGTGCTGACTTGTGTGCATGCTGGTCTGTAGGTGTGCTTGGGATGGGCTGGGGTACAGGAGATTGGGTCTGGGTGGAGGAGGTTGGAGGGGGGAGGCTAGACACAGGGACAATGGCTGCCATCAGTGCTGAGGCCAGAGATTGCAGGGTTCGCTGAAGGACAGCCAGACCAGAATGAATGCCCTCCAGGAATGCATTACCGTGTTGCAACTCTTGTTCTACACCCTGGATGGCATTCACAATGGTAGACTGTCCAACAGTGAGTGACCTGAGGAGGTCAATGGCCTCCTCACTGAGGGCAGCAGGGGTGACTGGGGCAGGGCCTGAGGTGCCTGGGGCGAAGGTGATGCCTACCCTCCTGGGTGAGCGGGCACGGGGCGAACGCTGAGGGGCTGCTGGGAGTGCGGTGCTGGTAGGGGAGGTGGCGGCTGTACCTGTAGAAGTGGGGCGCACAGATGGTGCCACCACCACAAGGGAGCCCCCATCGGTAGACGAGTCCGTGTCGCTGCTTGGTGATCCGGTGGCCGACATGAAGCTCCCCTCGCCCTCCATCCCACTGGTGCATTCAGAGTCCGTGGTCTGGCCCTCCATGGCCATGTGGGATGCAGCTCCCTCGTGCTCCGGTGCCACTGTACCTCTGCCTGATGATGCTGATGTACAAAAGGACAGGGAGAGCAGAAAAAGGGGGGTAAACAGAAGAAAGAGAGTTTTAGTGCATGGCATACTGCTACTGTTGGCGGACAAGACAGACACAGCAGCCCCCTGCATTACGCCGTGCTCCTGCCCTCTGCACATGCAATTCCTGGGATATGGCCTACATGGCAATGGTGGACATCTGCGCACATGGATGCCACAGGGGCAACTATACCTCGACTTGGCACTCTGCTGAGGGGGGGAAGAGTTCCACATGGCCTACATTACGGAGGGACCTTGGACACCAAACTCGCCCTGGCCTAGGGACACCCACAGCCCACCTCCACCACCCAGACACCTCCACTGCGCGCAAAGTCCGCTGAATGAGAGTGTACTCACCCCCTTGTGTCTGCTGTGATGCCCTCAAGCGCCCATCCAACTCCGGGTAGGCCACCGCCAGGATCCGGAACATCAGGGGGGTCATGGTGCGACGGGCACCCCTCACACGTTGGGAGGCCATCCCCAGCTGAGGCTCCGCCATCTTCTTGCTGCAGCGGCGAATGTCCTCCCATCTCTTACGGCAGTGGGTGCCCCGTCTCTGGTGGGCCCCCAGGGTCCGGACCTCCTTGGCGATGGCACGCCAAATGTCCCTCTTCTGGTGGGCGCTGACCTACGTGACATGCACAAGGAAAGAGGAACAGTCATTAACAACTGCACCGTCGTTGTGACTAGCCCCCCTCCCTACTCTGGCCATGTGGCCCATTCATTCCCTTGCATTAATGTACTATGAACTCTGCCCCCTTCCCTCTTCGAACCAGCCCTCTCCACCCAGGCCTAGTCCATCCCACATGCTCCCTGTGTACTAACCTGTTGGTCTGGAGGACCCTAGAGTAGCGTGTACTGGGGGAGGACCCCGTCTACCAGTTTCTCCAACTCCTGTGCAGTGAAGGCAGGGGCCCTTTCCCCAGACGCAGCAGCCATCGTCGCTTCCAGACAGAGGTCACAGCAGCACTTGCAGTGTAGGTCCTCTCCTATCGAAGGTCAGGTATCTAGTGATTGAACAGATAGAAAATGGCAGTGACGTCCGCAGCGGTGACGTCCGCGGCGGTGCGCATCATCACCGCCGGCGCACCTGTTCATTGGCCCCTGGGACCCATAGGGTCCAAAGTTAACCAATGCAGCATTGTGCCGCGGTCTGCGACCGCCTACCGCGACGGTGTGCAACGCCAGCGCTGTTACCCCACAATCCCATTGTCCCAGTTTAGAGGTCGGGCAGCCGCCATTTCAGGGGCCCACATGGCTTAATTTACCTCTGCGTCACACATAGCTAGGCCTACACTCAACACACCTACAGGAAGGATTCTGTGAGTGGTGTAGTCTTGTGTGTAACTGTGGGTACATACCTGGAGGAATAATGACTGGTTCTTCGCTGTTGTCCTTCGTAGGCACCATCAGCTGGGACAGTTGATAAGATGGTGGAATCCTCCGGTGTACCGACCGCTGGTGGACCTGTTGACAATGGAAGAGCGACATGTCATCGTCACCTACCGGTTTGACCGTGCCACAATCCAGGAACTATGTACCCAGGTGGAGCCAGACCTGATGTCACCAATCCGCCATCCGACTGGAATCCCCCCTGACATGCAGGTGCTGTCAGTGCTCCATTTCCTTGCAAGTGGGTCTTTTCAGACAACAGTGGCCATGGCATCAGGGATGTCCCAGCCTATGTTTTCCAACGTGTTGTCCAGAGTGTTGTCTGCCCTGCTGAAACACATGCGGAGCTACATTGTTTTCCCTCAGGTGGAGGAGTTGCCTACAGTGAAAGGTGACTTCTATTCCCTGGGACATATCCCCAACATCATAGGTGCCATTGATGGGACACATGTAGCTCTGGTCCCCCCCCCACAGGAGTGAACAGGTGTATAGGAACAGGAAGAGTTATCATTCAATGAATGTCCAGATGGAATGTTTGGCAGACCAGTACATCTCACAGGTAAATGCTATGTTCCCTGGCTCAGTGCATGACACCTGCATCCTGCGAAATAGCAGCATCCCTGATATGATGGGTCAACTTCAGAGGCACCGTGTATGGCTATTGGGGGACTCTGGTTACCCCAACCTTTCCGGGCTATTGACCCCAGTGAGGAATCCCAGGACCAGGGCAGAGGAACGCTACAATGAGGCCCATGGGCCGACTAGGAGGGTGATCGAACGCACCTTCGGCCTCCTGAAGGCCAGGTTCAGGTGCCTCCATATGACAGGTGGATCCCTATTCTACTCACCGAAGAAGGTGTGCAAGATCATCATCGCCTGCTCCATGCTCCATAATTTGGCTTTGCGACGCCAGGTGCCTTTTCTGCAGGAGGATGATCCAGATGACAGTGTTGTTGCAGCTGTGGAGCCTGTGGACAGTGATGAGGAGGAAGCTGAGGAAGAAGACAACGACAACAGGGAGTCAGTCATACAGCAATATTTCCAGTGGCACACAGGTGAGAGCATTTGCATGTTTAACATTACATTGACTTTCACACGTCTACTCAAAAAAAGAGAGGGATCAGGAGGAATTATGGTCCAGTGTATATCCTCCTAGTGGATACATCAAAATATAAGTGATACACTGTTCCAACCATGAAGAACGGAAACTGGTGGCAGGGATCCTAAATTCTAGGAGCAAGAGGCCTCACACATCCATAGGATGTCATGCTTCATCATTGGCACTGCTCCTCGTCAGACCGGCACTGCAATGTCTGACGGGCACCACCCCTGGTGGGGGGGCTCTTTGCCGGAGATCTTTTTGTATGGTGGTGCCGTGACCCCAAAGGTGAAAGAAGTGTCAACGGAGATCAAAAGAGAACGTGATTTAAAATTGACTCTCAAAACCGCCACTGAGACAATAGTTTTATTAGACCAGATGGACGGTCAGGGCCAAGGTTAAAAAGTACAGTCAGAAGAGTGAATAAAGAAATTAAGATCAATCAATCAATCACTCTATAGAGAAAAATATATCAAAGGGAGGAGTCTGGGGATTTTCCAAAGCCTACCCTCTCATGGGTCAACATGTTTCGCATCCTGGTGGTCCAAACGGATCCAGTGATGCTTCATCAGGACCTTAAATGACTATGTTTATATCCTAAATGATAAGGGCCACATATGTTTCCATACAAAGTGTACAAGTTACTGAAAGCCAGAAAATACCTGGGAGAAGTAACAATCACTTACATAAATACGGAACAGATAATTCCTAACTGTCGCCCGTCCTAAATTAGAAGACGAGCTTCCTAGGAACACAAAGACCAATGGTCCAGCGCTAAATGACACTATTTGGTAACTGAGTTGTACCTTTCCATTACGGTTTCACACATGTGGTTACCAACGTGTCATCTGCTTGCATCCTTCAAGGACTTGTGATGTGTGACATAGGTATGTTATCCTTACAATGGGAAACGCATTATGACACTGTCATTGATAATACATAAATAGTAAATCACAGACTGACTCAAGATTGTTTTGTATTTCAAGGGTGTTTATTGAAGTGCTCAGAAATGTGAGGGGGTTGTAAAAAGAGGATGGGTGATGGCGTAGGAATGTCCATGGCAGAGTCCAGTCTATTAGTCTCACAGATGCACTTGCCATCTGGGCATAGGAAGTGGTGCTGGGGCAGTTTAAGTATGGAAGGGTAACAGGGTGGTACAGTGGGAGGACAAACAGGGTGGTCTCATTTCCTGGCGGGGGTCTTGCCATCTTGCTCTGTCCTGTTCCTGGATCTCAGGGACCGCTTGCGTGGTGGTTGTCCGTCTGCAGGGGGTGGGGTGCTGGTGTGTTGGTCCTGTGGCGGGGCGTCCTGTCCACTAGCGCCGGCGGAGGTGGTGGGCAGTTCATCGTCCTGGCTAATGTCAGGGGCCCCTTGGAGTGCCACGGTGTCCCTCATGGTGTTCTGTATGTTCCTCAGCACCCCTACGATAGTGCCCAAGGCGGAGCTGATGGTCCTGAGTTCCTCCCTGAACCCCAAATACTGTTCCTCCTGCAGGCGCAGGGCCCCCTGAAACTTGGCCAGGACCGTCGCCATCATCTCCTGGGAGTGGTGGTATGCTCCCATGATGGAGGAGAGGGCCTCGTGGAGAGTGGGTTCTCTTGGCCTGTCCGCCCCCTGTCGCACAGCAGCCCTCCCAGTTCCCCTGTGTTCCTGTGCCTCCGTCCCCTGGACCGTGTGCCCACTGCCACTGCCCCCAGGTCCCTGTTGTTTTTGGGGTGGTGGGTTATCCTGGGTTCCCTGTAGTGGTGGACACACCGCTGATTGACCTGTCCTGGGTAGGGAGGTTTGGGCCCGCTGGGTGGGTGCTGTGCTGGTGTTACCAGAGGGTGGAAGGTCAGTGTTGGGCTGTGCCTGTGCAAAGGGAACCGACTGTCCCGAGGCCCACGATGGTCCGGGCTGGTCATCAGGATCCAGTAGAGCAGAGCTGCTATCGTCATTGTGGGCCTCTTCTGGGGGTGGAGTGGTGTTGTCTGGACCCTCTGGTGTTGTGACGGTCCTTCGGGTTCCTGCAGGGGCATAAGAGCATGATTATTGCATGTGTGTGTGATGGTGTGCAATGGGTGGGTGTCTGTGTACCCCAGTGCAAGCATTCCTGTGTGGGGGCTTGTGTGATGATGGTTAGGGGGTTGTTCTGGGTATGTGCAGGGGGCATGCTTTAGTGAGGGGTGACCATGCTTAGTTGTGTCATGCAGGGCTTGGTGTTGGGATGTGTGGTTTGTGTTATTAGTACATTAGTGAGGAGTTGGAGTGATAGGGGAGGGTGTGAGGGTGGGGGTGTGTGATAGCATGCAGGTAGGGTGGGGGATCTGATAGTTAAGATTTGACTTACCAGTGTCCCATCCTCCACCGACTCCTCCGAGGCCCTCTGGATGCATGATGGTCAAAACTTGCTCCTCCCATGTTGTTAGTTGTGGGAGAGGAGGTGGGGGTCCGCCGCCAGTCCGCTGCACCGCAATGTTGTGCCTGGAGACCGTTGAACGCACCTTCCCCCATAGGTCGTTCCACCTCTTCCTGATGTCCTCCCTATTTCTTGGGTGCTGTCCCACGGCGTTGACCCTGTCCACTATTCTGCGCCATAGCTCCATCTTCCTGGCTATTGATGTGTGCTGTACCTGTGTGAGCCAAATAGCTGTGGCTCTACCCGGATGATTTCCTCCACCATGACCCTGAGCTCCTCCTTGGAGAAGCGGGGGTGTCTTTGACGTGACATGGGGTGGTGTGTGTGATGTGTGGGGTGGTGTATGTGGTGATGAGTGTGGTAATGTGTAGTGGTGTGTGGTGTTTGGTGCGTGGATGTTGTGTGGGTGATGGTGTTGTGTGCCTCTGTGTGATGGGGTTGTCTATTCTGTGCTCTCTCTCTGGCCTTCGTTCGTGATTTTTCGGTCGTAGGGGTTTGTGGGTGATGTGGGTGTGTGTTTTATATTGTAATGGGTGTGTGGGAGTGGTGTGTGTATGTGTCTCAGGTGTGTGTATTTGGAATTGTCCAATGTGGCGGTGTTTTGGAGATGTGTGTGTATTTTGAGCGCGGCAGTGTGTACCGCCAATGGAATACCGCAGTTGAAAGACCACCGCGTGGATTCGTGTCGTGATAGTGTGGGCGTATTTCTGTTGGCGTGGAGGTGGAGGTTTTGTTTTCGGCAGTTTATCACTGACCTTTGGTGTGGCGGAGTTGTGCGGGTGTCTGAATTTCGGCGGATTCCGAGATGTGGGTCATAATAGCTGTGGCGGAATTCTGCGGACGCGGCGGGGTATTGGCGGTCTTCTGCACGGCGGTAAGCGCCTTTTACCGCCAATGTTGTAATGACCCCCTCTGTCTTCATTGAAGAGCCACCACTGCTATTGAGGAGGTCTTTGTGAATCAGCCCATTGTAAAAGCATCACATCTAACCTGATATCACAATAAAATTGTCAGTCAGAAGCAGCCCATGCAGCAGGTGGGGGTTCATGGTGGAGAGGTTGTCCTTCTCAAACGGTGTGAGATGCAGATGGGGTCAAGTTGGACCGCCAGAGAAAACTCTGACCACTTCTATCCTGGTTATTGTCTCTTATACCCATCTCCTTTTATCCTTCCACTTTTATTTGATATCATTGGGTCTCCTCCTCTGCAAAGTTTTCCTTCTGCCTGACAATCAACATGCTGACACCTGGCAGATTGGCAAGACAATGCAATGGTAAAGCAGCCTGGTCAAGAATGTGTTTTAAAAAAAACAGAGCCTTGGATTTGTCCAGCTTTTATGTGGTTTCTAGTTCATGGGATGTAGTTAGGTGGGATTAATTGTCTGCAGATGTGTATAAATAAACTTTCCACACCTCAAGTGCAGAGGTACCACCCTAAGTGCAGATGTTCACCCCGAGTGAGGAGGTTTGCCTCCGAGTCTGGAGAATTCTGCCCGAGAGTGGACCCTCAGCAGATGTAAAGATACTACTGAGAAGTCTCTTTGTGAATACATCATATTAATTATGTTAGACTTTTGGTTTAATTTAGACTTGTGGTCTAACTTTACATTTGTAAATCCAGCCCTTGAACGCCAGCCAAAGGACTAAGCCCAAGGGTATAGCACTTGGTGATCAAGACTCACTCTAGCAGAGGCCAGCAGAAGTGGTCAACTTAGCAAATGAGAAGCCCCTGCCTCTGTATCACTGTAAACCTGTTCTCATGGTGGTTCTCCTCCCACTGGAATTAGTGCCTGCCCGGCTGGGGGAGATAAAAAGAAGGAAAAGGCTGAGGTGTCTGCTACATCTGAATGTGAATGGGGAGGACTCTGAAGTTAATAACATTCCTGGTACTAGCTTACAGGCCAGCCTGTCAACAGAACAACAACACCTCCCCACGCCCAAGGCCTTTTGTCCTTGCTCTAGGAGAAAGTTCACATTTTATTGTGAGGGGATTCAGATGCCAATTGACAGTTAGAGCTCATGCAAATGGGAGTCAAGGCTCTTTATCCAGGGTAAAGGTAACTGTTTAAAAGAACCAGTTCCCCTAATATTTAACACATTTTATATTACCATTAAATTGGAGTTGTAATAACTGACAAAGGGTCTTTCAATCTATTTACTAATCAAAATGATCATTAATAATTATAATAATGTATCCCAGAGCCTTACCACGGAACAGCCAGCCTTTCCACAGATATATTGCTTTTGCGGCTTTTCCAATGTAAGAACATGTATAACATTAAACATTTACATGTCAGACCATGCACCCTGCCTTAATGGCAATAAGGCCAACTTTGAGTGAAGGGTTTTACCTATAAAAAGGGGTTATTATGGCAGATCAAATTTCCAATTTAAAACTACATCTGCAGGGGTACAAAGATAAACCTGCCATCATGTTTGTACTGTGACAGAAGAAGGTGGCATAATAGGTGCTGCAGTCCAATGGTGACATTTCCATTTAACATGCTTACTCTGGGTACAAATACTGCCATATACTAGGGGCTTACCTATATCTCCTTGGGGTGTGGCAGTTTAATCATGTTGGTTTGGATGCCTCTTCTAACAAACCAAAAAGTACTTATCATGATCATGTCTAGTTATGAAAGGAAACCAACAAATGTTATTGGATTGCAATGTTACCAGTGACTCCACGACACATGATGCTCTACACCACTGTGTCTGCCTTCCCATTCAGCAAAGAAGCCAGAGCTGGGGAAGTTCTAACCCAAATATTGTAGGTGTCCTAATCAACTATACGGATAACCCAACAATGTCATATTGAATTGTAACGAAATGCCTCATTTAATATGTTTACCCCTATGGACTGATGCTGCTGGATTTTCAACTCTGAGAGTGCCCCGAGGCCTGCTAACCGGACATCAGTGCCAGTGTTTTGGCCCCATAGAAAGTACACGTCATATTGGATGCACCCAATTGACAAGGACTGATTTCCTTATAAGTCCCTAGTATATGGTACCCAGGACATGTAAAACAGAGGGTCTGATTAAGATATTGGTGGATGGGTTATTCCGTCACAACGGTTAAGGATATCCCATCCACCATAGAAAATAATGGGATTTAGATTTCAGTTGAAGGGAAATCCATCACCTTGTGACGGAGTAACTCATCCACCAATGTCTAAATCAGTCCCAGAGTGTCCACTCAGGGCTGTAGCACTGTTTGTGCCACCCTTGATGTGACAAGGTACAAAATGACATCCAGCCTGCCACTGCAGACTGGAAGGACAGTATTATTCACTGCCAGTTGCGGGGGGGTTGCTATTCAAACCAATAACAATCCAACCTACTACTTAACATTATGCATGTCTCCCCTAAGGAAGGTTATGGAGTCCTATGGCAGGGAGCTGTTTTCCAATATTTCTTATCAGCAATATTTCCTAATTGGTTTTCCTGTGGATAAAGCTGGAAGTCTCATTGGCTAACACAGAGTCAACTGGTGGCATCCAAGCCCTGGTAATGTTTGACTGGGACTACCAAACTGGGTCATGTAAGATATCAAATTAATTGTGGCATTAAATGAGACCTGACGGCCAGGTCAGAATTAATGTCACTATTAAAGCTAGGCAACTTTAAGAAAGTTGCCACTCTGGGCTCTGCTTGTCCAGTAGCCCAAGAGTCACAAGGGCTCAGGAGGGGTGATGCAGTATATACCAAAATGTCACCCACTGGTGACACTCCTAAGGGGATTGCCAGCGTAGGGATGGAAGTGGAAGTTGTCACTAGGGATTGCAAAGGGTACACTGAAGGCACATTAGTTTCCCTGGTTGGTGAGGAATTTGAACCTTTGGACCAATGGCCTGCAAGTATGGAAAATATAGGCAGTGACCAAAAATCTATGGGGTGGAAGTTCAAGCCTTAAGAGATACTGAAGCCAGCATATCCATGGTTATGTCCAAGATGATTTCCCTAAGCTAGATCTTTCCAGATGAGGTACATGAAATAGTCAACACTTACAATGTTACTAAGGCTACTACTCACCCCAAACAGGTATTACCGTGGATGTTACCCTCAGGTAGCCACACCTTCAGGGTGGGCTACCAAGCTCCTGACAGCAGAGGAAGGGTCTTGCCATCTTGAAAGAGGCAAGAACATGGCATTTTGGGATAGGCAGGTGGCACATATCAGAGGAACTTCATCACTTGGTAGGAGGGAAGTCAGTAGCCCGTTGGCTAGTGAATGTTTGGAGCCCTCAGGGCACTTTTCTGGCATAAATATGGCACCCCTGGCACAATGACCTTCAGATCATGCAGGAATAGGATAAAGGACTAAAGAAGGACTGTCTAGCTGCCCTTTGACCAGCACAAAAAGAGGCTGCACGCTTAGAAGGACTGCACCTGCTGCACTTTAGGCTAGCAGAGATTGCATGTGCCTACAGCTCCTGGCTCCGGGAAACTTGATTCCTGACCTCCAACAATAGCTGTGACTCCAAGGATCAGTCAGCTGATCTACTGGAACCAGCTCCAGGGACACAGGAGGTGAAGTTAGCCAAGTTGTAAAGTCGGTAGCCACCACAGATGTTTTGCAGCTAACAGTAGCCCTGCACCCAAGCAAAATCCTGGATCCATGCTGCTGACTCCAGCAGTGCTACCCAGAACCTGATTCATCGTGCCCAAGGGACACTAGCCCCCACCAATGTATTTTGCTACAACTGCTGTGCAGATTGACCAGTAGCCCAGCTGTGGCTGGCCGTCTACTGCAACGAAGAGGACTTCGAGGGACTCCAACCTCTGTGGCCAGTTTTGTCTAACTATACCTGTGTGACAGCCCTGTAGACCGCACCACAACCAGAGCATCATTTGTGCATCTTTGTGCATGCATTCCTCAGCATCAGGATGACTCCATTGATGTCTATGGTGGTCCACCTGTAAAGTCTGGACCTTGCTTTAAAAACACTCTGGTGGCCAGGTAACATTTTATAGTATTCTTTCTGGCTCCCTAAGCCTCTGTCCTGCCGGACATGGTTGCCCAGTTCAGGCAGAGTTGTCAAACTTACTTTTACAAGCTTATCAAGTGTTTCTAAACTTTTGGTTGGCCAATGCTTGTTTGTGTTTGTTATTTATTACTTATTTTTTTTAAAATATATATATTTATTAATCAACACAAAACAATTATTGCTCAGAATAGACAATTGACAGTGTTTGGTGCAGTAGCCATCATACATGCAGAAATACCTTACAACAAATTGCGTGCATCCTCACTGTTGTTACCAAAAGCATTGTAAGGTCTAGGCTTGGTTGCACTTTTGCTTTCCTTCTCATCCCTGCCCTCCCACCCCTACATTCATACATCTCTCCTGTAAGCACTCCAGCCACCCCATATTTTGTCCCATTTTGAGGGGCATCCCCTAATTTAGTAGACCACTCTCTCTGACCCCCCGCCAGCAGTCTAGGGCAGTCTTCCACTTTTCCACTCAGTGAGATGTCCCTGCTCCCCAGGCATGTGCTATATTGCGCTTACGGCCATTGTAAGCCATATCCTTTGATACTTCAGCCAGACCTCTTCCCCAGTTATATTTAAGAGCAACAGTTTATGGCCTAAGGGGACCTCTTGTCCTAGTACCCTAGTTAACACCTCCAGAACTCCCTCCCAAAAGCGCTGTATCTGGGGACAGGTCCATGTACATGGAAGAAGGTTCCCATTTGCCCACACTGCCGCAGTCACAGCAGGGAGTCTCCCCGTCTGATCTTGTGCAGGAGTACCCTGGAATAGTAGGCCCTGTATAATATTCGCAATTGGATCAATCTGAAATGAGCTCATATTGCCACCTCCCTGGGGCTCTGCTTCACCTCCACCCAATCATCATTATCCAGTACCCATACATCTTCCTCCGATGCTGTGCACTGGGTGGTCAGCAGATTCGAGAAATTATTAATCAATTTCTTATAAATCATGGAAATTATCTTAGTTTCTAGTGGGGCAGAGAGGAGGCGGTCCTCCAGTGGGGCTGATTCCGACACCTGGTCACCCTCCACCATAATGTAGCACAAGGCGTGCCCCAGTTATAAATACCTATAGCGCTTGGTCTCCGACATGTCATACTCCTGTTGGAGATCATCAAACGTCACCAATGCCTGCTCCCTCCAAATATCCCCTAAATGGTCAGTACCCAGGAGTTCATATTTCTAAAATCCACTCAGAGCTTCAACCTCGCACTGGAGATCAATATTCCACAGGGGGGTTTAGGCAGTCAGAGTATTCCCTCATCCCAGGTAACATGTTGCTTCTTTCCACACCTTCACTACAGTACCAGTGTTATCCACACCTTCAAGGCACTGCACAACATAGGACCGGCATGCCTTAACTACTGCCTCACCTTCTACGTACCCAACAGATGTCCAGTTCCTCCCAGTTCACCCTTGCAGCCATCCCCAAGATCCTCAAGTACAGTAGGAGGAAGATTATTTTCCTACGTAGCAGCCCGGACAATCAACACACTACCCCTCAAGCTCAGGTAGACCGCATCACTGAAGCAGTTCAAGAAGGACCTCAAGACCTGGCTCTACAACTGAGCAGTACACCTACATTCAGCTACTTGAGACCCTATGGATGATTAGCCGTGTTTTACAAATCCATGATTGATTGAACCAGCAGGGCGTGCTAACTCAATCGTTTATATAATGTAGCCTCCACTCCCCATTGCATCCCTATATACTCGAAATGCCAGCTCTGAGTGGTATGAGCTGGCATTTCCAGTCACTAGTTGCACTTCCCAGTAGTACCGAAGGTGATCCGGAGCAGCCACGCCCCCCTCGTATTCTCCTCATTTGTAACTTATGCAAAGCAATGCGAGAATACCTTTGTCCCAGGGTAACAGTCTGTTCAATGCATCTGAACACCTCCTTTGGGACCCTGTATGGAGTGATCTGAAGAATATATAGTAGACGTGATACAGTAATTATTTTATAAAGGACAGCCCTCCCCATTAGCGATAGCAGAAGGGCTCTCCAATGGTCCACATCCCTATGTAGTCTACTCAATTGTGGGAGAAGATTCAACAGCATGAAATGTTCCGGGTCTCTGGTGATATGAATACCAAGGTACATAAGGTACATAAAACCATCTCTGGTGATTGGCACAGAGCAGTCCAGAGGCAGCACAGGTGGGGGTACCCTGCCAGTGGAAAGATGAGAGATTTGTCCCAGTTGATTTGATATCCTGAGTGCTCCATGAAAATACAGAAAATCTGCATAATCCTGTCAATAGACCAACATGGATTGGTGACATAGACCTATATGTCATCAGCATGGAATGAAATGCACTTTTCCCACATCTCCTGGACCATGATGCCCCATATAAAGGGATCCTGACAGACCCAGGCTACCAGTGACTCGAGCGCAAGCGTAAACATCATGAGGGAGAATAGGCACCCCTGTTGAGTGTCCCTTTGCAGAGCAAAGGCTCTGGAGAGCGTAGCATTGACCTGCACTCAAGCCATCGGCTCCTGGTAAAAGAGTCAAATCCAGACACAAAACTGCAGATCAAACCCAAACCTTTTGAGAGTAGCAAAAAAGTAGGACCACTCCATGCTGTCAAAGGCCATCTTGGCTTCAAGAGAGGAGTGCAGCTTGTTACTTGCTCAGTATATTTGTCATATGTAGAACCCTGTATAAATGCCTCAAATTACGGCGGTACTCCTCAGCAGCATGAAACTGGATTGGTCCAGATGTACTATTTTAGTGATGACAACATTAACCTAGTCACCAAGGCCTTCACCAACACCTTGACCTCCACATTTGGCAGGGAGATAGGCCTGTAGAAGTCACACTGCATCTGGGTTTTACCTGTTTTCAAATTACCACTATGGTCGACGGCCGCTGGTCTCCCAGCAATCTCCCCTTTTTTGTGCTTCCTGAAACATGTTCAGCATATGCTGCACCACTTTACCTGTCATACATTTAAAGAGCTCTGCTGGTAGACCGTTAGTTCCTGCTGCCATTCTTGAATGAAGGCTTTGCATTGCTAGAGCAACTTCTTCCTCAGTCAGTCCCCCTTCCAGGGCGTCCCTGTCCTCATCTGGTAGCTGGATATCTTTCAGGAGGTCTGCGCAGCCGGCCTCAGTCTCTAGGGTCCAGCGGCATATATCCCCACATAGTACATCACAAAGGCCTCCGCAATAGCTTTGTTGGACACTTGCGGCGACCCTTCAATATCCTGTACCTCCTTGATCCAGGTCTGCTCCCGATTCTGTTTATCAAGTCAGGCCAGCAGTTTATTAGCTTTATCCCTAACATTATAGATTCTTCATTGGGTTGCTAGTGTGTAAGTCTGGGGATAAAGTCGCACCAATTCTCGCAGTTTCTGCCTCTCAAGATGCAGCTAGTGCTGGAGGAAACCTCCCTCCTCCCCCTCCGACAAGCACCAGTCCTCTAAACTGTCAACGTCCCTCTTGAACACTTCACATTGTAATCTGTGTTTCTTCTTTTTCCTCCATTAGAGCCTGTGCAAGTCCCCGTATAACTGTCTTGAAGGCCTTCCACAAGTTGAAGGCTGAGTCCACCGATCCCATGTTTTCTTTAAAGTATTGATCTGCCCTCTCTCTCAACTTGTACGTGAAAGTCTTGTCTAGCAGGGGCCTAGCCTGGAGGGCAACGCGTGCATCTTAGCTGGGTCCAATAATGTCATTTCCACAGGGGAGTGGTCCTAGATCCCCTGTGGTCGATGGGAGGTGCCCCTAAACTTCCCCATGTGGCCCATAAGGTGAGCAGGTAGTCCAAGCTGGAATAACTTCTGTGTGCCACTGAGTACTAGGTGTACTGTCTCCCCCACAACTCTGCCAGACCTAGTACATCTAGAAAGACCTCCAGCAACTCTGAGTCACCCTGAGTTTTAGCTTATGATTCCCTGTCTACCTCAGGGTCTGCTACCAAATTCAGATGCTCTCCCAGGATTAGGAGCTTGGGTGGCACTAGCAATAAGAGGGTCCCAATATCAGTGAGTGTCTGTTCCTGTAGTTTCAGTGGTGCATACATTGAACAAACATTGAGCTATGCGATATAGCCATTCAGTCAACAAAGGGATGGAGGGTTGCCTCAAATGGTGGAATATGCAGAGTTTGCCCAGCACATGTAATGTGGCTATTTGTAGTCATGAGAGGTTGAGTCAGGGAGATCTAAGAAGTCATGGAGAAGAGCAATGGTGCGATAGAGTAATCTGGACAGCACCATACTGTTGTAGGTGCCCCAAGGCTGGAGTCCAGCATGAAGCAATAGCTGGGCAGGACCACAGAACCTGGAGGAGATTGCAATTGAAGGTGTTGCACCACCAGCATAGGTCGTGGAGGTAGATATTTGGCCTTATGTAGCTTCAGAGGGGCCCAGTACCAGTCCTGCAAAATTTTACAACAGATCAATTTAAGCAGTGTTCTCTGAGAGCTCTATCAGATCCAAGAGAAGGTAGGCCCAGTCTTCCAGGTTGTATGTCTTTCCTGGAAAGGATGTCATAACAGCCTGTTGGCTGCGAGGGATGGAAGAGAGTGTTGGCCTTTAATGAGACCCATATAAAGATTTGCTAAAGGTTCCCTATTCCTGCCGAAGGCACAGAGGTACTATGATAGGGGAAACTGTGGCAAGTCTTTAGTCTGTCAGACACTGGTCACTCTGAAGTAGTGGGACAGCTGGTGGTAATGGTCAATTCAGCACACAGTTGATTGAAGATTTGGAGTCTACCTACAAGCAAGGACATGGTCATGGTATTGTATGCCAAGGGTTCTCCAAGTTGTCTAATGGAACAGATGCCCTCCTTTGCAAAGTGTGGAATTGTGCTTGAGGCGCTATTGTAGATAGGCACAGCTGGACGAGTCATACCAGGCTTTGGGCATTTCCCCAGGAGGCTAGAAGTGTGATGTGGTCACTTTTGTGACTAGGGGGCGGTTTTGTAGCAATGCTGCAGCTTTAAAAGCACTACAGAGTTCCATTTATCTCAAACTGTTTTCATAAAAGTGCCTAGATAACACTGGTGATTAATGTACATGCTGGAGACTGATCAAAGTTTTTTCTAGTGACAGTTTTGACTCATCTAAGGTAGCGCAGAGGTTTAATATGCCTGCTGCAAAGAACATGTACTATACAGATAACAGAACTGGATTTTATGTGCAATGCTCATTGGGGTATTTCTTTTGTCACAGAGCTCTGTTTGTTATTGTGCAGTTCATAAGTTACAAGCATAATGTAGCACAGTGTGCTATTAGCTGCCATCAAAAAGCTGCATGCAAACTTCCTAGTACATTTTAGAAGTTAGGCGTTTTCCCTGGCATTTGATTATCTGACTTTTGCTAAAAAGGGTTTGTTTGGGTAGAAACAAATTGCTATTAGTAAAGTCTACCCTCTCCACTGTGTTACATCCTGAGTTTATGCTTCCTCAGACCAAGCACTCTTAAAAAAACTCCTGCCAATATGGATGACATGTAGTCCCATTTATTTTATGTAACATTTTCAATACACTGGTTTACAAACATATGATTTGTTATCTCTGTATGTGTGTGAGATGCTATGTAGAGATGAAAGGCATTGTTAGAGGGTGCTGGAGAGGGAATCATTGAAGAGCACTAATAAAGATTGCATTATTCTGGGGCACTGTAAGGTCATCATTTACATGTCTTAAAAATGAATACCACTGAATATACTGTGTTGTAGGATGCACCGTTTTGCCAACTTGTCTTGGGGGTAGGGAAAACCCACTAAGCCCCATTGTAGTAGTCAGGATTGCTTGCTGTGCACCCTTTGGGTGCTGGTCTGACAAGGTTTGCGAGGGCTGCTTTGGGTCCCCAGTCTGGTGCTGTAGATAGGGTGTCACTCTCATTAGTTGAGGTGCTTTCCCTCAGGCCCATGAAGTCGCTGCCAGATCAGGTGTGAGGCTACTTTTGTCAACTCATTTTTTGTCCAGTTCTGTGTTTAACCACTTGTGATGCCTAGCTAATGTGCAGACGATGAAATGGGAATTTGATAGCATATATAGCATTATGGGCCATATGTACGAACACATTTTCCCATTGACACAGAATGGGAAAAACCCTTTGCTACATCTGGCCCCATGTGTGTTACAATTCAAGAAATATTTCAACACAGAAGACTCTATATCAGTGTCCAGAGTTTTGGTGTCACTCGTGAAATTGCAAGCAAGACATTCCGATATTTTTATGTCCCAAAAAACTGGGCACCACCTCTGTATCATGGTATTTCACTAACACCCTCACTACATAGTGTTTGATGGTCTTATTTCATTTAAGAGCAGAGAGTGGTGGTTCACTGCATATGTCTCCAATGAGTGGGCATTGACGTTTGATGTTCTTTTAATGTCATAGCTTACACAACTGTATATGCTGACAATGACAATCCTGCTCTGTGTAGTGTTCCTGAATTTGGGGATGGAAACACATTCCCTAGGGTTAAACCCAGCTCTCTTCAGAGCTCTGATGATTATCTTTCTCGGTGACCTTTTCTATCAGTATTTTCTTCCATGGTTCAGCTTCTCTGAAGTAACCCTATTTAAGGAGACAACGGGGGTCATTCTGACCTCGGCGGTAAAAGGCCCTTACCGCCGGTCAGAAGTCCGCCATTCTACCGCCGCGGCCGCGGTAAACCGCCACGGTCATTCTGACCACCAACTGTGAATCCGCCAAAAATCCGACATCCAAGGAAGGCCGCCTCATCAGCGGGCCGCGGAAAACTGGAGATGACCAAACCTCCACCGTCACGCCAACACAAACACGCCCATGCCATTCTGACCCACGAATCCACGCGGCGGTCTTTCAACCGCGGTATTCCATTGGCGGTACACACCGCTGCGGTCAAAATACACACACAGCTCAAAACACAGCCACATTGGACAATTCGAAATACACACACCTGATACACATACACACACCACTCCCACACACCCATTACAATATAAAACACACATCACCCACAAACCCCCATTAGTTGGAAATCGGAGCGAAGGCGAGAGCGAGAGAGATAGAGATAGAGAGAGCGAGCACAGCAATAGAAAACCCCAACACACACAGGAACCCAACTTCATCACCCACACCACATCCACGCACACATCACCACATATCACCACGCACATCACCACAAACACCACCCCACACCTCATCCACACCACCCCATGGCACCCCAAAGACACCCAAGGTTTTCGGACCAAGAACTCCGGGTCATGGTGGAGGAAATCATGAGGGTTGAGCCCCAGCTCTTCGGCACACAGGTGCAGCACACCACCATAGCAAGGAAGGCTGAGCTATGGCAAAGGATCGTAGACAGGGTCAACGCTGTGGGACAGCATCCCAGAAATCGGGAAGATATCAGAAAGCGATGGAGCGACCTACGGGGGAAGGTGCGCTCGATGATCTCCAGGCACAACATCGCTGTGCAGAAGACTGGCGGCGGACCCCCACCCACTCCACCCCAATTCACAACATGGGAGCAAGAGGTGGTAAACATCCTGCATCCTGATGGCCTCGCTGGAGTACACAGAGGAATGGACTCTGGTAAGTCGAATCTCAACTACTTCACCCCCCCCCAACCACCAGCATGCCAACCCCCCCCTCACTCCCAATCTCAAATCCCCAGCACACAACCTCCCTGCCAATGTCTCACCAGCACAACCCACCCTAAACAACACCAACCCCTGAATGCCAACACAAACCATAGACAGCCACCACCAAAGCATGACCATTGCACATACCCATACACCCCCCCCCAAACCCTCACAACACCTCCCACAAGGGAATGCCAGCACTGGGGGACAAGGGCACTCAAAATGCACACTATGGCACACACAGAAACAATAACCATACTCCTTTACCCCTGCAGGGCCCGAACGCCAACACACCGCCATGGAGGGTCCAGATTTGTCCATCCCACCCCCAGAACAGGCCCCCAGCGAGGACAGCAGCTCTGTCGACCTAGAACCTGACGACCAGCCCGGACCATCGGGGACCTCTGGACAGTCGGTTCCCCACACACAGACACAGGCCACAGCAGACCCAAACCCCTCTGGGAACACCAGCACAGCTCCCACCCAGCGGGCCCATGCCTCTGTCTCGCGGACGCGTCAATCAGCAGTGTGTCCGCCACTACAGGGCACCCAGGCTGACCCAACACCCCAACAACAACAGGGACCTGGGGGCAGTGGTAGTGGGCACACCGTCCAGGGAACAGAGTCCCGGGGAAACAGGGCAACTGGGAGGGCTGCTGTGCGACAGGGGGGGGAGGACAGGCCCAGGAACCGACTCTCCAAGAGGCCCTCACCACCATCATGGGAGCATACCATCACTCCCAGGAGACGATGGCGACGGTACTGGCCAGGTTCACCGAGATCCAGGCACAGCAGGAGGAACGGTACATGGGGTTCAGCAATGAACTCCGGAACATCGCTACTGCTATGGGGACCATAGTCCAGGCCCTCAACCGGATAGAAACCACATTGCGGGACCATGTGGCACCGCAAAGGGCCCCTGTCACTAGCCAGGAACAGCCTACCACCTCCGCCGGCGCTAGTGATCAGGAGGCCCCCACAGAACGACGGGCCACCAGAACCCCACCTCCTGCTGAAGAACAACCACCCCGCAAGAGGAACCTGAGATCTCAAAGGAAGACAGAGTAGGATGCCAAGACCCCCGTCAACCTAATATCCCTCCTGATGTCATCCCACTGTCCCACGTTGTCACCCTGTCCAACCTTGAACTGCCCCTGCTCCATCCTTCCACAGGCATATGGACAATGCACCTGTGCGAGCGAGAACTGGACTCTGCCATGGACACAACTCCACCCTCACCCATCACCGTTTTAATATCATGTACCAATATCTAGCACTAAAAATAAATCACTCATTGCACTGAAATCATTCTGGAGTCAGCCTGTATTATTGACAAATGTATAACACATTACTTATCAATAATGTTCTGTTATTTATGTGATGACAACATACCGATGTCAATAAGCATTAGTCCATGGGCTAACCAAGCAGAAGTCACGCAGTGGGTCATACAGCACTGAAAAGGGAAGGGAAAATCAAACATCAGTTTAAAAGAACTGGGGGGGAAATACACAAAGTAAAGATGCAGGGGGCTTTCAGTAAATGTTAAATGGCGTGGGTGATTCCTACCTGTGTGCTACTGAAAATTCTGTTGGATAACTCTGTCCCTGTTGTCTGGGTCGTCCTCTTCGTCTTCCTCCTCTTCACTCTCCGCAGGCTCCACAGCTGCTTCAACACCACCATCTGGACCATCCTCCTGCAGGAAAGGCACCTGACGTCGCAATGCCAGATTGTGAAGCATACAGCAGGCCACGATGATCTGGCACACCTTCTTTGGTGAGTACATCAGGGATCCCCCTGTCATATGCAGGCACCTAAACCTGGCCTTCAGGAGGCCAAAGGTTCTCTCTATGATCCTCCTAGTACGCCCATGGGCCTCATTGTACCGTTCCTCTGCCCTGGTCCGGGGATTCCTCACTGGGGTCAATAGCCAAGGCAGGTTGGGGTAACCAGAGTCACCAATTAGCCACACACGTTGTCTCTGTAGCTGTTCCATCACATAAGGGATGCTGCTATTTCGCATCACATACGCGTCATGCACTGACCCAGGGAACATGGCATTCACATGGGAGATGTACTGGTCAGCCAAACAGACCACCTGGACGTTCATCGAATGGTAATTTTTCCTGTTTCTGTACACCTGCTCATCGTCTTTTGGGGGTACTAAAGACACATGGGTCCCATCAATGGCACCAATTATGTTGGGGATATGTCCAAGGGCATAAAAATCACCCTTCACAGTGGCCAAATCAACATCCTCAGGGAATACAATGTAGCGCCGCATGTGTTTCGTCAGGGCAGACAACACTCTAGACAAGATTTTTTAAAACATAGGCTGAGACATTCCAGATGACATGACCACTGTTGTCTGGAATGAGCCACTTGCCAAAAAATGGAGGACTGACAGAACCTGCACTAGAGGGGGAATTCCTGTGCGTTGGCGGATGGGGGACATCAGGGCTGGCTCCAGCTGGGCACACAGTTCATGTATAGTGGCTCGGTCAAGTCGGTATCGTAGTATTATATGGCGTTCTTCCATTGTCGACAGGTCCACCAGCGGTCGGTACACGCGAGGATTCATCCTTCTCCTCGCAAGTCCCAGCGGACGGTGCCTAGGAAGGACAACATGGCGCACACAGTCAAGCAAATCACAGGTACGTTCACCACTGCATGCATAGCACACGATTATCTATGTATTGAAATGCGTGTATGTGTGGCAATGCAAGGCCTAGGCCTGTGTGACGCAGTACAAATTATGCCATGTGGGCCCTTGAAATGGCGGCTGCCTGACCTGTGAAGTGGGACAATGGGATGTGAGGTCAATGCGCTGGCGTGGCACACCGTGGCGGTAGGCGGTCTAAGACTGCTATATGAAGCCGCATTGGCTAACATTGAGGCCAATGGGTTTCAGGAGCCAATGACGAGGTGCGCCGGCGGTCGCGGTACGCACCGCCGCGGTACGCACCGCCGCGGGCGTGACCGCCATTTTCTATCTGCTTAATCACTCGAGACCTGATCATCCACAGGAGAGGACCTATACTGCAAGTGCTGCTGTGACCTCGGTCTGGAAGTGACAATGGCTGCTGCGACTGGGGAAAGGGCCCCTGCCTTCACGTCTGAGGAGTTGGAGAAACTTGTGGATGGGGTCCTCCCCCAGTATGCGTTACTCTACGGTCCTTCAGGCCAACAGGTAAGTACACTGGGTGCACATTGAATGGGCTATGCCTGTGTGGAGTGGGGGGCGAATGAGGAGTGCAACGCACGACAGATGAGAGCATGTGCCATTTGGCAAGGTTGGGGAGGGGGGGCCAATCGCATCTAACATGCAGAAAATTGATGATTTTTCCTTCCCACCCTGTACATGTCAAATAGGTCAGCGCCCATCAGAAAGTGGACATTTGGCGTGCCATCGCCAAGGAAGTCCGGGCCCTGGTGGTCCACGTCAGACGGGGCACCCACTGCCGCAAGAGGTTGGAGGACATCCGCCGCGGGACCAGGAAGACCGCCGAGTCACTGCTGGGGATGGCCTCCCAACCTAGGAGGGGTGCCAGTCGTACCCTGACCCCCCTGATGTCCCAGATCCTGGCGGTGGCCTACCCTGATTTGGATGGGCGCTTGAGGACATCACAGCAGACACAAGGGGGTGAGTATCAGCACATTCTGCTATCTCTCTGCGCAGTGGAGGCGTCTGGGTGGGGGAGGAGGGTTGTGGATGACATTAGGCCAGGGCGCTTTCTGTAGTGTAGTCCTCACCTTTAGGCATTGCCCTGTGCTCCCGGCCCCCACCTCTGTAGGGTGACAAGTACAGCTATTGATGGTCCAGCATCACACATGTGCGCCTTTGTCGTCTCTAGACCTGTTGTCCTAGTCAGAAGTACTGAGTAGTGTACCCCGAATGCGCGGCTTAGTGCATGAGGCTCCTGTGTCTGTCCTCTCCGCCAACGGTGTTGACATTGCATGCACTCAACCTGGTCTTCGTTTTTCTCCCCCCACCCTTCTTCTTCATCTTCTTTTGCATGTGTGCATTAGCATCATCAGGCGGAGGAGAATTGGCATCGGAGCACGAGGGAGCTGCAAGTCACAAGGCCCCGGTGGGACCAGGAACAGACACCGAGGGCACCAGTGATCCGGAGGGCGAGGGGAGCACCACAACCGGGACCGGTGGTGACACCAGCGACAGCGACACGTCCTTGGATGGGAGCTCCCTAGCGGTGGCGGCAACATCCGGGCCCCCCGCCTCTACAGGTACAGCCGCCACCCAGCGCACCAGCCCCGCCCTCCCAGCAGCCCCTCAGCCTACGCTCTGTGCCCGCTCGCCCAGGAAGGCGGGCGTCTCCTTCGCCCCAGGCAACTCAGCCCCTGCCCCTGTTACCCCTGCTGCCCTCAGTGAGGAGGTCATTGACCTCCTGAGGACCATCATTGTTGGGCAGACTACACTTTTGAATGCCATCCAGGGGGTAGAAAGGGAGGTGCATCGGAGCAATGCCTACCTGGAGGGCATTCATTCGGGTCAGGCTGCCCATCAACAATCGTTCAATGCTCTGGCCTCAGCACTGACGGCAGCCATTGTCCCTGTTTCCAGCCTCCCTCTTCTGACTGCCTCCAGCCTGTCTCTGTCTCCTGTTCCTCAGCCTATCCCATCCACACCATCAGACCAGCCTGCACACACCTCAACACCCAAGGGCAGCTCATCCAGACACAAGCACCACAGATCCCACAAGCATTCACGCAAGCAACACCCAGATGCAGACATTCCAACAGTCACTACCACCTCTGTGTCCCCCTCCTCCTCGTCTCCCTCCTCCCTGCCGGTGACGTCTACACTCACACCTGCATGCACACCACCATCAGCCAGTGCTTCCATCACCAGCACACCCTCCAGTCCAGTCCGCACACGTGCAGTCACCACCCCCACTACCATTTACACGTCCCCTGTGTCCTCTCCCACTGTGTCTGTCACCCCCTCTTCCAAGACACACAAACGCAGGCAGACACCCACCCAACAGCCATCCACCTCACGACAGCCTCCAGCACAAGCACCTGCACCCAAAGACAGCACACCTGACTCTCCTACAACCACATCCTCTCCCTCCACTCCCATCACCACTTCTCCTACCTATTACCTTGGTCCTAAGAAAGTTTTCCTTGCTAATCTTGACCTCTTTCCCTCCACTGACCCACCCCCTCCATCTGCAAAGAGTCCCAAGAGCACCTCAGCCACCACCAACCCAGCTTCGATTGTCACTGTGGTGCATGGGTTCTGGAGCCCACCCTTTGCCAGCAGTGACACTTCAATCAGCAGCAAGGGGACAGCCAGCCCCCCACCAGGCAAGAGGACCAGGAAGCTAAAGGGCCGCCGTGAGAGGACTGACACGGCTGCCCCCAAGGAGCAAAGTTCGCCCACTTCACCAGCCATAACATCTAGGGGAGGCAAGGGCCCGAGAGCCCCATCTAAGGAGCGAAAGGGCAGCAGGGCGGAAAAGTCAGCCAGCAGGAGCGCGGAGCAGGAGGGGCCCACAAGCCCCATCCCGGGTGTTAGGAAGAACACCAAAGGGCCCAGGACTCCGTCACCGAAGGGTCCAGCAACAGCACGGTCGGAGGGCGACTGAGCAGGGAGTCCAGGCCAGGTCTGGCTCCCTTGACCTACTGGACGAGCACCGCTGAAGAGGGCCCCGCCGTGCAGAAGAGCACCGCTGAACAGGGCCCCGCTGTGCAGAAGAGCACCGCTCCGCTGAGCCCCGCCGTCTCAAGCACCGCTCCGCTGGGCCCCGCCGTCTCAAGCACCGCTCCGCTGGGCCCTTCCTGTCAAGCACCGCTCCGCTGGGCCCCGCCGTCTAAAGCACCGCTCCGCTGGGCCCTTCCTGTCAAGCACCGCTCCGCTGGCCCCTTCCTGTCAAGCACCGCTCCGCTGGGCCCTTCCTGTCAAGCACCGCTCCGCTGGGCCCCGCCGTCTCAAGCACCGCTCCGCTGGGCCCCGCCGTCTCAAGCACCGCTCCGCTGGGCCCTTCCTGTCAAGCACCGCTCCGCTGGGCCCCGCCGTCTCAAGCACCGCTCCGCTGGGCCCTTCCTGTCAAGCACCGCTCCGCTGGGCCCCGCCGTCTCAAGCACCGCTCCGCTGGGCCCTTCCTGTCAAGCACCGCTCCGCTGGGCCCCGCCGTCTCAAGCACCGCTCCGCTGGGCCCCACCGTCTCAAGCACCGCTCCGCTGGGCCCTTCCTGTCAAGCACCGCTCCGCTGGGCCCTTCCTGTCAAGCACCGCTCCGCTGGGCCCCGCCGTCTCAAGCACCACTCCGCTGGGCCCTTCCTGTCAAGCACCGCTCCGCTGGGCCCTTCCTGTCAAGCACCGCTCCGCTGGGCCCTTCCTGTCAAGCACCGCTCCACTGGGCCCCGCCATCTCAAGCACCGCTCCGCTGGGCCCCGCCATCTCAAGCACCGCTCCGCTGGGCCCTTCCTGTCAAGCACCGCTCCGCTGGGCCCCGCCGTCTCAAGCACCACTCCGCTGGGCCCTTCCTGTCAAGCACCGCTCCGCTGGGCCCCGCCGTCTCAAGCACCGCTCCGCTGGGCCCCGCCGTCTCAAGCACCGCTCCGCTGGGCCCTTCCTGTCAAGCACCGCTCCGCTGGGCCCCGCCGTCTCAAGCACCGCTCCGCTGGGCCCTTCCTGTCAAGCACCGCTCCGCTGGGCCCCGCCGTCTCAAGCACCGCTCCGCTGGGCCCCACCGTCTCAAGCACCGCTCCGCTGGGCCCTTCCTGTCAAGCACCGCTCCGCTGGGCCCTTCCTGTCAAGCACCGCTCCGCTGGGCCCCGCCGTCTCAAGCACCGCTCCGCTGGGCCCCGCCATCTCAAGCACCACTCCGCTGGGCCCTTCCTGTCAAGCACCGCTCCGCTGGGCCCTTCCTGTCAAGCACCGCTCCGCTGGGCCCTTCCTGTCAAGCACCGCTCCACTGGGCCCCGCCATCTCAAGCACCGCTCCGCTGGGCCCCGCCATCTCAAGCACCGCTCCGCTGGGCCCTTCCTGTCAAGCACCGCTCCGCTGGGCCCTTCCTTTCAAGCACCGCTCCGCTGGGCCCTTCCTGTCAAGCACCGCTCCGCTGGGCCCCGCCGTCTCAAGCACCACTCCGCTGGGCCCTTCCTGTCAAGCACCGCTCCGCTGGGCCCCGCCGTCTCAAGCACCGCTCCGCTGGGCCCTTCCTGTCAAGCACCGCTCCGCTGGGCCCCGCCGTCTCAATCACCGCTCCGCTGGGCCCTTCCTGTCAAGCACCGCTCCGCTGGGCCCCGCCGTCTCAAGCACCGCTCCGCTGGGCCCCGCCGTCTCAAGAACCGCTCCGCTGGGCCCTTCCTGTCAAGCACCGCTCCGCTGGGCCCTTCCTGTCAAGCACCGCTCTGCTGGGCCCCGCCGTCTCAAGCACCGCTCCGCTGGGCCCTTCCTGTCAAGCACCGCTCCGCTGGGCCCTGCCGTCTCAAGCACCGCTCCGCTGGCCCCGCCGTCTCAAGCACCGCTCCGCTGGGCCCTTTCTGTCAAGCACTGCTCCGCTGGGCCCTTCCTGTCAAGCACCGCTCCGCTGGGCCCCGCCGTCTCAAGCACCGCTCCGCTGGGCCCTTCCTGTCAAGCACCGCTCCGCTGGGCCCCGCCGTCTCAAGCAGCGCTCCGCTGGGCCCCGCCGTCTCAAGCACCGCTCCGCTGGGCCCTTCCTGTCAAGCACCGCTCCGCTGGGCCCCGCCGTCTCAAGCACCACTGGCACAATGACAGTGCCGGATCTGTCTCGAACTACTGTTCACGGTTCACTGTGCCCACCATGCCTCCTCCTTGACCGGTGGAGACTGTTATCCACCTGATGGACTGTGGCTTTGCAGTCCCCAGGATGGCCGAGTGGGCAAGCCACCCACTGTAGAGACTTGAGAGACTGTGGCTTTGCACTCCCCAGGATGGCACAGTGGGCATGGTGGCCCCTTCGTGGATCTGGCGTCGTGGACTCATGTGGCTGTGGTGCCCCCCCCTTCCATTCCCCCTGAGGTGCCTGTAGTTTTTTTATCAGATGCCCCTGCAGTGTTCTCTCCAAAGGACTCAGGTCTCCTGTGTGGGCTTTGCCCTTGTGTTGATACACTTTGGCCCACGGACACTTGGAATATCGTTAGATGTGCAGGACTTATTGCCTCGGTTTATCGTAGGCACTGGATATTGAATTGGTTCTTTTGAATTGTTATTGCTATTTGACCGTGACTTATCAGTGATTTTTATTTCCCATAAATTTCGAGTCACAATTTAAATATGTCCTTGCTTTTTTTACGGGGGTTTGGGTGGTGTCACTGTGACTTGTTGCTCTGCATTGGTGTGTACATGGTTTGGGGGGGTGGGTGTATCGCGTATGTGTGTGCACGTAACCTTTCGTCCTCCCCCCTCCCCTGTGTCGTAGGTGCAGTACTCACCGTTGTCGTCTGCGCCGGCGTTCGTACTCGTGGTGGATGAGCAGGTAGACGAGAGCAGGTAGGATGTTTAATTCGGGTTCCATGCTGTCCTCCTTCCTCGTGGAGTGCGTAGAGGTGCGCGTTTTCCCGTTCGTAGTCTGTTTCCGCCGTGTTTTTATTGGCGGTGCTACCGCCCCGGAAATGGTGGCGGATTGGTGAGTTGTGATAGTGTGGGCGGTACATTGTCTGCCGCCTGTCTGTTGGCGGTGACCGCCGCGCTGTTTGTCGGTCCCGCCGTGGCGGTCGGAGTGTTAATGTGGCGGGCTGTGTTGGCGGTTCCCGCCAGGGTCAGAATTCCATTTTTTGGACCGCCGGCCTGTTGGCGGGTTGGCCGCCGCTTTATCACCGACCGCCAGGGTTAGAATCACCCCCAACATCTGCATATGCACAAAACTTGACCAAAAGGGAGATTGTTCCTCAGAGCCTGTGGATGGTGGCTATTGTACCTACGTAATGAGTTAGTTGCCAATACGTTTGTATAGAGTGGTATAAAGTTTATCTTCCTTATGTTTCATCAAGTGATCCAAGTAATTTATCTATGTTTTGCTGTAATTGATAATAAATGACGAATCTCCACTCTAGTATAGCCAAATAATTAGGTTCTAGAGTTCATCTTCTTATCCATGCCAGAGTAGAAAGATGTCCTCAATTTATCACTTCAATGTGCATATTTGTGGCCTCACTAAAAGGCTGGCTGTCCAAGGACCGACAGCCTTGCTGTGACGGTCGGACCGCTGCAACTGTGGTGGTCCTGCCACCACATTACAGTCCTGGTGGGCGGACCCATGACAGGACCGCCATGGTTCCCGATGGGGTGATGGCTGTCGGATTTGTACTCAGCCACGGTGGCACTAAATACTGCACTGCCTGGCTGATTACAACTCAGCTTTCCACCAAACTTCAATGGAGGGGAACCCACCATGGAAAGGCTGGTGGAAACCCAGTGTTGGGGGATCCCATGCCTAGTACCGTTAGAATGTGCACTGTCTGCAAAGCATTCCAATGGTGCTGCCCCCCTGTGAGACGGCATTGGCCAATGCTGCCACACAGTTTCTACTCGACTGACCAGTAGAAATCTGGTAATGGGTTTGGTGGGGAGACCGCCAGCTCTGTCAGACTCATAATGAGGCCCTTTGTCGTTGAAAAGATTGTCCATCTATATGGGACATTGTTTTCTTTTTCAAATTTACCCAGAAACAAATTTGCCACTTTGACCTGCTCATGGTAGTAGCTATTAAACATGAAGTTCCTGAATTAATATAGTAAGGGGTGTCTTATTGTCTGTCTGTGAGATGGATTTCTCGATTACCTCAATCACTTCAGTCTGGGGGATATTGGTGTAGAGGGATTCTACATTCAAGGTGATCATAATATCTTTCTGAATATCCTATGATAACCCTTCTCTACTGATTAATTGCATACTATCTCCTACATATGAATGCCTTTTGGGAACTTTTCCTTTTATGTAGAATCAACATGAAGGTTCTAGCACAGACAACACCTAGACATTATTGCTCTAATTGTTGATTTGTGAATGTCATTGTGGCTGTTGCGCAGCATGTATATCCTGGGTGTCATCAGGTGTGATTCTTAGAATATGTGTTCTTTGGCAAAGATACCATTGTCAAAAGCCCTGCAATACACCCTCCATATGTCTTGAATATTTTTGAGGGGTTGTGTGTCATTTTTGCATAATGTCTCCCATCACTGAGCTGTCTTTGTATTTCTGCCTCATAGTATCTGATGTTCTGGGTATTATGGCCACACTTTTATCATTTGGTTTGCTAGTTATCTCTAAATTTTGGTGTGAAGTGGACAGGGTCACCTGTTCATTTTTCAATATGTTGTACGGAATACATTTTCTTTTATTTCCAATTCCTTGACTTGTTTCAGAACTGTCTTCGCAAATGCAAAAACTTCTACACTCATTTAGTCAGTTGTTGTATAAAATGTAGAAAGGAAAGAAAGGTTTATTCCTGTCATCCTTTGAGGTTCAGGTTTATCTTTGAAGAAATGTTTTCACGTGATCATACTAAATTAACTGTAAAGTTCACCCTGAACTTAAAGAAATCCAATCTCTCTGTGATATCAGATTTAAGGTCTTTACTGAGTATCAATTCCTCATCATGGTTTAGTATATGTTCAGTGATATGTTCAGGGCTGTTTATAGGAGGGTTCTCTACCAAGTATAATATTGATTGCGAGTCTGCGTTTCCCCTGGATGGCATTTCCTCTTCATCTCACTCCATCTCGCTTCCCCACAACTCCTTGTTCTCCCCCAGCTCTGCTTGCTCTACCATAAAAATTCCCTTGGGGGCATTTGATGTTTATAAGTCCCTGTGTTGCTTAGGCCAGGTATTTTCTGGTCATCTGAGCTGGCTCGTTTTTCAGAGAAGGTGAATCTTTTACATGTGTAGGAGGTTTTAGGGTCTACCTGTGTGTAATAATGTACCCTGAGGTAGTGGTATGCCACTCCCCTTATTATAAGGGGAGGGGACAACTGGCATAGTTCTCTCTTGTGTAACTACTCATAATTACAGCAGAATTACTCGTAATTATTACTGTGATTACACGAGAAGTGCAATATAGCACTTAGAACTATTTTCTTGGTTCAAAATGCACTCTTGTGTCTAAATGGGCCCTGGGATGGATTTTATGCTAAGAATACATCACTAATTGATATAGAACATGAACAGCAGTAGCTAGCATCCACTTGCACTCTCTTAAATTGTTGTTCCTGTACTCTTGCAGTAGGATTTTTGCCCAAAATTACTCTTAATTACTCATTATGGATTATTTGCTCAATTTCAGTAATTTTGCATCACAAAAGTAACTTATAAATACTGACCTTACTACGATAACTCTGACGTAATTAAAATGTTTCCAATGCTTAGTTATTGTATAGGCTTTTTCTTTCTGAACTTTTCTATTTTCGTGCCTAGGTTGATAGAATGGAAATCGACAATTGATTTCTGTGGGTTATCAAAGACAACAATCACATTTTAAACAGCATTTTCACTCTTACCTTTTCCTTCCAGGTTAGTGATCTGTTGTTTCAGTGCATTCAGTTTCTCTAGAGATGTGTCTATACCCAACACCAGCCAATAACGTCAACACTTATCCCCAATAAAACTAACCTTTTTCTAAAGATTCTCATTTTGAGTAAAAAATAAGCCTCGGCAGAAATTCAATTATGTCAAATTAATTGGAGTTGTTTTGATAATTGTATTTTTCACTGTGATGCAGGACTACAGATGATAATGTGACTACGCCCTCTATTGTAATTAAGAGTAATTTGGAGGAAATATCCTACCACAAGTGTATATTTAGTGAGTTATTTTCTTGCACTGCTATTCCTTAGAGCAAAATGCATCCTTGTGTCCACTTTGAATGTGAGTAAGTCATTTTTGTGCCTTGAAAATAGTGGTAAATGCAGAATTATTCTACTTCTGTAATTCTGAGTAATCTGAATTTCTCAGTAATTCAATGTGATTATGCTACACAAATTATAGGAGTTACGTCAACACCGAAGCAAAAATATTTGGTATATTTCTCACTTGCAATCCTACAAAAATAATGTAAGTCTTCAAGTACTCAATAGTGTACCATGCTGTTCACTCCTAATTAACCTTTTTTCTTTAATTTGTGTAGGTCAGTGTGGATATTTGTGGTAGGGGTGTCTCTTGACCTATGATGGGAAGGTCCCCCTAGGATTTTTGATATGTATTCCTCAGAGTAACATAGATCTTCTTTTGCCATACCCTCTAACACTGTGATAACATGTAATACAGGGATATCAACACTGCAATGTCTTTTCAATATACTGCCTTTTCCTAACTACATAATCCAAACATGGACAACCTTATATGCCCATAGGGACTAGGGTAATTCAATGTAATAAAAAAGGTTTTGCCTGTGGGACCCATTCCAGGAATACCTAACTTTAAAGTATTCAGTGATTGGTGTTATGTGTTAGTTAACACCCACTATTTCACTCCTTGGTAGAAATCATATTGTTCTTCATATAAGATATGTACATGCAAGGGTGAAAACAGTACAATGGAAAAGTGCAGACGAGGCACTGCTGGTGCACACATTGAATAGTATGTGTATTTATGACAACAAGACCTTAATTTCCAGAAAGTATCACTGTGGTCCTGGACACGACCACATGCCCCGTTTATTTTAGTCAGACACCCATCATGATGGACACATGCTCTTACACTTGGAGCTACTCAGACCATTTACCATTAAGTGGGGATAGCAGGATACACCTATGCGCATGAACGCACTGCCCCACTATGTTGTCAAGTGGATTTTAAAGATATTACAGGTATATTTTTGGCAGCATCGCACATTCAGTAGATGGTTGGTGCACGGAATGCACTACAGGTTTGGGCCTCCGTGAGTATTCCCCATCACTCCCTGGAGATCCCACACTGGCCGATAGTGTGCACACTGGTAGCACCATTTATAGTAGCTCTTATCTAGACATTTTGCATGCTCCTTTTCAGAAAGATTTGTTCCTCTGGAGGTTGTGTGTGACTCTTTGTACAGATACTTACTTATGCCCTAGATAAGTCATCTGCAGACAGTGGCTCTCAAACAAGACTGTTGCAAGTTGATCAAACAATGACATTTCCTTTTGCCCTGATTGCAGGTGCTATAGACAGATGACATTCATCTGAATGAGACCCTACAATTGAAATTGGGTTGAAACTTCAACACCCTGTTTCCTGGTTACAGAATTAAATGGAGGAAAAAGATGACTAAATATAATCCTCCAAAGCAAATTGTGTTTCAAAGTGCTGGTAACCGGGGTATGGAACGTATTTAGCATCACTCATATAATCTCCTATAACAGCACTGCATTATCTGCCCTTTTCCATAGTACTGTTTGCACCTTAAATGCATATATTCCATATTGAGAACAATGTACTTTCTTCCAAGGAGTTAAGCTTTGTGTCTTGACTAATGTTTCTATGGTAATATGCCAACATAACACTAGACTTACCCTAGTCCATGTTGGCATATTCGGTTGCCTTTGTTTGGTCTATGTTGCAGGGGGAGCATAAGCACTTTACCACTGGGTAGCAGGGGAAAAGTGCACAGAGTTCTACAGCCCACAAAAACCTCAAGGCAAAAATCTCAGAATACACCACTCAAACAATGTTCATTACCATCAGTGACATTAAGGGGGCTATTCCAACTTTGGAGGAGGTGGTAATCCGTCCCAAATGGGACGGATTTACCACCAGCTGTATTACGAGTTCCATAGGATATAATGGACTCGTAATACGGCTGGTGGTATATCCATCACTTTACAGTCACTTTTGGGACGGATTACCACTTCCTCCAAAGTTGGAATAACCCCCTAAGTGTTCACAAGATATCCTTTGGTAACTTACTTACAAGAGCAACTGTCACACTATTATTTATTGCCACAGTTTCCCGTTTCAATTACATGGGTCTCCCCTTATTTTTTTAACACACTTCTCTTCTTTTGCCACAGGTCCCACTTTGAAGCTGAGGCGTTCCGTGGTCATTGAGATGTACAAGGAGAGCATTGAAGAGCTTTACAAAGTCTGACATCTGTAATTGAAGAACACAAGCATGTGATTTGGGTGTTTTAAATTTGATGATTAGATTTTGTATTGTTTACTTTTTTACACCAAGCATTTCTCCAAATTAAGGGTGGTGATGTTGGGTAGAGGACTGACACAACCTAGATTTTCAAGATATGCACATAATTAACCTACATTTATGGAATATAAATATATCCTTAAAATTACATTTATCTGAACCTTTTGGGAGTATGTTGGATAGCTTTTCCCTAAACAAATAGGTAAAGGTTCAATATATTATATCAAATGTATCACTTTAATATCACTTTTATATACATTCACTATATCAAATACTAATATGTTGTGACGCTAAGTAGATGGAGTAAATAAAAATTCCTGAGCAGACTCTAAAGGAGAGAGTATCATGGTCCCTTTGCACCCCCACACCAGTCCAGGATTTTGAAAGATACACAAACGAACAATAACAATTATTGTAAAAGCCAATAGGTGATCCCTATAAGATCTATTGACTTTGCAAATATCTTCTTACCCAAGCTTTACAGATTTGTGGTTTCTGTGCAGTATGGATAAAAAAAGACAAAATGTAATTTCTTAAGTGTGCTCTTGCATCCAACAAGCCTGTGCTTGCATACAAAAGGAGACATAGTTTTTTTTTAATTGAACCTTGATGGAGTAGGAAAGAAAAAAAGCTGTTTGAAAGGGCCCTTTTAAAAAACTAGAGAGGAAAAAATAAACAAATAACCACATTAGGAGAGTGGGTTAGAGAGGGGATTTGGGCTAAAGCAGAATGTCGATCGGGGACTGGCACAACAAGGCAAGAGTGAGGAGAAGGAACACAGCAATCTGGGTGAGAAGCAATAAGAGGGAGAGTTCAAGGATGAAAGAAAGCAACACCAAAGCCATAATGGGGGGAAACACAAGGGTGAAAGAGAACAATATAGAGGAGGACAAAAAACACAAGGGAGACAGCTGCAAAACAAATGCACACTCATGGAGTACTTAACCAACAAGAAAAATAGTTCTCTAAAAGCGAGCAGTGGAAGCATTAAAGGCAGTTAATCAAAGAGATGGTAAAGAGACGCTGCTCTTTGGGAGGGAGACACAAGATGGACAGGCTGAAACAAGTTACACCATCCAATACAAAGTGAATAAGAATCAGAGTAAAGCTCACCAATAATAAACAATGTGTATGCTGCAAGCTCCTGTAGGTTTTTGGTAAGTCCACAATAACTCCTTTGCAACCAGGGAGCTTGCACTGTATGATAAACAAGATCTACAAAGGAGAATATAGAGAAAGAAAAACAAGGTAACACTGTAGATGCCCGAATGGAATGACAAATGCAGATAAGAAACATGTGGAAAGAGAAATTGAAGGGAAACTAGAAGGAAACTGCCCAAGTTGAGTATGTGGAAGCAAATTAGAAAGTTGTAAAGCCCCTGGAAAAAAATCCTCTTGAACAGATAATTTTGTTGCCAGGATTGCAGGTATATAAATATAGCAACTGTAATTAACAATGGAAAAGTGGCCATAACCAGATTCTCAATAATCATGGAAGAGTGGTGTCCTAGAATGCCTGTGTGCAGTCTCTAAGAGGTTTTTTTAAGAAACCCTCACCCAAAGTTATCAACTAAAAGTATACTTCATCACTGGGTCGGCGCTCTAGATGCTAATGTGTCAGAGTAGGCTCTACCTCCTCAAGGAAGAAGCACATCTCGCTGAGAAGCTTCGTGTGATCTGTGCAAAATGTCATTAAAATTACCTCACATTTCTTGTTGAGTTTATTTCATTCTCAGGAATTAGTGTTAGGTTTAAATCAAAGGAGGATGCCAACTGGGAATATGTCAATGATCTCTTACATATATAATCAACCATGATCTACATTTTTCAGCAACCCTGGCCCAGCCAGCTTTTATCTGGACCTTAGTAAACAGATCCCTAGTCTGGGTATAAGGAGAGTATCCTGCTACTTCTAATCGCAATAGTTGATACTAACAAACTTAAAAGTGAAGACTTAAATGAGTCTTTTTCACTCATGCAAAGAAAATAATTTACAGTTCCTTAGGGTACATTAATCCAAAACCTTAATATGGGGCTTGATATTGCCCCATAGGGGAAGAATGCAGGTGGGTGGACACTGTAGTCATACATTAATCAAGAGTTCCAGCCCGGTAGTTCGAACTACTGATACCTCCTGAATGTTCAAGATGCACAAGAAAGATGAAGATCTATAATATAACTTAATCAACATTATGCCAAGTCAATGAGGAGCAAAGGAATATTGGTTTTGAAGACACTTAAAATTGAAATGTTTGCTCAGAAATTTAGGACCAACTTCTTGGAATATTACTTTAAGTTGTGTTGTGTACAAATAGGATCGTTTGTATGAATTTCATCTCAAAGCTAATGCTAATATTACAGACTTTGGGCCTGATTCACAAAGGAAAACTTAGACCAAAAGTTTAAGATTATACCTAAATTCTAACTTTACTCATAGTGAAGTTAGACTTTTGGTCTAAGCTGGTCTAAGTTTACTTACAGGTAAAGTTAGACTTTTGGTTTAAGTTTAGAATTTTGGCATAAACTTAGACTTTTGGTCAAAGTTTACTTTTGAGAATCGGGCCCAGTAACTGCAGAACCCCCACAACCATATATTCTTTGGATCCTGACAATGTTTGCAGATATTGCAATCATAGATTTCAAACTATGTTTCACCACTTAAGAATACTTTGGTGAAAAAAGTATCAAGCAGGAGGTGCATTGCACATTCATATACTTCTCTGGATCAAAGATGCATCAGAGTTTAGATACAACTCTAATGACTATGGTCTAAATTTCATTGAACGTTATGTGACTTGTGACATTCCAAAGAACAACAAACTATTTGAGCAAGCTTTACTCTTGCAATCTCATACGTGTGGTAAATACTGCTTAGGGAAATATCAGACAATGTCTAAATATTGCTCAAAATGTCACTGAAGATTTCCAATACCAATTCTATAGAAAGAGTCAACCATTTCTGTACGACATGTGGTTACTGACAAATCACCAAAAAACATGTGCAATCTTAGACTACAACCCTTTAATTCTGCATATGTGGGATGCCAACATGGATATACAACTGTTTGCATATACCTCAACAGCTTTTGCACTATATGTTACTTATTACATTACAAAGGCAGAAAAACCAGATAACAAGGAAGTATGTGAAGAAATATTTTCTAAGCAATCCTTAAGTAAAAGATTATACAGATTTAGCCTACAAATGATATCTCATCGTGATGTTAGTAGCTATGAAACATGTAACCACTCAAGTTCCTCAAGCTAACATGGTAAAACAAAGGAAATCATGTGGCTCAGTTTAGGCATGCCATCATCACGTCGAAGAATTCTGAAAAGCCCACCTGCAATTAAATACCTTGCACATTCTGATGCCACAAATAAAGACATGTTTAAAACAAATATGTGGGGCACGTACTATCTAAACAGAAGAAAAACAATGGGCCTGATTTAAAACTTGAATAATGGGTTACTCCGTCACAAGAGTGACGGACCTCCTGTTCACCAAAATCTAAATCCCATTGGATATAATGGGATTAAGATTTTGGCAGATGGGACATCCGGCACCATTGTGACAGAATAACCCATCCACCAAGTTCTAAATCAGGACCAGTATCTCTATGAAGTTGTTCAGTTCTACAGACATAGAAACAATCTAACAGAAGATATCAGCACTGGTAAATTTTTAGTAGAAGTTAGCAATGGTTGTTAAATATGTCATAGTTTACATACTCTTTTTATTCATTGAAAACCAAATCGTGGCACAGGAGAAAAGAAAGAACTTTACTATTTAAAACCTCTTGAACTATTTAAACTGTGGAGCAAAGAAGAAGAACTTATAGTTACATTTGAATGCTATGAAAATGCATTCAATATTTATAAAATTACCATCGATTGCCTGATTTTCAGACACCCTTACAAATGCTGAATCAAAAAATAGAAGAAAACAATATTAATGCAGAATTTCAATGCAATAATGCATCTAGAAATAATACCTTTACTTCCAGGACTGACGACTTACTTGGACAACCAATTATTGATACTGAAGATGTGGTTGCCATTCCCGAGGTTCAAAATGCAATGGATCAAGTAAAAACGATGTAGATAATTTACATAACAATATCTCAATTAAATATTGTACAACTGTAGGAAAGTACCCTCTTTTTGGCATATTACCCCAATTTCTGCCTGATGTCAGTTTGTTTTGATCGTGTCACTGGGATCCTGCTAGTCACGACCCCAGTGCTTATCCTGTTTTGGCCTGCTGTCAGTATGTTTCATTGTTTTTGAAAGTACACTTGACTGTGTCACTGGAGTCCTGCTAATCAGGACCCCAGTGCTTATGCTCTCTCTGTTTCCAAATTTGTCGCTCCATACTGGTAACCCAGTATTTCACTCCAAATTGGCATGTTGGTCCCCCCTTATTAGTCCCTAATATATGGTACCTAGGTACCCAGGTGTTAGAAATTGGGTCTTTGGTTGACAGTCAGGTTACCCTCTGTCCAAGCAAGGACCCTCACTCTAGTCAGGGTAAAAGAGAATCACCCTCAGCTAACCCCTGCTTACCCCCTTGGTAGCTTGGTATGAGCAGTAGGAGCAGCAAGAAAGTGCTAACTTTCTAAAAGTGGCATTTTCAAACACACAATCTCAAAATCAACTTTACTCAAATATGTATTTTTAAATTGTGAACTCAGAGACCCCAAACTCCACATGTCTATCCGCTCCCAAAGGAAATCTACACTTTAATCATATTTAAAGGTAGCCCCCATGTTAACCTATGAGAGGGACAGGCCTTGCAACAATGAAAAACTAATTTAGCAATATTTTACTGTCAGGACATATAAGACACATTACTATGGCGGTCATTCTGACCCTGGCGGTCAAAGACCGCCAGGGCGGAGGACCGCGGGAGCACCGCCGACAGGCCGGCGGTGCTCCAATGGGGATTCCGACTGCGGCAGTAAAGCCGCGGTCGGACCGGCACCACTGGCGGGCTCCCGCCAGTGTACCGCCGCCCCATTGAATCCTCCAAGGCGGCGCAGCTTGCTGCGCCGCCGAGGGGATTCCGACCCCCCCTACCGCCATCCAGATCCCGGCGGTCCGACCGCCGGGATCCGGATGGCGGTAGGGGGGGTCGCGGGGCCCCTCGGGGCCCCTGCAGTGCCCATGCCACTGGCATGGGCATTGCAGGGGCCCCCGTAAGAGGGCCCCTACATGTATTTCACTGTCTGCTGCGCAGACAGTGAAATACGCGACGGGTGCAACTGCACCCGTCGCACAGCTTCCACTCCGCCGGCTCGATTCCGAGCCGGCTTCATCGTGGAAGCCTCTTTCCCGCTGGGCTGGCGGGCGGTCTGAAGGCGACCGCCCGCCAGCCCAGCGGGAAAGTCTGAATTACCGCCGCGGTCTTTCGACCACGGAACGGTAACCTGACGGCGGGACTTTGGCGGGCGGCCTCCGCCGCCCGCCAAGGTCAGAATGAGGGCCTATATGTCCTACCTTAACCATACACTGCACCCTGCCCTTGGGGCTACCTAGGGCCTACCTTAGGGGTGCCTTACATGTAAGAAAAGGGAAGCGTCTAGGCCTGGCAAGTGGGCACACTTGCCAAGTCGAATTTACAGTTAAAAACTGCACACACAGACACTGTTGTGGCAGGTCTGAAACATGATTACAGAGCCACTTATGTGGGTGGCACAACCAGTGCTGCAGGCCCACTAGTAGCATTTGATTTACAGTCCCTGGCACCCTCAGTGCACTTTACTAGGGACTTACTAGTAAATCAGATATGCCAATCATGGATAAAGCAATCCACCATACATATTACACAGAGAGCATATGCACTTTAGCACTGGTTAGCAGTGGTAAAGTGCTCAGTGTTCAAAAGTCAACAGCAACAGGTCTGACAAAATAGGAGGCAAAAAGATTGGGGATGACCCTGCATGAACTCATAAGTCTAACACGACCCCCTACTAGCCATAAAGCCATGGGAGAACAATCAATACCTTGATGTACTTCCCTGACTGGGGCGATAGAACAAGGGCCCAGGCCCACAACAGCAGGGGCATATTCTAGTTCTATGCCTTCCTGTCTCCAGTTGGATCCCTCTGTCCATACTCTCAGGGCCCACTAAGCTAACCCATGGAGAATCCTTCTCCACATCTGCAGACACCATCTGTGTAGCACCTAACTTTACTTTGCTCACAGATGTATCCCAATGGGCAGATAGTACCACCAGGGCCAACACAGTGGTGTTGCCTACTCCACCACGGGGTGTGACTCTCGCACCCCCCCCCCCCAAGGGGCAAATCTGTCCACCAGGATAGCAAGCCACAGTGACCCCTGACAACTGTCAGGGAGTTTAGAGCCCGCCCTCAGGCCTCTCTAACCACTGTGAGTGTGAGTGTGGAGAGTGGGGGGGGCGGTAGCCCCAGGTGCCTGGCACCCTTTGACCACTCTCTCTTCCACCAGGTCAGGGATGACAATGTACCCTTGGTCCTCCCCTCTGGGGCTCTGTACCCTCCCTCCAGGAGCGGCACCCCCAGAGTCAACAATTGTCAGGGTGCTTGTAGAAGCAGTCTGTGAGAAAGTAGCCTCTTTCTAGCCTTGTTACCCCCACTTTTGGCCTGTTTGTGAGTATATGTCAGGGTGTTTTCACTGTCTCACTGGGATCCTGCTAGCCAGGGCCCAGTGCTCATAGTCAAAATCCTATGTTGTCAGTGTGTTTGTTATGTGTCACTGGGATCATGCTAGCCAGGAACCCAGTGCTCATAAGTTTGTGGCCTATATGTGTGTTCCCTGTGTGATGCCTAACTGTCTCACTGAGGCTCTGCTAACCAGAACCTCAGTGGTTATGCTCTCTGTGCTTTCCAAATGTGTCACTAACAGGCTAGTGACTAAATTTACCAATTCACATTGGCATACTGGTACACCCATATAATTCCCTAGTACATGGTACTGAGGTACCCAGGGTATTGGGGTTCCAGGAGATCCCTATGGGCTGCAGCATTTCTTTTGCCACCCATAGGGAGCTCTGACAATTCTTACACAGGCCTGCCACTGCAGCCTGCGTGAAATAATGCCCATGTTATTTCACAGCCATTTACCACTGCACTTAAGTAACTTATAAGTCACCTATATGTCTAACCTTCACCTGGTGAAGGTTGGGTGCAAAGCTACTTAGTGTGTGGGCACCCTGGCACTAGCCAAGGTACCCCCACATCGTTCAGGGCAAATTCCCCGGACTTTGTGAGTGCGGGGACACCATTACACGAGTGCACTGTACATAGGTCACTACCTATGTACAGCGTCACAATGATAACTCCGACCATGGCCATGTAACATGATCCCCCGGGTCTCTAGCACAGAACCCGGGAACTGCCAAACTGCCTTTCTGGGATCTCCACTGCAGCTGCTGCTGCTGCCAACCCCTCAGACAGGTTTCTGCCCTCCTGGGGTCCAGGCAGCCCTGGCCCAGGAGGGCAGAACAAAGGACTTCCTCTGAGAGAGGGTGTAACACCGTCTCCCTTTGGAAATAGGTGTGAGGGCTGGGGAGGAGTAGCCTCCCCCACCCTCTGGAAATGCTTTGATGGGCACAGATGGTGCCCATCTCTGCATAAGCCAGTCTACACCGGTTCAGGGATCCCCCAGCCCTGCTCTGGCGCGAAACTGGACAAAGGAAAGGGGAGTGACCACTCCCCTGACCTGCACCTCCCAGGGGAGGTGCCCAGAGCTCCTCCAGTGTGTCCCAGACCTCTGCCATCTTGGATTCAGAGGTGTTTGTGGCATACTGGACTGCTCTGAGTGGCCAGTGCCAGCAGGTGACGTCAGAGGCTCCTTCTGAGAGGCTCTTACCTCTCTTGGTAGCCAATCCTCCTTCCTAGGTAGCCAAACGTCATTTTCTGGCTATTTAGGGTCTCTGCTTTTGGGATCTCACCAGATAACGAATGCAAGAGCTCATCAGAGTTCCTCTGCATCTCCCTCTTCACCGTCTGCCAAAGGATCGACCACTGACTGCTCAGGACGCCTGCAAAACCGCAACAAAGTAGCAAGATGACTACTAGCAACCTTGTATCGCTTCATCCTGCCGACTTTCTCGACTGTTTCCAGGTGGTGCATGCTCTGGGGGTAGCCTGCCTCCTTTCTGCACCAGGAGCTCTGAAGAAATCTCCTGCGGGTCGACGGAATCTTCCCCCTGCAACCGCAGGCACCAAAAGACTGCATCACTGGTCCTCTGGGTTCCCTCTCAGCATGACGAGCTTGGTCCCTGGAACTCAACAACTCTGTCCAAGTGACTCCCACAGTCCAGTGACTCTTCAGTCCAAGTTTGGTGGAGGTAAGTCCTTGCCTCCCAACGCTAGACTGCATTGCTGGGTACTGCGTGATTTGCAGCTGCTCCGGCTCCTATGCACTCTTCCAGGATTTCCTTTGTGCACAGCCAAGCCTGGGTCCCCGACACTCTAACCTGCAGTGCACAACCTTCTGAGTTGTCCTCCGGCATTTTGTAACTTTGGGTGGACTCCGGTTCACTTTTCTTCTAAGTGCCTGTTCAGGTACTTCTGTGGGTGCTGCATGCTTCTGTGAGGGCTCCCTACGTTGCTGGGTGACCCCTCTGTCTCCTCTTCCAAGTGGCGACATTCTGGTCCCTCCAAGGCCACAGCAGCACCCAAAAACCTCTACCGTGACCCTTGCAGCTAGCAAGTCTTGTTTGCGGTCTTTCTGCGTGGGAATACGTCTGCAAGCTTCATCGCGATGTGGGACATCCGTCTTCCAAAGGAGAAGTCCCTAGCTCTCTTCTTTCTTGCAGAACTCCAAGCTTCTTCCATCCGGTGGCAGCTTCCTTGCACCCTCAGCTGGCATTTCCTGGGCTCCTGCCCACTCTCGACACTGTCATGACTATTGGACTTGGTCCCCTTGTCTTCCAGGTACTCAGGTCTGGAAATCCACTGTTGTTGCATTGCTGGTGTTTATTCTTCCTGCAGAAGCCCCCTATCACAACTTCTGTGCTCTCTGGGGGTAGTAGGTGCACTTTACACCTACCTTTCAGGGTCTTGGGGTGGGCTATTTTTCTAACCCTCACTGTTTTCTTACAGTCCCAGTGACCCTCTACAAGCTCACATAGGTTTGGGGTCCATTCGTGGCTCGCATTCCACTTTTGGAGTATATGGTTTGTGTTGCCCCTATACCTATGTGCTCCTATTGCAATCTATTGTAACTTTACACTGCTTGCATTACTTTTCTTGCTATTACCTGCATAATTTTGGTTTGTGTACATATATCTTGTGTATCTCTCTTACCCTCATACTGAGGGTACTCACTGAGATACTTTTGGCATATTGTCATAAAAATAAAGTACCTTTATTTTTAGTACTTCTGTGTATTGTGTTTTCTTATGATATTGTGCATATGACACCAGTGGTATAGTAGGAGCTTTACATGTCTCCTAGTTCAGCCTAAGCTGCTTTGCCATAGCTACCTTCTATCAGCCTAAGCTGCTAGAAACACCTCTTCTACACTAATAAGGGATAACTGGACCTGGCACAAGGTGTAAGTACCTCTGGTACCCACTACAAGCCAGGCCAGCCTCCTACACAGTCCTGCACAATTCTTCCGCCAGTTCAGGGATGTTAACCTGCCACTGGTCCTCCAACCTCGGGTCTGTACCTTCAGGTTGGACCAGGGCCAGGGGTGAGACTTCCCTCCCCCTTCCTTCCCATCTGGGGTCCTGCACCCCCCAACTAGGATGGCCCCCTAAGAACACAACATGATAGGGGCACTGTTAGCAGTAGCCCCTTCCTCCAGGTCAGGGGGGACACCCTTAACCTGGCCTTCCAATCCAGGGTCTGTACCCTTAGATTGTACTGGGGTCAGGGGTGAGTCTCTCTCTCCTCCACCCCTACTCTCAGAGTTCTGGATCCCCCCCCCTCAGGGAGAGTACCCCTTGAAATCACACTAGGGGGGGTGATTGGGCAAACCGCCCCCTCTTCAGGTCAGGGTTTACCCCCTGCGCCTGATCCTCCAGTTCAGGGTCTGTACCCACAGACTGGACCACCGCCTGGCAACCCAGGACTTCCTATGGGACATACCTACCCCACACCAGGTCAGAGTTTACCCCCTGAACTTGATCATTCAACCCAAAGTCACCACCCTGTGGTTGAACTATTGCCTGGCACACGAGGACTTCCAGGGGGGCACACTTACTCCCCTCAAGGGACACACCATCCCCAAGAGCCATACAAGAGTCTGGCTGGCGCAGGTCTCCTGACCTCTGCCCATCTGACAAAGTCTGGATTCCTCCCAACCCAGAAATGGTCTCACCAAGGTCATTCCTGGGGGGAACTGCTCTCAGAGCTGACCACTGACCCTCCAGTCTGCAGTCTGCAACCCCCTCTCAACCCTCTGTCTGGACTTCTGCACCCCCTCACTAGGAGTGGTACTGCCAGACACCAGAACTGGTGGGACACTGGCTACAGCCGCCCCCCAAGTTCTCCTGACACTGTGGGGTCTCCCTCAACAGATGACCCTACGGTACAGGCTAGGCTCCCCTCCTGTTGTTCCCTCATGGAACCCTCCAGGGCCTGGGACTAGATCTCGGGCACCTTGGGCCTCAACCCATCCCCATTCCCCCTCCTCTGAGACTGGACATGGGGTCCCTCACCCATCCCACTAGACTCGGACCTACCTGGGACACTACAATTCTTCCCTACCTCACCTGGTTGGGAAATACCTCGACCACTCCCTTCAGGAGCACCCCCAAATGCCTCTTCATACTCTCTGGTACTCACGCAGAGGTCTGCCTCCAGTGTAAGTTCCCTGGGGTCCGAGAACTCACATTCCACCTGGTGTTGGCGTAGCTCTGGAAAATAAGGACTAGACATATGCTCTCCAGCAATTAAATCACACAGCCCCTCACATGAATTAACCAAACTACTCTTTACCCAACCATCCAGTGACTCAGCCTTGAAAAAGTACCCCACATCACCCTCCTGAGACTGGTGAGACAGTACCTGACTGTCCCTGACACTCTACCCACACTCTTCTGGGATGTCTTCACACTCCATAACCAGGACTTCTACCTGTGGGGAACCCCTTACCCTGTCACTCTCTCCTAGAGTCAGTAGAGTATCCCTCCCACCAGTAGGAATATGACTCCCCATGCCAGTTCCCCAATCCACCTTAGGGACCCTGTGCATTACTGGAGCTACCTCATACCCCTGAACCTCCTGGTGTGTGCTAACTCCCTCCTTCAAGTAGGGCACCACCTCTTCGGGCATGTGAACGTCTTCAGCAGCACTGGATATACAATTATTGCTGTCACCATTCTAGCTGGACTCAGCCCTCATGACTTCTAGCTCCTTCATTTTTAGCTCATAAGCCCACATTCTCTTTTTGATCTCTAGGGGCCAGATGTGCGAAAGGATTTTACCCATTCTGTGTCTATGGGAAAAAGCTTTCGTACATATGGCCCTAAGTCCCTCCTCCTTTCTTCCAACTCCTTCTCCCTTTGCATCCTCAACTCCTTGAACTTCAACCTCTCTGCCTGTCTGTCCTGTAACTCTTCAGGAGTCAGACCTTTGTGCGACACCCTGCTACCCCTCCTGGGGACCCTCCCCCCAGGCGTAACAGGTACCTCCACTGCACCATTGTGTATCCTCTGTACTTCCCCACCCATATCCTCCTCCTCTGTGTGCCCTCCAGCCTTCTTGACTGTCACCCAGGCCCTCTGTGCCTTTTGCAGCTCCCCCTCCCTGGTGGAGCTCTCAGTGGAACAGTCAAGATGTTTAAGGAACTGTTTCAATTGAGCAACTGAGTACTCCTTCAGTTTCTATATTTCAAACACAGCTCCAGCTGTTGCATCTCCAGATTGAGACATGATGGTCACAAGTGCAAAGTTCCAAAGGCAGAAAATAAGTTCCCAATGAAGTAAAAAGAGTTAGTCAAGGGATCAGCAAAATCATGGAAGTAGAACAAAAAGGAGTCCTTAAGAGAAAAAGCTAAATCACAAGACAAGTAGTATGTTGTCACACAGTGGTCTGAAATCAAAACAGTAGTGTACACTTAGGGCCAGATGTAGCAAAAAAACATTTTGCGAGTTGCAAATTGCGAGTAATAGCGACTCGCAATTTGCAACTCGCAAAATGTTATGGAGAAAGGTGTCTCAGACACCTTCTGCGACTCGCTATGGGGTCGCAAAGACCTACCTCATGAATATTAATGAGGTGGGTCACAGTTTGTGACCCCATAGCGAGTCCATGCACTCACAGGGATGGTGGCCTGCTGGAGACAGCATACCACCATGTCTGTGACTGCTTTTAAATAAAGCATTTTTTTTTTCTTTTTGCAGCCCGTTTTCCTTAAAGGAAAACGAGCTGCAAAATGAAAAAATTCCATAGGACCACTGCCTGCTCAGAAAAAATATTTTTTTGGGCATTCACAAAGGGGAAGGGGTCCCCTGGGAACCCCTTCCCTTTTGCGAATGTGTTACCATCCACTTCAAGTGGATGGTAACTGCGAGTTGGTTTGCGACCCCATTCGCGTTTACAAACCAACTCAGCATGGCGATGAGGTCGCAAATAGGAAGGGAACAACCCTTCCTATTGAGAGTCGCAGCCTCAAATTGCGAGTCGGTACCTACTTGCAATTTGAGGTTGTGCATCGCATTAAGCCTTTTGCGCCTCGCAAACTGCGTTTTTCGCAGTTTGGGAGGTGCAAAAGGCTTCCTACATCTGGCCCTTAATCACTGTATGTCATGTACAAATACAAGTCCAAATCCCAACCGCTGATCACCAATGTTAGAAATTGGACCCCAGTGCTTATGCTCTCTCTGTTTCCAAATTTGTCACTCCATACTGGTAACCCAGTATTTCACTCCAAATTGGCATGTTGGTCCCCCCTTATAAGTCCCTAACATATGGAACCTAGATACCCAGGTGTTTGAAATGGGGTCTTTGGTTGGCAGTCAGATTACCCCCTGTCCAAGCAAGGACCCTCACTTTAGTCAGGATAAAAGAGAATCACCCTCAGCTAACCCCTGCTTACCCCCCTGGTAGCTTGGCACGAACAGTAGGCTTAACTTCAGAGTGCTATGTGTGAAGCATTTGTACCAACACACACAGTAAATTAATGAAAACACTACAAATTGACATAACACAGGTTTAGAAAAATAGGAAATATTTATCTAAACAAAACAAGACCAAAACAACAAAAATCCACACTACACAAGAAAAGTTATCACTTAAAAACTAAAAAGAGTCTTCATGTAGTGCTGCTAGCGTGAAAATGTACCTTGTGCGCTTCAAAAATAACCCCGCTCGGGTGGGTGTGCATCAAAAAGGGCTTGCGATGAGTCAATATCACTCATGAGCGAGGCCTTGCGTTGTTTCCCCCTTCTGTCGAGTCAGCGTGCGTCGGTTCTTCTCTCCGCAGGAGAGCGATCTGTCGATTTAGTCCGCACAAGGGTCCGGGCAGGCCTTGCGTTTGTATCACACGCCCAGCGATAGTTTTGCGTCAGAAATTCAGCCGCACGATGATCCAAAACCATGCAGCGCGGGTGCGATCTCCCAGCCTTCGTCTGCAATGCTGCGCGTCGTTTCTCCAGCGCCGTGCGTTGTTTCTTCGGTCACGTTGCAGGCAAGAGCTTTGATTGTAGGCGAAAAGCCGGCGGCGAGTCGTTTTTCCAGCTGCAGATCAGAGTTGTGTTGATCTTTTCCCCGCACGCCGTCTGGTGCGTGGATTTCTTCCTCTCAGGCTGGCAGCTTCTCCTTTCAGGGTCCCAGGAACTGGATGGGAAGCACAGGGCAGAGTAAGAGTCTCTCCAGAGGCTCCAGGTGCTGGCAGAGAGAAGTCTTTGCTGTCCCTGAGACTTCAAACAACAGGAGGCAAGCTCTAAGTCAAGCCCTTGGAGATCTTCTTCAAGCAGGAATATACCACAAAGTCCAGTCTTTGTCCCCTTGCACAGGCAGAAGCAGTAACTGCAGGATAGCTCCACAAAGCACAGTCACAGGCAGGGCAGCTCTACTTCCTCAGCTCTTCAGCTCTTCTCCGGGCAGAGGTTCAGAGGTGCAACCAGCCCAACTGTCAAACTGACCCAGACAATGAATCCACAAACAGGCAGAGTCATAGAAATGGTATAGGCAAGAAAATGTTCACTTTCTAAAAATGGCATTTTCAAACACAATCTCAAAATTAACTTTACTAAAAGATGTCTTTTTAAATTGTGAGCTCAGAGACCCCAAATCTACACTTTACTCATATTTAAAGCTAGCCCCCATGTTAACCTTTGAGAGGGACAGGCAACAGTGAAAAACAAATTCAGCAATATTCCACTGTCAGGATATATAGAACACATTACTATGGCCCTCATTACTACTTCGATGGTCTTCACAGAAGACCGCCGAAGCTGCGAGAGCCAGTATACCGCTGGCGGTATTTCTGGCTCCCGATTTGGTCTTTTCCACTGGCCCAGTGGAAAAGTCACATCAACATTGCTGCCGGCTCGTAATAGAGCCGGCGACAATGCTGATGTGCAGCGGGTGCAGTAGCACCTGGCACGCATTTCACTGCCCGACATTCGGGCAGTGAAATGCGTGATTGGGCTGTGTCTGGGGGCCCCTGCACTGCCCATGCCAAGTGCATGGGCACTGCAGGGGCCCCAGGGGCACCCCAAGTCCCCCTTACCACCAGCCTTTCCATTGCGGTGTTTACCGCCGTGGCCAGGCTGGCGGTCAGGGGCTCATAATACCCAGGGCAGTGGTGCTTGCACCACTGCCCTGGGGATTATGATCACCAGGCGGAAGCCTGGCGATATAATTGAGGGGCTGGCGGTATGGCCGTGGGTATTATGCCACGGTCATAATAGATGGTGGAACATCGCCAGCCTGTTGGCGGTGTTACCGCCAGCTTACCGCCTGTGCTAAGGTCGTAATGAGGCCCTATATGCCCTACCTTAACCATACACCGCACCCTTCCATTCGGGCTACCTAGGGCCTACCTTAGGGGTGCCTTACATGTAAGAAAAGGGAAGGTTTAGGCCTGGCAAGTGGGCACACTTGCCAAGTCGAATTTATAGTTAAAAATTGCACACACAGACACTGCAGTGGCAGGTCTGAGACATAATTACAGAGCCACTTATGTGGGTGGCACAACCAGTGCTGCAGGCCCACTAGTAGCATTTGATTTACAGGCCCTGGCACCTCCAGTGCACTTTACAAGGGACTTACTAGTAAATCAAATATGCCAATCATGGATAAACCAATCACCCATACAATTTACACAGAGAGCATATGCACTTTAGCACTCGTTAGCAGTGGTAAAGTGCTCAGGGTTCAAAAGCCAACAGCAACAGATCAGAAAAAATAGGAGGCAGGAGGCAAAAAGACTGGGGATGACCCTGCATAAACTCAAATGTCTAACACCAGGGCATTAGGGTTTTAGGGGATTCCTATGGGCTGCAGCACTCATTTTGCCACCCATAGGGAGCCCATGCAAACGCTCCTACAGGACTACCATGCAGCCTGGTTGAAATGGTGCATGCACCCTTTCACAGCCATTTTCACTGCACCAGGTCACTTATAAGTCACCTATGTGTCAGGCCTTCCAACCCTGAAGACAGGGTCGAAAGTACCTCTATGTGAGGACACCCCTGCACTAGCAGAGGTGCCCCACTGTCTCCCAGGACCATTTTCCCAGACTTCATGAGTGCGGGGACACTAATTTACACCTGCACTAGACATAGGTCAATACCTATGTCCAGCTTCATAATGGTAACCCCGAATATGGCCATGTAAGGTGTCTAACAACTGGGAATTATACCCTAACACTGATTCCAGTATTGGTTGGGGTGTACAGTCCCATGCACTCTGGGGGCTCCACAGTAGACCCCCAGTACTACCATACCAGCTTTTTGAGGTTTTCCAGGCAGCCCCAGCTTCTGCCACCTCACAGACAGGTTTCTGCCCTCCTGTTGCTTGGGGAGCTCAAACCCATGAAGGCAGAACAAAGGATTTCCTTTGGGAGAGAGGTGTTACACCCTCTCCCTTTGGAAATAGGTATTACAGGCATGGGAGGGGTATTCTCTCAGATCCTCTGGAAATGATTTGAAAGGCACAGATGCTGCCCTCCCTGCATAATCCAGTCTACACTGGTTCAATGACCCCCAGTCCCTGCTCTTGCACAAAACAGGACAAAGGAAAGGGGAGTGACCACTCCCCTGTCCATCACCACCTCAGGAGTGGTGCCCAGAGCTCCTCCAGAGTGTCCCTGGGTTTTGCCATCTTGGATTCCAAGGTGGTGGGGCACTCTGGGAGCATCTGAATGGCCAGTGCTAGCAGGTGACGTCAAAGCCCTCCCCTGATGCGTGCTTACCTGGTTAGGTGTCCGATCCCCCTTTCAAGGCTATTTAGGGTCTCTCCTCTGGGTGGTTCTTCAGATTCAGATTGCAAGACTCCAGTAGGAATCCTCTGCATCCCTTACTTCATCTTCTACTAATTGAACTACAGCTGAATCCTCCAGGAACTCTACAAATTGCAACAAAGAAGCAAAGACGACTTCTGCAACTGCCTGTCTTCAGGCTGCACCAGAAGAACTGAAAGAATCTCCCGTGGAGTGACAGAGTCACTTCCCTGCTTCAGCAGGCACCTCTCTACAGCGTGGGGGTGGACTAAAGTGACCCCGACAGTCCCATGGTCCAGCTGTCCTACTTTAGTGGATGTAAGAGCTTGCATCCCCATGCAAGACAGTACCTCCGTGCACCACGTGACTTGCAGTTGCCAAGGCTTGTGTTCAACCTTCCAAGAAGTTCTTCATGCACAGCACAGCTTAGGTCCCCAGCACTCCATCCTGTGATGCACAGCTTCCTAAGTGGTTCTCTGTTGGTGTGGGATGCATTTGTGTTGTGCTGCGTGGGCCTCCATTTGCACCTTCTTTGTCCCCGTGCTGTGGGACTCCTGTGTGTGCTGCCTGGTCTTCTGAGGGCTCGCTGAGTTGCTAGGAGGCCCCTCTGCCTCCTCCTCCTGGATAAAGGCCACCAGGTCCCTCCTGGTCCCGGGCAGCGCCATTTCCCACTAACCATGAGCTTTGCATGTGCCAAGGCTTGTTGGCAGAATTCTGTGACGCAAACCAGACAGCAATCATCCATCCGATGTGGGACATATTCTGCATGAACCAGGAACCTGCATCTGTCTTCCTGGGTGCATAACTGACTTTGTTTTCTCACCTGTGGTTCTTCTTTGCACCTCGGGTTAGCAGGGGCTCCTGTTCTCCCTAGACTGTGCAGTGCTTCTTGGACTTGGTCCCATTCTTCTACAGGTCTTCAGGTCCAGGAATCCATTGTTGGTGTCTTGCAGTCTCTTCCGGTTCTTGCATAATCTTCTATCACAACTTATTGTGTGTTTCAGGAAACTTACTGTGATTTACTCCTGTTTTCCTGGGCTCTGGGGTCGGGTCTAGTACTTACCTTTAGTGATTTTCACTTTTTGCACTGTTTTCTAACTGTTAACTTGCCTGTTTTTGGATTCTAGTGTATATTACTTACCTCCTAAGGGAGTATAGTCTCTAAGGTATTTTTGACATTTGTGTCACCAAAATAAAGTACCTTTATTTTTGTAACACTGAGTATTTTCTTTCATGTGTGTGAGTATTGTGTGACTACAGTGGTATTGCAAGAGCTTTGCATGTCTCCTAGTTCAGCCCTGGCTGCTCACCTACAGCTACCTCTAGTCAGCCTAGCTGCTAGACACTGACTACATTTCACTAATAAGGGATAACTGGACCTGGTATAAGGTGTAATAACCTTTGGTACCCACTACAAACCAGGCAAGCCCCCTACAACAACTACAAATTTATAAATACATAAAAGAATCAGTAGAACATGGACTACGTGAAAATTATTATGATTGTGTGAATGTACTACTTATGAACCTACATTACAATATGTAAGTAGACAAAAAGGTACAGGGAAAAGTTTTGTTATTAAAGTTATTAATGTTTGTGTGCATGAAGTTAGGAGCTCTAATGTGTCTTGTGTAGATATTGTTTCTATTGGCGTAGCATAAATTATATTACATCATCTACTCTTACTACCTGTGGAGCATAAAAAGAAACTGGAATATCTCAAGTTAAATATAAAAATATTGATACCTGCCATTAACTTGGTAGGGTCCTTAAAAAGTAAAGGGCATATTTAATAGCCCTTAGCACCATCTACCGACACATTAGCATCATTTTTTTGTTAGATGGCCAAATTCCTCGTGCCGTATTTACAAAGTTGCGCAATGCATGCATTGCACCACTTTGTGAATCTTTGAACTACATTATGCCTTCATCGGGCATAATGTATGCAAAGGGGGCATTCCAACCAAACTGACTGCCAACCAAAGACCCCATTTCTAACACCACTAGTTACCAAGCCATAGTTTAATAAGAATGCCAAATTCATAAACGGGCTGCATTAAAAAGTCTAAATAAATAGCAGTGTTCTCTAACACGCTTCTAAAAAACTCAATGGCATAGATTTAAGAAGACCTAGTGCCACATTAGCGTAATTTTTTAAATGTTAATGTGGTGTTAGGCTTCCGAAATCACTGTGCCATATTTATACAGTGGTGCAATGCATGCATTGCCCCTCTTGTAACACCTTGCGCAACATTATGCCTGTGCCAGGCATAATGTATGCAAGAGGGCATTCCCCATTAGGGGGACTGCAAAAATGGTGCAGAGGACTGCAACGTTTTTTGCAGCTACTTGTAATGTCTGCATGGAGCAGGTGTTAAAACGGGGCACACTATTGCTTTCAACAGGCGCCTGTGTACTGTGCAGGACTAGCACTACATTTTTGGCGCTTATCCTATACAGTACATCAATAGTGAGAAAAATGTGGATGCTATTGCCCCTATCCTGCATCATGGTGAACCATATATTAAATACGGCACTCATATGGTGATGGTTTGGGGGCTCTACAGGGTTCAAGAAAAGTGGTGCTGCATTGGATGCAGCACCACTTTTCTTAAATCAGGCCATATATGTTGCTAAGGGGTGTCATTTCTCAGATCTTTGTGTATTTTTTGATGTAGATAGTTACAGGCTTCCCATTTTTCAAATAACAGTATTCATCAAAATCTAATCATTCTTTTATCTTCCATTCATACAATGTAGGAAGCTGGCCTGGTGTGTGGTGGGTACCTGAGGTACTTACACCGCATACCAGGTCCAGGTATCCCCTATTAGTATAGTGTAGGTAGTGTTTAGAAGCCAGGCGCTCTAGAGTTAGCTGTGGATGAGGATCCAAGGCTTATGTAGGAGACATGCAAAGCTCATGCAATAGCACTGTAGTCATACATCACTCATACACATGAAAACACTCAGGTACTTTATTATAGTGGCACAAATACCAAAAAGTAAAGTACACTAGCAATCAGCAATAGTCTAAGAAAGTGAAAGAAAACGGTGTAAAGGAACTGGGAGTCGAAGAGGAGCCCACGCAGCACTACTGGAGAAGGTCCCACACTGCAGCAGAAGCACGCAGGAAGGAGTGCTGATGACTGGGGCTACACGGAGTCTAAAGCTCCCTTGGAGGATATGGAAACAAGCTGTGGCAGCTGCAAGAGGTGCAGTGCACAGGGGTACTGTCCTGCGTGGGAAGGCAAGGGCTTACCTCCGCCACATCTGGCAGAGAGAACCAAGAGGATTACCCCGGATCACCATCTGTGAGGCAGGATCCACACATCTCATGATGAGAGGAGATCCATGCAGCCGCTCGTCATTGCAGTTGGTGCCTGTGGATGCAGGGGAGTGACTCCTTCACTCCAAAGGAGATTCCGTCTTCCTTCTCGTGCAGACTGAAGACTTGCTGCCCTCAGAGGATGCACAGCCGGGGAAATGTTGCAGAAGCTGAAAGGAGCTGTGAAAACAATGTTGTGAGCAAAGTCTTCGTTGTGGATACAGATTGTCAGTTTCTGGAGGGTCCAGTCGTTTTTTCAGTGGCTAGAAATTGAAGTAGAGGTTGCAGAGGAGTCCTGCTGGAATCTTGCGAGCTGAATCTGAGGACCCACCCAAGAGAGAGACCCTTAACAGCCCTGAAAGGGGGGGGTTGGTCACTTAGCCAGGTGACCACCTATAAGGAGGGGACTCTGACATCACCTGCCTGACCTGGCCACTCAGATGCTCCCAGAGGTCCCTGCCAACCTTGGATTCAAGATGGCAGAACCCAGGGACCCTCTGGAGAAGCTCTGGGCACCACCCCTGGGTGCTGATGAACAGGGGAGTGGGCACCTTTTTATTGTCCAGTTTCGCACCAGAGCAGGGAATGGAACTGGTGTAGACTGGTTTATGCACAGAGGCCACCAAATGTGCCCTTCAAAGCATACCAGTTGCTTGGGGAGGCTACCTCTCCGAAGACATATAACACCTATTTCAAAAGGGAGAGGGTGTTACCCCCTCTGTCAAAGGAACTCCTTTGTTCTGCCTTTCTGGGCTTGAGCTGTTCAAGCAGCAGGGAGAGCAAAAACCTGTCTGAGGGGTGGCAGCAGCTTGGGCTGCCTGGAAAACCCCAGAAGGCTGGTAAGAGCAATGCTAAGGGTCCTCCAAGGAGCCCCCATAGTGCATGGAATCATACTTCCAATAATAGCAACAGTGTTGGGGTATGATTCCAACATGTTTGATACCAAACATGCCTAGGTTGAGAGTTACCATTATGTAGCTGGACATAGGTAGTGGCCTAGGTCCAGTACAGGCATAAAATGGCAACACCACACTCACAAAGTCCATGAAAATTGAACTGAATTCTGTGGGGACACCACTGCTAGTGCAGGGGTGCCCTCACACACAGGTACTTGCTCCTTGCCCTCTGGGCCAGGGGGGCCTGACATAGGGGCGACTTACAGTGGTCTGGTGCAGTGACCCGTAGTGAAAGGGGTGCATGCACCCTTTCAGGCAGGGTGCAATGGCAGGCCTGCAGATACACTTTGCATGGGCTCCCCATGGGTGGCATAATACATGCTTTAGCCCATGGGGGTCTCCTGGTACCCTAAAGCTCTGGGTACCTGGGTACCATGTACTTGGGGTTTGCATGAGGGCACCAGTATGCCAAATGTTGGGTGTAGGTAACGAAGTTACCAAGTTAGAAGGGAGAAAGCATAATCACTGGGTGTAGGAGGCTGGACTGGCTTGTAGTGAGTACCAAGGGGTACTTACACCTTGCACCAGGCCCAGGTATCCCTTATTAGTGTATAGGGTGTCTAGCAGCTTAGGCTGATAGATAATGGTAGCTTAGCAGAGCAGCTTAGGCTGAACTAGGAGACGAGTGAAGCTCCTACAGTACCACTAGTGTCACTTGCACAATATCATAAGAAAACACAATACACAGATATACTAAAAATAAAGGTACTTTATTTTTTTGACGATATGCCAAAGTATCTCAGTGAGTACCCTCAGTATGAGGATAGCAAATATACACAAGATATATGTACACAATACCAAAAATATGCAGTATAGCTATAGAAAACAGTGCAAACAATGTGAAGTTACAATAGGATGCAATGGGGACACATAGGGATAGGGGCAACACAAATCATATACTCCAAAAGTGCAATGCGAACCACGAATGGACCCCAAACCTATGTGACCTTGTAGAGGGTGGCTGGGACTGTAAGAAAACAGTGAGGGTTAGAAAAATAGCCCACCCCAAGACCCTGAAAAGTGAGTGCAAAGTGCACTAAAAGTTCCCCAAAGAGCACAGAAGTCGTGATAGGGGAATTCTGCAGGAATGACCAACACCAGCAATGCAACAACAATGGATTTCCAGACTAGAGTACCTGTGGAACAAGGGGACCAAGTCCAAAAGTCACGATCAAGTCGAGAGTGGGCAGATGCCCAGGAAATGCCAGCTGTGGGTGCAAAGAAGCTTCTACTAGGCAGTAGAAGCTGAGGATTCTGCAGGAACGACAAGGGCTAAAAACTTCCCCTTTGGAGAATGGATGTCCCACGTCGTGAAGAGTTGAGCAGAAGTGTTTTCCTGAAGAAAGACCGCAAACAAGTCTTGTTAGCTGCAAATTGTGTGGTTAGGGTTTTTGGATGCTGCTGTGGCCCAGGAGGGACCAGGATGTCACCAATTGTGTGAGGGGACAGAGGGGGCGTCCAGCAAGACAAGGAGCCCTCTCAGAAGCAAGCAGCACCCGGAGAAGTGCCGGAACAGGCACTATGAAGTGGAGTGAAATGGTGCTTCCCCGAAGTTGCACAAGAGAGTCCCACGCCGCCAGAGGACAACTCAGGAGGTCGTGCAATGCAGGTTAGAGTGCCGTGGACCCAGGCTTGGATGTGCACAAAGGAAATCCTGAAAAAGTGCACAGGAGCCGGAGTAGCTTCAAAAGACGTGGTTCCCAGCAATGCAGTCTTGCGTGGGGAGGCAAGGACTTACCTCCACCAAACTTGGACTGAAGAGTCACTGGACTGTGGGAGTCACTTGGACAGAGTTGCTGGATTCAAGGGACCTCGCTCGTCGTGCTGAGAGGAGACCCAGGGGACCGGTGATGCAGTTCTTTGGTGCCTGCGGTAGCAGGGGGAAGATTCCGTCGACCCACGGGAGATTTCATCGGAGCTTCTAGTGCAGAGAGGAGGCAGACTACCCCCACAGCATGCACCACTAGGAAAACAGTCGAGAAGGCGGCAGGATCAGCGTTACAGAGTTGCAGTAGTCGTCAAGGAAAATAAACCATGGTGCTATTTATGTAAAATAAAAGGCCATTGGACAACAGATCCCAGTTGTCCAAAGAAAAGCACCAATGCTCCTACCACTACAACCCCTACTGCTACCCCTAGTGTCCCTACTAATAGCAGTGGTGGTGGGAGCAAACCTACTAATAGCCAATCCAAGGGAGTAGCTGGGCTCACTATTGGTAACTTAGTTGGGGTTGGCCTTGTTAGGGAGCACACAGAGGCTGTGTTATTCTCTGAGGGGGCTATTGATTTAGCCACCTTAGTTGCTTGTCCCCTTAATATGGATAAGTACAAGCAGCTACCCCTAATAAATGGTGTTGAGGTTCAGGCCTACAGGGACACTGGAGCCAGTGTGACTATGGTCATAGAGAAACTGGTCCACCCTGAACAACACCTACTTGGTCACCAGTACCAAGTAACCGATGCTCACAACAACACACTTAGCCACCCCATGGCTGTTGTTAATCTCAACTGGGGGGGGGGGTTACTGGTCCAAAGAAAGTTGTGGTAGCCACAGATTTACCTGTAGACTGTCTACTAGGAAATGATTTGGAGACATCAGCTTGGTCAGATGTGGAGTTGGAGGCCCATGCAGCAATGCTGGGCATCCCAGGGCATATTTTTGCTTTGACAAGGGCTCAGGCCAAAAAGCAAAAAGGACAGGGAAGCTTGGATTCTGGAACAATGGACCAAGTGCTCCCTAAAGCTAGGGCTAGTAGAAGCAAACCACTTCCTACTATCCCTCCCTCTACAGTGGATTCAACTTCTGAGGAAGAAGAATTCCCTCCCTGTGCAGAACCTACAACAGAGGAGCTGGAAGCAGATACTGCTGAGCTTTTGGGTGAAGGGGGGCCTGCCAGGGAGGAGCTGAGTGTGGCACAGCAAACCTGTCCCACATTAGAGGGTCTCAGACAGCAAGCTGTCAAACAGGCTAATGGGGATGTCAGTGACTCTCACAGAGTTTACTGGGAGGACAACCTCTTGTACACTGAGCATAGGGATCCTAAACCTGGAGCTGCCAGGAGATTAGTGATTCCTCAGGAGTACAGAAAGTTCCTCCTAATCCTGGCACATGACATTCCCCTAGCTGGGCATCCAGGACAAATGAAAACTTGGGACAGACTGGTTCCATTGTTTCATTGGCCTAGGATGTCTGAGGACACAAAATAATTTTGTAAGTCCTGTGAAACCTGTCAAGCCAGTGGCAAGACAGGTGGAACTCCAAAGGCACCCCTCATTCCACTGCCTGTGGTTGGGGTACCCTTTGAAAGGGTAGGGGTTGACATACTGCTTCAGGCAATAGATTCATCTTGGTGGTAGTGGACCATGCCACAAGATACCCTGAAGCTATTCCTTTAAGGACCACTACAGCTCCTGCGGTGGCAAAGGCCCTCCTGGGAATATTTTCCAGGGTGGGCTTCCCAAAGGAAGTAGCATCAGACAGGGGAAGCAATTTCATGTCTGCATACTTAAAGGCCATGTGGAAGGAGTGTGGGGTAACTTACAAGTTCACCACACCCTACCATCCACAAACAAATGGACTGGTTGAGAGATTTAACAAAACTCTCAAAGGCATGATTATGGGTCTCCCTGAAAAACTCCGCAGGAAATGGGATATCCTTTTACCATGCCTCCTTTTTGCCTACAGGGAGGTACCCCAGAAAGGAGTGGGCTTCAGCCCCTTTGAACTTCTTTTTGGACACCCTGTTAGGGGTCCACTCACACTTGTAAAGGAGGGTTGGGAACAACCTTTAAAAGCTCCTAAGCAGGATATTGTGGATTATGTACTTGGCCTCAGATCAAGGATGGCTGAGTATATGAAAAAGGCCAGTAAGAACCTTCAGGCCAGCCAAGAGCTCCAGAAGCAATGGCATGATCAGAAGGCTGTTTTGGTACAGTACCAACCAGGACAGAAAGTGTGGGTCTTGGAGCCTGTGGCCCCAAGAGCACTCCAAGATAAATGGAGTGGACCCCACACAATTGTTGAAAAGAAGGGAGAAGTCACCTATTTAGCTGACTTAGGCACTGCCAGGAGTCCCCTTAGGGTGCTCCATGTCAACCGCCTGAAACCCTACTATGACAGGGCTGATCTCACCCTGCTCATGGCAACTGATGAGGGACAGGAAGAAGACAGTGATCCTCTACCTGATCTCTTCTCTTCCACAGAACAAGATGCTCTGGTGGAAGGTGTAGTTTTGGCTGATTGTCTTACTGCTGAGCAGAAAGACAATTGCATAAATCTCCTAAATCAATTCTCTGAACTCTTCTCTACTGTGCCAGGTACCACTTCTTGGTGTGAGCACACTATAGATACTGGAGACAGCTTGCCTGTCAAAAGTAAGATCTATAGGCAGCCTGACCATGTCAGGGACTGCATAAAGCAAGAGGTCCAGAAAATGTTAGAACTAGGGGCCATATGTACGAACACATTTTCCCATAGACACAGAATGGGTAAAACCCTTTGCTACATCTGGCCCTAGGAGTGGTTGAGCACTCTGACAGTCCATGGGCTTCTCCTGTGGTACTGGTACCAAAAACCCCATTCCAAAGATGGAAAGAAGGAAATGCGGTTTTGTGTAGACTATAGAGGTCTCAACTTGGTAACCAAAACTGACGCTCGCCCTATACCCAGGGCAGATGAGCTCATAGATACACTGGCATCTGCCAAGTATCTAAGCACTTTTGATTTGACTGCAGGGTATTGGCAGATCAAATTGTCAGAAGATGCTAAACCTAAAACTGCATTTTCAACCATTGGAGGACATTACCAGTTTACTGTAATGCCTTTTGGTTTGAAAAATGCACCTGCCACTTTTCAAAGGTTGGTGAACACAGTCCTGCAAGGGCTGGAAGCTTTCAGTGCAGCATATTTGGACGATATAGCTGTCTTTAGCTCCAGCTGGGATGATCACCTGGTCCACCTATGGAAAGTTTTGGAGGCCCTGCAAAAGGCAGGCCTCACTATCAAGGCTTCAAAGTGCCAGATAGGGCAGGGTAAGGTGGTTTATCTGGGACACCTTGTTGGTGGGGAACGGATTGCACCACTTCAGGGGAAAATCCAAACAATTATTGATTGGGTTCCCCCTACCACTCAGACTCAGGTGAGAGCCTTCCTATGCCTCACTGGGTATTACAGGAGGTTCATTAAGAACTATGGCTCCATTGCAGCCCCTCTTAATGACCTCACTTCCAAAAAGATGCCTAAAAAGGTATTATGGACAGCAAACTGTCAGAAAGCTTTTGAGGAGCTGAAGCAGGCCATGTGCTCTGCACCTGTCCTGAAAAGCCCTTGTTACTCTAAAAAATTCTATGTCCAAGCTGATGCATCTGAATTAGGAGTAGGGGCAGTCCTATCACAACTTAATTCTGAGGGCCAGGATCAACCTGTTGCTTTTATTAGTAGGAGGTTGACCCCTAGAGAAAAGCGTTGGTCTGCCATTGAGAGGGAGGCCTTTGCTGTGGTCTGGGCACTGAAGAAGTTGAGGCCATACCTGTTTGGCACTCACTTCATTGTTCAGACAGACCACAAACCTCTACTTTGGCTAAAACAAATGAAAGGTGAAAATTCTAAATTATTGAGGTGGTCCATATCCCTACAGGGAATGGACTATACAGTGGAATATAGACCTGGGAGTAGCCACTCCAATGCAGATGGACTCTCCAGATATTTCCACTTAGACAATGAAGACTCATCAGGTCATGGCTAGTCTTATTGTCCTTCGTTTGGGGGGGGGTTGTGTAGGAAAGTACCATCTTGCCTGGCATGTTACCCCCATTTATCACTGTATATATGTTGTTTAAGTTGTATGTGTCACTGGGACCCTGTCACCCAGGGCCCCAGTGCTCATAAGTGTGCCTGAATGTGTTACCTGTGTAGTGACTAACTGTCTCAATGAGGCTCTGCTAATCAGAACCTCAGTGGTTATGCTCTCTCATTTCTTTCAAATTGTCACTAACAGGCTAGTGACCAATTTTACCAATTTACATTGGCTTACTGGAACACCCTTATAATTCCCTAGTATATGGTACTGAGGTACCCAGGGTATTGGGGTTCCAGGAGATCCCTATAGGCTGCAGCATTTCTTTTGCCACCCATAGGGAGCTGTGACAATTCTTACACAGGCCTGCCACTGCAGCCTGAGTGAAATAACGTCCATGTTATTTCACATCCATTTTACACTACACTTAAGTAACTTATAAGTCACCTATATGTCTAACCTTTACCTGGTAAAGGTTGGGTGCTAAGTTACTTAGTGTGTGGGCACCCTGGCACTAGCCAAGGTGCCCCCACATTGTTCAGGGCCAATTCCCCGGACTTTGTGAGTGCGGGGACACCATTACACGTGTGTACTACATATAGGTCACTACCTACATGTAGCTTCACAGTGGTAACTCCGAATATGGCCATGTAATATGTCTATGATCATGGAATTGCCCCCTCTATACCATCCTGGCATAGTTGGCACAATCCCATGATCCCAGTGGCCTGTAGCACAGGCCCTAGTACTGCCAAACTGCCTTTCCCGGGGTTTCACTGCTGCTGCTGCTGCTGCCAACCCCTCAGACAGGCATCTGCCCTCCTGGGGTCCAGCCAGGCCTGGCCCAGGATGGCAGAACAAAGGACTTCCTCTGAGAGAGGGTGTTACACCCTCTCCCTTTGGAAAATGGTTTGAAGGCAGGGGAGGAGTAGCCTCCCCCAGCCTCTGGAAATGCTTTCATGGGCACATTTGGTGCCCATTTCTGCATAAGCCAGTCTACACCGGTTCAGGGACCCCTTAGCCCTGCTCTGGCGCGAAACTGGACAAAGGAAAGGGGAGTGACCACTCCCCTGACCTGTACCTCCCCTGGGAGGTGCCCAGAGCTCCTCCAGTGTGCTCCAGACCTCTGCCATCTTGGAAACAGAGGTGCTGCTGGCACACTGGACTGCTCTGAGTGGCCAGTGCCATCCGGTGACGTCAGAGACTCCTCCTGATAGGCTCCTTCAGGTGTTGCTAGCCTATCCTCTCTCCTAGGTAACCAAACCCTCTTTTCTGGCTATTTAGGGTCTCTGTCTCTTGGGATTCCTTAGATAACGAATGCAAGAGCTCATCCGAGTTCCTCTGCATCTCTCTCTTCACCTTCTGCCAAGGAATCGACTGCTGACCGCGGTGGAAGCCTGCAAAACTGCAACATAGTAGCAAAGACGACTACTGCAACTCTGTAACGCTGATCCTGCCGCCTTCTCGACTGTTTTCCTGGTGGTGCATGCTGTGGGGGTAGTCTGCCTCCTCTCTGCACTAGAAGCTCCGAAGAAATCTCCCGTGGGTCGACGGAATCGTCCCCCTGCAACCGCAGGCACCAAAGAACTGCATCACCGGTCCCCTGGGTCTCCTCTCAGCATGACGAGTGAGGCCCCTTGAATCCAGCAACTCTGTCCAAGTGACTCCCACAGTCCAGTGACTCTTCAGTCCAAGTTTGGTGGAGGTAAGTCCTTGCCTCCCCACGCCAGACTGCATTGTTGGAAACCGCGACTTTTGCAGCTACTCCGGCCTCCGTGCACTTCCGGCGGAAATCCTTTGTGCACAGTCCAGCCTGGGTCCACGGCACTCTAACCTGCATTGCACGACCTCCTAAGTTGTTCTCCGGCGACGTGGGACTCCTTTGTGCGACTTCGAGTGAGCACCGCTTCACGCATCCTCGTAGTGCCTGTTTCTGGCACTTCTCTGGGTGCTACCTGCTGCTGAGAGGGCTCCTTGTCTTGCACGACGTCCCCTCTGTCTCCTGACGCAATTTGCGACATCCTGGTCCCTCCTGGGCCACAGCAGCGTCCAAAAACCTTTACCGCATGATTTGCAGCTAGCAAGGCTTGTTGGCGGTCTTTTGGCGGGAAAACTCTTCTGCACGACTCTCCACGGCGTATGGGATCCGTCCTCCAAAGGGGAAGTCTCTAGCCCTTGTCGTTCCTGCAGAAACCTAAGCTTCTACAGTCCAGTAGCAGCTTCTTTGCACCCGCAGCTGGCATTTCCTGGGCATCTGCCCATTTCCGACTTGCTTGTGACTTTTGGACTTGGTCCCCTTGTTCCACAGGTACCCTCGACTGGAAATCCATCGTTGTTGCATTGCTGGTTTGTGTCTTTCCTGCAGAATTCCCCTATCACGACTTCTATGTCCTTTGGGGAACTTTAGTGCACTTTGCACTCACTTTTCAGTGTCTTGGGGTGGGCTATTTTTCTAACCCTTACTATTTTCTAATAGTCCCAGCGACCCTCTACGAGGTCACATAGGTTTGCTGTCCATTCGTGGTTCGCATTCCACTTTTGGAGTATATGGTTTATGTTGCCCCTATCCCTATGTGTTCCCATTGCATCCTATTGTAACTATACATTGTTTGCACTGGTTTCTAAGACTATTACTGCATATTTTGGTATTGTGTATATATATCTTGGTTATTTTTGTTATCCTCATACTGAGGGTACTCACTGAGATACTTTTGGTATATTGTCATAAAAATAAAGTACCTTTATTTTTAGTATATCTGTGTATTGTGTTTTCTTATGATATTGTGCATATGACACTAAGTGGTACTGTAGGAGCTTCACTCGTCTCCTAGTTCAGCCTAAGCTGCTCTGCTAAGCTACCATTATCTATCAGCCTATACTGCTAGACACCCTATACACTAATAAGGGATAACTGGTGCAAGGTGCAAGTACCCCTAGGTACTCACTACAAGCCAGTCCAGCCTCCTACAGGGCAATTCCATGATCATAGACATGTTACATGGCCATATTCGGAGTTACCATTGTGAAGCTACACATAGGTATACCTATGTGTAGTGCACGCGTGTAATGGTGTCCCCGCACTCACAAAGTCCGGGGAATTTGCCCTGAACAATGTGGGAGCACCTTAGCTAGTGCCAAGGTGCCCACACACTAAGTAACTTTGCACCTAACCTTTACCAGGTAAAGGTTAGACATATAGGTGACTTATAAGTTACTTAAGTGCAGTGGTAAATGGCTGTGAAATAACGTGGACATTATTTCACTCAGGCTGCAGTGGCAGGCCTGTGTAAGAATTGTCAGAGCTCCCTATGGGTGGCAAAAGAAATGCTGCAGCCCATAGGGATCTCCTGGAACCCCAATACCCGGGGTACCTCAGTACCATATACTAGGGGATTATAAGGGTGTTCCAGTGTGCCAATGTAAATTGGTGAAATTGGTCACTAGCCTGTTAGTGACAATTTGGATAGAAATGAGAGAGCATAACCACTGAGGTTCTGGATAGCAGAGCCTCAGTGAGACAGTTAGTCATAACACAGGTAACACATACAGGGCACACTTATGAGCACTGGGGCCCTGGCTGGCAGGGTCCCAGTGACACATACAACTAAAACAACATATATACAGTGAAAAATGAGGGTAACATGCCAGGCAAGATGGTACTTTCCTACACTGGGGTTCTGGTTAGCAGTATCCCAGTGAACATAGTCAAACACACTGACAACAGACAGCAAATGGGGATAACCATGCCAAGGAAGAGGGTACTTTCCTACAACTTGGCCCTTAATTCAGTTTCTATTGGTTTTTGCATACATGTTGTTGTGACTGGTTGCTAGGACTGGTATTTCTATTGGCTTAATGATTAGGGTTTGTGTTCTGATTGGTACTAGGGCTAGAGTTCCTATTAGACTTTGGTTTTAGGACTTCTACTGTGATTGGCAGGAGGGCTTGGATTCCTATTGGCCCATGGTTTTAGGGCTACTCTTGTGATTGATACTAGGGCTAGGACTTTTTCCTTTATACAACACATCCAAGTAATCATTCAAAGTCTTCCTCTACATATGCAAGTCAAGGAAACGCACTATGAGAGGTGCCCAACCCCAAGCAACGCTAGGAGGCACTCACAAGGATAGAAAATGGGAATAAAATTAATAATTTACCTACAGTAAATGTATGATTCTTTTTTCAGAAGGAACCGTCCTCATGGGGCCTTCATTTGTTCTGAGAAACAGGCACCTATAATGGTGAATTTAATAAAATCTTTGATTTCCAAGTAAAAGAAAAGTAAACTAATTTAGTTATTGTAGGGTAAATTCCAATCAAACAACCATGCAAATTTTAACTCACAAATATAAATCAAAATGTAATTAAATACCACATTCCTAACCTAGTAAATTATACAACACAGATAGTCGTCTCTGCCATATGACATAATCTCATATTATGATGATTTACAGCAAATGTAGCATTTTTATTAAGGGTGATGTTATGAACGTTCCATTTGGTGTGTAAATTGTGGTTTTCAGTGTGTTTTTTTTTGTAACCATAACTCAAAAGATAGATGGATGGATAGGTGGGTAGGACCCCCCTGTGGCTTGCCCACTTGGACATCAAAAAACAATTACAAGACCAACTTGGAATGTTCATGTGAACCTGGGTACAATTATCACAAAACACATATTCATGTGAAACTCATTTTTCATCAATTTCTTATAAGGTTGCAGAAATATGTTGCTACTGACTTTTTCACTCCACAATCCCTGGATAACTACGAAAATCATCTGTTATAAATATCTCAAATTGGTCCACTAAATCCAGTACCAAAACATATGTAAAAACACAAGTTTATTAAAAACATAAACTGTGATGAGAAATGGTGAAAAAATGTGTTCCCCAAGTGAGAAGGTACACCACAACAGAGGGCAATACAAGAATCACTAGTATGTCTGTCATTCTTGGTGTATCTCAAAACAGATAGACTCTTATTGAATTATGAAGTACATATGTCAATACAGTGATTTAGCAATCACAACACAACAAAAGAGGTCTGTCAATTTAGACTGTTGATGACGTTTCAACCCTTACACAGGGTACCAGGGTCTGATCAGGACAACAATGACCTGGGGAATAGCAGTTGTTATAATGTAGACTATTCTTTTGTTTGGGAAGCATTTGTTCCTGCTGCTGGAGAGAAACATATTTACCTGCCACAGCAGAGTGAAAAGAATCCCTGGACTCTGATCCTGAGCTGAGCCACAGAAATATGACAGTTCCTGATAACCCAGAAAGTGTACAGATGTCCTTTTCGTACTTATAAAACTCATTCTTGCATCAGTTTTGCTAGTGTCACTTATAGGGAAAGCCAGTGTGATTTACTATTTTGACTGGCCCCTGTGGCTGTTTGGGTGGAATGCACAAGGGGAGCTGTCAACCGGCACAGACCAGACGTGGACTGAAGACAAGCTGAAAGGCACATATGACAATAAGTGCAGAGAAATGCCTACTTACTAAAAGTGGCATTTACGGAATAGTAATGTAAAATCCAACTTCACCTGTAAGTAGGATTCCTTACTACCATTCCAGCAATACCAAATATGGCAAGTCTATTCCTCTTATATCAGAAATTATCACTTAAAAGCATATAAGGGGATCTCTCAAGCTGGCCTATGAGAGGAGTAAGCTTCATAGTAGTGAAAAATGACTTTGGGAGTTTTTCACAACCAGGCCATGTAAAACTTATAAGTACATGTCATGCCTTTTACTTACATAGCAACCTCCCCTATGGGTTACCTATGGCCTAAGTTAGGGGTGACATATGGAAGAAAAGGAGAAATGAAGGCTTGTCAATAGTTTTAAATGCCAAGTTGAAGTGGAAGTGAAACTGCACGTACAGGCCTAGCAATGGCAGACCTAAGGCATAAGGGGCTACTTATGTAGGTGGCACAATCAGTGCTACAGGCCCGCTAGTAGCATTTAATTTACAGGCCTGGGCACCTCTGGTGCACTTTACTAGGGACTTATAGGATTAATTAAATTGGGTTTGAGCAAATGTTACCAAGTTTAGGGGAGAGAGCACAAGCACTTAGCACTTGTCAGCAGTGGTAAAGTGCACAGAGCCCTAAAACCAGCAACAATGAGATCAGAAAAATGGAGGGAGGCACGCAAAAACTTTGGGGAAGGCTGTCAAGTCTAACAGTAATGATCCTATGTTTACCAAGTGATAAAATTCAGGACCTGTCCAGGATTTTCTCAGCGGTATTAAAGTGTTCCCTAGGCTGGAGCTTCTGCTCTTCAGTGTAAAGTGCGGCACCCGCTAGGGGATGCTTTTACAATTGCATTTTTAGCGTTGAAAAATACATTAAAACACACACACACATATTTTGCTCACTTTAAATGCTTTATTGATTGAATAATGTTGACAGTGATTAGTAATCAAAGTGAGTACGCTTGCATTTAGACAGGATTGTTATTTTTGCTGATTGCATTGCATTGCAAAATGTTAATTTTAACAAGTCCCATGATCAAGCCAATAGACTTACTTGATATTTGTAGGACCCCTTTACAGGGCCAAGGGTGATTATGCATGTCATCTATAGTATTTTCCATCTGCCAATGTACATATTTGTAAATTACTGTAAACTATGAAGTAATGTGTTTGTAGTACATGCACTTCTCTGACTGGACAATCATTTGTTGAGTGTTATCATTGTGTACCAGTGAATGGTAATCACTAGCGACACCACCTCCTCCGAGTAGGTCTTGGACTGCTCTGCCTTGCTACCCTGAGAGAGCCAAGTTCAACAACGGGGTGTTGGGTTGTCAGTATGGGGAATTGTGGACATATTACTTGTGCAGGGCATACATCTCATGCTCCCAATTTCCTACCACAGCAAAAGAGCATCTTCACATTAACAAGCTTTATTACATTTCATTAGCTTGCACTATTCTGTAGACATTATAACACATAGAATGAGCCTATTGCCATGTCAATCTTGTGTCATCCATGTCAATTAACTGTCATTAATGAAACAAACAAATAGGTTATCACCCATCAACCTAGCTGGCTTTATCACTGGGTTCCCACCCAGATGTCGAATGCATTTTGTGAGCTGAAAGGCCTGATTACAGCGGAGCTGGTTTTGATCTCCAAAGTGTGGTGAATGTGATTGTGCAACTTTTAAAACTACCTCCATGATATATACCCACACTGTGGTGCAAACAAATGTGAAAACATGTCCAGTGAAGCTTTATTCATCTCACTCATCCTGGTGATTGATCTAGTGATTAGTCGACATGTTTCAACAGTAAATGTGCTAATAAAATCATTTTTACAGGACCAAATTTTCAGGGCTACCTAAGCCCTGAAAAATATGTACACACACAATAAGGACTGCATCACTCGGGTGCTCTTTACGTAACTTGTGGTTTTCAACCTCTTTTTCTCTATAATTGAAGAAGAGTAATTTCAGACATGAAGCATGGAGACATGTTGAATAGAGGAAGCATTCAAAATGTATGCTCTGCATACACATTCCTAATGTGACATGCAATATGCTTTGTATTCCACAGGCCAAATATGTTTAGTCCATTATGCACATGTGTTGTATTCAGACGCATGTACTAAGTGCACACGGGGCGATTTCAGAAAAGTAAACGTAGACGTTTGGCGCCGCACTGCACCACTTCCTCGCAAATGATATCCTGTAGGAATTTAGGGAGACCGCTGATTGAGAGGTGCTGTATAGAGGGAAACATGTTCAGGCCAGAAGAAGATCAACCAGACAAAAAGTTAGCATTGATAACTGTGGCTCAGAACTGTGATTCACAGCTATTGAGCATTACTACTGATAAGAGTTTGATAACTTCATCCACCAGGAACATTTTGCACATCTTCAGGCAATCCTATAAGATTTTACATTCCTCGTTTAGCTTCAAACGAAAAAGCATAACACTTGCATCATAGTACTCTTGCCTGGTTTGAAGATGAGATGCTTGAACTCCTTAATTCTCCCTCTGGACTGAAGATGGTAAGAATGTGATAACCAGTCCAGCATGCGGTAAAGCCCCAGGAGGCAACTGTGTCCTGGAGGAGTTTTCTAAAGATTATTATGATATTCTGGCTCCCGGGTTGATAGAGGTGCACAATGCTCCTATTGGTAAAGGTAGACTGCCTCCACTGATGATGGAGGCAATCATTACTATACTTACAAAGCCAGACCATAACCCTTACCAGTATACGTCATATTCATCACTCTCTCTGTTAAATATTGATAATAAGATCCTTGGCAAAATCCTGCACAGATGCTTCAATCCCTGATGTGGATGTTAGTGCTACCAGAACCATCCAGGTTTTATTCAAGTTGTGAACACCAATGGCCTTTTCCTGGAAGAAATACAGTTAACTGCAGTGGTCATGCAATTATTGCCAAAAAATGCTTTTCAGGCATTTGAATGGTCATTCACCTGGGAAATCCTACAGCACATGGGACTTGGCAAGTATTTTGTAGACTTTATAGATATATTGTTTGTGCATCTCTTGCTCAGGGGGAAAGTTAGCAATCTTTTCTCAGATGTGGGCCTTTGGCCAGGGTACTGTCTAGGGAAGTCTGTTGTCACCCCTAGTGTTTGTCTTGTCTATCTAGCCCCCTAGGTTCTTTGCTATGTGAGTTTTATTCCTGAACTGTAATGTGATGTAGTATGGATAGTTCCATAACATGTGGTACAAAAACAACGCCACTTTCATATGTGTTGTGCTTCTCGATGTCGCATTTGTTTGTTGTTACGGATGGAGAAAACACAGCCGCACTCGCTGCTGGGCGGCGGAAGCACATAGTACACGCTTGCCAGGAACAGAAAGAATATATTTGCAGGTTCCAATGACCAGGAAACGAAGACAGTGACAGCTGCAGGGCCTCATTAGGGTAACTGGCAACAAGTCTAGAATCTGCATACAAAAGGGAGGGGTGAGTATATTGAATGGAGCAGCAGCAGGCCCTGGTCAAATAGCCAGAGCATGTACAAAAGTGAAGAGAGGGAACACAGAGAATGGAGCTGCAGTTACAGCCCTGAAGGTGAGCGTTAGGATAGTTCAATGAGTTGGGATAGTGCAGATGATAATTGGAAATAGATGCATAATGAATACATATATTTTTCCCAACACTTACTGTATTACATTTTTTTTTTTATGTTTGCAATCCAAGCAGTAGAACGGGAGTTATGAATTTTAACGCTTTTAGTGAAAATTAGCACCTAAAAGATCAAAGCGCCAACCCTGAACATCTACTCCTGCAAGACGGGGTCAAAAATATGGTTGACCACGATCAAGCAGGTTTCGGATACAAGGAGTGGATTGGGACTTGTTAGCGCTTACCTTTGGGCTTACAATAAATTTGAAGAAAAAGTGGCTGAGAAGGTAAAGTTCAGCCGGGCCAGGCTGTTGGAGGCATCTGAGGAGGAAGTATCATCTTTGGATGCCCTTGGGGTGAAGCCGTGATGAAGATTTCAATGTTTGTACTTACTCACCAAAATGGAAGTCCAAAATCTTCAGCAGGACAAGGCAGAGGACTGTAGCCAAAGACAGTTTACAAGAGGTCCGATAGCCCTTTGGCGAAGGACAGTTGTAAAGGATTTGCTGCTGCAGAGAAGAACTTAGTGGGAGGAGGCGCAAAGTCAAGCAGGCAAGTCCTAGTTCCCAGAGCAGTTTTTGGTTTTTCAATTTCCTCAGTTTTGGAAATTGGCCCTTTGGACACATTTAGCACTACAACCAAAGGTCCAGGAATGGTGGGACACCTTATGGATGTTCAGGGCTCACTCGGGCTTGGTCCAGGTGCAGGTTCAAGATAGTGGGGGCTTTTTATGTCTCAATTGCTCTTCACAAGAGGCCAAAAAACTAGCTTTTTGAGTCACTTCAGGTGCAGTTGAAGATGTATCACTCAACAGCAGGTTGGCGTCTGAGGGTTCAAGGCAGGCTTCAAGCAGCAAAGCAATCCTTCCAGGTACGGCAGCAGTCTGGCAGGCTGCACAGAAGGTCACAGAAGCAGGCAGTCCCCTTTGAGAGTCCTTAGCAGGTCCAATAGTGAACTGAAGAGGCGGTCTGAAGGTGCTAGTTTAATACCTTGGTGCCGCTCTTCTTGAAGGGAGAAGCTTCTGGAAAGGTTAATTGAAGTGCATAGAATTTCCTGGTTTGGCTGCCATGGCCCCAACCTGGTTGCAGTGACAATACAGGGTTGTTAGGCCCTTTGCATGAAGGCAGAGAACATGCTATTCAGTTGTAAATGGGTCTGTGCTCACCTTCGTTCGTCATCCTGCCAACAGATTGCCCATTGACACCTACTCCCTCTATTGTGTGACTGTCTGGGAGGAATTCATGAAAGTCTTATTGTTAGGTACACCCAGTCATTTGACCCAGTCCAGACTGCAGGCACAAAAGGGCTAAGGGTAGAAAAATACCAACTTCCTAAAAGTGGCATTTTTAAAATTGTGATAAAAAACAGAATTCACCAATAAATTGTTTTTTTCACCATAATTACAAAGGCAACAAACATGACACAGCTACCAGCTCTAAAATGGAAATTACAGCTCTTTAAATGTTATGAGGTATCCCCAATGTTATCCTTCAAGAGGGTAGGCCTTTCAGTAGTAAAAATCTAAATTGGGAGTTTTTTACTATCATGACATGTAAAACTTAAAAGTACTTATCCCACTTTTTAATTACACAGCACCCTGTCCTATCGGCTAACTAGGGCCCACCTTAGGGGTAACATATATGTAATAATAGGGAGTTGAAAGTTTGGCAAGGGGGTTTGCTTAAGTACGTAACATAATAGGTGCTGCAGGCCTACTGGTAGCAGTTAATTAACTGGATAAATGGTATACCACGCTACAAGGAACTTATAGGTAAAATAAATTTGCCAATTAGGTACATGCCAATCAAACCATGTTTAGGAGAGTGAACACAAGTACTTTAGCACTGGTTAGTGCTGGTTAGCAGTGATAAAGTGCAAAGAGTTTTAAGGCCCCAAAAAAACAAATTTCAGCAATAATCGGAGGTAAGTAGACAAAAAATTAAGGGGAAGACCACCCTAAGGCTGTCAGGTCTAACATGTGTCCTCCGCAACTGAAATTGAAGAGAACTACCCAACCTCTTGGGAGTTCTCATCATAAAATCATAAGAACTTGGATAGACCATCAGCACTGGAGTGGTCTGACCTGGGTCGGTGTTCCCCTGCAAAGTCCAATCCCTGTAGGGCGATGGACCACCTCAACAATTTTGAATTCCCAGCCCTCATTTGCATTAGCTACCAGAGGGGCCTGTTGTCTGTCTGAACCTATAATTGAATCCCAAACAAGGATGGTCTCAGTTTCTTCAGTGCCCAGACCACAGCAAAGGCTTTTGTTTCAATAGCACTCCACTTCTATTCCCTGGTAAGTAACCTCCTAGAGATGAAAGCTATGTGTTTGTCTAGGCTCTCATAATTGAGCTGTGTTAACACTGCTGCTGTGCCAGGCTCTGAGGCATTTGTTTGGACTATGAATTACTTAGAAAAGTCAAGGGCCTTGAGCACAGTGGCTGTGCATATGGCTTGTTTAAGGGAGAAAAATTATTTCTGGTAGTCCTCCGTTCAGATCTACTTCTGTGGTTGCTTGGTAGTCAGCTTAGTCAACAGGGCAACAATGGTGCCATACCCCTTGACAAACCTAGTATAATAGCCTATGAGGCCCAGGTAAGCCCTCACCTCAGTCTGAGATCTTGGGGCTCCCAAGCCAGAGTAGTTTCTATTATGGCCTGGTGGGGCAGCACCTTAGCCCCACCCACAAGATTACCTAAGTACACCACAAACTCCTGCCCTATCTGGCACTTACTGGCCTTGATAATCAAGCCTATATGATGCTGAAACACTTCCTGCAGGTGAAAGAGATGGTCTTTCCAGCTGCTACTGAAAGCAGTTATGTCTCCCAGTTAAGCAGCACTGAAGGCCTCCATTCCAGTCAAGGCCTGGTTCAACAGCCTCCGAAGGTGGCAGGGGCAGAAGTAGCCATCTGGAGTGGAAAAGACTGACCTCTCTTTAGCCCTTTCAGTTAGAGAAATTTGCCAGTACTCTGAAGTTAGGTCAGATGTACTGGGGATGAAGTGAGCATCAGTTTTAGTCACTGAGTTTAGCACCCTGTAGTCACATAGGAACAGATTTCTTAGGAGGCGCCCGGTGGGCTGGACCAGGGGCTATGGAAATGCTCAATCACCCCTAACTTTATCAGTGTACTAAAGTACCATCTTGCCTGGCATGTTACCCCCATTTTTACATGTATGTCAGTTTGTTTTTGCCTGTCTCACTGGGATCCTGCTAGCCGAGACCCCAGTGCTCATAGTTTGTGGCCTGAATGAGTATACCTGTGTAGTGACTAACAGTGTCACTGAGGCTCTGCTAATCAGAACTTCAGTGCTTATGCTCTCATTGCCTTTAGATTTGTCACTATAGGCTAGTGACCACTTTCACCAATTTCAATTGGCACACTGGAACACCATTATAATTCCATAGTATATGGTACCTAGGTACCCAGGGTATTGGCGTTCCAGGAGATCCCTATGGGCTGCAGCATTTCTTTTGCCACCCATAGGGAGCTCAGACAAACCTTTACACAGGACTGCCACTGCAGCCTGAGTGAAATAACGCACGTGTTATTTCCCAGCCATTTTCACTGCACTTAAGTAACTTATAAGTCACCTATATGTCTAACCGTCACTTGCTGAAGGTTAGTTGCAAAGCTACTAAGTGTGAGGGCACCCTTGCACTAGCAAAGGTGCCCCTACATAGTTCAGGGCCATTTCCTCAGACTTTGTGAGTGCGGGGACACCATTACACAGGTGCACTACATATAGGTCAATACCTATATGTAGTTCTTAAAATAAAAAAATGGGGATCAAGGTGAATTGAAACCACAGCTTCTTCCTTTATTATGTGTATGCAATTTGTGGCACTTTTCGGTGCACGGGTGTAGGAGGCTGGACTGGCTTGTAGTGAGTACCAAGGGGTACTTACCCCTTGCACCAGGCCCATGTATCCCTTATTAGTGTATAGGGGTGTCTAGCAGCTTTGGCTGATAGAAAAGGTAGCTTAGCAGAGCAGCTTAGGCTGAAATAGGAGACGAGTGAAGCTCCTACAGTACCACTAGTGTCATATGCACAATATCATAAGAAAACACAATCACAGATATACTAAAAATAAAGGTACTTTATTTTTATGACAATATGCCAAAGTATCTCAGTGAGTACCCTCAGTATGAGGATAGCAAATATACACAAGATATATGTACACAATACCAAAATTGTGCAGTATAGTAATAGAAAACAGTGCAAACAATGTATAGTTACAATAGGATGCAATGGGGACACATAGGGATAGGGGCAACACAAACCATATACTCCAAAAGTGGAATGCGAACCACGAATGGACCCCAAACCTATGTGACCTCGTAGAGGGTCGCTGGGACTGTAAGAAAACAGTGAGGGTTAGAAAAATAGCCCACCCCAAGACCCTGAAAAGTGAGTGCAAAGTGCACTAAAGTTCCCCAAAGAGCACAGAAGTCGTGATAGGGGAATTCTGCAGGAAAGACCAAAACCAGCAATGCAACAACAATGGATTTCCAGACGAGGGTACCTGTGGAACAAGGGGACCAAGTCCAAAAGTCACGATCAAGTCGAGAGTGGGCAGATGCCCAGGAAATGCCAGCTGTGGGTGCAAAGAAGCTGCTACTGGACAGTAGAAGCTGAGGATTCTGCAAGAACGACAAGGGCTAGAAACTTCCCCTTTGAAGGATAGATGTCCCATGTCGTGAAGAATCGAGCAGAAGGGTTTTCCTGCAGAAAGACCACAAACAAGCCTTGCTAGCTGTAAAGATTGTGTTTAGGGTTTTTGGGTGCTGCTGTGGCCCAAAAGGGACCAGGATGTCGCCAATTGCGTCAGGGGACAAAGGGGACGCCCAGCAAGAAAAGGAGCCCTCTCAGAAGCAGGCAGCCCCCGCAGAAGTGCCAGAACAGGCACAACAAATTGGAGTGAAAAGGGGCTCACCCGAAGTTGCACAAGAGAGTCCCACGCCGCCGGAGGACAACTCAGGAGGTCGTGCGATGCAGGTTAGAGTGCCGTGGACCCAGGCTTGGATGTGCACAAAGGAAATCTTTGTGGAGTGCACAGGTGCCGGAGTAGCTGCAAAACACGCGGTTCCCAGCAATGCAGTCTGGCGTGGGGAGGCAAGGACTTACCTCCACCAAACTTGGACTGAAGAGTCACTGGACTGTGGGAGCCACTTGGATAGAGTTGCTGAGTTCAAGGGACCTCGCTCGTCGTGCTGAGAGGAGACCCAGAGGACCAGTGATGCAGTTCTTCGGTGCCTGTGGTTGCAGGAGGAAGATTCCGTCGAACCACGGGAGATTTCTTCGGAGCTTCTAGTGGAGAGAGGAGGCAGACTACCCCCACAGCATGCACCACCAGGGAAACAGTCGAGAAGGCGGCTGGATCAGCGTTACAGTGTCGCAGTAGTCGTCGTTGCTACTTTGTTGCAGTTTTGCAGGCTTCCAGTGCGGTCAGCAGTCGATTCCTTGGCAGAAGGTGAAGAGAGAGATGCATAGGAACTCTGATGAGCTCTTGCATTCGTTATCTAAGGAAATCCCCAAAGCAGAGACCCTAAATAGCCAGAAAAGAGGGTTTGGATACTTAGGAGAGAGGATAGGCTAGCAACACCTAAATGAGCCTTTCAGAAGGGGTCTCTGACGTCACCTGCTGGCCCTGGCCACTCAGAGCAGTCCAGTGTGCCAGCAGCACCTCTGTTTCCAAGATGGCAGAGGTCTGGAGCACACTGGAGGAGCTCTGGGCACCTCCCAGGGGAGGTGCAGGTCAGGGGAGTGGTCACTCTCCTTTCCTTTGTCCAGTTTCGCGCCAGAGCAGGGCTGAGGGGTCCCTGAACCGGTGTAGACTGGCTTATGCAGAAATGGGCACCATCTGTGCCCATGAAAGCATTTCCAGAGGCTGGGGGAGGCTACTCCTCCCCTGCCTTAACACCTTTTTCCAAAGGGAGAGGGTGTAACACCCTCTCTCTGAGGAAGTCCTTTGTTCTGCCTTCCTGGGCCAAGCCTGGCTGGACCCCAGGAGGGCAGAAACCTGTCTGAGGGGTTGGCAGCAGCAGCAGCTGCAGTGAAACCCCTGAAAAGGCAGTTTGGCAGTACCCGGGTCTGTGCTAGGGACCCGTGGGATCATGGGATTGTGCCAACAATGCCAGGATGGCATAGAGGGGGCAATTCCATGATCATAGACATGTTACACGTCCATATTCGGAGTTACCATTGTGAAGCTACACATAGGTAGTGACCTATATTTAGTGCACGCGTGTAATGGTGTCCCCACACTCACAAAGTCCGGGGAATTTGCCCTGAACTATGTGGGGGGCACCTTGGCTAGTTCCAGGGTGCCCACACACTAAGTAACTTTGCACGTAACCTTTACCAGGTAAAGGTTAGACATATAGGTGACTTATAAGTTACTTAAGTGCAGTGGTCAACGGCTGTGAAATAACGTGGACGTTATTTCACTCATGCTGCAGTGGCAGGCCTGTGTAAGAATTGTCAGAGATCCCTATGGGTGGCAAAAGAAATGCTGCAGCCCATAGGGATCTCCTGGAACCCCAATACCCTGGGTACCTCAGTACCATATACTAGGGAATTACAAGGGTGTTCCAGTATGCCAATGTGAATTGGTAAAATTGGTCACTAGCCTGTTAGTGACAATTTAGAAAGAAGTGAGAGAGCATAACCACTGAGGTTCTGATTAGCAGAGCCTCAGTGAGACAGTTAGTCATAACACAGGTAACACATACAGGGCACACTTATGAGTACTGGGGCCCTGGCTGGCAGGGTCCCAGTGACACATACAACTAAAACAACATATATACAGTGAACTATGGGGGTAACATGCCAGGCAAGATGGTACTTTCCTACACAACCCCCCCCCCCAAACGAAGGACAATAAGACTAGCCATGACCTGATGAGTCTTCATTGTCTAAGTGGAAATATCTGGAGAGTCCATCTACATTGGAGTGGGTACTCCCAGGTCTATGTTCCACTGTATAGTCCATCCCCTGTAGAGATATGGACCTCCTCAATAATTTAGGGTTTTCACCTTTCATTTGTTTTAGCCAAAGTAGAGGTTTGTGGTCTGTCTGAACAATGAAGTGAGTGCCAAACAGGTATGGCCTCATCTTCTTCAGTGCCCAGACTACAGCAAAGGCCTCCCTCTCAATGGCAGACCAACGCTTTTCTCTAGGGGTCAACCTCCTGCTGATAAAAGCAACAGGTTGATCCTGGCCCTCAGAATTAAGTTGTGATAAGACTGCCCCTACCCCTAATTCAGATGCATCAGTTTGGACAATGAATTTTTTGGAGTAACAGGGGCTTTTTAGGACAGGTGCAGAGCACATGGCCTGCTTCAGCTCCTCAAAAGCTTTCTGACAGCTAGCTGTCCACAATACCTTTTTAGGCATTTTCTTTGAGGTGAGGTCATTAAGAGGGGCTGCAATGGAGCCATAGTTCTTTATGAACCTCCTGTAATACCCAGTGAGGCCTTAGAAGGCTCTCACCTGGATCTGAGTTGTAGGGGGAACCCAATCTTCCAGCCCTTGCAGGACTGTGTTCACCAACCTCTGAAAAGTGGCAGGTGCATTTTTCAATCCAAAAGGCATTGCTGTGAATTGGTAATGGCCTCCAATGGTTGAAAATGCAGTTTTTGCTTTTGCATCTTCTGATAATTTGATCTGCCAATACCCTGCTGTCAAATCAAAAGTGCTTAGATACTTGGCAGATGCCAGTGTATCTATTAGCTCATCTGCCCTGGGTATAGGGTGAGCATCAGTTTTGGTTACCTGGTTGAGACCTCTGTAGTCGACACAAAACCGCATTTCTTTCTTTCCATCCTTGGAATGAGGTTTTGGTACAAGTACCACAGGAGAGGTCCATGGACTTTCAGAGTGCTCAACCACTCCCAGTTCAAGCATTTTCTGCACTTCTTGCTTTATGCAGTCTCTGACATGGTCAGGCTGCCTATAGATCTTACTTTTGACAGGCAAGCTGTCTCCAGTATCTATAGTGTGCTCACACCAAGAAGTGGTGCCTGGCACAGTAGAGAAGAGTTCAGAAAACTGACCCAGGAGATTTATGCAGTGGTCTTTCTGCTCAGCAGTAAGACAATCTGCCAACACTACACCTTCCACTAGAGCATCTTGTTCTGTGGAAGAGAAGAGATCAGGGAGAGGGTCACTCTCTTCTTCCTGTCCCTCATCTGTTGCCATGAGCAGGGTGAGATCAGCCCTGTCATACTAGGGTTTCAGGCGATTGACATTGAACACCCTAAGGGGGCTCCTGGCAGTGCCTAAGTCAACTAAGTAGGTGACTTCACCCTTCTTCTCAACTATTATGTGGGGTCCACTCCATTTATCTTGGAGTGCTCTTGGGGCACAGTCTCCAAGACCCACACTTTCTGCCCTGGTTGGTACTGCACCAAAACAGCATTCTGGTCATGCCATTGCTTTTGGAGCTCTTGGCTGGCCTGAAGGTTTTTACTGGCCTTTTTCATGTACTCAGCCATCCTTGATCTGAGGCCAAGTACATAGTCCACTATGTCTTTCTTTGCAGCTTTTAAAGGTTGTTCCCAACCCTCCTTAACAAGTGTTAGAGGACCTCTCACAGGGTGTCCAAATAGGAGTTCAAAGGGACTGAAGCCCACTCCTTTTTGGGTACCTCCCTGTAAGCAAAAAGGAGGCAAGGTAACAGGATATCCCATCTCCTGCGGAGTTTTTCAGGGAGTCCCATAATCATGCCTTTGAGAGTTTTGTTAAATCTCTCCACCAGTCCATTTGTTTGTGGATGATAGGGTGTAGTGAACTTTTATGTAACACCACACTCCTTCCACATGGCCTTTAAGTAAGCAGACATGAAATTGCTTCCCCTGTCTGATACCACCTCTTTTGGGAAACACACCCTGGAAAAGATTCCCAGGAGGGCCTTTGCCACTGCAGGAGCTGTAGTGGTCCTTAGAGGAATTGCTTCAGGATATCTGGTGGCAAGTTTTCATTTGCCCCAAATGTCCAGCTAAGGGAATGTCGTGGGCTAGAGTTAGAAGGAACTTTCTGTACTCCTGAGGAATCACCAATCTCCTGGCAGTTCCAGGTTTTGGCTCCCTTGCTTCAGTGTACAAGAGGTTGTCCTCCCAGTAAACTCTGTGAGAGTCACTGACATCCCTATTTGCTTGTTTGACAGCTTGATGCCTTGGACCCTCTAGTGTGGGACAGGTATGCTGTGCCACACTCAGCTCCTCCCTGGCAGGCCCCCCTTCACCCAAAAGTTCAGCAGTGTCTGCTTCCAGCTCCTCTGGTGTAGGTTCTTCACAGGGTGGAAATTCTTCTTCCTCAGAAGTAGAATCCACTGTAGAGGGAGGGATAGTAGGTAGTGATTTACTTCTACTAACCCTAGCTTTAGGGAACACTTGGTCCATTCTTCCAGGTTCCAAGTCACCCTGTCCTTTTTGCTTTTTGGCCTGAGCCCTGGTTAAAGCAAAAATATGCCCTGGAATGCCCAGCATTGCTGCATGGGCCTCCAACTCCACATCTGACCAAGCTGATGTCTCTTAATCATTCTTTAGTAGACAGTCTACAGGTAAATCTGAGGCAACCACAACTTTCTTTGGACCAGTATCCCCCCCCCCCTAGTTGAGATTTACAACAGCCATGGGGTGGCTAAGTGTGTTGTTATGAGCATCGGTTACTTGGTACTGGTGACCAAGTAGGTGTTGTTCAGGGTGGACCAGTTTCCCTATTACCATTGTAACACTGGCACCTGTGTCCCTGTAGGCCTGAACCTCAACACCATTTATTAGGGGTAGTTGCTTGTACTTATCCATGTTAAGGGGACAAGCAACTAAGGTGGCTAAATCAATAGCCCCCTCAGAGACTAACACAGCCTCTGTGGTCTCCCTAACAAGACCAACACCAACTAAGTTACCAAAAGTGAGCCCAGCTACTCCCTTGGATTGGCTATTAGTAGGTTTGCTCCCACCACCACTGCTATTCCTAGGGGCACTAGGTGTAGCAGCAGGGGTTGTAGTGGTAGGAGGCTTGGTGCTTTTCTTTGGACAACTGGGATCTGTTGTCCAATGGCCTTTTATTTTACATAAATAGCACCATGGTTTCTTTTCTTTGTTTTGATTTGAAGAGGATTTGGGCCCACCACCCCCACCAGAGTGTTTTTGTGGGCCTGATGAAGACTCATTTTTAGATTTGTCCCCTCCCTTGTCAGAAGACTTACCATCCTTCTTCTTGCCATCTTTGTCACCCCCTGTATGAACTTTTCTGTTCACCCTTGTTCTGACCCATTTGTCTGCCTTCTTTCCCAATTCTTGGGGAGAGGTCAGATCAGAGTCCACCAGGTACTGGTGCAACAAATCAGACACACAATTATTAAGAATATGCTCTCTCAGGATTAAGTTATACAGGCTTTCATAATCAGTAACTTTACTGCCATGTAGCCACCCCTCCAAGGCCTTCACTGAATGGTCAACAAAGTCTACCCAGTCTTGTGAAGACTCCTTTTTGGTTTCTCTGAACTTCATCCTGTACTGTTAAGAGGTTAAGCCATAACCATCTAGGAGTGCATTCTTAAGAACTTTGAAATCATTGGCATCACTTTCTTTTACAGTAAGGAGCCTATCCCTACCCTTTCCACTAAATGATAGCTATAGGATAGCAGCCCACTGCCTTTGAGGGACACCCTGTACAACACAGGCCCTCTCAAGTGCAGCAAACCACTTGTTAATGTCATCCCCCTCCTTATAAGGGGGAACTATCTTATGCAGATTCCTAGAATCATGCTCTCTTGCAGGATGACTATTGGGAATACTGCTGCTGCCACCATGGGTTTCTAACCCAATTTTCTGTCTTTCTCTTTCTATTTCTAAGGACTGCCTATCTAAATCCAGCTGTTGCTTCTTGAGCTTCAGTCTGGATTGTTCCACTCTCAATCTATTGAGCTCCCTTTCTAACACTCTGTCATCAGGGTGGGTGGGTGTGACATGCCTTGAAACAGAAGTATGGTGAGAATGAACAGAAGGAGACCTGTCCCTAACAGATGGCACTCTAACAGCCTGGCTAACAGAAACAGCACTTCTACTATGATGAGAAGGAATACTCTTACTGTGATGTGAGGCAACACTGTTACTGTGATGTGACTCTATATCAGTACCAGCTATGCCAGGTGGTCTGCTAATGGGCAGGCTAGGAAGTTTCCCTTCTAAATCTTTTGCTAGGGGTGCCCCAGGGTCAGATTGGGAACCATCAGCTAATTTCTCAACAGAAGTGCCAACTCTGCTCTTATCTTATTCAATGAGCATATTAACCAACAGTTCCCTACCCCTAAACCTCTTTCAATGCAGAGACTCCTTGCTCCTTTCCAGCTAAGGTGATCATAAGCAAGTTTGGACAGATCAACAGTTTGGCCTGTGCCAGACATTTTAGAAAGTGTTTAAGGGATAGAAAAAGTGAGAACAAGTTTTTCAGAACTTTTTGAAAGACAGAAAGGCCCGTATTTATACTCCGTTTGCGCCGAATTTGCGTTGTTTTTTTCGACGCAAATTCGACGCAAAACCAACGCCAACTAACGCCATATTTATACTATGGCGTTAGACGCTTCGGGCGCCAAAGTGCCCGGAGTGTGCGTCATTTTTTAGCGTGAACCCCTTCCTTGCGTTAATGAGATGCAAGGGAGGCGTTCCCGTCTTAAAAAATGACTCCCAGGCCTTTACGTGGTATTTATACTCCCGGGCAAAAATGACGCCCGGGAGTGGGCGTGGCCAAAAACGGCGCATTTGCGCCGCTTTTTAACGCCTGGGTCAGGGATGGCGTTAAGGGACAAGTGGGCTCAAAATGAGCCCACAGTGCCCTCCCCTGCCCCCAGGGACCCCCCCTGCCACCCCTGCCCACCCCAGGAGGACACCCAAGGATGGAGGGACCCACCCCAGGGACATTCCGGTAAGTTCAGGTAAGTATTATTTTATATATTTTTGTTTTATTTTTTGGGTGGCATAGAGGGGCCTGATTTGTGCCCCCCTACATGCCACTATGCCCAATGACCATGCCCAGGGGACATAAGTCCCCTGGGCATGGCCATTGGGCAAGGGGGCATGACTCCTATCTTTACAATGATAGGAGTCATGTTGATGGGGGATGGGCGTCGAAAAAAAATGGCGCAAGTCGGGTTACGACGATTTTTTCGACGTAACCTGACTTGCCCCATTTTAAGACGCCCATACGCCATTTTCCCCCTACGCCGGCGCTGTCTGGTGTACGTGGTTTTTTTCCACGCACACCAGGCAGCGCCGGTCCGCTTGCGCCGGCTAACGCCATTCCATAAATACGGCGCCCGCATGGCGCTTCAGAATGGCGTTAGACGGCGCAAAATTTTTTGACGCTAAACTGCGTTAGCGCAGTTTAGCGTCAAAAAGTATAAATATGGGCCAAAATGTTTTTAAAAACTTTTTAAGAACCTTTTAGAAAGTTTAGAGGTACTTTTCAGCACTTAGAAAAGAAGTGAAAGGAGAAAAGCTAAACTTTTTGGTTATGTGTACATACACTGAACTTGTTTTGTATATTTTTCTCCTATGAAAAGTACAATGACAAAAGTGGTAAGTAGTTGCAAAGTACTTATCCCACCTCTGCACAACCAATGTAGGAGGCTGGACTGGCTTGTAGTGAGTACCAAGGGGTACTTACACCTTGCACCAGGCCCAGGTATCCCTTATTAGTGTATAGGGGTGTCTAGCAGCTTAGCCTGATAGAAAAGGTAGCTTAGCAGAGCAGCTTAGGCTGAACTAGGAGACGAGTGAAGCTCCTACAGTACCACTAGTGTCATATGCACAATATCATAAGAAAACACAATACACAGATATACTAAAAATAAAGGTACTTTATTTTTATGAAAATATGCCAAAGTATCTCAGTGAGTACCCTCAGTATGAGGATAGCAAATATACACAAGATATACGTACATAATACCAAAATTGTGCAGTATAGTAATAGAAAACAGTGCAGACAATGTATAGTTACAATAGGATGCAATGGGGACACATAGGAATAGGGGCAACACAAACCATATACTCCAAAAGTGGAATGCGAACCACGAATGGACCCCAAATCTATGTGCTCTCGTAGAGGGTCGCTGGGACTGTAAGAAAACAGTGAGGGTTAGAAAAATAGCCCACCCCAAGACCCTGAAAAGTGAGTGCAAAGTGCACTAAAGTTCCCCAAAGAGCACAGAAGTCGTGATAGGGGAATTCTGCAGGAAAGACCAAAACCAGCAATGCAACAACGATGGATTTCCAGACGAGGGTACCTGTGGAACAAGGGGACCAAGTCCAAAAGTCACGATCAAGTCGAGAGTGGGCAGATGCCCAGGAAATGCCAGCTGTGGGTGCAAAGAAGCTGCTACTGGACAGTAGAAGCTGAGGATTCTGCAAGAACGACAAGGGCTAGAAACTTCCCTTTTGGAGGATAGATGTCGCACGTCGTGAAGAGTCGTGCAAAAGTATTTTCCTGCAGAAAGACCGCAAACAAGCCTTGCTAGCTGCAAAGCTCACGGTAAGGGTTTTTGGGTGCTGCTGTGGCCCAGAAGGGACCAGGATGTCGCCAGTTGCATCAGGGGACAGAGGGGGCACCCCGCAAGACAAGGAGCATTCTCAGAAGCAGTCATCCCCCGCAGAAGTGCCGGAACAGGCACTACAAAGTGGAGTGAAACGGTGCTCACCCGAAGTTGCACAAGAGAGTCCCACGCCGCCGGAGGACAACTCAGGAGGTCGTGCAATGCAGGTTAGAGTGCCGTGGACCCAGGCTTGGCTGTGCACAAAGGATTTCCGCCGGAAGTGCACAGGGGCCGGAGTAGCTGCAAAAGTCGCGGTTCCCAGCAATGCAGCCCAGCGAGTTGAGGCAAGGACTTACCTCCACCAAACTTGGACTGAAGAGTCACTGGACTGTGGGGGTCACTTGGACAGAGTCGCTGGATTCGAGGGACCTCGCTCGTCGTGCTGAGAGGAGATCCAAGGGACCGGTAATGCAGCTTTTTGGTGCCTGCGGTTGCAGGGGGAAGATTCCGTCGACCCACGGGAGATTTCTTCGGAGCTTCTAGTGCAGAGAGGAGGCAGACTACCCCCACAGCATGCACAAGCAGGAAAACAGTCGAGAAGGCGGCAGGATCAGCGTTACAGAGTTGCAGTAGTCGTCTTTGCTACTATGTTGCAGGTTTGCAGGCTTCCAGCGCGGTCAGCAGTCGATTCCTTGGCAGAAGGTGAAGAGAGAGATGCAGAAAAGAGGGTTTGGCTACTTAGGAGAGAGGATAGGCTAGCAACACCTGAAGGAGCCTATCAGAAGCAGTCCAGTGTGCCAGCAGAACCTCTGTTTCCAAGATGGCAGAGTTCTGGAGCACACTGGAGGAGCTCTGGGCAACTCCCAGGGGAGGTGCAGGTCAGGGTAGTGGTCACTCCCCTTATCTTTGTCCAGTTTCGCGCCAGAGCAGGGCTGAGGGGTCCCTGAACCGGTGTAGACTGGCTTATGCAGAAATGGGCACCATCTGTGCCCATGAAAGCATTTCCAGAGGCTGGGGGAGGCTACTCCTCCCCTGCCTTAACACCTTTTTCCAAAGGGAGAGTGTGTAACCCTCTGTCTGAGGAAGTCCTTTTTTCTGCCTTCCTGGGCCAAGCCTGGCTGGACCCAGGAGGGCAGAAATCTGTCTGAGGGGTTGGCAGCAGCTGCAGTGAAACCCCTGAAAAGGCAGTTTGGCAGTAACTGGGTCTGTGCTAGAGACCCGTGGGATCATGGGATTGTGCCAACAATGCCAGGATGGCATTGGGGTGACAATTCCATGATCTTAGACATGTTACATGGCCATGTTCGGAGTTACCATTGTGAAGCTACACATAGGTAGTGACCTATGTGTAGTGCACGCGTGTAATGGTGTCCCCGCACTCACAAAGTCCGTTGAATTTGCCCTGAACTATGTGGGGGCATCTTGGCTAGTGCCAGGGTGCCCACACACTAAGTAACTTGGCACCCAACCTTCACCAGGTGAAGGTTAGGCATATAGGTGACTTATAAGTTACTTAAGTGCAGTGGTAAATGGCTGCGAAATAACGTGGAAGTTATTTCACTCAGGCTGCAGTGTCAGGCCTGTGTAAGAATTGTCAGCGCTCCCTATGGGTGGCAAAAGAAATGCTACAGCCCATAGGGATCTCCTGGAACCCCAATACCCTGGGTACCTCAGTACCATATACTAGGGAATTATAAGGGTGTTCCAGTATGCCAATGTGAATTGGTAAAATTGGTCACTAGCCTGTTAGTGACAATTTAGAAAGAAGTGAGAGAGCATAACCACTGAGGTTCTGGTTAGCAGAGCCTCAGTGAGACAGTTAGGCATCACACAGGGAACACATACATGTAGGCCACAACTTATGAGCACTGGGGTCCTGGCTAGCAGGGTCCCAGTAACAAATAACAAATATACTGAAAACATAGGGTCCCGGGCAGCACCCTTTTTCTTCAACCACAACTCTTGCAGCTAGCAAGGCTTGTTTGCTGTATTTTGCCAAGGAAACAACTCTGCATCCTCCAGCACTCCGTGCAACATCTTCTGCACAAAGGAGAGGTTCTTAGCTCCTTTCGTTGTTGCAGAATCCTCAGCTTCTTCCATCCAGAGGCAGCCATTTTGCACCTTCATCTGGGGTTTAGTGGGCTCCTGCCCCCCTCAGACACTTTTGCGACTCTTGGACTTCGTCCCCTTCCTTTGCAGGTCCTCAGGTCCAGGAATCCGTCTTCAGTGCATTGCATTCTGTTGTGGTCTTTGCTAAATCCTCTATCATGACTTTAGTGTGTTTCTGGGGAAATAGTAGTACTTTACTACTACTTTCCAGGGTCTTGGGTGGGGTATCTTAGACACCCTTAGTGTTTTCTTGCACTCCCAGCGACCCTCTACAAACTACACTAGGCCTGGGGTCCCTAAGTGGTTCGCATTCCACTTTCTTAGTATATGGTTTGTGTTGCCCCTAGACATATTGCATCTTATTGTTTTCTACAGTGTTTGCACTGCTTTTCTAACTGTTTACTTACCTGATTTTGGTTTGTGTGTATATTTTGTGTATTTTACTTACCTCCCAAGGGAGTATATCCTCTGAGATATTTTTGGCACATTGTCACTGAAATAAAGTACCTTTACTTTTAGTAACTCTGAGTATTGTCTTTCTTATGATATAGTACCTATATGATATAAGTGGTATAGTAGGAGCTTTGCATGTCTCCTAGTTCAGCCTAACCTGCTCTGCTATAGCTACCTCTATCAGCCTAAGTTGCTAGAACACTACTAATCTACTAATAAGGGATAACTGCACCTGGCACAAGGTGTAAGTTCCATCTGGTACCCACTATAAGCCAGGCCAGCCACCTACAATCAGACAGCCTCAATATTTTGCTTTTGAGAGAAGGATTGTCTCCAGTGTCAATATCATGGGTACACAGGAGTGAGGGAAAAAAACAACAGGTAACTGGGAACATTCTTTCTGCTGTTCTGGTGTAGGGTTGGATAGAGGTCAATGTTTCTCTTCTCAAGGCAGGATATGAGGGAGAGGATCACTCTCCTCCACCTCCCTATCATCTATCACCAGAAGCATGTTGACCTCAGACCTCTTATAGTGTGGCATGAGAAAGTTGATATGAAGCATCCTTAAAAGTTGCCTGGTGGACTTGAGGTCCACCAGGTAGGTGGCATCTTTCTTCCTCTCAACTATCCCAAAAGGCCCAGTCCAACAGCCCTGCAGGGCCTTAAGTTCCACAAGCTCCATTACTCACACTTTCTGCCCAGGCTAAAAGTCCACAGGAGTAACTGCCTGGCCATACCACTGCTTCATAACCTTCTTGCTATCCTCCTCGTCTCTGGAGATTTCTTACAGAACATGGGCATCTGATTCCAGGGAGCTAGCATACAGCTAACCATGTTTTTTTTTGTTGGAGGGGGGGGGTGGGGGGGTCTTGGAAGCTTGCTCCCACCCCTACTTAACCAGAGTGAGAGGACACCTATCAGGGTGACCATACAGAAGTTCAAAGAGGCTGAATCAAACCCTCTTCTGTGGCACGTCCATTTTTTGTAGATGGTAGGGGTGGAGAATTTATAAGTTACCCCTACACTCCTTCCACTTTGTCTACACTGATAAGAAATTTGTACAATTATCAGAAGTCACTTTCAGGGCTCTAGCAGTCCTTAGAGGTCTAGCCCCTGGGTATCTAGTGGCATGATGCCCCAAGATCATGATACACCTGTCACCTAAGGCAGCCTTGGGGTACAAGAGTACTACAATGCTAGTGTCCACCCTTTCAAAGCGGGTTCCAACAACAGGTAAGGCATCCAGGTGAACTTCCAGCATTGTCCCTGCCTTCCCACTGGCCTGGCAGGTCAAGCTGATCCTTCAGAATCCATCCAAGGAGACCTATATCCTGGGACAATAGAGGTGGGAGACAATCCTGGCAAACGTCGTGTCCTGCCCTATGTGTCTTGCCTGGTGTATCTCATGATCCAGCCCCAGTAGGAATATCCTGTATCATAGGAAACTACCAACACACATGGAGCCCCATGCACAGGTAACCCAGGTTCAGCTTGCCACTCATGCCCTCCAGGGTTGGGCAATCCCTCTATGCCTTGCAGAACTCCTCCCTGGTGGGTCCTCCGTCTGATTGTCATCAAGAGCGCTAAGACAGGTAACCAAGGGATGCAATATCCCAGCAGACTCCAGGGCATCCTCTTCCAGTGCTCTATCCACTTGTACTGTGGGACATTCAGGGGCTGGATTCCCATACCCCTTACCCTTCCCTTTCTTGGCAGGTGTCTGGGCCATTTGTTCAGGTTCCAGACCTCCTTGAAAACCATCCTGGGCAGCCATTGTTCTTGTGGTCACACAGGCCCACTCTCGCATCCCAAACATTTCCATTGTGACCTGAGCTCAGCTCCTTCCAGGCACTGTCCTCTAGATCATTTCCTAACAGACAATCCACAGACATGGCATGGCTAACAGCAACATTTAGAAGACCTGACCCCACCCCTAATTCAAAGGGAATCAGAGCCACAGGGTAGTGTCTCTACTGGTTGAATGCTTCTACAACCTGGTTGAATATGCTGGGAATAACTTATCTGAAGACATCAGATGACATCTTACAGTAGTCATACTAGCTTCTGTGTCCTTCAGAGACTCTGACCTCTGCTCATTGATGGTGACCAACTGCCTGTACTTGGGAGTACTGGAAGGCATGTGGAACTTGGCACCATCTCCTTGTTACACAGGGACGCTAAGGTAACCTCACTAGTATTCACACTAACTGGGGCCATCTCCTCCCTAAACACTATGCTAGCTAGCCCCAGGGCCTGCCCTCCAGTGAGGGGGTGTGTCTGCTTGGGATGCTTGGGCTCACTCTTGATGTGCCCATGCTCATAAGACTCATAGCACTTGGGGACAGACTTGTCATGATTTGTGTCAATGAAGCCTTTCTTTCTGGTGGCCAGATTGGGATTTGGACCCTTTCCTTTGAGAACTATTTTGGGTGTATTGAGAAGACTCCATCTTTTTACTCCCACCCCTCCTTCTGTTGGGAACACTGACCACCCTTTTGTAAGTCACCCCAGATGCCTTCTTGGGCACTGGTACTGACCCAGAGTTCCGCCTACTCATCAAGCTTACTGAGGTCAATCAGCTTGCTGTCTACCAGGTGTTGGTGCAGTTCGGTAAAACAGGTATTGAGCATGTGCCCCCTCAGCATCAGATTGTAGAGCCCAACATAATCATTCATTTTGCTGCTCCTTACTTAGCTTTTAAGTGCCTTGCTGAAATAATCTAACAAGTCCAGCAGGAATGATTTGGGAGCTTGTGTGTGTCCTAGAACCTCTGTTGGTACTTCTGTTAGCACTTCTCAGGGTCAGCCTACATTTGGTAAGAAGAATGCTCTTCATGGGGGCATACCTGGTCTGATTTTCTACCTCAGGTGTAAGAAGTGTGTCCATCCACACCATTGCATGTATCTACACAAGCCACCTTCTCAATACTCTTGTTGGACCTTTTGTATGCTCAGGGCTACCTCATATGCTGGGAATCATTTTTCTATTTCCTCTCCCACCATATAACTGGGCACCAGGTCCTTGGGTATGCTGACATTCGCCTCTCCAGGGGGCACTGCTGGTATGCTGCTACCAGTATTTCTGTTCTCTTTCTGCTTGGCTCCTAAGTCCAGCTCCCTGAGATTGAGCTTGTAGGCCATCCTGACCTCCTCCTTTGCTAAACGTTCTCTCTTTCTCAGCCTTCTCCTTCTTCAGTTTTAAATTGGCCAACTCAAGTTTGAACTTCTTATCCTCTCACCTGTCTACCAGTTCCTGTGGGGTCAGGCCTCTGATAGAGACACTGCCCTGTGCTCCATCCTGGGCATCCGGGGTATCCTGTTTATCTCCTGAGGTCGAGTTGGGTTCTTCTGTCAGTTCAGGACCCTGGAGCACTGGAGCAGCACTTGCTGGGGTGCATTACAAATTGTATTAAAGGTCTGTATATTCCTACTAATTTTGTGTATAGGTGGTGTACGTCTGCTATCCCCTGTTGCACCTACATTAGGGTGCTGTGTATTGGTGGCCAATTCTGGCTATGTAGGTCCATCATTCCTTAAAGGAACTAATCTAACATTCTGTGGAACATGTGGTAGGGTGCCATGAAGCCAATTTTGGTGTTCATGATAAGATAGAGTATTTCTAAATACACATATGGTCTGTACAGTGCGGGTGCATTTGCTGGAGTGTAATGGTAAAATGTATGTGTGTTCTCAACTGTTGCTGGAAAGGTGAACCAAGAGTAAACACTTTCAGTTCTGTATGTTCCATGAGCCTTAATGACAAATGTAACTTCTCCTCTCTCATCTGTGAGGCCATTATTTTGTTAATGTGGTGAGAGGGGGAGTCTCTTTTTCCTGCAATTACAATCCTGTTTAGGTCTGCCATTTTTTAAAGTGGAATTGAATTGTTCAAAGATAGAAACACAAATTGGGGAATCTTTTTGACTGTTCAAGCTAGAACACCCTAAAGATTCAAATAGGTACTACCTATCTAGCTGAGGATATAGGGCCAGATGTATCAAGATTGCAGGTTGCAATTTCCAAATTGCGAATTTTAAGAAATCACATTTTTCGAAATGCAAAACGCAATGTATGAAATTAGCAAATCGCAAATAGCGATTTCTTAAAATTCATAAACGCTATTTGTGAGATGCACATACCGAATCGCAAAGAAAATTGCAATTCAGTAACTGAAAATCGCAAATAGCAAAAACAGCAAATCGGAACAGCCTGATGACATCACAAGCAGGAAGTGAGTCAGCCCATGCTGTTTCCAGATGCCACACCCATAGGAGCAGTGAGAGAGACACAGCCCAACACCAGGGAGTCAGCATTGTGAGGAAGCCAGGATCAAACTGCAACATGGCCAATGCTGGCAATGGGAAGGGAGACAGGAAGAGGAAGCTGAAATTCAGTGAGAAAGAATTGGAGGTGCTCATTGAGAAGGTTGTTGGGAACCATGATAGACTCTTTGGCAAGACCTCACTCCAAGTACCTGAGAGTGAGAAGCGGAGACTCTGGTCTGACATCCAGACAAAAATATGCGCATCGCTCTGTGGAGGAGATACACAAGCAATGGTACAACTTGCGGTCCCGTGCCAAAGAGAGGGTGGCCAGCAGGCTTAGGGAGGCAAGGAGCACCGGAGGCGGACCATCCACCCACACATTGTCCGCACCTATGGAAGACCTGGTGGAGTCCACATTTCTACCAGAAGTTGTCAGTGGTGTAACTGACATTAACACCTCAGGGACACCCAGCACCAGCAAAGGTAAGGCCAGTAATTATGTGTATCCCCACCTGTGCATGTAAACATGCCCCTTAGGAAATAGAACATAGCTTGATGCACAATGAAAAGTAGTCCATGATACATCTTACATACAACACAACAGCGCCTTATGGGAGTGGTAGTACACAACCCTAGGTGAATACACAACATAAATAACAAGATAGTGGTCAGCCACATAGAGAAACACCACAAACGACTCAGGGTGACACAATTTAATAGTACATTTAAAGCAACACTGTGGAAATCTGTGACAAATGCTAGAACTGACATGCTGCACATTGTCTTTGCAGATGACTCAGTCCCTGGTGCTGCAGGATCACAGAAACACAGCAACAGTCAGACTCAAATACAGTATTGTTCCGACTAGACCCAGGGCAAGGGTGTTACCACTGCCAGGGTACAACCTGGACACAGATGAGATGCCAGAACACGAACGCACACCACCACCAGAGGGGGGTCCCACAGGAAGACAGCAGTCTCTGCACCAGCGTCAGTCAACTCCCCTCAGGAGGCGCCACGATGGAGGCAGACAGAGCACAGAAGAAGGAGTGGGCCCATCAATCTTTGGCGGCCTGGAAGCTTCCATGCTGAAGGTGCAGCGCCTGCAATGCAAACATTTGAAGTCACTGCACAGACAGTTTGTGTCTCACAATAGCAATATGGGGTTACAAAACAAGCACTCGGAGACCCTGATTGAGGGACAGCATAGAGTTGCTGAAAACACCAAGGAGTTGACACAGGCCATTGGCGAACAGTGCACTGAGATATGGCAGGAGCGCGTCAGCCAGCGCAGGCGCCATCACCAATATTTGGCAAAGTTTGATAGCTTCTGTAGATCAGTTAATCGGCTTGCAAGTTCAACAGCCCAGATATCATGGCGTGCCATTGCCACACAGGTGGAGATGGCACATTGCAGTTGGGACATTGCACAGGGACTGGTGCAAATTACCAACGTAGTGGATGCCATGCAAACAGCACACAGTGCCACAACCAGCAAGCTGGGTGTTGGTGACAGTGAGGAGTCCTCTAGTCTCATCAGTCTGACAGTCCCTGTGATTGAGCTGAGGAGTCGCAGTGCCAGACACAGTACTGCAGGTGAACCTGCTACTAGAGGTGCCAGCGAGAACACAGAGCACTCAGGTGGAGTGCGTGGACATAAGAAGTGATGTTGAGGGCTCAACATATAGAAATAAAGTCATGCTATGATGCTAATAGTATGACACAGTTAATAGATCATGTCTGCCCATTGTGAATAGCTATGTCCTAATGACACATTGTTTACCTGAAGTCAAGGTAATAAAGATGCTAACTGCTAAAATACATATTATTGAAGTGGATTTGTCATTACTTACATCAAAAATGGTTGCGCGTAATGTCAGCACGTCTTTGCCTGCCTTTTGCTGCACTGGTCCTGTCTGCTGGTAGAAGGGGTGGTAAGGGATCATCATCCTCATCTGAGTCTGACTCCGTGAGTTCCACTGGTATGCCCCTGGTGGTTGCTATGTTGTGCAGGATAGCACATGTGGTCTCAATTTTGCATGTTGTCTCAGACCTGTTCTGTAGTGCACCTCCACTCCTATGGATGGCTCTTCAGCAGCCCAAAAGTGTGCTCCACCTCATTGCGGGAAGCCCTATGTGCAGCATTGTACCGCCTCTCTGCTGGAGTGGCAAGGCTCTGGAAGGGCGTTAGCATATCGGTGCTCACTGCGTAGGCACTGTCTCCTGAATGCACAGAGAGTAAAATGAATACATTTGCTGTCTGACGTCATGTTTACATCAATGCATTATTGTGAACTATCAAATTACCTAGTAGATATCCTTCCTCAAACTCCCCAACTAGCAGTCTTGTGTGTATCCCGCTGTGGCGAAAGATGTAGGAGTCATGTGTGCTCTCTGGGTATCTGGCCACGAGATCGGTAATGATGTAGGAGGCATTGCATATGACCTGTATGTTCATAGAATGATGATTTTTACGGTTGTGATACACATACTCAGTGGCTGATAGTGGACAGATCGCTACATGTGTCCCTTCAATGGCACCTAGCACATGTGGGAACTGTGCTACCTGGTAAAAATTAACTTTGGTTTGTTGTAATGCCTGTGGGGTGTTGAGGAATCTTATGTACAGTTGAATTCTGCTCAGCATGGCATTGAGAAATGTGTTGAAAAATCTAGAGAGGGCACTCTGTGATACCCCTCCAGCTGCTGCTATGACCCCTTGATAGCTCCCTGAAGCTAGTAGGTGCTGGGAGCATAATACCTGCACATGTCTGGGTATGCTATTGGTCCTGTGTGTTGTGCGCTGCAGCATGGGTTGAAGCTCAGCTATCAGGTCAAGTGTCATGGCTGAGCTTAACCTGTACTTATCATAAATGTCCTCCTCATTCTGGTCAAAAAGGGTTATGCGCACTCTGAAAATGCGCTCCTGTCTCCTCCTCTCTCTCCTCAAACCTGCCAAGATCCTCATCCTCCTCACCATGACGTAGAGTGCAGCCATTGTGGAAGAGGGGCTGAGGCATTCTGGGCCTCTTTATATAGGTTACACCTGGTTACCACCTGGTTTCAGTTTGTGGTAAATTGCATGTGCAAACTGCCATTCTGCAAATAATCCCAAATTGCGATGTTTTGCTACATCGCATTGCAAATTCGTTTTTGCTTGTCGCACTCTGCATCTCGCAAATAGTGGCACGGTTTAGGAGATCGCTATCTGGGATTTGCTATTCTGTATTGCAATTAGCGTTTCGCAAAAAGCGATTCGGTAAATCATATCGCTATTTGCGATACGCTGTTTGCGACACGCTAATTTGTGTCTCATTTGCCAAAAAATCACTATTTTTGCGATTTCTTATTTTCCCACTGCGAATGCCTTTCATACATCGTAAAATGCATTTTAGCAGTCGCAAACGGACATTCGCACTGTTTGCGAATGCAAAAACGTTTGATATATCTGGCCCATAGTCCCTAATCCCACGGACGTCTCTGTATAAAGTAGTTAGTGTGCCTTTGCATGAAATGATACTTGGGAGATCCGTAACATCAGTGAATAATCAATGCTGGCAGTGCCATGTCGTAGACTCTTGCTGTAGTAATGAGACTGCTGGATTTTGAAAGTAATAGACTCTCACTGATGGATTTTGGGCACCAGCACCATCGAGTATGAGGGACTGAGTCCTTTCCCACACCGTGTGACAACTGTCGGCCTAACCCTTCTGGCTAGCTAGCACCACCTCACCAGTACCAAAAGGTGAAAGTGATTTGTGGCAGTCTTTTGCATGACACTCAGACTCCTCACGGAAGTAGCAGAGGAACAGATCATGCCCCTTTCTCTCACATTTATGAGTCTTGTATATGTGAAGACAAAGAGAAGCAGGATCTTGATTCAATATATCTTTTATTGAAATAACTGCAGTCTACGTAAAAAGGTATGAATTGTGATTATGAGGATAATGATACACAACACTATAACAACGGTGACCAGAAAAGTAAGACACTGGAAGAGTCTTAGAATACTGTCACAATAGTGTCCCTAATATCCCTACCTATACCACTAAGTTTCTACATGAGAGCGATAGCAGTGTTAGCCCTAATCCACCCATCTAGTCCCTGGAAGGAAGCCCAATCCCCATACCTGTATAGAGCTAATGAAGAGGTCAGTTAGTCTGTTGGCAGTCCTCCCATGTGGACAAAAGAGGAAGTATGACGTTTCAGTAGAAATTGCAACTTGAGATGGCAAGCTAGCTGGAATGTCCTCTCTGCCTTATTTCCGGACAGCCTATTGTTTTATAATAAAACATGGTGCTGTCCTGAGAAATGTCCGTACGTGCTAATACATCTTGTCTGTGTCAGGTAGACGTTGCCCTCTCTGGACCGGCAATATGTGGTAAACTATAATGTATAGCCTTGGAGTGAGCACAGGATGAGATGTTGTGCAGAGAAATGAATACAAATTATCCATAGAATTGCAGCTGATATAAAATAATAAAGCATTGCCACTAAAATGAAGCCTTTGTTAAAATAATAAGAGAATTACAATTCCAAGTAACTAGGTGAGAGGGCACAGACATCTGACCGACACTAAAATAAATCTGCCTACATGACACTAAACTCACAACATTCTCCCCCTTTGGTTGTGCTAGTGCCTCCTCATTGTCATCCATGTCCTCCTCTCCTTAGGTGGAGAGCCAGTTTGAAAACCCTCTCTGCTTGCAGTGTTTCATCAGCTCAGTTGCACAGATCCTTCTCCATGGTGCAAAAAGGAAGAAAGGGCATTAAAATGAAGAAAAGGGAAACCCTTCAATGCAAAAACTAAGGATGATTTTAAAAAAGGGGTCACTCTAATGTCAAATTATTAATCTGGGATTTTTGTCTAGCACATATCACTGTATTGTATTGCACAAACATGAGTCCTAATCCACACACCCACAAAAAGTCACTAATTAACCTGTGATGAACCCTTGGTATCTTGGCACAAAAAGCAGTCAGGCTTAACAATGTGTAAAGTATTTGTGCAGCACACAATCAGTAATAAAGTTTAAAAAAAAAAAAGAAAAATCCCAAACCATTTTAGAAAAATACAGTAAACTTCAATAAATTATTTGATGCCAAAATGATAAAAATAAAATCAGTCAAACCAGAATTATGATTTTTTGTGTGAAAACTAGTGGCTATAAGATCAAAGCTCCAATCGCGGACATATAGGGGGTCATTCCAATGTTGGCGGGTGGCGGAGGCCGCCCGCCAGAATTCCCCCCTCCGAAATACCGCGCCGCGGTCAAAAGACCGCGGAGGGTATTACAAGTTTTCCCCTGGGCTGGCGGGCGGTTGCTGAAAAACCGCCCGCCAGCCCAGGGGAAAACGACCTTCCCACGAGGATGCCGGCTCGTAATCGAGCTGGCGGAGTGGGAAGGTGCGACGGGTGCAGTGGCACCCGTCGCGTATTTCAGTGTCTGTAAGGCAGACACTGAAATACTTTGCGGGGCCCTCTCTTACGGGGGCCCCTGCCGTGCCCATGCCATTGGCATGGGCACGGCAGGGGCCCCCAGGGGCCCCGTGACCCCCCTACCGCCATCCTGTTCATGGCGGCTTTCCCGCCATGAACAGGATGGCGGTAGGGGGGGGTCGGAATCCTCATGGCTGCGGAGCGCGCTCCGCAGCCATGGAGGATTCACACGAGCAGCGGAAAGTCGGCGGGAGACCGCTGACTTTCCGCTTCTGACCGCGGCTGAACCGCCGCGGTCAGAATGCTCGTTGGAACACCGCCAGCCTGTTGGCGGTGCTCCCGTGGTCGGAGGCCCTGGCGGCCACCGGCCGCCAGGGTCAGAATGACCCTCATAGTTGTGATTGACAGGATCAAAGTCGAAAAATATAGCCAACCAGGATGGAGCATGGTTCAGATACAAGGATCAGCGCTTACCTTTGGATTTAGAAGAAATTGAGAGAAAAATGTCCAAAAAGATTCAACAGGGCAAGGCTGCAGGAGGATTCTGAGGAGGTAGAGTCATCGTCAGATGGCCTTAGGTCAAAGCCTTGGTGAAGATTTCTGTGATCTGACTTAGTAGCCAAAATGGAAGTCAAAAATCTCCAGCAGGATGAGTCAGAGGGCTCTGCCACTTCCACTAGGTTAGATACTCCACGCCCACAAGGCCCTCCACAACACAGGTCCCACCTACCTCAACGACAGACTCACCTTTCACACCCCCACCCGCAACCTTCGCTCTGCCAACTACGCCCTCGCCTACGTTCCTCACATCCGCTGCACGGCCGCCAGAGGAAGATCATTTTCCCACCTTGCCGCAAAGACCTGGAACTCCCTACCACTCCACCTCCGCCTGACCCAAGACCTTATATCTTTCAGGAAACACCGCAATACTTGGCTTTTCGACCAGTTACTCCCCCTTAGCGCCTTGAGACCTTACCGGGTGAGTAGTGCGCTTTATAAATCCTTGATTGATTGATACTCCTTTGGTGAAGGATTGATGAAAGGGATTTGCTGCTATGGAAATATTGGAGGTAAATAGGCTAAATGATTGGGGGAAGATGACCCTTATGCTGCCAGATCTAACAGCTTTTGAACATACTCATATCACTCATGATCATCATCTGTGTAGTGTAAGGAAGCATGCATTTCCACCAGTGCAAATTGATATTACTACTTGCTATTCCAGCAATGGTAATTGAAGAATGAGACTGTAGGAGACATGGGAGTAAAAAAAGTAAAAACACTGGGTGCAAAATAAGGATAGAAAAGTTGAAGTCTGATGTATGTTGTGACACCTTGGCATATCCCTGACTGAACCTCCACTTCTCTGCTCCCACTGTGGCACAACTGGGCAGCATTTCTGAAAGGAGAAAAGAGAAAGAGACTAGTTAATATGCCACAGCTAGGTAAAAGACACCCACAAGACATTCACAACTCAGCCAGCATGCATGCACTATTAATCTACACCCAAAGTGCTTAAGAAAGCCCTTGCAGCCATTGCAGACACTGCGTTCTTAGATATTAGGACAAAATTGAGGGACAGCAGGAGATATTCTAGCCTGTATCACAAACCCACAGATTGAAACCCTCTGTTAGCATGCAAGAGTTACCATATGAGAGCCCTGAGAGATTGCCTGATGTTTGGTCAGTTCCTGCATTTAGGCAGGAATCGCTCATTGAGAGAGGACTACTTCAGAGAGGCCTTTATTTTACAAGATAGATTAATGTCTAGTGGGTACCCAAACAGAATTATAAGGATGGCTACAAAACAAGCCTCGTACTGTCCCTGGGATGAGATCCTATCTACTAAAATTAAGACACCCTTAGAAAGGTTGGTTTGCAAAAGCATTAAGGATCACCTCGTACATTCTATCACTTACTGCAAATAAGACATTTTGCGATTTGACACAGCTTGGGGCCTCCTCCTTGAAGGGGATATTATCAATGTGAAAAATGTGTTGCATGTGCTTTTACATGTGATACAATTATCATAACTCTGTGATGACAGACCTGGAATTTGTTTCTAATTGTAACACCAAAAATGTTGCTTATGCCATATAGGGGGTCATTCTAACTCTGGCGGGCGGCGGAGGCCGCCCGCCAGAGTTCCCCCTCCAGAACACCGCTCCGCGGTCCGAAGACCGCCGCGGTGATTCTGTGTTTCCCGCTGGGCTGGCGGGCGACCGCCAGAAGGCCGCCCGCCAGCCCAGCGGGAAATCCCTTCCCACGAGGAAGCCGGCTCCGAATGGAGCCGGCGGAGTGGGAAGGGTGCGACGGGTGCAGTTGCACCCGTCGCGAATTTCAGTGTCTGCTAAGCAGACACTGAAATTCTTTGTGGGGCCCTCTTACAGGGGCCCCTGCTGTGCCCATGCCATTGGCATGGGCACTGCAGGGGCCCCCAGGGGCCCCACGACACCCCATACCGCCATCCTGTTCCTGGCGGCCGAACCGGCAGGAACAGGATGGCGGTATGGGGTGTCGGAATCCCCATGGCGGCGCAGCAAGCTGCGCCGCCATGGAGGATTCCTTAGGGCAGCGGAAAACCAGCGGGAGACCGCCGGTTTTCCCTTTCTGACCGCGGCCAAACCGCCGCGGTCAGAATGCCCTTGAGAGCACCGCCAGCCTGTTGGCGGTGCTCTCGCAGTCGTTGACCCTGGCGGTCAATGAACGCCAGGGTCAGAATGACCCCCAGAGTGTCCTTGTACCTTAATTTATACTGGTCAGACCTCTCAACCAATAAAGACGCATATTTGTCAACATTGGAGTAGGATCAGGTGTATACTCATCATTGTTCGTTTGGTTACATATTTTCTTGAAAGAAGCCACTCAGTTACAGAATGAAATGGCAAGTTATTGACATTGCAACTAATCCATTCGGGGGGTCAATCCTCACACATATTGAGGAGAATTGGAGTGAACTGAGATGGAGTGAACTGTGCCACTCTATTAACAATGAACTGAACATAGCAGAGGAATGGCAAACATACATATCAGAACTGGAGGGCTAACTACCCTGATTGATTCTTAGGACAATGTGCAAATATTTCCAGAATGATACATGTGTGGAATGAATCAATACTAGGGTTAGAGAAACTGGAGGTGAATAGGGGCTTCTTCTATATTATAGATGTAACATTTGTTGATGAAGGTGACAAAAGGGACTACTTTATGAACTGGTGTGCTAACGGTCCAATTATCAATTCATTATTGAGCCCCAGTATTATGTACATGTTCACTTCCATTTGCACATTTTTGAAAATCCCATCAACAAGATTCTAGACATATCCACTTTCCTTATATTGACGATTGGTTATTACTCTTATCATAAATTGCATATATAATATGGTCTCGGGGCAGCCACAGTAATGTATTAAATCATATGTCATGCCTTATACTTTGTCTCTCCTTGCAACCTGTCCAAGTGGGACTCACGCTTCCTCTGTTCTAACTCCTTCAGTTAAGAATTATGCCACCCCTTAATTGCACAAGACACGTGGGCCCTAATTACGACTTTGGTGGTCTTCAGTCCATCAGGGCCGTGGTTACGGTCTGACCGCCACCAAAGTGGTGGTCCGATCGCTTTGACGGCAGTCAGACCACCACATTATGACCATGGTGGTTGGGCCAGGGTCGGACCACCAGTACCAACAATTTCCCTCCACTGGAGGGACTGGTGGTGCTGACGGTCCTAATTCGCCAGGGCAGCACTGCATGCGGTTTCACTGCCATGTAATAGATGGCGGAGATGGTGTGCAGGGATCCCACGACTTGAACGCCTGTTCCCCTTTTAATTCTGCGTGTTAGACACCACGCAGTTACAGTGTCATTGTGTCTGTGTCTCAATTCATCTCCAGATTGTAGCCTGACGTGGTAACGTGGGCGGATTGTTCACCCAGCACAGCTCACACATACTGTCCCTGGGCGTGCGAGGCCCTTGTCCTTGTCACACTGCTGACACTTATACCAAAAAGTAATTATCTACTTCCTGTAATGACTAAGGTGGTATTCATTCCATGCATGGTAAGTGCCCTTACTTAAATTACACTATCCATACAATCTGTTTGGCTTTAGGGCTTCTTCTTACATTATTTTCTCCTTTATTATGCAGCAACTGGATTACACTTTTTTCTTGTAATGTGCAGACTATTTTTGGGGGTAAGCGATCTTTCTTAGTGTTTTTAGATTTTGGATGTCAGCTCGGATAATTATATTAACACTGCTTCTTCTTGGTCCACATGTTTCACATTGTCAAGACCCCTGTGAGTTTATGTGTTGTATTACATACTTGGTGACTTCACTTTGGTGTTGGTTTTCCCCTTATTAGGTGGGTGCACCTTTGGCATTCGAGCTATATGACTTATAATACTCATAGGAATGTTGGACATTTTCTTACTGCTCTTGATATTGTTATCTCTAACTGTTGGTCCTTATGAGACCCCTTATTCTCTAGAGGGTCGAATCATCAATTTGAGTGAACCTAACAAAATAACCCTCTGATTGAATTGGGATATACACATGGACAATGGATGGCTTTAGGTCACTTATGTGGAGGTTACAGGAAACCTTATATGTAAATGCGGTTAACAAATTGGATGTTTACAATCATTTCGTCTTGGGTTCCTGTTTTTGGGACGCCTTTGTAACTGTTTTGTACTATTTTTGATTGTTGTATTTGAACAACTTAATGGAAGTGACACATGAATACAGAAACCCCTTTTGAAATGTTGTTGTTTTGAGTCCAATGTATTTATAATGAGGTTCCCTCCAGTAAACCTAAAAATATATTGACCAATTCATTGAATATACCTATGTTGTTGGACATCAAACACTGTTTTAATGTATATCTTGTTTGGTGGAGGTGCTGTGGTCAGTTCAGATGTTGTGGTGGGCACTGTCCCTCCTTGACTGGTTGAAGCTACAGCCTGTGGCACAGGAGGGTGGTCAGCATCTAGGTCTTGGGCTTCTTTCCAGCTTGTTAATGTGGGGTGAATGCTCTGCTGGTCGGGGCTGTACATGGTTGACGGTTCCGTTTGGTAAAATCTTACACATTTCTTGTGATGAAGTCTAAGCTTTTTCTAGCAATCATCATTGTGCCAGTCCTGGTGACTACTTGAAGTGAGCGAACCTCAAAAGGAAGCCAAAACTTCCCACCGGGTCTCGATCTTGTACAAGGACCTAATCTACCATGCTGATGCCCAAGGTCCTGGCTTTCCATCCTTGACTAGCTTCGGTGTTATTCTTTACCCTCCTCTGCGATGTGGCAAAAATATCGACTGACTGTGGGGTCCATGTCGATGCATGGAGTATGCTGGCTCTGATAGCACATGCAAACATAAAATCAGCATGTGCCCTTTGTTTCGTGCTGTAAGGGGTGCACTTGTACCACCTAGGGTTTTGTGTATTGCCTCCACAATGTCACCTTGTTGTGCAGATGCAATGCGGTTACACTTGTTAAGAGTACACATCAGTCTCCCCACTTCTCCTCTGGCTTGGGGCCACCAGGGTGTGATATTTCTGTGCTCAATGGCCTGGGACTGCAGATATGGTTTGAAATCCAGACTTTGTCAAAGCATCTTTTATAGTGTGCTCAAATGTCGTTGCCTTCAGTATTTCAAAAACTGAAAACTTGGAAAATGCATGGGAGATGACCAGTATGTGCAGGCTGTTAGGTAAGCTTCCAAAATTCATGTTGATGACGCACTACAACTCCTCACTTCAGCTCTCGGTCGCGATTGGAGAGGATTTGGCTGGTAGTTTGCTGGTTTGTCTCCAGTGGCACAGTGCAACAAAATTGTCAACTTCGGCATCCAAGAATGGGAACCATATCTTCTGCCTTAGCTGTGCCTTGGTTTTTGTAGAGCCTTAGTGGCTTATTTGTGCAAGAGTCAACCTCAATGCACACAGCTAGTAAGGGTTGATGATCTGATGGTGTAGGAAAGTACCATCTTGCCTGGCATGTTACCCCCATATTTCACTGTATATATGTTGTTTTAGTTGTATGTGTCACTGGGACCCTGCCAGCCAGGGCCCCAGTGCTCATAAGTGTGCCCTGTATGTGTTACCTGTGTTATGACTAACTGTCTCACTGAGGCTCTGCTAATCAGAACCTCAGTGGTTATGCTCTCTCATTTCTTTCCAAATTGTCACTAACAGGCTAGTGACCAATTTTACCAATTTACATTGGCTTACTGGAACACTGTTATAATTCCCTAGTATATGGTACTGAGGTACCCAGGGTATTGGGGTTCCAGGAGATCCCTATGGGCTGCAGCATTTCTTTTGCCACCCATAGGGAGCTCTGACAATTCTTACACAGGCCTGCCACTGCAGCCTGAGTGAAATAACGCCCACGTTATTTCACAGCCATTTTACACTGCACTCAAGTAACTTATAAGTCACCTATATGTCTAACCTTTACCTGGTAAAGGTTAGGTGCAAAGTTACTTAGTGTGAGGGCACCCTGGCACTAGCCAAGGTGCCCCCACATTGCTCAGGGCCAATTCCCTGAACTTTGTGAGTGCTGGGACACCATTACACGCGTGCACTACATATAGGTCACTACCTATATGTAGCTTCACAATGGTAACTCCGAATATGGCCATGTAACATGTCTAAGATCATGGAATTGCCCCACCAATGGCATCCTGGTATTGGGGAGACAATCCCATGATTCCCCGGGTCTCTAGCACAGACCCGGGTACTGCCAATCTGCCTTTCCCGGGGTTTCACTGCAGCTGCTGCTGCTGCCAACCCCTCAGACAGGTTTCTGTCCCCCTGGGGTCCAGCCAGGCTTGGCCCAGGAAGGCGGAACAAAGGACTTCCTCAGAAAGAGGGTGTTACACCCTCTCCCTTTGGAATAAGGTGTCAGGGCTGGGGAGGAGTAGCCTTCCCCAGCCTCTGGAAATGCTTTGATGGGCACAGATGGTGCCCATCTCTGCATAAGCCAGTCTACACCGGTTCAGGGATCCCTCAGCCCTGCTCTGGCGTGAAACTGGACAAAGGAAAGGGGAGTGACCACTCCCCTGACCTGCACCTCCCCTGGGAGGTGCCCAGAGCTCCTCCAGTGTGCTCCAGACCTCTGCCATCTTGGAAACAGAGTTGCTTCTGGCACACTGGACTGCTCTGAGTGGCCAGGGCCAGCAGGTGACGTCAGAGACTCCTTCTGATAGGCTCCTTCAGGTGTTGCTAGTCTATCCTCTCTCCTAAGTAGCCAAACCCTCTTTTCTGGCTATTTAGGGTCTCTGCTTTGGGGAATTCTTTAGATAATGAAAGCAAGAGCTCATCAGAGTTCCTCTGCATCTCTCTCTTCACCTTCTGCCAAGGAATCGACTGCTGACCGCGCTGGAATCCTGCAAAACTGCAACAAAGTAGCAAAGACAGCTACTGCGACCTTGTAACGCTGATCCTGCCGCCTTCTCGACTGTTTTCCTGGTGGTGCATGCTGTGGGGGTAGTCTGCCTCCTCTTTGCACTAGAAGCTCCGAAGAAATCTCCCGTGGGTTGTGAGAAAGTAGCCTCTTTCTAGCCTTGTTACCCCCACTTTGGGCCTGTTTGTAAGTATATGTCAGGGTGTTTTCACTGTCTCACTGGTATCCTGCTTGCCAGGGCCCAGTGCTCATAGTGAAAACCCTATGTTTTCAGTATGTTTGTTATGTGTCACTGGGACCCTGCTAGTCAGGACTCCAGTGCTCATAAGTTTGTGACCTAAAGGTATGTGTTCCCTGTGTGATGCCTAACTGTCTCACTGAGACTCTGCTAACCAGAACCTCAGTGGTTATGCTCTCTCTTTACAAATTGTCACTAACAGGCTAGTGACCAATTTTACCAATTTACATTGGCTTACTGGAACACCCTTATAATTCCCTAGTATATGGTACTGAGGTACCCAGGGTATTGGGGTTCCAGGAGATCCCTATGGGCTGCAGCATTTCTTTTGCCACCCATAGGGAGCTCTGACAATTCTTACACAGGCATGCCACTGCAGCCTGAGTGAAATAACGTCCACGTTATTTCACAGCCATTTTACACTGCACTTAAGTAACTTATAAGTCACCTATATGTCTAACCTTTACCTGGTAAAGGTTAGGTGCAAAGTTACTTAGTGTGAGGGCACCCTGGCACTAGCCAAGGTGCCCCCACATTGTTCAGGGCCAATTCCCCGGACTTTGTGAGTGCGGGGACACCATTAAACGCGTGCACTACATATAGGTCCCTACCTATATGTAGCTTCACAGTGGTAACTCCGAATATGGCCATGTAACATGTCTATGATCATGGAATTGCCCCCTCTATGCCATCCTGGCATAGTTGGCACAATCCCATGATCCCAGTGGTCTGTAGCACAGACCTTGGTACTGCCAAACTGCCCTTCCTGGGGTTTCACTGCAGCTGCTGCTGCTGCCAACCCCTCAGACAGGCAGCTGCCCTCCTGGGGTCCAGCCAGGCCTGGCCCAGGATGGCAGAACAAAGGACTTCCTCTGAGAGAGGGTGTTACACCCTCTCCCTTTGGAAAATGGTGTGAAGGCAGGGGAGGAGTAGCCTCCCCCAGCCTCTGGAAATGCTTTCTTGGGCACAGATGTGCCCAATTCTGCATAAGCCAGTCTACATCGGTTCAGGGGACCCCTTAGCCCTGCTCTGGCGCGAAACTGGACAAAGGAAAGGGGAGTGACCACTCCCCTGACCTGCACCTCCCCTGGGAGGTGTCCAGAGCTCCTCCAGTGTGCTCCAGACCTCTGCCATCTTGGAAACAGAGGTGCTGCTGGCACACTGGACTGCTCTGAGTGGCCAGTGCCACCAGGTGACGTCAGAGACTCCTTGTGATAGGCTCCTTCAGGTGTTGCTAGCCTATCCTCTCTCCTAAGTAGCCAAACCCTCTTTTCAGGCTATTTAGGGTCTCTGTCTCTGGGGAAACTTTAGATAACGAATGCAAGAGCTCATCCGAGTTCCTCTGCATCTCTCTCTTCACCTTCTGCCAAGGAATCGACTGCTGACCGCGCTGGAAGCCTGCAACACTGCAACAAAGTAGCAAAGACGACTACTGCAACTCTGTAACGCTGATCCTGCCGCCTTCTCTACTGTTTTCCTGGTGGTGCATGCTGTGGGGGTAGTCTGCCTCCTCTCTGCACTAGAAGCTCCGAAGAAATCTCCCGTGGGTCGACGGAATCTTCCCCCTGCAACCGCAGGCACCAAAAAGCTGCATTACCGGTCCCTTGGGTCTCCTCTCAGCACGACGAGCGAGGTCCCTCGAATCCAGCAATGCTGTCCAAGTGACCCCCACAGTCCAGTGACTCTTCAGTCCAAGTTTGGTGGAGGTAAGTCCTTGCCTCACCTCGCTAGACTGCATTGCTGGGAACCGCGACTTTTGCAGCTACTCCGGCCTCCGTGCACTTCCGGCGGAAATCCTTTGTGCACAGTCCAGCCTGGGTCCACGGCACTCTAACCTGCATTGCACGACCTCCTAAGTTGTTCACCGGCGACGTGGGACTTCTTTGTGCGACTTCGGGTGAGCACTGTTTCACGCATCCTTGTAGTGCCTGTTTCTGGCACTTCTCCGAGTGCTACCTGCTGCTAAGAGGGCTCTTTGTTTTGCTCGACGTCCCTTCTACCTCCTGGTCCAATTTGCGACCTCCTGGTCCCTCCTGGGCCACAGCAGCATCCAAAAACGTTAACCACACAATTTGCAGCTAGCAAGGCTTGTTGGCGTTCTTTCGGCGGGAAAATACTTCTGCACGACTCTACAAGGCAAGATGGATCCGTCCTCCAAAGGGGAAGACTCTAGCCCTTTGCGTTCCTGCAGAAACCGCAGCTTCTTCTGTCCAGTAGAAGCTTCTTTGCACCCACAGCTGGCATTTCCTGGGCATCTGCCCATCTCCGACTTGCTTGTGACTTTTGGACTTGGTCCCCTTGTTCCACAGGTACCCCAGATTGGAAATCCAGCGTTGCTGCATTGTTGGTTTGTGTCTTTCCTGCATTATTCCTCTAACACGACTTCTTTGTCCTTAGGGGAACTTTAGTGCACTTTGCACTCACTTTTCAGGGTCTTGGGGAGGGCTATTTTCCTAACTCTCACTATTTTCTAATAGTCCCAGCGACCCTCTACAAGGTCACATAGGTTTGGGGTCCATTTGTGGTTCGCATTCCACTTTTGGAGTATATGGTTTGTGTTGCCCCTATCCCTATGTGTCCCCATTGCATCCTATTGTAACTATACATTGTTTGCACTGTTTTCTAAGACTATACTGCATATTTTTGGTATTGTGTATATATATCTTGTGTATATTTCCTATCCTCTCACTGAGGGTACCCTCTAAGATACTTTGGCATATTGTCATAAAAATAAAGTACCTTTATTTTTAGTATAACTGTGTATTGTGTTTTCTTATGATATTGTGCATATGACACTAAGTGGTACTGTAGTAGCTTCACACGTCTCCTAGTTCAGCTTAAGCTGCTCTGCTAAGCTACCATTATCTATCAGCCTAAGCTGCTAGACACCCTATACACTAATAAGGGATAACTGGGCCTGGTGCAAGGTGCAAGTACCCCTTGGTACTCACTACAAGCCAGTCCAGCCTCCTACATTGGTTGTGCAGCGGTGGGATAAGTGCTTTGAGACTACTTGCCACTCTTGTCATTGTACTTTTCATAAGAGAAAAATATACAAAACAAGGTCAGTGTATATACACATAGCCAAAAAAAATTGCATTTCCTCTTTTCACTCTTTTCTAAGTGCTGAAAAGTACTTCTAAACTTTCTAAAAAGTTCTAAAAAGTTTTAAAAGTTTTTTTTCTCTGTCTTTCTAAAAACTCTGACAAACTTTTTTCTCTTTTTCTATCACTTTAACTCTCTCTAAAAATGTCTGGGACAGGCCAAAATGTTGACCTGTCTAAGATTGCATATGATCACCTTAGCTGGAAAGGAGCAAGGAGTCTCTGCATAGAGAGAGGTTTGAGTGTAGGGAAGAATCTTTCCTTGGAACTGTTACTTAACATGCTTAGAGAACAAGATAAGGCTAAAAGTGCCCCATCTGTTGAAAAAGTAGCTAATGGTTCTCAATCTGATCCAGGGACTCCCCCAGGTAAAGGTTCAGGAAAGAAACTTCTTAGCCTTCCCATTACAAGACAGTCTAGCATAGTTGGTACTGAGGTGGAGTCACATCATACAGATGATGTGCTCTCACATTACACTGTCAGCCAAGCAGTTAGGGTGCCCTCTGTAAGGACAGGTCTCCTTCTGTCCATTCTCACCATACTTCTGTTTCAAGGCATGTCCCTCCCACCCACCCTGATGACAGATTGTTAGAAAGGGAGCTCAATAGATTGAGAGTGGAACAAACCAGACTGAAGCTCAAAAAGCAACAGCTGGATTTGGATAGACAGACTTTAGAAGTAGAGAAGGAGAGACAGAAACTGGGTTTAGAAACCCATGGTGGCAGCAGCAGTATTCCCCATAGTCATCCTGCAAAAGAGCATGATTCCAGGAATCTGCACAAGATAGTTCCCCCTTATAAGCAGGGGGATGACATTAACAAGTGGTTTGCTGCACTTGAGAGGGCCTGTGTTGTACAGGATGTCCCTCAAAGGCAGTGGGCTGCTATCCTATGGCTATCATTTAGTGGAAAAGGTAGGGATAGGCTCCTTACTGTGAAAGAAAGTGATGCCAATAATTTTACAGTTCTTAAGAATGCACTCCTGGATGGTTATGGCTTAACCACTGAACAATACAGGATAAAGTTCAGAGAGACCAAAAAGGAGTCTTCACAAGACTGGGTTGATTTCATTGACCATTCAGTGAAGGCCTTGGAGGGGTGGTTACATGGCAGTAAAGTTACTGATTATGACAGCCTGTATAACTTGATCCTGAGAGAGCATATTCTTAATAATTGTGTGTCTGATTTGTTGCACCAGTACCTGGTAGACTCTGATCTGACCTCTCCCCAAGAATTGGGAAAGAAGGCAGACAAATGGGTCAGAACAAGGGTGAACAGAAAAGTTCATACAGGGGGTGACAAAGATGGCAATAAGAAGAAAGATGGTGACAAATCTCAAGATAAGCATGGGGATAAGGGTAAAACCAAAGATCCCACTTCAAATCTTAAACACTCTTCAGAGGGTGGGGATAAAACTAATTCTTCCTCTTCTTCTCAACCTGCACACATTAAAAAGCCTTGGTGCTTTGTGTGTAAAAACAGAGGCCATAGGCCAGGTGATAAGTCCTGTCCAGGTAAACCCCCTGAGCCTACCACCACTAATACATCAAGCTCTAGTGCCCCTAGCAGTAGTGGAACTAGTGGGGGGACTGCTGGCAACAGTCAAGTTAAGGGTGTAGTTGGGTTCACTTATGGGTCCATAGTAGAAACTGGGGTAGTCAGTCCCAAGACAGTTTCTGTCACACCTAGTGGCATTGGCCTTGCCACACTGGCTGCTTGTCCCCTTACAATGGATAAGTACAGGCAGACAGTTTCAATAAATGGTGTTGAGGTCTTGGCCTACAGGGACACAGGTGTCAGTATCACTTTGGTGACTGATAACCTAGTGCACCCTGATCAACACATCATTGGACAACAGTATAAGATTATTGATGTCCATAACTCCACTAAGTTTCTTCCCTTAGCTATAATTCAGTTTAGTTGGGGTGGAGTTACTGGCCCTAAGCAGGTGGTGGTATCACCTAGCTTACCTGTAAACTGTCTCTTAGGTAATGACCTAGAGGCCTCAGGTTGGGCTGATGTAGAGTTTTATGCCCATGCAGCCATGCTGGGCATCCCTGAGGAATTGTTCCCTCTCATTTCTACTGAGATGAAAAAGCAAAGGAGAGAAGGCCTGAAAACTCAGGATCCCCCTCCATCAACAGGTAAAAAGGGTATCACAGTATCCCCTAACCACCCTACCATTCAGGATACCATTCCTGTGGTGGGGGAAAACTCTCCTGGGGTGGCACCTGTTCCAAGGGAATCATCAGCTGGCAAAGCTGGACTCCCTGAGGTAGAAGTACCTCTCTGTGGGATAACTGACATTGGTGAGAAAAAGAGCACCATTTTAGTTAACATGGAGCATCCCTCCAACCCTCCCAGAGAAACTTTAGTGCAGAAACCCTGCACTGCCTCACAACACTTAGGACAGCATCCCTGCCCTAGTGTGGAGCTCATAGGACAGCATCCCTGCCGTGCTCCAACTCAAGAGAAACAGCATCCCTGTTCTCTCTTCCAGCCATATGGACAAAGTTTTTGCCCAGCTATGGCTTTTCTGAGACAGCATCCCTGTCTGGCATTTCCATCACTACAAATAGGTTCAGTGGATAATTCCCACTGCTCTAAACTAAAACTTACTGATAGAAACTCTGAAAATACATCTTCACATTGTTGCTTAGCTAAAAAACTTCAAACAGGGTGGTTTACATCCCCACAGGGAAGTAACCATATAGTGGATGATAAAGGGAGTAACCAGTCTATTGCAGAGCTACTCTCTACTTATCACCACTTAGACAATAAAGTCTCAACTGGCCAAGGTTAGCCTTATTGTCCTTTGTTTGGGGGGGGGTTGTGTGAGAAAGTAGCCTCTTTCTAGCCTTGTCACCCCCACTTTGGGCCTGTTTGTAAGTATATGTCAGGGTGTTTTCACTGTCTCACTGGTATCCTGCTTGCCAGGGCCCAGTGCTCATAGTGAAAACCCTATGTTTTCAGTATGTTTGTTATGTGTCACTGGGACCCTGCTAGTCAGGACTCCAGTGCTCATAAGTTTGTGACCTAAAGGTATGTGTTCCCTGTGTGATGCCTAACTGTCTCACTGAGGCTCTGCTAACCAGAACCTCAGTGGTTATGCTCTCTCTTTACAAATTGTCACTAACAGGCTAGTGACCAATTTTACCAATTTACATTGGCTTACTGGAACACACTTATAATTCCCTAGTATATGGTACTGAGGTACCCAGGGTATTGGGGTTCCAGGAGATCCCTATGGGCTGCAGCATTTCTTTTGCCACCCATAGGGAGCTCTGACAATTCTTACACAGGCCTGCCACTGCAGCCTGAGTGAAATAACATCCACGTTATTTCACAGCCATTTTACACTGCACTTAAGTAACTCATAAGTCACCTATATGTCTAACCTTTACCTGGTAAAGGTTGGGTGCTAAGTTACTTAGTGTGTGGGCACCCTGGCACTAGCCAAGGTGCCCCCACATGGTTCAGGGCCAATTCCCCGGACTTTGTGAGTGCGGGGACACCATTACACGCGTGCACTACATATAGGTCACTAACTATGTGTAGCTTCACAATGGTAACTCCGAATATGGCCATGTAACATGTCTAAGATAATGGAATTGCCCCACCAATGCCATCCTGGTATTGGGGAGACAATCCCATGATTCCCTGGGTCTCTAGCACAGGCCCGGGTACTGCCAATCTGCCTTTCCCGGGGTTTCACTGCAGCTGCTGCTGCTGCCAACCCCTCAGACAGGTTTCTGCCCCCCTGGGGTCCAGCCAGGCTTGGCCCAGGACGGCAGAACAAAGGACTTCCTTAGAGAGAGGGTGTTACACCCTCTCCCTTTGGAATAAGGTGTCAGGGCTGGGGAGGAGTAGCCTCCCCCAGCCTCTGGAAATGCTTTGATGGGCACAGATGGTGCCCATCTCTGCATAAGCCAGTCTACACCGGTTCAGGGATCCCTCAGCCCTGCTCTGGCGCGAAACTGGACAAAGGAAAGGGGAGTGACCACTCCCCTGACCTGCACCTCCCCTGGGAGGTGCCCAGAGCTCCTCCAGTGTGCTCCAGACCTCTGCCATCTTGGAAACAGAGGTGCTACTGGCACACTGGACTGCTCTGAGTGGCCAGGGCCAGCAGGTGACGTCAGAGACTCCTTCTGATAGGCTCCTTCAGGTGTTGCTAGCCTATCCTCTCTCCTAAGTTGCCAAACCCTCTTTTCTGGCTATTTAGGGCCTCTGCTTTGGGGAATTCATTAGATAACGAATGCAAGAGCTCATCACAGTTCCTCTGCATCTCTGTCTTCACCTTCTGCCAAGGAATCGACTGCTGACCGCGCTGGAAGCCTGCAAAACTGCAACAAAGTAGCAAAGACGACTACTGCGACCTTGTAACGCTGATCCTGCTGCCTTCTCAACTGTTTTCCTGGTGGTGCATGCTGTGGGGGTAGTCTGCCTCCTCTCTGCACTAGAAGCTCCGAAGAAATCTCCTGTGGGTCGACGGAATCGTCCCCCTGCAACCGCAGGCACCAAAGAACTGCATCACCGGTCCTCTGGGTCTCCTCTCAGCACAACGAGCGAGGTCCCTTGAACTCAGCAACTCTGTCTAAGTGACTCCCACAGTCCAGTGACTCCTCAGTCCAAGTTTGGTGGAGGTAAGTCCTTGCCTCCCCACGCCAGACTGCATTGCTGGGAACCACGTTTTTTGCAGCTACTCCGGCTCCTGTGCCCTCCACAAAGATTTCCTTTGTGGACAGCCAAGCCTGGGTCCACGGCACTCTAACCTGCATTGCACGACCTCCTGAGTTGTCCTCCGGCGGCGTGGGACCCTCTTGTGCAACTTCGGGTGAGCACCGTTTCACTCCACTTCGTAGTGCCTGTTCCGGCACTTTTGCGGGCGCTGCCTGCTTTTGAGAGGGCTCCTTGTCTTGTTGGGCGCCCCCTCTGTCCCCTCACGCAATTGGTGACATCCTGGTCCCTCCTGGGCCACAGCAGCATCCAAAAACCCTAACTGCAAGCTTTGCAGCTAGCAAGGCTTGTTTGCGGTCTTTCTGTGGGAAAATACTTCTGCACGACTCTTCACGACGTGTGACATCCATCCTCCAAAGGGGAAGTTTCTAGCCCTTGTCGTTCATGCAGAATCCTCAGCTTCTACCATCCGGTGGCAGCTTTTTTGCATCCACAGCTGGCATTTCCTGGGTATCTGCCCACTCCCGACTTGATCGTGACTTTTGGACTTAGTCCCCTTGTTCCACAGATACCCTCACCTGTAAATCCATTGTTGTTGCATTGCTGGTGTTGGTCTTTCCTGCAGAATTCCCCTATCACGACTTCTGTGCTCTTTGGGGAACTTAGGTGCACTTTGCACCCACTTTTCAGGGTCTTGGGGTGGGCTATTTTTCTAACCCTCACTGTTTTCTTACAGTCCCAGCGACCCTCTACAAGCTCATATAGGTTTGGGGTCCATTTGTGGTTCGCATTCCACTTTTAGAGTATATGGTTTGTGTTGCCCCTATACCTATGTGCTCCCATTGCATTCTATTGTGTCTGTACATTGCTTGCACTGTTTTCTATTGCTATTACTGCATATTTTGGTATTGTGTACATATATCTTGTGTATATTTGCTATCCTCATACTGAGGGTACTCACTGAGATACTTTTGGCATATTGTCATAAAAATAAAGTACCTTTATTTTTAGTATATCTGTGTATTGTGTTTTCTTATGAGATTGTGCATATGACACCAGTGGTATAGTAGGAGCTTTACACGTCTCCTAGTTCAGCCTAAGCTGCTCTGCTAAGCTACCTTTTCTATCAACCTAAGCTGCTAGACACCTCTTCTACACTAATAAGGGATAACTGGACCTGGTGCAGAGTGTAAGTACCCCTTGGTACTCACTACAAACCAGGCCAGCCTCTTACAGATGGCCATGCAGAAGGATCCTTGGCGGCAAAGTTTTAAGTTTCTGGTAGCCATTCCAGAGGGTGGTTAGATGGGTGATGTTGTTTTGACACCTTATGTCCTGGAGGAAATAATTCTACTTTCCAGAGGCAGCAGCATCCTGTGCCTCTTTAATGGCCGGGTCTGACACTGTGGTGTCTGCAATATCCTGGTGGAAGACCGTGTTGGGCAGGTGAGGTCAGTTACCTAGTAAACCTGTATTCATCTGCTGCTAGTGAGAGGCTGGGTGGACTGATTGGCACTTGATGTGGGTGCCTAAAGAGGTAATCGCTGAGTTGCCACAGCCAGGCTTGTAGACCATGGTCAGTTGGTACTCCTAAAACTGCATGGACCATTTCTCAATCCTAGGTGGCAGATAAGGGGCTTTGACTGCAAAAGAGGAAGGCCATATCAGTTTAGATGGAAATTATGACAGACCCAGTTAATGGCAAGGGCCTCTTTCTCAATGTGTTTGTATCACCCTCTGTGAGTGTTCTGCTGCATACTTGCATCTGTGAAAGCATGTAGGAGGATGTCTCTCTATATAGTGCACAAAAATAACAGCACTGTTCAGAGTCCAAGAAACCCCACTTTGGTATCCAGAGGTAAGAAGCAGACCCCCCTAATGTTCTGTTTTTGTGGTAGTGTGTCCGAGCAGTTAGGCTTATCTTGGAAACGTGCTAAGCATTTGTTGTACTCACAGTATCAATAAATGTGGACGCACATTAGGAAGAATAACTCGAGACTAATTTACAAAAACACTTCAGATTGTTATAAAAAAATTTAAGACCAAGAGCATCAATTTATGGTAAGCACTTCTTTTATTATGATTTTTCAAAGTTTAGAAAAGGTTCTGTTTTTGTGCTTTATTAATGTTTCTGTGTGTAATTGGGCACAATAGGAGTCAATGGGAAGAATACACATTAAATTAGGCAATGCGCTCACAAGCGTCACCTTCTATTTTTAGGTCTAGGCTCTCAAGATGTCCTGTGGGCCAACCGGAGAAGTTCAGAAGGTTCTTGATTCAAGCAAGCGTAGAGGCTGAAACTCTTGGAGCTGATGCACAATGGAGAGGGGGACCACTTGGAAACACACAGCACACATGGAGATAAAGGTAAGCCCAGTGGGTCCCCTTGGATGGTGGAGGTCACGGGGGTTTGTGAGAGGAAGCCTCTTTTTTCATGGTTAGCCCCCTACTTTTTTTCTGATGTTGATATGTCCTAGAAGTTGTAGTACCCAGGGCCCCTGCTAACCAGAGCAGAGGCAGCCGGTGTGCAGGTGGCAGTGCAGGTGACGATGCAGGTGGCAGTGCAGGTGGCGGTGGTTGCCGTAGTGTCCTCCGTAGTACAGGTTGCTGTTCTGTCCTGTAGAAGGGCTGTCACCAGTCCCTCATCCTGAGGCTCCGTGCCCTGAGCTGCCTTCTCTTTAGCCTTGTGTCCCTTCCCCACCTTGAAAGTTGCTGCCTGGACCTTGGCACTGTCCTCTTTTGTCTTGGAGGAGGCCTTGCTGCTTGGTTGGTGCGGCTTGTCCTTACGGCATGTTGTCCCCTTCTTCACCCTGGCAGGTGGCGGAATAGGGTGATCCTTGTCCTCATTAGGTGGCGCACTGGCAGCTCTGATGGGTGCGGCCCGCGATGTTACAAGACTTGCAGGGACCACAGTGCTGGAGGATTTCATGGCTGAGGTGCTGGGCTGGGATCTGGACATCCTGGCCCTAGGGGAAGGACAGGGGGGAGGTGTAGGGAAGAGGTCAAAGTAAGCGAGGAAACGTTTTTTACACACACTGGGACGGGAAGATGGAGGGGGTTTGGGAGTGGAGGAAGAGGTCGTGGTTGTAGGAGGTGTACGTATGCTGAATTAGGGTGAGGGTGCATGGGCTGGAGGCTGTTGTGAGGTGGATGGCTGTTGAGTGGGTGTGTGCTGGCGTTTGTGTAGTTTGGGAGGAGGGCTCACAGACACAATGGGAGACGACACAGGGGACGTGTGCATGGTAATGGGGGTGGTGATTGCACGTGAGCGGTGTGTGGTGATGGGCGTGCTGGTGATGGAGGTAGTGGCTGAGGATGTAGTGCATGCAGGTGTGAGTGGAGACGAGACAGGGAGGGAGGTGGAGGACGTGGAGGAGGGGGACACAGTGGAGGCAGTGGATGGTGGTGTGTCTGCATGGGTATGGTGCTTGTGTGAGTGCCTGTGGGATGTGTGGTGCTTATGTTTGCCATGTCCACTTTTGTGTGTTGATGAGTGTGCATGCTGGTCTGATGGTGTGCTTGGGATAGGCTGAGGTACAGGGGATTGGGTCTGGGTAGTGGAAGCTAAAGGGGGGAGGCTGGACACAGGCACAATGGCTGCCATCAGTGCTGAGGCCAGAACCTGAAATGCTCTCTGTTGGACCGCCACTCCAGAATGAATGCCCTCCAGGTGTGCATTTGTTTGCTGCAAATGCCTCTCGACACCCTGGATGGCATTCAAAATGGTTGATTGCCCAACAGTGAGAGATCTCAGGAGGTCAATTCGGTCCTCACTGAGGGCAGCAGGGCTGACTGGGGCAGGGCCTGAGGTGCCTGGGGCGAAGGAGATGCCCACCCTCCTGGGTGAGCGTGAGGAACCAGGAAAGATTTGACCCCCACCCGGGGTCTCCTTCCCAGCGATGGAGGGACACCCTTTATGTCCTCAGGGTCAATTTAGCAGAGAGTTCACAAATCAGACGGAGTCACCAACTGGAGGAATAAAGAGAAGTTTATTACATGGATTTATAGCTCGAGCTAATACAGAGTCCCAGGACAGTCAAGTGACTATCCTACGGAGGCTGCCCCTTCACTCTGGGGCACCCAACCTTATATACACACAAAACTGCTTAGTCAGAGGACAACTCCACCCCTATCGTATTCAAGGTCCTCTGCGGCCTTCAGAATATTTCAGGGATACACGTGTGGTGGGAGAAGGTACAGCTGCAGCTGGCAGGAGGTGGCAACGACCTGTACAAACTTGTTCTGGCAGTTACTGATTAAGCACAACAATTCTCTGAACTGTAATTGGAAAAAGTAATATGGCAGCGATAAGCAGATTGCAGCCCAAGGCTGCGAGCACAAGGTCAATCATCAAAGTTCAGGAGGTTTGTCGAGCACATGGCAACATAATAAAGATAAACAGATGCCTAGCAGCTATGGTGTATGATTAACTTTATGTACATTTTCTCAAGCGGGCACGGGAAACTCGATGAGGGGCTGCTGGGAGGGCGGTGCTGGTAGGGGGGGTGGCGGCTGTACCTGTTGTTGTGGTGGGCACAGAGGTGCCTGCCACCGCAAGGGAGCTCCCATCAGAGGAGGAGTCGCTGTCGCTGGTGTCTCCTTCTGTCCCCGTTGTGGAGCTCCCCTCGCTCTCCGTCTCACTGGTGCCTTCAGACTCCGTACATTCACCCTCCAGGGACATGTGGGTTGCAGCTCCCTCCTGCTCCGGTGCCACTGCTCCTCCGCCAGATGATGCTAATGCACACAAGGACAAGGTGACAAAACAAAAAGGGGGCGAAAGACAGAGGAGAGACATTGTCAATGCCTGCAACAACATCACCGTTGGCGGACACAACACACAGGGAGCAGCCCTATGCACTAGGCCATGCACTAACAGTTCATGGGAAAATCACATGCCCATGGTGGACTGTGCCTATACCCATTTGATGCACACCTGGAACCCACAGGAGCTTGACTAGGTGTAGAGGGCCATTACCACTTTTGGGGTTGGACTGGTAATGAGCCTGCCTAACAATGGATCTACCCTGGAATGCTTGCCCTGCCCTAGGGGCACCCACAGCCCTCTTCCCACACCCAGAAACCTCATAAAGTGCGCAGTCAGCTGTATGAGATAGTACTCACCCCCTTGTGGCTGCTGTGATGCCCTCAAGCACTGATCCAACTCCGGATATGCCACCGCCAGGATCTGGTGCATCAGGGAGGTAATGGTGCAACGGGCACCCCTTTCACGTTGGGAGGCCATCCCCAGCTGGACCTCCGCTGTCTTCTTGCTCCAGCGGCGCAGGTCCTCCCATCTTTTGCGGCAGTGGGTGCTCCGTCTATGGTAGACCCCCAGGGTCCGCACTTCCTTGGCGATCGCACGCCAAATACCCTTCTTCTGGTGGGTGCTGACCTAGAGGAAATGTAAAGTAGGAATGGATTTTACTCCCCCGTTCGGTTATTCTTACTCATTGGCCACAACCATCCACCCTGGCCCACAAACACATACACTGACCATCCTCACATGCTGGCCTCTGCCCACCCCCCACCTGTATCTTCCATCGACGCCACTCCATACATTCATGTCCTATCCATCATGCTCACAGTGTACTCACCTGTTCGTCTGGTGGACTGTAGAGTTGCGTGTACTGGGGGAGGACCCCATCCACTAGTTTGTCCAACTCCTCTGCAGTGAAGGCAGGGGCCCTTTCCCCAGACACTGTAGCCATTGTCACTTCCAGACTCAGGTCACAGCAGCACTTGCAGAGTAGGTCCTCTCCTGTTGAAGGTCAGGTATCAAGTGAGTGAACAGATAGAAAATGGCGACGGTGAGTACCGTTACCGCCGGCGTACATAATCATTGGCTCCTGGAACCCATAGGGCCCAATGATAACCAATGCTGAATTGCGCCGCGGTCTTCGTCCACCTACCGCGACGGTGTACAATGCCAGTGCAGTTACCTCATTTTCCCTTGTCCCTCCTTACAGGTAAGGCAGCCGAATTTCAGGTGGCCACATGGCAGGCCAAATAAGTGCATCACAGCAGCTTTGTGCAGGAATATGGACATACAGCGCTAAACACAGATTACATCACATTTGTTCTAAACACCCTTTTGAAACCTATGTGGTGTATGACCCTCTGCTCACCCTTCTCCTCCATAGGGCACGTCCGCTGGGGCAGATGATGATGAGATGGCGTCATCCTCCGGTATACAGACCCCTGGTGGACCTGTCGACAATGGAAGACAGACACATCATCATCACATACAGACTTGATTGTGCCATAATCCATGAACTGTGTGCCCAGTTGGAGCCTGGCCTGATGTCAGCTATCCGCCATCCCAGAGGAATCCCCCCTCTAGTGCAGGTCCTGTCAGTACTCCATTTCCCGGCCAGTGGTTCCTTTCAAACAACAGTGGCCATGGCATCAGGGATGTCACAGCCAATGTTCTCTAACGTGTTGACAAGAGTGTTGTCTGCCCTGCTGAAACACATGCGCAGCTACATCGTATTCCCCTAGGTGGAGGATTTCCCCACAGTGAAAGGTGACTTCTATGCCCTGGGACATATCCCCAACATCATTGGTGCAATTGATGGTACACATGTGGCATTTTTATACCCCCGCAGAAATGAACAGGTGTACAGAAACCGCAAAAGCTACCATTCAATGAATGGTGTGTTTGCAGACCAGTACATCTCCCACGTGAATGCCAAGTATCCTGGCTCAGTGCATGACGCTTACATTTTGAGGAATAGCAGCATCCCTTATGTGATGGGCCAACTCCAGAGGCACCGGGTGTGGCTAATAGGTGAGTCCAAGGTCCCAACACAGTATGAATAGGTGTCTGGGTATGGGGTAGTCCCTAATGGTTGGTGTATGTCTCACAGTTGTCCCTCTATATTTGCAGGTGACTCTGGTTACCCCAACCTGTCATGGCTACTGACCCCAGTGAGGAATCCCTGGACAAGGGCAGAGGAACGCTACAATGAGGCACATGGGCAGTCTAGGAGGATAATAGAGCATTCTTTCTGCCTCATGAAGGCCAGGTTCTGGTGCCTCCATCTGACAGGTGGCTCCCTATACTACTCACCAAAGAAGGTGTGCTAGATCATCGTGGCATGCTGTATGTTGCACAACCTGGCTTTGCGACACCAGGTGCCTTTTCTGCAGGAGGATGGGCCTGATGATGGTCTTGTGGCAGCTGTGGAGCCTGTGGACAGTGAAGAAGAGGAGGCAGAAAAAAAGATATAGAAACCCGAAACAACATCATCATGCAATACTTTCAGTGAGACACAGGTAAGAGACTGGCACTGCTCCTCTCATATCAGACTACTGTAGGACATTGCTTGATTCTGCATTTTTGCCTCTGTGTATGGACCCTGACAGTTCACTTTTGCTTTCCATTTTACAGATCTGTGTACCACTTTTGCCTTCTGCTATGTTTACTGCTGCCCAACAACTGTCTAACATTGGTATGTGAAAATGAACATTGACATTGCTATTTTTCAGAAAGTTTGCAATAACACATTTGTGAAAGTACAGACTAACTCCAGATTGATTTGTGATTCAAGGATGTTTATTTCTGTGCTAATAAATGGAGGGGGCTGTGCAATGGGCTGGGGTGATAGTGGAGGAATGTCCATGGTAGAGTCCAGCCTATTGGCATCACAGGTGCATTGTCCAAGGGGGTATAGGAAGTGGAGTAATGGCAGTTGAAAGTGTACAGGGTAAAGAGTGGGACAGAAGGGTGACTATCATGAGAGTCCTATTTCCTGGTGGGGGTCTTGGCAATGTTCTCTGTCTTGTGCCTGAATCTCAAGGACCGTTTGCGGGGTGGTTCTCCTTCTGCAGGGGGTGGGGTGCTGGTGGCATGTTGGTCCTGTGGCAGGACCTCCTGTCCGCTAGCGCCGGCGGAGGTGGAGGGCTGTTCATCGTTCAGGCTAATGTCAGGGGCCCGTTGGTGTGCCACTGTGTCCCTCTTGGTGTTGGCCATGTCTGCCAGCACCCCTGCAATGGTGACCAGAGTGTTGTTAATGGACTTCAAGTCCTCCCCGATCCTAAGGTAGTGTTCCTCCTGCAGCCGCTGGGTCTCCTGAAACTTGGCCAGTACTGTGCCCATGGTCTCCTGGGAATGATGGTATGCTCTCATGATGTTGGAGAGTGCCTTGTGGAGAGTGGGTTCCCTGTCGCACAGCAGTCCTCCCAGCTTCCCTGTTGTCCTATGCCTCTGTCCCCTGAACCGTGTGCCTGCTGCCACTGACCCCAGCTCCCTGATTGCCTTGGGTTAGTGGGTTTGCCTGGGGTCTCTGTAGTGGTATACACACTGCTGATTGACGTGTCCTGGGGACAGTGGCATGGGCCCGCTGGGTGGGTGCTGTGGGGGTGTTTCCTGAGGGAGGAGGTTCTGTGGTTGTTTGTGACAGTGGAAGGGGAACCGACTGTCCCGAGGTCCCGGTTGGGCCGGGCTGGTCATCTTGATCCAGGTGTGCAGAGCTGCTGTCGTCACTGTGGGCCTCTTCTGTGGGGGGACTGGATATGGCTGGCACCTCCTGTCCGGTGATGTTGGGTAGGGGTCCTGTTGGGGGGTAAATGCATAATTATTGTATCTTTGTGTGCCCTCATGTCCAATGTGTGAGATACCCTCTACTCCTGTGGTTGGCTTATTGTCTTTGGCCTTGTGTGATTGTTAATTTTGGGGCCTGGGTGAGTATCTGTACTGGACATGCTTTGGTGATGGGTGTCCATGCATTGGTGTGACATGCAGGCCTTGGGATTGGGATGTGTGGGTTGTGATAGTGGGGTATCTGTGGGGTGTTGGGGTGATGGCTGTGTGTATGACAGGGGGTCGCCCGTGGGCAGGGTGACCCCCTGTGGGGGCAATTTTTTTTTTTAGATGTTGTAGGGTTTCCCTGGGGGCCATTTTGGCCCCCAAGGAAACCATACAGCAACTAAAAAAAATATATATGTATATATCTATATATATATATATCTATGTAGATAGATATATCTAGGTACATGGCTATATCTATAGATATATCTATGTAGAGATATATTTATATATATATGTATATATATATATATATAGGTAGATCTGTATCAAAGAGATTTATAAAGCGCGCTACTCACCTGTGAGGGTCTCAAGGCGCTGCGGGGGGGGGGGGGACAGGGGGAGGGAAAGGGGCTAGGAGGTTCACTGTTCAAAAAGCCAGGTTTTGAGGCCCTTCCTGAAAAGAAGTAGGTTTTGGGTCTTGCGAATGTGGGTTGTGAGTGCGTTCCAGGTTTCGGGTGCAATGTAGGAGAAGGATCTGCCCCCGGTGGTGGTGTGTTTGATGCGGGGGACAGAGGCGAGAGAGAGGTCAGCTGAGCGGACGTTTCGTGTGGGGGTGTGGAAGGTGACTCTCGTTGAGGTAGGCAGGGCCTGTGTTGTGGAGTGATTTGTGTGCGAGGATGAGGATCTTGAAGGTGATCCTTTTGTCAATGGGGAGCCAGTGGAGGGATTTGAGGTGTGGAGAGATGTGTTCGTGTCGGCGGAGGTCGAGGATGAGTCGTGCTGCGGAGTTCTGGATGCGTGTAGTTTGCACTTGAGTTTTAGAGTGGTGCCGGCGTAGAGGGCGTTTCCGTAATCAAGCCTGCTGCTGATGAGTGCATGAGTGACAGTTTTTCTGGTCTCTGTGGGGATCCATTTGAATGTTTTTCAGTATACGGAGTTTGTTGAAGCATGAGGAGGTAAGAGCGTTGATTTGTTGGGTCATAGAGAGGGAGGAGTCTAGGATGATGCTGAGGTTGCGTGCGTAGTTGGCGGGGGTGGGTGCAGGGCCTAGCGTGGTGGGCCACCATGGGGGGTCCCAGGTGTTTTTGTGTGGGCCAAAGAGGATTATTTCGGTTTTGCTTGAGTTGAGTTTCAGGTGGTTGGCTGTCATATATACATCACTTTTGTCAATATGTGTGTGGTTTCCCTGGGGGGAAAAGGGTCCGACTTGTCTAGTGGCAGTTTTAGTGCCATAAAGAAGCGCAGAAGGTTTATATGCCTACTGCAAAGAGCACATCTGTATTTTATGTAAATAGCTGAGTACATTAGTAAAGTCCATGGAGAGATGAAGGGCACTTTTGCTGGGTGGTAATGAGGGAATCCGAGGAGGAGGGAGTGGGAGCACCAATAATGATTGTTGGACAGGGCGCAGGAGTTGCTAAAGACTGTGACGAATGGTATGTGACAAGGTGTTTTTTGAGTGTCTTGAAAGTTCGTGCTGATTGAGGGAAGAAGCACAGGTAAGGTGGCCTCTACTGTTGCACGTATCTCACACACACCATCGATTTTGTGACTGTCTACGTAGGCTAGTGTTTTAGAGCAACAGTTTAGCCAATAGCAGAGATGGCATCTTGATGGATGACTGCTGCCTGCACTTGGGTTATAGAGGACCGCTCTGACATAGGATCAGAGACTGAGACATCAGATACTGAGACAGCATCTGAGGGATAGGACAATGGCGCAGACTCTGGGAGTGATTTTTCAGTCAGAGGAGTCCCATTCGAAAACTCCTCTTCCAGTACATTATGAGGGAGGTGATGAGGACAGTCCTGCTGTCCCTTCGCAAGCTGTTCGTGCAACTGGGTAATAGTGGGTTAGGCCAACCCAGAGAGCAGGTGAATGCGGCAGCAAGCAGAGAGAGAGTGCTCTCTTGGGAGCTCACCAATTTAGTTCAGCCCCAAATTCCACCACCCAAATCATGTTGTGGAGACATCAAAATTGTCTATGGCAAAACAAACTGGTTTTGTAAGGCAGGCACCTGTGTTTTTGGTCCTGGATTCGGCGGCCATATAGAGAAACACACTAAACCCAAACATTTCTGGAAACTAGACATTCGGGGGAGTCCACAGAGGTGTGACTTGTGTGGATTCCCCAAAGTTTTCTTACCCAGAATACCCTGCAAAGCTGAAATGTTGAAAAAAAACTCTATTTTTCTCGCATTTCTGTCACACAAACTACAGGAATATGCTGGGATCCACAACATTCCTACCACCCAGTGACTCCTCACCTGTCCTGATAAAAACATTACCCCACTTGAGTGCCTACACCTAGTGTCTGTGTCAGGAATGGATCACCCCAGGGTCAACAGCTGCCTCACGTAAGGACCAACATTGACCGTTGTGTGATCTATTCCTGTCGCAGGCACCAGGCCTAACCACACAAGTGAGGTATCATATTTATCGGGAGACTTGGGGGAACGCTGGGTGGAAGGAAATTTGTGGCTCCTCTCAGATTCCAGAACTTTCTGTCACCGAAATGTGAGGAAAACGTGGTATTTTAGCCACATTTTGAGGTTTGCAAAGGATTCTGGGTAACAGAACCTGGTCCGAGCCCCACAAGTCACCTCATCTTGGATTCCCCTGGGTTTCTAGTTTTCAAAAATGTGCTGGTTTGCTAGGTTTCCCCAGGTGCCGGCTGAGCTAGAGGCCAAATTCCACAGGTAGGCACTGTTTTCTATGAAAAAATGTGATGTGTCCACGTTCTGTTTTGGGGCATTTCCTGTCGCGGGCGCTAGGCCTACCCACACAAGTGAGGTATCATTTTTATCGGGCGACTTAGGGGAACGCCGGGTGGAAGGAAATTTGTGGCTCCTCTCAGATTCCAGAACTTTCTGTCACCGAAATGTGAGGAAAACTTGTTTTTTTAGCCACTTTTTGAGGTTTGCAAAGGATTCTGGGTAACAGAACCTGGTCCGAGCCCCGCAAGTCACCCCTCCTTGGATTCCCCTAGGTCTCTAGTTTTCAGAAATGCACAGGTTTGGTAGGTTTCCCTAGGTGCCGGCTGAGCTAGAGGCCAAAATCTACAGGTAGGCACTTCTCAAAAAACACCTCTGTTTTCTTCCAAAAATTTGGATGTGTCCACGTTGCGCTTTGGGGCGTTTCCTGTCACGGGCGCTAGGCCTACCCACACAAGTGAGGTATCATTTTTATCGGGAGACTTGGGGGAACGCCGGGTGGAAGGAAATTTGTGGCTCCTCTCAGATTCCAGAACTTTCTGTCACCGAAATGTGAGGAAAACTTGTTTTTTTAGCCACTTTTTGAGGTTTGCAAAGGATTCTGGGTAACAGAACCTGGTCCGAGCCCCGCAAGTCACCCCTCCTTGGATTCCCCTAGGTCTCTAGTTTTCAGAAATGCACAGGTTTGGTAGGTTTCCCTAGGTGCCGGCTGAGCTAGAGGCCAAAATCTACAGGTAGGCACTTCTCAAAAAACACCTCTGTTTTCTTCCAAAAATTTGGATGTGTCCACGTTGCGCTTTGGGGCGTTTCCTGTCGCGGGCGCTAGGCCTACCCACACAAGTGAGGTATCATTTTTATCGGGAGACTTGGGGGAACGCCGGGTGGAAGGAAATTTGTGGCTCCTCTCAGATTCCATAACTTTCTGTCACCGAAATGTGAGGAAAACTTGTTTTTTTAGCCACTTTTTGAGGTTTGCAAAGGATTCTGGGTAACAGAACCTGGTCCGAGCCCCGCAAGTCACCCCTCCTTAGATTCCCCTAGGTCTCTAGTTTTCAGAAATGCACAGGTTTGGTAGGTTTCCCTAGGTGCCGGCTGAGCTAGAGGCCAAAATCTACAGGTAGGCACTTCTCAAAAAACACCTCTGTTTTCTTCCCAAAATTTGGATGTGTCCACGTTGCGCTTTGGGGCGTTTCCTGTCGCGGGCGCTAGGCCTACCCACACAAGTGAGGTATCATTTTTATCGGGAGACTTGGGGGAACGCCGGGTGGAAGGAAATTTGTGGCTCCTCTCAGATTCCAGAACTTTCTGTCACCGAAATGTGAGGAAAACTTGTTTTTTTAGCCACTTTTTGAGGTTTGCAAAGGATTCTGGGTAACAGAACCTGGTCCGAGCCCCGCAAGTCACCCCTCCTTGGATTCCCCCAGGTCTCTAGTTTTCAGAAATGCACAGGTTTGGTAGGTTTCCCTATGTGCCGGCTGAGCTAGAGGCCAAAATCTACAGGTAGGCACTTTGGAAAAAACAGCTGTGTTTTCTATAAAAAAAATAGGATGTGTCCATGTTGTTTTTTGGGGCATTTCCTGTCGCGGGCACTAGGCCTACCCACACAAGTGAGGTATCATTTTTATCGGGAGACTTTTGGGAACACAGAATAGCAAAACAAGTGTTATTGCCCCTTATCTTTCTCTACATTTTTTCCTTCCAAATATAAGAGAGTGTGTAAAAAAGACGTCTATTTGAGAAATGCCCTGCAATTCACATGCTAGTATGGGCACCTCAGAATTCAGCGATGTGCAAATAACCACTGCTCCTCAAAACCTTTTCTTGATCCCATTTTGGAAATGCAAAGGTTTTCTTGATACCTCTTTTTCACTCTTCATATTTCAGCAAATGAATTGCTGTATACCCAGTATAGAATGAAAACCAACTGCAGGGTGCAGCTCATTTATTGGCTCTGGGTACCTAGGGTTCTTGATGAACCTACAAGCCCTTTATATCCCCCCAACCAGAAGAGTCCAGCAGACAAAATGGTATATTGCTTTCAGAAATCTGACATCGCAGGAAAAAGTTACAGAGTAAAACATAAAGAAAAATGGCTGTTGTTTTCAGCTCAATTTCAATATTTTTTTATTTCAGCTGTTATTTTCTGTAGGAAAACCTTGTAGGATCTACACAAATGACCCCTTGCTGAATTCAGAATTTTGTCTAGTTTTCATAAATGTTTAGCATTCCGGGATCCAGCATTGGTTTCACACCCATTCCTGTCACTAACTGGAAGGAGGCTGAAAGCACCAAATATAGTAGAAATGGGGTATGTCCCAGTAAAATGCCAAATTTGTGTTGAAAAATTTGGTTTTCTGATTCAAGTCTGCCCGTTCCTGAAAGGTGGGAGGATAGTGATTTCAGCACCAGAAACCCTTTGTTGATGGCGTTTTCAGGGAAAAAACCACAAGCCTTCTTCGGCAGCCCTTTTTTCCCATTTTTTTGGAAAAAACTAAATTTTCACTGTATTTTGGCTATTTTCTTGGTCTCCTCCAGGGGAAACCACCAACTCTGGGTACCATTAGAATCCCTAGGATGTTGGAAAAAAAGGACGCAAATTTGGCGTGGTTAGCTTATGTGGACAAAAAGTTATGAAGCCCTAAGCGCGAACTACCCCAAATAGCCAAAAAAGGGCTCAGCACTGGGGGGGAAAAGGCCCAGCAGCTAAGGGGTTAAGAATATGCTCTCTCAGGATCAAGTTATACAGGCTGTCATAATCAGTAACTTTACTGCCATGTAACCACCCCTCCAAGGCCTTCACTGAATGGTCAATGAAATCAACCCAGTCTTGTGAAGACTCCTTTTTGGTCTCTCTGAACTTTATCCTGTATTGTTCAGTGGTTAAGCCATAACCATCCAGGAGTGCATTCTTAAGAACTTTGTAATCATTGGCTTCACTTTCTTTCACAGTAAGGAGCCTATCTCTACCTTTTCCACTAAATGATAGCCATAGGATAGCAGCCCACTGCCTTTGAGGGACATCCTGTACGGCACAGGCCCTCTCAAGTGCAGCAAACCACTTGTTAATGTCATCCCCCTCCTTATAAGGGGGAACTATATTGTGCAGATTCCTGGAATCATGCTCTTTTGCAGGATGACTATGGGTAATACTGCTGCTGCCACCATGGGTTTCTAAACCCAACTTCTGTCTCTCCTTCTCTACTTCTAAGGTCTGTCTATCCAAATCCAGCTGTTGCTTTTTGAGCTTCAGTCTGGTTTGTTCCTCTCTCAATCTATTGAGCTCCCTTTCTAACAATCTGTCATCAGGGTGGGTGGGAGGGACATGCCTTGAAACAGAAGTATGGTGAGAATGGATAGAAGGAGACCTGTCCCTTACAGAAGGCACCCTAACAGCTTAGTTAACAGAAACATCACTTCTACTGTGGTGAGAATGAATGCTCTTGCTATGATGGGAGACAACAATATCTGTTTTGTGTGACTCTTCATCAGTACCAACTATGCTAGACTGTCTAGTAATGGGCAGGCTCTGAAGTTTCTTTCCTGAATCTTTTCCTAGGGGTGTCCCTGGATCAGATTGGGAACCATTAGCTACTTTTTCGACAGATGGGGCCCTTTTGGCCTTATCTTGTTCTCTAAGCATGTTAAGCAATAATTCCAAGGAAGGATTCTTCCCTACACTCAAACCTCTTTCTATACAGAGACTCCTTGCTCCTTTCCAGCTAAGGTGGTCATATGCAAGTTTGGACAGATCAACATTTTGGCCTGTGCCAGACATTTTAGAAAGAGTTTAAGTAACAGAAAAAGTGAGAAAAAGTTTTTAGAACTTTTAGAAAGACAGAAAAAAAAACTTTTTAAACTTTTTAGAACTTTTTGAAAGTTTAGAAATACTTTTCAGCACTTAGAAAAGAGTGAAAAGAGGAAATGCAAATCATTTTGGTTAGGTGTGCATACACTGAACTTGTTTTGTATATTTTTCTCTTATGAAAAGTACAATGACAAGAGTGGTAAGTAGTCTCAAAGCATTTATCCCACCGCTGCACAACCAATGTAGGAGGCTGGACTGGCTTGTAGTGAGTACCATGGGGTACTTGCACCTTGCACCAGGCCCAGTTATCCCTTATTAGTGTATAGGGTGTCTAGCAGCATAGGCTGATAGATAATGGTAGCTTAGCAGAGCAGCTTAGGCTGAACTAGGAGACGAGTGAAGCTCCTACAGTACCACTTAGTGTCATATGCACAATATCATAAGAAAACACAATACACAGATATACTAAAAATAAAGGTACTTTATTTTTATGACAATATGCCAAAAGTATCTCAGAGTGTACCCTCAGTATGAGGATAGCAAATATACACAAGATATATGTACACAATACCAAAATATGCAGAAATAGTATTAGAAAACAGTGCAAACAATGTATAGTTACAATAGGATGCAATGGGGACACATAGGGATAGGAGCAACACAAACCATATACTCCAAAAGTGGAATGCGAACCACGAATGGACCCCAAACCTATGTGACCTTCTAGAGCAGTGGTTCCCAACCTTTTGACTTCTGTGGGCCCCCATTTTATCAATACTGGAGCCCGGGGACCCCCACTGAATCATTATTGGAACACGGGGACCCCCGAGGAGACATTACTGATAGCTGGGACCTAATATTATTAAATGTTTTAAGCAGCCGCGGACCCCCTGAGGAGGCTTCGCGGACCCCCAGGGGTCCCCGGCCCACAGGTTGGGAACCACTGTTGTAGAGGGTCGCTGGGACTATTAGAAAATAGTAAGGGTTAGAAAAATAGCCCACCCCAAGACCCTGAAAAGTGAGTGCAAAGTGCACTAAAGTTCCCAAAAGGACATAGAAGTCGTGATAGGGGAATTCTGCAGGAAAGACACAAACCAGCAATGCAACAACGATGGATTTCCAGTCAAGGGTACCTGTGGAACAAGGGGACCAAGTCCAAAAGTCACAAGCAAGTCAGAGATGGGCAGATGCCCAGGAAATGCCAGCTGTGGGTGCAAAGAAGCTGCTACTGGACAGTAGAAGCTTAGGTTTCTGCAGGAACGACAAGGGCTAGAGACTTTCCTTTGGAGGACGGATCCCTCACGCCGTGGAGAGTCGTGCAGAAGTGTTTTCCCGCCGAAAGATCGCCAACAAGCCTTGCTAGCTGCAAATCGTGCGGTAATGGTTTTTGGGTGCTACTGTGGCCCAGGAGGGACCAGGATGTCGCCAATTGCGTCTGGGGACAGAGGGGGCGTCGAGCAAGACAAGGAGCCCTCTCAGCAGCAGGCAGCACCCGCAGAAGTGCCAGAAACAGGCACTACGAGGATGCGTGAAACGGTGCTCACCCGAAGTCACACAAAGGAGTCCCACGTCGCCGGAGAACAACTTAGGAGGTCATGCAATGCAGGTTAGAGTGCCGTGGACCCAGGCTGGACTGTGCACAAAGGATTTCCGCCGGAAGTGCACGGAGGCCGGAGTAGCTGCAAAAGTTGCAGTTCCCAGCAATGCAGTCTGGCGTGGGGAGGCAAGGACTTACCTCCACCAAACTTGGACTGAAGAGTCACTGGACTGTGGGAGTCACTTGAACAGAGTTGCTGGATTCAAGGGACCTCGCTCGTCGTGCTGAGAGGAGACCCAGGTGACCGGTGATGCAGTTCTTTGGTGCCTGCGGTTGCAGGGGGACGATTCCGTCTACCCACGGGAGATTTCTTCGGAGCTTCTAGTGCAGAGAGGAGGCAGACTACCCCCACAGCATGCACCATCAGGAAAGCAGTCGAGAAGGCGGCAGGATCAGCGTTACAAGGTCGCAGTAGTCGTCTTTGCTACTTTGTTGCAGTTTTGCAGGCTTCCAGCGCGGTCAGCAGTCGATTCCTTGGCAGAAGGTGAAGAGAGAGATGCAGAGGAACTCGGATGAGCTCTTGCATTCGTTATCTAAGGAATCCCCAGAGACAGAGACCCTAAATAGCCAGAAAAGAGGGTTTGGCTACCTAGGAGAGAGGATAGGCTAGCAACACCTGAAGGAGCCTATCAGAAGGAGTATCTGACGTCACCTGGTGGCACTGGCCACTCAGAGCAGTCCAGTGTGCCAGCAGCACCTCTGTTTCCAAGATGGCAGAGGTCTGGAGCACACTGGAGGAGCTCTGGACACCTCCCAGGGGAGGTGCAGGTCAGGGGAGTGGTCACTCCCCTTTCCTTTGTCCAGTTTCGCGCCAGAGCAGGGCTAAGGGGTCCCTGAACCGGTGTAGACTGCCTTATGCAGAAATGGGCACCATGTGTGCCCATGAAAGCATTTCCAGAGGCTGAGGGGGGCTACTCCTCCCCTGCCTTCACACCATTTTCCAAAGGGAGAGGGTGTAACACCCTCTCTCAGAGGAAGTCCTTTGTTCTGCCATCCTGGGCCAAGCCTGGCTGGACCCCAGGAGGGCAGAAACCTGTCTGAGGGGTTGGCAGCAGCAGCAGCTGCAGTGAAACCCCAGGAAAGGCAGTTTGGCAGTACCAGGGTCTGTGCTACAGACCACTGGGATCATGGGATTGTGCCAACTATGCCAGGATGGCATAGAGGGGGCAATTCCATGATCATAGACATGTTACATGGCCATATTCGGAGTTACCATTGTGAAGCTACATATAGGTAGTGACCTATATGTAGTGCACGCGTGTAATGGTGTCCCCGCACTCACAAAGTTCAGGGAATTGGCTCTGAACAATGTGGGGGTACCTTGGCTAGTGCCAGGGTGCCCTCACACTAAGTAACTTTGCACCTAACCTTTACCAGGTAAAGGTTAGACATATAGGTGACTTATAAGTTACTTAAGTGCAGTGTAAAATGGCTGTGAAATAACGTGGACATTATTTCACCCAGGCTGCAGTGGCAGGCCTGGTAAGAATTGTCAGAGCTCCCTATGGGTGGCAAAAGAAATGCTGCAGCCCATAGGGATCTCCTGGAACCCCAATACCCTGGGTACCTCAGTACCATATACTAGGGAATTATAAGGGTGTTCCAGTAAGCCAATGTAAATTGGTAAAATTGGTCACTAGCCTGTTAGTGACTAATTGAAAGAAAGGAGAGGGCATAACCACTGAGGTTCTGGTTAGCAGAGCCTCAGTGAGACAGGCATCGCACAGGGAACACATGCCTATAGGTCACAAACTTATGAGCACTGGGGTCCTGACTATAAGGGTCCCAGTGACACATAACAAACATACTGAAAACATAGGGTTTTCACTATGAGCACTGGGCCCTGGCTAGCAGGATACCAGTGAGACAGTGAAAACACCCTGACATACACTCACAAACAGGCCAAAAGTGGGGGTAACAAGGCTAGAAAGAGGCTACTTTCTCACACAACCCCCCCCCCCAAACGAAGGACAATAAGGCTAACCTTGGCCAGTTGAGACTTTATTGTCTAAGTGGTGATAAGTAGAGAGTAGCTCTGCAATAGACTGGTTACTCCCTTTATCATCCACTATATGGTTTCTTCCCTGTGGGGATGTAAACCACCCTGTTTGAAGTTTTTTAGCTAAGCAACAATGTGAAGATGTATTTTCAGAGTTTCTATCAGTAAGTTTTAGTTTAGAGCAGTGGGAATTGTCCACTGAACCTATTTGTAGTGATGGAAATGCAAGACAGGAATGCTGTCTCAGAAAAGCCATAGCTGGGCAAAAACATTGTCCATATGGCTGGAAGAGAGAACAAGGATGCTGTTTCTCTTGAGTTGGAGCAGGGCAGGGATGCTGTCCTATGAGCTCCACACTAGGGCAGGGATGCTGTCCTAAGTGTTGTGAGGTAGTGCAGGGTTTCTGCACTAAAGTTTCTCTGGGAGGGTTGGAGGGATGCTCCATGTTAACTAAAATGGTGCTCTTTTTCTCACCAATGTTAATTATCCCACAGAGAGGTACTTCCACCTCAGGGAGTACAGTTTTGCCAACTGATGATTCCCTTGGAACAGGTGCCACCCCAGGAGAGGTTTCTCCCACCACAGGAATGGTATCCTGAATGGTAGGGTGGTTAGGGGATACTGTGATACCCTTTTTACCTGTTGATGGAGAGGGATCCTGAGTTTTCAGGCCTTCTCTCCTTTGCTTTTTCATTTCAGTAGAAATGAGAGGGAACAATTCCTCTGGGATGCCCAGCATGGCTGCATGGGCATAAAACTCTACATCAGCCCAACCTGAGGCCTCTAGGTCATTACCTAAGAGACAGTCTACAGGTAAGCTAGGTGATACCACCACCTGCTTAGGGCCAGTAACTCCACCCCAACTAAACTGAATTATAGCTAAGGGAAGAAACTTAGTGGAGTTATGGACATCAATAATCTTATACTGTTGTCCAATGATGTGTTGTTCAGGATGCACTAGGTTTTCAGTCACCAAAGTGATACTGGCACCTGTGTCCCTGTAGGCCAAGGCCTCAACACCATTTATTGAAACTGTCTGCCTGTACTTATCCATTGCAAGGGGACAAGCAGCCAGTGTGGCAAGGCCAATGCCACTAGGTGTGACAGAAACTGTCTTGGGATTGACTACCCCAGTTTCTACTATGGACCCATAAGTGAACCCAACTACACCCTTAACTTGACTGTTGCCAGCAGTCCCACCACTAGTACCACTACTGCTAGGGGCACTAGAGCTTGATGTATTAGTGGTGGTAGGCTCAGGGGGTTTACCTGGACAGGACTTATCCCCTGGCCTATGGCCTCTGTTTTTACACACAAAGCACCAGGGCTTTTTAAATTGTGTAGGTTGAGAAGAAGAGGAAGAATTTGTTTTATCCCCACCCCCTGAAGAGTGTTTAAGATTTGAAGTGGGATCTTTGGTTTTACCCTTATCCCCATGCTTATCTTGAGATTTTTCACCATCTTTCTTCTTATTGTTCTCTTTGTCACCTCCTGTATGAACTTTTCTGTTCACGCTTGTTCTGACCCATTTGTCTGCCTTCTTTCCCAATTCTTGGGGAGAGGTCAGATCAGAGTCCACCAAGTACTGGTGCAACAAATCAGACACACAATTATTAAGAATATGCTCTCTCAGGATCAAGTTATACAGGCTGTCATAATCAGTAACTTTACTGCCATGTAACCACCCCTCCAAGGCCTTCACTGAATGGTCAATGAAATCAACCCAGTCTTGTGAAGACTCCTTTTTGGTCTCTCTGAACTTTATCCTGTATTGTTCAGTGGTTAAGCCATAACCATCCAGGAGTGCATTCTTAAGAACTTTGTAATCATTGGCTTCACTTTCTTTCACAGTAAGGAGCCTATCCCTACCTTTTCCACTAAATGATAGCCATAGGATAGCAGCCCACTGCCTTTGAGGGACATCCTGTACAGCACAGGCCCTCTCAAGTGCAGCAAACCACTTGTTAATGTCATCCCCCTCCTTCTAAGGGGGAACTGTCTTGTGCAGATTCCTGGAATCATGCTCTTTTGCAGGATGAGTATGGGTAATACTGCTGCTGCCACCATGGGTTTCTAAACCCAACTTCTGTCTCTCCTTCTCTACTTCTAAGGTCTGTCTATCCAAATCCAGCTGTTGCTTTTTGAGCTTCAGTCTGGTTTGTTCCACCCTCAATCTATTGAGCTCCCTTTCTAACAATCTGTCATCAGGGTGGGTGGGAGGGACATGCCTTGAAACAGAAGTATGGTGAGAATGGACAGAAGGAGACCTGTCCCTTACAGAAGGCACCCTAACAGCTTGGTTAACAGAAACATCACTTCTACTGTGGTGAGAATGAATGCTCTTGCTATGATGTGAGACAACACTATCTGTATGGTGTGACTCTACATCAGTACCAACTATGCTAGACTGTCTAGTAATGGGCAGGCTCTGAAGTTTCTTTCCTGAATCTTTTCCTAGGGGTGTCCCTGGATCAGATTGGGAACCATTAGCTACTTTTTCGACAGATGGGGCCCTTTTGGCCTTTTCTTGTTCTCTAAGCATGTTAAGCAATAATTCCAAGGAAGGATTCTTCCCTACACTCAAACCTCTTTCTATACAGAGACTCCTTGCTCCTTTCCAGCTAAGGTGGTCATATGCAAGTTTGGACAGATCAACATTTTGGCCTGTGCCAGACATTTTAGAAAGAGATTAAGTGACAGAAAAAGTGAGAAAAAGTTTTTAGAACTTTTAGAAAGACAGAAAAAAAAACTTTTAGAACTTTTTGAAAGTTTAGAAGTACTTTTCAGTACTTAGAAAAGAGTGAAAAGAGGAAATGCAAAACTTTTTGGTTAGGTGCACATACACTGAACTTGTTTTGTATATTTTTCTCTTATGAAAAGTACAATGACAAGAGTGGTAAGTAGTCTCAAATCACTTATCCCACCGCTGCACAACCAATGTAGGAGGCTGGACTGGCTTGTAGTGAGTACCATGGGGTACTTGCACCTTGCACCAGGCCCAGTTATCCCTTATTAGTGTATAGGGTGTCTAGCAGCATAGGCTGATAGATAATGGTAGCTTAGCAGAGCAGCTTAGGCTGAACTAGGAGACGAGTGAAGCTCCTACAGTACCACTTAGTGTCATATGCACAATATCGTAAGAAAACACAATACACAGATATACTAAAAATAAAGATACTTTATTTTTATGACAATATGCCAAAAGTATCTCAGTGTGTACCCTCAGTATGAGGATAGCAAATATACACAAGATATATGTAGACAATACCAAAATATGCAGTAATAGTATTAGAAAACAGTGCAAACAATGTATAGTTACAATAGGATGCAATGGGGACACATAGGGATAGGGGCAACACAAACCATATACTCCAAAAGTGGAATGCGAACCACGAATGGACCCCAAACCTATGTGACCTTGTAGAGGGTCGCTGGGACTATTAGAAAATAGTAAGGGTTAGAAAAATAGCCCACCCCAAGACCCTGAAAAGTGAGTGCAAAGTGCACTAAAGTTCCCCAAAGAACATAGAAGTCGTGATAGGGGAATTCTGCAGGAAAGACACAAACCAGCAATGCAACAACGATGGATTTCCAGTCGAGGGTACCTGTGGAACAAGGGGACCAAGTCCAAAAGTCACAAGCAAGTCGGAGATGGGCAGATGCCCAGGAAATGCCAGCTGTGGGTGCAAAGAAGCTGCTACTGGACAGTAGAAGCTTAGGTTTCTGCAGGAATGACAAGGGCTAGAGACTTTCCCTTTGGAGGATGGATCCTTCACGCCGTGGAGAGTCGTGCAGAAGTGTTTTCCCGCCGAAAGACCGCCAACAAGCCTTGCTAGCTGCAAATCGTGCTGTAAGGGTTTTTGGGTGCTACTGTGGCCCAGGAGGGACCAGGATGTCGCCAATTGCGTCTGGGGACAGAGGGGTGTGTCGAGCAAGACAAGCAGCCCTCTCAGCAGCAGGCAGCACCCTCAAAAGTTCCAGAAACAGGCACTACAAAGATGCGTGAAACGGTGCGCACCCGAAGTTGCACAAAGGAGTCCCACGTCGCTGGAGAACAACTTAGGAGGTCGTGCAATGCAGGTTAGAGTTCCGTGGACCCAGGCTGGACTGTGCACAAAGGATTTCCGCCGGAAGTGCACGGAGGACGAAGTAGCCTCCTTCTGATAGGCTCCTTCAGGTGTTGCTAGCCTATCTTCTCTCCTAAGTAGCCAAACCCTCTTTTCTGGCTATTTAGGGTATCTGCTTTGGGGATTTCTTTAGATAACGAATGCAAGAGCTCATCCGAGTTCCTCTGCATCTCTCTCTTCACCTTCTGCCAAGGAATCGACTGCTGACCGCGCTGGAAGCCTGCAAAACTGCAACAAAGTAGCAAAGAGGACTACTGCAACTTTGTAACACTGATCCTGCCGCCTTCTCGACTGCTTTCCTGGTGGTGCATGCTGTGGGGGTAGTCTGCCTCCTTTCTGCACTAGAAGCTCCGAAGAAATCTCCCGTGGGTCGACGGAATCGTCCCCCTGCAACCGCAGGCACCAAAGAACTGCATCACCGGTTCCCTGGGTCTCCTCTCAGCATGACGAGCGAGGTCCCTTGAATCCAGCAACTCTGTCCAAGTGACTCCCACAGTCCAGTGACTCTTCAGTCCAAGTTTGGTGGAGGTAAGTCCTTGCCTCCCCACGCCAGACTGCATTGCTGGGAACCGCGACTTTTGCGCTACTCTGGCCTCTGTGCACTTCCGGCGGAAATCCTTTGTGCACAGTCCAGCCTGGGTCCACGGCACTCTAACCTGCATTGCACGACCTCCTAAGTTGTCCTCCGGCGACGTGGGACTCCTTTGTGTGACTTCGGGTGAGCACCGTTTCTCTCCACTTTGTAGTGCCTGTTCTGGCACTTCTGCGGGTGCTGCCTGCTTCTGAGAGGGCTCCTTGTCTTGCTCGACGCCCCCTCTGTCCCCAGACGCAATTGGCGACATCCTGGTCCCTCCTGGGCCACAGCAGCATCCAAAAACCCTAACCACACGATTTGCAGCTAGCAAGGCTTGTTGGCGGTCTTTCTTCAGGAAAAAACTTCTGCACGACTCTCCACGGCGTGTGGGATCCGTCCTCCAAAGGGGAATTTCCTAGCCCTTGTCTTTCCTGCAGAATCTTCAGCTTCTACTGTCCAGTAGCAGCTTCTTTGCACCCACATTTCCTGGGCATCTGCCCATCTCCGACTTGCTTGTGACTTTTGGACTTGGTCCCCTTGTTCCACAGGTACCCTCGACTGGAAATCCATTGTTGTTGCATTGCTGATTTGTGTCTTTCCTGCAGAATTCCCCTATCACGACTTTTGGACTTGGTCCCCTTGTTCCACAGGTACCCTCGACTGGAAATCCATCGTTGTTGCATTGCTGGTTTGTGTCTTTCCTGCAGAATTCCCCTTTCACGACTTCTATGTCCTTTGGGGAACTTTAGTGCACTTTGCACTCACTTTTCAGGGTCTTGGGGTGGGCTATTTTTCTAACCCTTACTATTTTCTAATAGTCCCAGCGACCCTTTACAAGGTCACATAGGTTTGGGATCCATTCGTGGTTCGCATTCCACTTTTGGAGTATATGGTTTGTGTTGCCCCTATCCCTATGTGTCCCCATTGCATCCTATTGTAACTATACATTGTCTGCACTGTTTCCTAAGACTATTACTGCATATTTTGGTATTGTGTACCTATATCTTGTGTATATTTGCTATCCTCATACTGAGGGTACTCACTGAGATACTTTTGGCATATTGTCATAAAAATAAAGTGCCTTTATTTTTAGTATAACTGTGTATTGTGTTTTCTTATGATATTGTGCATATGACACTAAGTGGTACTGTAGTAGCTTCACACGTCTCCTAGTTCAGCCTAAGCTGCTCTGCTAAGCTACCATTATCTATCAGCCTAAGCTGCTAGACACCCTATACACTAATAAGGGATACCTGGGCCTGGTGCAAGGTGCAAGTACCCCTTGGTACTCACTACAAGCCAGTCCAGCCTCCTACCCTCTAAATTGTGCATTTAGGGATGTTGGGGGGTACCTGATAGTGGCCAAACAGCCACCTAACTTAGGATGGCTACATCCACTAAGTGACTACTTCCTGTGTGTCAGGACCCAGAAACTGCACCTTATTTGTCAATATCCTCAGGGGCGTTGTTTTAATCATGTGCGTGTAGTGCCACTTGCTTGTAACGTCATTGTACTGTATGCATTTCAGGATAGATATTGCCAATGTTTGAGATGTACTCGATATTACCAATGCTTGTTCAACTATATAGTTGTTTTCACCAATGTTTGTTGAACACATGTGACTGTGTCAAGTCCTTGTGCTTCTAAACGTGTCAGATTCACTTGTTTATTAGTTTCCAGGCAACCACCACACCCCCAAGGTCTCCAGAGAGCAGCTGCCTCCTGTTTTCAAAGACATGAGACATGCTGGCTATAAATACTCTTTCTGTGCACATGAATCTGCTTGCTTCCCGTCTGTCAAGGAAAGCCCTCTGCACTCTGGAATTCCATCCAGGCCCCACCCGCTGCCTTCTTGACTCCACTGGCAGCAAAGAGACTCAGCAGAGATCTTTTGGAAAGAACACACTTCTGTCAGCTAAGTGGAGCATGCTGTCTGGAATCTGTTTGTGTAGAATTATACTATGGTCGCTTTGGTTTTTTATGAAAGCTCAAAACTGAGACTAATTGAACTCTGGCCTTCTTGAGACTTTGAAAGGCCTCTTCGAAGGACACAGACATGATTTATGAGTGGGGCCTTGATGAGGGTTGAATAATAGTGATTACGCAATTCAGTGCAAGGATTGCTTTATGTGTGAGTTTACTTGATTTTGGTATTGAAATTCATTTTATGTTAATAATGATTATGCAATTCAGTGCTAGGAATACTCTATATGTGAGTTGTCTTGCTTTTGGTATTGCAAATCATTTTATGTTGTAGTTTTACCACGGAAAACCTAATGTGAAAGTGCTGATCCATGAAAGAGACTTGCAGAACTTCCTAATTTGTTTAGAGACATTCAGATTTCATCACCTTTTATATGTATTAATCCATGAGAAGAGAGAGAGGGCCACATTGCTGAGATTACCAGGTGAAGGTGCTGTGAGAACCAAATTGGACAAATTTAATGAGTTCACTGCATGCCTTTTTGAATGCTGTTTAATAAGACCAGTTCATGCTTTATTGAATGTTGTGAAGCAGTCTCTTAATAGCATATAGCTTCACCAATACCATAATTCATCACATAAAGGCAACTTCCAGGGGCTCCACTGACAGTCCTCCATAACCCGAAGAACTGCATCCAGGCTAGGGATTGTCACTTCTCCTATCCTTGCTAGTTTTCCCACCGATGTTCCTACCTAAAGTGGGACCAAAACCATTGGGTGGCCATCTGCTGCTAGCATCAGAGATAGGGGTCAGATTTCAAAGGTGGTAAAGCCTTTGAAGCTGACTGCTGGTGCAGTGTGCTTGCCAGGGGAGGAGGTGTAACACCTTCACCCAGGAATGCTTTTGTGTTCTGGATCCTGAGAGCAAAAAGGCTCTCACACCAGGAGTCCAGAATCATGACCGGTGGTGGCAGGCTGGTTAGGACCAGTCAGCAATGATGCCAGCGCTGTTAGGTTTTGTGGGGACCACCTCTAAATGCCCTCTGGCTACACTTTATAATAAATCCAACACTGGCATTAGTGTTGGTTTATTATTCTGATTTGTTTGATACCAAACAACCCAGGGTTCAGAGAGGCCATCATGTAGCTGGGGAACTCATAATGACCTGCGTTGAGCGCATGCATTTGTTATGGCTACCATGTAAACGTTTTATGTCTAAGAACTTATCAAAGACACAGGGGCATATTTGCTCATGCACACATATGACCTCGCATTCATTAAACCGTGCCTTAGGGCTGTAAGGCCTGCCAGAGGGGTGACTTACCTATATTGCATGCAGTCTTAGTGGGCATGGTACTCTTGGTGAGTGCCATGTCGAGTTTGCAACTTTGGATACACCTTGTCATGCAGTTGCAATGGCAGTCTGCATGAGGCTAGTGTAGTGCCTCTCAGAGTAGCATAATTGGTGCTGCATCTCTGGGGGACCCTCTTCAGTATCCATGCCCTAGGTACCAGGGGTACCATTTACAAGGGACTTAGAAAGGTGACTGAAATGCCAAACATAGGACAGCTTTGGGGAAAAATATCTGACCCTGTAACTTGCTTAGCAGGTTCCCAGGCAATTTTCAGTTTGAAACCACATCATTTCCAAGGCAAAATGTGGGAGGCTATCATGTTAAAAGAGGCCCTTTCTCACACAGCAGTCAACTCTCACATGTTGCATGAGCATGGCTCACAGACCAATGGGACTGGCATCAACCATAAGTTCTGAATCTTTAGCAGAGTCATAATAGGCCATTACTGTGTCTTGGCAAAGTGCTTTATTGATTGCTTGATAAACGTCTTCTGTTAGACCCATGGGGGTGACACAGTGGGCCTGACAAAATTGCCAAGTTGAGGATACATCTCCAGCAGTGGATTGCATGGCCAAGAATACTTCGGACCTCTGCTGTGGATGTGGGTGTAGCCGCATCCCTAATGACAACATAGTAGTGTGGGTCGAACGTGACACATTTCCCTGAAGAAATTTGATCATGGGGGATTTGTGCCGTTCTATCTTAATCACTGTGTTGGGGAGGTGCATATCTATGCATATGCGGATGCTACCCAGCTGCTTATGTTTTTTGGTGACTACCCTGGGGCATACTAAAAAGTTTGATCCAGAAACTTTTTGAATGACTACTGCTTCCTCCAGTTTGTGAAGTTCTGTGTCCACCTATGGGCAGAGATAGAAAGGGGACAGAGATGGAAGGGGATGCTGCGGTGGTGAAGTGCCACTGGGCAGACTGATGGGTCAATATAGACTGAGACTGGTGGGCCTTTCTGTTAGCTTAGGCTGGTGAATAGGTGAGGAAAGTTAAGAAGGAGTTTGTCAGTGGGGTTGCCCACTGCAGTGAGGTGAACAAGATTGAGCTGTTTTAGTTGTTACACAGCTGATGAGGCTTTCTGAGTCTACAGAGATCAGAAATACTATTCTGGGCATGAGTGGGAGCCATGAAATGCAATACAGGAGAAGACACCAGCCAATGGGATGGGGTTGTGCTCCCATATGCAAAGATGGGTGCCGTCATGGGCTGTAGGCTATATCACATGACCATGGTGTGAAAATGTTGAGGGCTGATGATGTTTACTGATGCTCCTGTGCCGATGAGTGAGGTGGTCAGGGCGCTGTTGATAAGTACTTGGCAGGTTGGGCAGATACGATGTGTTGGCTGCCCCAGTGATAAGAAATGAGGAAAATTTGGTTGTCTTTGTCATCAGGATCACTTTGTCCCAAGCTCGGTACACTTGTCTTGTTGTCTAGGTGTGGGATCGTGCAAGACTGCTCTCATTCCTTGGTGGCATGGTATGGCATGGCTGTGGTGGGGCGGATGGGCGGAACAATGCTTTCGTTAACCATGACTTCGTTCTTTTGTGCCTTAACCAGGCATGTGCTGAACAACGCACATGCGTGGTTAAGGCACAAAAGAAGGGAGTCAGCTGAGGAGGATGATGCGACTAGTCAGGTAAGTGTGGCGGGAGAGGGGGGTTGGGGTTTTAGTTTTAGGGGCAGGGTGGGGGGTCGGGTCAGGTAAGTGGGGCGGGGGTGGGTGGTTGGGGTTTTAGTTTTAGGGGCGGGGTGGGGGGTCGGGGTATTTTTAGTTTTAGGGGCAGGGTGGGGGAGGGGGGTTGGGGTTTTAGTTTTAGGGGCGGGGTGGGGAGTCAGGGTATTTTTAGTTTTAGGGGCGGGGGTGGGGGGTTGGGGTTTTAGTTTTAGGGGCAGGGGTGGGGGCGGGGGGGTCGGGTATTTTTTGTTTTAGGGGCAGGGGTTGGGGTTTTAGTTTTAGGGAAGGGGCCGTCGGGCGGTTTAGGGGCGGGTGTGGGTGGTCGGGTATTTTTAGTTTTAGGGGCGGGGGTAGGGGGTTGGGGTTTTAGTTTTAGGGGCGGTGGGGGGGTGGGTATTTTTAGTATTTGGGGCTGGGGGTCGGGGTGGTTTAGGTTTTTAGGGGAGTGGTGGGGGATTGGGGTGGTTTAGGTTTTAGGGGTGGGGGTTGGGGTGTTTTTTTTTGGTTTTAGGGGCGGGGTGAGGGGTTGCAGTAATTTTAGGGGTGGAGGTTGGGGTGGTTTTAGGTTTTAGGGGTGGGTTGGAGGTCGGGTAATTTTAGGGGTGGGGTGGGGGTTAGGGGGTTTTAGGTTTTAGGGGTGGGGTGGGGGCTCGGGGTTGTTTTAGGGGCAGGGGTGTTGGGGTGGCTTTAGGGGTGTGGGTTGGGGTAGTTTAGGTTTTAGGGATGGGGTGGGGGTTGGGGTTGTTTTAGGGGTGGGGGTTGGGGTGGTTTTAGGTTTTGGGGTGGGTTGGGGGTCGGAGTAGTTTTAGGGGCGGGGTGGTTTTAGGTTTTACAGGTGGGGTTGGGGTACTTTAGGTTTTGGGGGTAGGGTGGGGGTTCCGGAAATTTTAGGGACGAGGTGGGGGGTTGGGGTAGTTTTAGGGGTAAGGGTGGGGGGTTGGTGTGGTTTTAGGGGAGGGGGTGGGGGGATTGCAGTAGTTTTTAGGGGTTGGAGTGGGGGCCAGGGGTGACGCATGCTGGAACCATGCATGCCTATCACTAATGCCTTTACCAGGAATGCCTTTACAACGAAAAATCGTTGTTAAGGCATTCATGGTAAAGGCATTAATGGTAACAACGCAGTTGTTGTTCCGACCTCGTTGTTCAGGCATGCGTTGTTCCGGCATGCGTTGTTCCGACATACATTCCCCTGACAGACCCTGACAAAGTAGTTGGATACTCCAGCAGGTCTTGGCCATGAGTGGGCATTCATGGAGGTGGTGAGGAGAGACCTTCTGGCCTGTCTTTGCTTGGAGAAGACCCAGGGATAACTTGGTAAAGGCGCCCTCTTGTGAGGGCTGTGGCTGTCTCCACTTTGATGGGTTAAGGGGTATGTTCCAGTATAGTTGACAGATTTTGGAAGGCGAGTTTAATGTTGTAGGAAAGTACCATCATGTGTTCTGCTAGGTTGTTGGAAAGTTCATGGGAGTGAGCAAGAATGAGGATTATGTCAAGAGGCATGTTGGGCCAGTCGAGGATGTTTTGTCTGAACATGACTAACTGGCAGTCTTCTATGCGCACTTCTTTTTGGGGATCATCTTCTGGGCATGTTCTGGCCAGCACATACAGGTGGGCATAAAAGAGGTTGATGGATTCACCTTCCTGCTGGCAAGCTTGTCTCAGTTTGAAGTTTTCAAATCAGAGTTCATTAGGGGGTTAAATCATGCATTCAGAGAAGTGATGGCACTGTTGTAGTTGTTATCAACACCAGTATTTCAGAGGTTGCGAAAGATTGAAAAAGCTCTTCGTCTGAGTAGTGTAATAGAAAAGAACGTTTTGTCTCACTATCGGCCTGCTTGGTGGCCTTGAAATAAATGCCAAGGTGAGCTACCTAGCTTCACCAGTGGGGAACAGAGGTGGTGGGGTCACAGAGTTCACTGAAGGGGACAGTGGTTTGAAGGTGCATTCAACAGCTCGGACAGGCATGAGGCATTGCGGAGGGCATGACTGCACAGTCTCTTTACGATCCTTGCTCACAATAGAGGGTTTTGCTTTGGAAAACAGGCAACAGGAAGTAGGCGAGGCACACTGAGTATGAGACCCAGCATCATGTGTTCAGGCAAAGAGGGGCCACTATTCATAGCAAAGTATTTGTCTATATAGTGGCACGGGATGCTGCAGATGCCCCTGGAATGTTACTGGAGCAAGTGATATAGAGGCTGCTTGTGTGAGCATGGCAGCAAGGATGACAGTTCATCTAGGTAGTTGAAGGCAGTGAGGGCAAAGGCTTGGCTGCAGATGAGGACAGTACATGCACCCTGTGCACGTAGGGTGCAGCACATGGCTTTGACTTTTGTTCAGCTACAGAGGGTTGGCAGACAGCTGGAACAGATGAGGAGAATGTTGCAGGATTGTTTGTGTCCCTTATCACCACTATAGTGATGGATGGCCGCTGTGATGCCTTACTGGTCAAGCATAAAGGCACATATACACTGATTTGGTTTCAGCTCCAAGCGGAGAGCTAGCACTGGTAGCTGCATCAGGGGATGCAAACTATTTGACAAAATCAACAGACCCCTTTGAATCTTCATGATTTTAGTCAAAAGTGTCTAAGGTGCCTTAGCACCAACAGCAGTCACTCCCCCGGGGTCCTAAAGACTCTAGTTCAATCCTATGATATCCTGCAGCATGGAAGTATTAGGCCTTAAAGCAGGTGCCATCAGCTCAGGCACTTGCAAGATCAGATCATGCTTGGAGAAGTAGAGCTGCCCGTGGTACACGCGGAAGTGTGAGTCGGAGGCAGATTCACTCTCCAAAGTGGTGTGGTGAATCTCTCCAGCGATCATTAAACCTTCCAGCTCTCAGGGATGCAGTAAGTCAAGTTCTTCCTGGTGGGGGAAATTCAGTCCTTCAGCTCCTGACTGGAGACCTGCAAGGGTGTGTCATCCTCTTTGGAGTCCTGATCCACAGGGATCAATCAAGGCAGATGCTTCATTGTGTCCCACCAGTCACAGTCTCACTCGAGTCCCAGGTGATGGCCTGAAGTCTTTGATATTTTGATCCTGGCAACCCATCCTGGCCCACTGAGCTGCTGCAGCACTTTCCAGATGTAATATAGTCTTCTCAGGTGCAATCACCCACACCACAGTAGCCTCTCTTGGCATTCAGGATTGCAGCTCAGGCATTCATAAGTCCTAGCAGGCTGATAATGTAACTTTTTCACAGGTGGCTTTTTCTGACATATGGGGTCACCGCAACAAAGCTGTATGGGATCAGTACCCTACTCGCAGTACTTGATACTTGGCTCGATAAACAGCAACCCTCCCCTGGCATATGGGGTTTGTCGAAAACAATCTTGCACCTGGGCTACAGCCCGATCAGTGCACAGCCGAACCCTCACACCTCTCACAGGAAGTCCTCACAGTAGGGCTCCCCATTGGACCTCGCTCTCCCCAACACTCTCCTCTTCCTCACAGGGCACACTAGTCTTGGCAAGCAGGCAGGCACTGGTACTCCAGGCTCCAGAGAAGGTGGACTTAGTTTTCATGGGTCATGTCCCCTCACCCAACAGGGGGACTAGCAGGTCTTGGCCCCCAGTTCAGGTCTCAGATCTTCCAGAGCTTCCCCTTCTCATGCAGCTCATCTGGCTGTTTGGCAGATGACATATTTGTGGAGACTCAACCTGCCCTTCTTATGTGTCCAGGTCCCTTCTTTGGCCTTGTCCAGACACAAGGTCTGATTTATGATCTGGGTCTTCAAAGTTTTCTGTTGGGATCCTGCTTTGTTTGAAGAGGGCACTTCTCTTTTTATCTTCCTTCATGAAAGATGTCTGTCTCAGCAGCCATGTCTCTGAAGCTTATTGTCCACAACACAGTTCATTGAGTGCAAAGAGTTTACACCTGGATGTCAGCCATGTTGATCTGCACATCAAAGGGTTAATCCCAGACCCCAAGCCCTACTCTTTATGCTGTCCTTATCAGTCTCATCTTCCTTCCTGAGATGTGTCCAGGCCCTATCCTTGTGATCTCGCACTGAATCAAAGAGCAGTATTTTGAAAGATCTTCCTTTTCTCCCAAGTGTGCAGCAATACACCAATCTGCCTATTGGGATTCCTTTCCTCCTCATGTCTTCACCAGGCAGGTCTGGGTTTCTCAAAATGGAACCCAGAGGCCTACATACAATGTAGCATTACAGGTACACTCACTCAGTGTACACACACAGCCCACTTTCAGTACACACATTCAGGTGGTCATTCCGAATTTGGCAGTCCTAGGACCAGCATGGTGGTGATGGCGGTTGACCCCCCGGCAGCCCAGCAAAGAAGACCACCATATTAGGAGCATGGCGATGTTCCTAACAGAACACAGCCTAAACAGCACCAGTACTGCCTGTGTTGGCCGACCGCCGCGGGCAGTGGCAGGCATCTTCAGGCCGGCGGAGACCATGTTTCCGCCAACCATATTACAAGGTTGCACACCGCCAGGATTTCCGAGGGGCCTCAACGCCATGAAAAGCCTGGCAGGATCAAACAACATTAAAGGAGAGACTCACCTTCAGGAACACAGACACATCCAAAGCTGCCATGGAACCCAAACTTAAAGTCTTCCCACTGTTCCTGCTGGCCATACAACTCCAGAACCAGAGACGTTGATGAAGACAACCACCTTAAGTACACCAACCTAGCACATAAAGGTGACCAGTACACACCCACACACAACACACAACCCCGGCACAGCTAGCCACGGCCACACACATGCAAGCATACACCCGCACCAACTATTTGTCAGTATGTTTTACTGTATTTACTGGGAACCTGCTAATCAGGACCCCAGTAGTTATGCTCTCTCCTTGTAAATGTTGTTGTTGGATACTGTGAACAAAGTATTCCACTCATAATTGGCATACTGGCGCCCCCTTATAAGTCCCTAGTATATGGTAACTAGGTACCTAGGTACCTAGGGCATTAGGATTCCAAGGGGTCCCTATGAGATGCAGCATTTCTTTTGCTACCCATAGGGATACCAGATAAAGGCTTCTACAAGACTGCCATTACAGCCTGTGTGAAATGGTGCATGCACCCTTTGACTGCCATTTACACTGCAATAGGTCACTCATATGTCACCTATGTGTTAGGCCTTCCAGCCCTGAAGGCTAGGTGCAGAGTACCTGTGTGTGAGGGCACTCCTTCACTAGCAGAGGTGCCCCCACTTCATCCAGGACCATTTTACCCGACTTTGTGAGTGCAGGGATGCCATTTTATATGTGAACTAGACATAGGTTGCTACCTATGTCTAGCTACATATTGGTAACTCTGCATATGCCCATGTTTGGTATCAAACATGTTGGAATCATACCTTAAGGCTTTTCCAAGCATTGGTTGTATGATTCCATGCACTCTGGGGGCTCCTTAGAAGACTAGAGGACCCCCAGTATTGCCATACCAGCCTTCTCTGGTTTTCCAGGGAGCCCCAGCTGCTGCCATCCCTCAGAAAGTTTTCTGCTCTCCTGCTGCTTGTACAGCTCGAGCTCAGGAAGCCAGAAACAAAGGATTTCCTTTGAGAGAGGGGTATTTCCTTTGGAAATAGGTGTTACAGGCTTGGGAGGGGTAGCCTTCCCAAGCCACTGGAAATGCTATGAAGGGCACATTTGGTGCCCTCCTTGCATAATCCAGTCTAAACTGGTTCAGGGACCCCCAGTCCCTGCTTTGGCATGAAACTGGACAAAGGAAAGGGGAGTGACCACTCCCCTGTCCATCACCACCCCAGGGGTGGTGCTCAGAGCTCCTCCAGAAGGACTCTTGGTTCTGCCATCTTGTTTTCAGGATGGGCAGGGAGCTCTAGGAGCATCTGAGTGGCCAGTGCCAGCAGGTGACGTCAGAGCCCTCCTCTGATGTGCGCTTACCTGTTTAGGTGACCAATCCACCTTTCTGGGCTATTTAGGGTCTCTCCTCTGGGTGGTTCTTCCAGTTATGATTGCAAGACTCCAGCAGGAATCCTCTGCATCCTTTACTTCACCTTCTCACCAAAGAAACTGCATCTGGACCTTCAGGAACTCTCTAAAACTGCAACAAAGAAGCCAAGACAACCTCTGCAACATTGTATCTTCAGCTCCTGCCAGCAACTGCAACTGTTTCCCGATCGTGCATCCTCAGAGGGCGTCCAGTCTTCAGCCTGCACCAGAAGAGTAAAGGAGTCTCCCTAAAAGTGAAGGTATCACTTCCCTGCTCCAGCAGGTACCCTCAGCAGCAACGACCTGTGGTTGGGTCACCTCTCCTGGCAAAGTGCATGGATCCAGCAACACGGGTGGGGGACTGAAGTGGCCCTGATGGTCCTGAGGTCAAGCTGGCCAACTTTGGTGGAGATAAGAGCTTGCCTCCCTATGCAAGAAAGTACCCCCGTGCACCTCGTGATTTGCAGTTGCCAAGGATTGTGTGTGACCTTCCACAAAGTTCTTCATGCACAGCACAGCTCCGGCCCTCAGCACTCCCCCTTACAATGCACACCTTCCTGCAATCTTCTCCGGCGGCTTTTAACCCTTTGTTACAGTGCTGCATGGGCCTCCATTTGCACCTTCTTTGTACTTGTTTTGTGGAACTCCTAGTTGCTCTGCCTGGTCTTCTGAGGGCTCTCCGGACTGCTGAGGGACCCCTCTGACTCACCCTCCTGGGTAGAGATGACCTGGTCCTTCCTGGTCCCCGGGTAGTGCCATTTTCCTCTAACCGCAATCTTTGCGTTTGCCAAGGCTTGTTGGCGTAATCCAGCGACTCAAACCAGACTGCAATCATCCATCTGGCATTGGGCATCATGTACACCTGCAAGGACCCCGCATCCACCTTCTTGGGTGCATTACTGACTGTTCTCCACCAGTGGTTCCACTTTTGCATCTTCATCCAGGTTAGCAGGAACTCTTGCTCTACCTGGGTTCTTCTGTGCTTCTTGGACTCGGTCCCCTTCTTCTACAGGTCTTCAGGTCCAGGAATCCGTTGTTGTTGTTGCAGTCTCTTGTGGTTCTTGCAATATCTCCTTTTTCGTTTTCCTCTGTGTAGTAGGAAAGGTCTTGTGATTTTATCCTACTTTTCTGGGCACTGGGGTGGGTTCTTTTACTTACTTTTGGTGTTTTATAATACTCCCAGCACCCCTCTACACACTACACTTGCCTAGGTGGGAAACCGACATTCACATTCCACTTTCTTAGTATATGGTTTGTGTTCCCCCTTGGCCTATTTCTAACTTTTGTGATTTGCACTGTTTTCTAACTGTTTACTTACCTGTTTTTTGGATACTAGTGTATATATGGTGTATGTTACTTACCTCCTACAGGAGTATATTCTCTAGGGTATGTTTTGAAAGAGTGTCACTAAAATAAAGTACCTTTATTTTTGGATCACTGAGTATTTTCTTTCATGTGTGTAAGGACTGTATGACTGTAGTGATATTGCATGAGCTTTGCATTTCTCCTAGTTCGGCCTTGGCTGTTCATCCACAATACCACTAGAGAGCCCTGGCTTGTAGACTCTGACTACATACACTAATAAGGGATAACTGGACCTGGTATATGGTGTTAGTATCCCTGGTACCCGCTACAAACCAGGCCAGCCTCCTACACCAACACACAAACACATCTACATACAAACACCCACACAAAAAACATAACACACCACGGCCAACATACACATGCCATACACACACCACACCACACACATACACCACCGGCACTGTCAAACGCATCTACACACAACACCACCGAGACACAAAGACAACACCATTGTAACCACACAAACGCATAGGCAGAGAGGCACACTGCACACTTCCAAAGGAAAACACATACTGGTAGCAACACGTAACAACAGCACACAACCCGCACAAACAATAACACTGCCACACATTGTGTCAGATCACACGCCACGTCCACCCAACACACAAAGTACATCACAGATGCATCACAACCCACACATGCCACTACCACACATTGCCACACAATACCAACACAACAAATCACAAGTCCATAGCACAACTCACCCACACAACTCATGCTGCTACACAAACACATCACATACACAGAAGATACACAGCAAATTGCACATATACAACACATACATGTGGAAAGGAAGGCAGGACAAGTTTGTATCGCTCAACAACAATGGTTCAGTGGTGCAGATATAACACATTTATTGAAAATGATGCCAAAATGGGCCTACTGGCCAGTCCAATTGTTCACAATGCCCCAGGCACACTGGGAAATGTCTCTGGGCCCAACTTGACTCCTGACTGCAAAGTGGCCTCCATATGACAGGCGAATCAATGGGGCAGGCAGGCACCTTAGGGGTGATGGAGGGGTGAGGTTGGTGCTTGAGTTTGGAAGGGGGTGGGTTTGCCCTTAATCTTCGACTTTGGGGGAGGCACCTGGCTTTGGGTTTGGGAGGGTGACCCTCGTTTTTGTGGGGGTCAAAGTCTTTGCTGTGGGAGGGGCATAGGCAGTACCAGGGCAGACACGGGAGGACTGGGAGGTGGAAGGACTGGGTTTGGGCAGGGTAGCAGGGCGCTTGGGGGAAACAGGGACTGGTTAAGGGGGAGTGAACAGGGCAAACTTTTAGAGGAATATTTTCATAGGGACACAGGGCTGTCATGGGAAAACCGTTTTGGGGTGGACGAAGAGGTAGTATTTGAGATGTGTGTACTTGTATGTGCCTTTGGTGCTGGTGCGTTGGCGAGTGCAAGTGGTTAGGTGTACTGGGTGGAGGGGTAGGAGATGCAGGGAGATGGTAGGGTGGATGTGTGAATGTCTGTTGGGTTACTGTCTGCAGGTAAGGTGGATGTGCTGCATGTGGTGGTGTTGGCAGTCATGGTGAGTGCACTTGTGGTGCATGGGGTTGATGTATGGGGGTCTGCTATTGCGGTGATGGTGGGCATGAGGGGACTGGTGGCTGGATCTGAGAGTGTTGATGTTGTGATAGCAGGTTTGAGTGGTGTAGTGTCTATGAGAGAGGAGGTGGCAAGGGAGTCTGTGTAGGGAGTGGATGTTGTTGTGTCTGCATGTGTCTGCTGTCTGTGTGCATGGTGGTGGTGGGACTTGTTGTACCTGTGTCTGTCTTTGGAAACCATTTCTGTTGAGGTGGATGAATGGTGGTCTGACTGTGCTTTCTGGTGTGTGGGGGGAAAGAGTTGTGGGATTGGGAACAGGTAGCTGAAGTGGGGACGGAAGATAAAGGGACACTGGCTGCTGTCAACGAGCAGGCCAGAGCCTGAAAGGATCTCTGCAGTATGGTCAGGGCACAGTGAATGCCTTCCAGGTAAGCATTTGACTGTTGCATCTGTGATGCCAGTCCCTGGATGGCATTCTCAATGGTTGGCTGTCCCACAGAGATGGACCTCAGGAGGTCAAAAGCCTCCTCATTGAGGGCAGCAGGGCTGACTGGGGCAGGGGCAGATGTGCCTTCGGTAAAGGAGTCTCCCACCCTCCTGGGTGACCGGGCATGGGCAACTGGGTGGGGAGCTACAGGGAGGGTGGTGCTGGTAAGGGGGGTGGCAGACAAAGATGGTGCTGGGCTGGTCCCAGATGTGTCTGCCACCACCAGGGAGTGTCCATCGGAGGAGGAATCCAAAGAGGATGTTGTTGATCTGGTCTATCCCATGGCATTCCCCTTGCCCTCTGTCCCACTGGTCCCCTCGGCTCCAGTGGTCTCAGCCTCTTGGGTCCTGTGGGCTGCATCTTTCCCACTCGCTGGTGCCCCTTCTCCTTCATCTGATGATGCTGATGAGGAGGAGGAGAGGGAGGGAGGGTTGGAGAGAAAGTAAGGGTGCAATGGGTTGATACCTACCCATCATTCACACAGAGTAACAACCTCATATTCTGCTGGTATGCCATGGAATTGCATGCCTTAACATTGACATGTACATCTGTGGGAAATCATGGGGAAAGCAAAGGCTATGCAGTAAAAACCTACTAATGTGGGAACATTGGCAATCTTTAACTTGATGAAGGGTCATTTAATGCACAGTAGCACAGTACTTGCCACACTCCCATGGTCGTTTACATAGACTTACCTTGTATTCCTTACTCAATGATTCCTGCCTAGCAACACATCCATTAACAATGTGGCCAGTAATATATTGGCCCCCCTGCAGCCATCTACACCTACAGTATGAGGCAGCTGATTGAGAACTCATAGAGGCAGACTATTACTAATGGAAATACCCTTACACCTCAGGTATACTGAGGCTGATGGAAGGAGCTGGTCACTCAAAAGATGTGTAAAATTTCCAGACAAGCTCAAACATGGGAGTAAGTCCCCTCTTGAGTCACTGTCTACATGGTATTGGCAGACATAATTGAGACGAATCCTGCCAGAGTGGCTCATACCCATAGCCAATGTGCAACTACCAAGGATCTACACTACTTCTTACCACTCGTAGACTACCCAAACCCATACATGCCTACCATTAGCAAGGTGTGAGTGTATACTTACCCCCTTGTGGATTCTGTGCTGTCCTCAAGCACCCATCCACTTCAAGGTAGGCCACTGCCAAAATGCAGGCCATTGTGGGGTCAGGATCCAACAGGTACCCCTTCCTCATTGGGAGGACGTCCCCAGCTGGGCCTCAGCGGTCTTACAAGCCCAGCATCTCGGTTCATCCCACTGCTTTCTGCCCTGGATGGACCCCCAGGGACTGCACTTGCTTTGCTATGGCACGCCAAATCCCCTTCTTCCGATGGAAGCTGACCTGCAACGACGACACAGACAGAAGGAGAAAGTCATATAGAGTGGCATCACAGCAACAGCAGTGGACTTCACACATCAGACACATCTCATGACCACACAAACGTGTCTGTAAGTAACTAACGCACCAACTCCTTTGCTATCTGCATGCATCCACTCTGTGTGCGACGTCTCAACGCCTTTCAAACCCACACGCGTCACTATCAGACAGGACAGGAACATTGGACTCACCTGCTGCTCTGGTGCCCATACAACTGTCCATACAGATGTAGGACCCCGTCAACTAGCTCCTCCAGCTCCTACTGGGTGAAGGCAGGGGCCCTACTATAGGAGGCTGGCCTGGCTTATAGTGGGTACCTGATGGTACTTACACCTTGTGCCAGGTCCAGTTTTCGCTTATTAGTAAATTAGTAGTGTTCTAGCAGCTTAGGCTGATATAGGTAGCTATAGCAGAGCAGCTTAGGCTGAACTAGGAGACATGCAAAGCTCCTACTATACCACATATATCATATAGCACTATATCATAAGAAACACAATACTCAGAGTTACTAAAAATAAAGGTACTTTATTTTAGTGACAATATGCCAAAAGTATCTCAGAGGATATACTCCCTTAGGAGGTAAGTAAAATACAAAAAATATACACACAAACCAAAATCAGGTAAAGTAAACAGTTAGAAAAGTAGTGAAAACACTGTAGAACACAATACAATGCAATAGGACACAATAGGCCTAGGGGCAAAACAAACCATATACTCCAAAAGTGGAATGCAAACCACAAATGGACCCCAGGCCTAGTGTAGTGTGTAGAGGGTCACTGGGAGTGTAAGAAAACACTAAAGGTGTCCAAGATACCCCACCCCAAGACCCTGAAAAGTAGGAGTAAAGTTACCCTACTACCCCAGAAAGAAAGTAAAGTTGAGATAGGGGATTCTGCAAAACCAACAACTGACTGCAAAGCACTGAAGACAGATTCCTGGACCTGAGGACCTGCAAAGGAAGGGGACCAAGTCCAAGAGTCACGCAAGTGTCCAGGGGAGGCAGGAGCCCACTCAACCCCGGATGAAGGTACAAGAAGCCGAAGATTCTGCAACAACAGAAGGTGCCAGGAACTTCTCCTTTGGACAGAAGATGTCCCACGGCATGCTGGAGGATCAGAGTTACTTCCACGCAGAAAGACCGCAAACAAGCCTTGCTAGCTGCAAGAGTTGCGGTTGAAGATAATGGGTGCTGCCCAGGCCCAGGAAGGACCAGGAGGTCGCCCCTTGGAGGATAAGACAGAGGGGGCGCTCAGCAACAGAGAGAGCCCACCCAGGAGCAGGCAACACCCGCAGAGCACGGCGGTCGTCTCAACACAACAAAAGAGGGTCCCACGAAGCCGGTGGTCAACTCAGCGATTTGAGCAATGCAGGACGGAGTGCTGGGGACCTGGGCTATGCTGTGCATGAAGGATTCCTTGCAAAAGTGCACAGAAGCCCTAGCAGCTGCAGATCATGCAGTACAAAGGATTACTGTCTGGCGTGCGGAGGCAAAGACTTACCTCCACCAAATTTGGACAGAAGGACCACTGGACTGTCGGGGTTACTTGGATTCAGCACCTGTTTTCCAGGGACCACACTCGTCAAAATGAGAGGGGACCCAGAGGACCGGTGATGCAAAAGTTTGGTGCCTGCGTTAGAAGGGGGAAGATTCCGTCGACCCACAGGAGATTTCTTCTAGGCTTCCAGTGCAGGGTAAAGGCAGACAGCCCTCAGAGCATGCACCACAGGAAACAGTCGAGAAAGCCAGCAGGATTAGGCGCTACAATGTTGCTGGTAGTCGTCTTGCTACTTTGTTGCGGTTTTGCAGGCGTCTTGGAGCAGTCAGCGGTCGATCCTTGGCAGAAGTCAAAGAGGGAGATGCAGAGGAACTCTGGTGAGCTCTTGCATTCGTTATCTGAAGAGGGCTATTTAGGAGAGACCCTAAATAGCCCTCAGAGGAGGAATGGCTACCTAACCAGGTAAGAGCCTATCAGGAGGGGTCTCTGACGTCACCTGCTGGCACTGGCCACTCAGAGGTCTCCATTGTGCCCTCACACCTCTGGATTCAAGATGACAGAGGTCTGGGACACACTGGAGGAGCTCTGGGCACCACCCCTGGGGTGGTGATGGACAGGGGAGTGGTCACTCCCCTTTCCTTTGTCCAGTTTAGCACCAGAGCAGGGGCTGTGGGATCCCTGAACCGGTGTAGACTGGCTTATGCAAGGAAGGCACCATCTGTGCCCTTCAAAGCATTTCCAGAGGCTGGGGGAGGCTACTCCTCCCCAGCCCTTAACACCTATTTCCAAAAGGGAGAGGGTGTAACACCCTCTCTCAGAGGAAATCCTTTGTTCTGCCTTCCTGGGACTGGGCTGCCCAGACCCCAGGAGGGCAGAAGCCTGCCTGAAGGTTGGCAGCAGCGGTAGCTGCAGAGAAAACTCCAGAGAGCTAGTTTGGCAGTACCCGGGGGTCCATGCTGGAACCCCGGGGATGCATGGGATTGGCACCCCAATACCAGATTTGGCTTGGGAGGACAATTCCATGATCTTAGACATGTTACATGGCCATGTTCGGAGTTACCATTGTGAAGCTCCACATAGGGATTGACCTCTATGTAGTTCACGCATGTAATGGTGTCTGCGCACTCACAAAGTCTGGGGAAATTGCTCTCAACAATGTGGGGGCACCTTGGTTAGTGCCAGGGTGCCCTCACACTTAGTAACTTTGCACCTAACCTTCACTAAGTGAGGGTTAGACATATAGGTGACTTATAAGTTACTTAAGTGCAGTGTAAAATGGCTGTGAACCCCAATACCCTGGGTACCTAGGTCCCATATACTAGGGAATTATAATGGTGTTCCAGTGTGCCAATCAGAATGGTGAAAATGGTCACTAACCTGCAGTGTCAATTTTAAAAGCAGAGAGAGCATAAACACTGAGGTTCTGGTTACAGAGCCTCAGTGATACAGTTAGGCACCACACAGGGAACACATATAGGCCACAAACTATGAGCACTGGGGTCCTGGCTAGCAGGATCCCAGTGACACAGGCAAAAACAAACTGACACACAAGTAAAAATGGGGGTAACATGCCAGGCAAGATGGTACTTTCCTACACCTAACTCCTGCAGGACATGGCATAATGGCTCCCAGTGACAGAACACATCAGCTCACGCAGTGAAGGTCTTGCTTGCATGAGTGTCAGGAGTCAAGTGAGCTGTGCAAAATAAAATGGCGGTCACATCCGACAAGTACATGACCATTACCACGGGCGGTGATCATCATTTGCCCCAGTTTCCTATAGGCAACAATGTTAGGCAATGAGGTGTTGCATGGCAGTTGAGACCGCCTACCGCCATGATGACTAACGCCGGAAAAATTAGGTCACTTCCATCTGTCTTGTGCTTGTAGGACAGGCGGCTGCCATTTTCCATATAGGTTGTGTATTGTAGGTGAGTGATAAGTGCGTCATGGATTAATTTTAGTGACATGTGCATATATTAACTATGTTCACTCATCAAAGCATGGTTCGCACACGTGACATTCAAGTATAGTGTAGTTGGATGTACAGATAACTATGACACAACATGTGCAGTTACATGCTGGCTCATAGACAGGGTAACCGCATCTATATGTTCAAATTTCACATATAGCTTATTACTTGTGGGAATAGGGTCTTGTTACATGGAAGTGTCAAATGTTTTGTGTGTGCCAAGCTGTCTTTCTGGGGCTGCAACTGTCATCAACGATGGCATACACGGTCAGTCTGTCGTGTAGGCTCTCATAATCCTAATGAGACTACTGGATTTGGGCAGCAGAATCACTTGCACTGTGGGAGTCTGAGTCTGAACCCACTACAGGTGACACCTGTCGGCCTAATCTAGGTTGTGCTCCGGATAACTAGCAGTTCATCATCTCCACCCAAGAGCAGGGATGATTGGCGCATGACACAATTGACTCCTCAGGGAAATCATGGTCACTCAGATCTCATCTGTTTCTCTCAATCACACATATGCAAGGAGAATCAGAGGCAGAATAGCTGTTATTGAAGTAATTGCATCTTGGATAATAAAGTGTGTACTGCAATAACTAGGACGATGAAGCATGACAAGATTAAAATTGTGACAAGGAGAGTAAAGCATAAAAATGACGCTACCATGTTGTCACTAGAATCGTTAAAAACAAGCTCCTGCCTAGGCTAAGTTATTGCACGGCATGATAAGCTCTAATTCTGCCCTTCAGGTTCCCCAGGGAAGACATCATCCCTCATACCTGAGCAAGAGGCCTGTAGTCTACATAAGCAGCTGCAGTGAAGCACTCAGCAATCAGCATACAGTCGTGATCATCTGGCTGGAATCTCCCTCTAGCGTACATGGGTCAAAGTAGTGTTTTTATAAATAAACAGCTGATGTTCCAACAAAGGATCCCCACGTAAGAGTGTGTATGTTTCAGTGAACATTAGAGACAAAGCATACCACTTTTGCCGGCAACCTATCTTACTGCAGCCTTGAGAAAAGCACAGAGTGAAATGAATGTCTAGTTTAAGAACACAGTGCTGGCCTAGGCAATGAACAGATAGATAGGGAAAATAAAACAAAACCGCAAATGTGGCTATTGTTAAAATAATAAAACAAAGCTGAATACAATATGTCTAGGTTAAAGTGCACAGCAGCCGGCCTTGTTTGCTAAAATATAGTGTATGAAGCTATAACTAAAATGGCTACACAACAAGTCTACATGGCCAAATGGATTCAGTGTTCTTCCAGCATTATGTCCTCAGTACTCTTGTGTGCTACACATGTATAGTGACATCAATTTGTGGCTAATCCTCTCCTATTCCTGGATTCTGTGCAATGGTGAACCTGTGTACTGGACCCCAGTTGACCTTGCTACCCTGGAAGAAAGACACATCATCCAGACGTACTGCCTGAACCGTCAGACCATCATGAAACTGTGTACCCAGTTGGAGCCGGATCTCTTGGCTGCCATACGTAATCGCTATACCATCCCTCCAACAGTACAGTACAGGTGTTATCTGTGCTACACTTCCTTGCCTCAGGTTCATTCCAGATTACAGTGGGCTTGGCAGCAGGTATGTCACAGCGAATGTTCAGTCATGTGTTGAGGGATGTACTGTGTGCTTTACTCAAACATCTGGACAGCTACAACAGGTTCCCCAACATGTGGATTTGCCCTCTGTTTGCCCGCTGTTAAAGCTGACTTCTATGATATGGCACATCCCTCATGTGATAGTGGACATAGATGGCACCCACATTGCTTTGGTTCCTCCCAGGGCCATTGAACAAGTGTACAGGAACAGAAAAAAACTTTGACTCCATCAATGTCCAGGTGGAGTGTTTCGCTGACCAGCACATCTCCCAGAAGACATCCAAGTTTCCTAGATCTGTGGATGACTCCTTCATTCTGAGGCACAGGAATGTCCCACACATGATTGCACAAATACAGAGAGAGAGGGCCTGCCAATTGTATGTGTGCATTTGTTATCTCACCTCTCTTCACATTCGGACCTCTGCCTCTACCGGTATTTTGATGGGTCACACCTTTGGGCACACAGGTGACTCTGGCTTTTCTAACGTACTCTGGCTGCTGACACCAGTGAGATACTTGACCACAGATGGGGAAACCCGTTTTAATGAGGCCCGCGGCAGGATAAGCAGTGTCATCGAGAGGACCTTTTGGTTACTGAAGGCCAGATTCCGGTGTCTATATGTCTCAGGAGGAGCCCTGCTCTACAGACCACTAAAAGTATGCCGGATTGTTGTTACCTGCAGCATGCTACACAATCTTGCCCTGAGAGTCACATTCCATTACAGGATGTTGAGGAGGTGGAGCTGGAGCTGGACCAGTGGCTGATGATGGTGACATAGATAGTGATGAGGAGGCAGATGATGAGGATGCAGCTGACTGTAAAACAGAGTATTTGTTTATTTTATTCTCTGTGAACTGTTCTGCTGTCTACCATGTGACATTGCTACTTCTGATGTGTACCATCAGTGGAAGTGTTAAGTGCAGATATCCCACTGTGTGGGTTTGGGGGAAAGTATGTTGGTCATCAGGGGAGGTGTTACTGTTCTAATGTAAGAGCTATTTTCACTATGATGTGGTCTAGCATCACATCTGCAATGACGTGGGTGTGTTGTATACACCCTGAACTGCTATGTCAACTGCAATAGTACTGCCAAACATATTTCTGTTCTCAATATTGCTAACCCATAACTTTTACTGACAGTGGAACTTGCCTTTAGTGGAGTTACGTCAACTGTGAGAGATGGACCAATGGGAATGCATGTCTGGAACATTCTGGTCTGCCATGATAATATGTGTTAACATTCCACTTGTATATTCACACTAGTGAGCTCGACAATGTACTGCATGTGTGTTGAGTGTGCTCAATTGTGTTTATTGTGATTTACAAGTGCAATGGGTGATGAGTGGGGTCATGGTGGGTGACATCATCAGAGTAGTGGGACCAGCTGTAGGTAGTCCAGATCCAGTATCCAAGGGGCCATGGGAAAATGGAGACATGAAATTGGACAGTCAACAGGATGTCTCATTAGCACACAAGGGGGAATGTTCAGAAGAGGCTCACTTCCTGGCAGTGGTTTTGGTCTTGGCATCAGGTCCTGCAGGATGTCTGGATGGATGACCTAATTTGCACGGGGTTCCTGAGCTACAGAGAGAGGGGTAATGGTGGAATGCGGGTCCTCTCACAGGCCCTCTGTTCCACTAGCTGCAGCAAAAGTGGATGGCTCAGTTGGCATGTGGCTAGTGGAAGGGAGCTGCTGGTGGGTGGAGGATGTACGCAGGATGGTAGTAGGTTCTTGAGCACCCCTGCAATGGAGACCATGGTGGTATCGTGAGCCTGCCACTGCTGCATTCTGGTTCTCCTGAAAGGTAGTGATGATCTGGCCCATCTTGTCCTGGGATTGCTGGTGTGCTCCCAGGACTTTGGAGATGGCTTCCTGGCCAGTGGTTTCCCTTGGGGGCCCTATCCCTTGGCCCATAGCTGCCCTCCTACTCCCCCTGACCTCCTGTGACTGTGTCCCTGGCACAGTGTGCCCACTCACACTTACACCAGGACCTTCATTGTCTTGGGTGTGAGGGGTTGTCTCTGGTCCTTGTACTGTGGGACACATTGCTGATTGTGCATTCCTTGGAACACAGGTTTGGGGATGAGGGGTTTGCTCTGCTTTTGTTGCCACTAGGGTGAGGAACTCAGATGTGGGCAGGGTGGAGCTGGTGATGGTAGACTGTCCAGTCATTCCAGAAGTGCCAGGAAAGTCATCAAAGTCCAGACATCCACTTGGGCTTTCATTCTGGGGAGAGCTGGCTGTCTCTGGCATCCTCTGTGGGGTGGTATTGGCAGGGGTACCTGTGGATGGAGAGGGAGGGAGTTACATTGTTGAGGTGTACTTGTTAGTTTCATAGTCTGATGCATACATTGGCTTGACTTGCTTCCCAGTGATGGTACTGACAGATGCAGCACTGCAGGCATTGTTTGTGGGAGATGGATTGTGACATTTTGTCCATGTTCCATTGAGGGTAGTGAATAGTGGATAGCATTGGTGTCATTGCGATGTAGTAGTATCTAGTAGATCCATCCATTATGTGTAGCATGTGCAATGGTTTTACGTGCAGGTGTTCCACTGTGAGGTGGGAATGGCATATTTTCATGTATAGGGAGTAATGCATTGTAGGATTTGTGGTACTTGGTTTAGTGAGTGATATCCGTGCAGTAGGGAGGGATTGTGTGGGGATAGTGGGAGTCAGGTGGTGTCGCATGCAGGGGAGGCATATCAAGTGATTGGGGTAGCAGAAGTGTGAGATGGGGTGAATCGGGGAGTGATAGGGTGGTGGAGACGCATGTTGTGCAGGAGTTATTGGTGACATGTGAGTGTTGCTGACTTACAAGAGTTCAGTTCTCAAGTTATTCCAGTCAGACCCTCTGGATGCATGATGTCCAAGATCATCTTCTCCCTCAATGTGAACTCTGGTGGAGGAGGTGGGGGTCCACCGCCAGTCTTGTTGCTGGCAATCTTGTGTCATGAAGCCATGGAACACACCTTCCCACATAGGTCATTCCACCTCTTCCATATGGCCTCCCTTGTGTGTGGATGGGGGCCCACTGTTTTGCTTCTGTCTACTATCCTCCACCATAACTACATTTTCCTGGCTATGGATGTTTGCTGGACATGTGCTACCAACAGTTGTGGCTCTACCCTGATGATTTCATTGACTTTGACCCTCAATTCTTTGTCTGTGAATAGTGGGTGCTTTTGAGGGGCCATGGTGGTAGTGATGTGGTTTTGGGGAGGGTGTTGTGTGCAAGGGTGGGGTGTCTGGGGCTTGATGCAGTGTGGGGGCACCAATGGTAGATCAGTGGTAGGTGATGGGTTTGTGGTTCCCGGCTGTCTGTCTGTGGTTGTAGTTACAAAGGATTGTGGGTTGTGTGGAAGTGTGCTTTATATTGGTGGGTATGTGTAGTATGGGTATGTGTCTCAGGTGTGGGGTATTCATACTGTCCATAGTGGTGTTAGGTTCTGGTGGAGGTGATAATTTGAGCTCCTGCGGTTGGCACCACCAATGGTTTTACGCCATACAATGATCGCTGTGCTGATTTGTGAGTTGTAATATGGAGGGCAGGATATGGTCGGTGTGGCGCTGCTGGTGGTGGGACCGCCTCTCTCTTGCACTCGGTCAGCCTGGCGGTGTTGTATTTGTGGCTTTTTTGGGGGGGTCTTCAGTATGTGACTCCTAATACGGTGGTCGGGATACCGCCATCACTGCCGGTATTTTGGTGGCTGCCACCATGGCGGTCTTCTGAAAAGACCATTAAACTCGTAATGAGGGCCTAATTCTTGCATTCCCCCACTTGCAAATCCAAAATACAACAGCCACACCAAATCAGCAATTGATAAAGCTGCAATTTCAGGTATTCTGTTATAAATCATACTGATTGCATTGCTACCAGTTTATGAACAGTTTGAGTGCTACCTGAAGCATGTGACTACTATTCTTTGAAGCGTGTGAGTGCTATTGATAGGAATTGATAGTTTATGATGGGTGTGAGGGTGCAGTCTCTAATATGTGGCTGCTAGTCTGTGATGGATGCTATTCTGATGATTGTGCGAAGGTTGTCAGTAGTGAGAGACTGCTGGCGAGGGTATAAGAGTATGTCTGGTATTGTGTATAAATGCTACTTTATGATGAGTGTGAAATAGCTACTCTTAGGGGTAAGAGTGCTGACAGCATTGTTTTATGGTACTCAGTGAGGGGTATGCGAGTGATGTCAGTACTGTATGATTGTTACTTTGAGCAGTGTGACAGTTTAGTTCACAATGAGTGTCTGCTAGTCTGTGAGAGTTGTAGGATAATTGTCTGTAGTTTTACTTCTATTCTGTGAGGAGTGTGAGTGAGGATGATGGTATGAGATTGCTAGTCTGTGAGGTTTTAATGTTATCAGTAGAATGATACTGCTACTGCTACTTTTTGAGGGGCATGAGCATCCTGTTACACAAATTGATGGTGGCTGTTACACAATGGTTTACATCCTAAGCGCTACTTACATTTAGGGAAATCAAATATAGGCAAACACAAGAAGTCGGGTTGGTACTATCCTGGTATATACATCCTGCAACCCAGGGTGAAATAGTCAGAACCAGAGGGACCTCCTAGTGTGGAACTGGGAAATGTATCAAATGGAAAAGTGGCATGTACGGACATGAGCAAAGCATAATGAAAAGAGAAGCGTCCTGTATTTGTGCAGTTGTAATCTGCTAGAAGTCAGCGTGAAAAAGCCCAAATAGTGTGCCCCATCTGTGAATATGCAAATGAAGTGACAGACCAAACAAACAGGCACATTTGACCTTTCCTTAATATGACTCCAGATCTCTTCTTTTTCTTTACTCTCAGCCTAGTGAGCTCCACCATCCCTGTGTTGCTGTGAAGTAGATCTAGGATGAACTCATTTTGTAAACAATGACATCATGTGGGATACTGAAACTAAAATGCTCATAAGGGGACTTTCACTGATAATAGGGCCTAAGCTCTGTGTATCAACAAAGACACAGGTGCACAAAGAAAGAGGCACCAACACCCTCCCTGGCACAAAAGGATCACAATGGTCATTAGGATATTGACTTATGTGCAATGAAAAAGGTCACTAATACTTGGTCATTAGCAAAAGCACACTGACTCACAAGTTCAGGCAAATGGGCACTGTCACAAAGAAACTGAAACAGGCAGCTCAACAATTACACTAAGCACACTGGCACAGGGAACATTAGAATAGGAACACCATTACTCATATGAGAAAAGGCTCCAGGGATTGCTAACATGAGGCACAAACTAATGTTGAACCGTGACACAGGGGTGTGTGGTCTGGAACAGGTGCATGATAGTGGCACATAAATCAAGCTCTGTGGCTGGAGCTTGCTTTGTGGCATTCCGTGGCCCTTCCTGCAGTGCTCTTTCTCTGTGAGCAGAGCAGCAGTATTGGACCATTCCAAAACTTTTGGGCTAAGATTGAGGCCCTGGCGCTGGAAGACAATGGATCATAGACAGACTTTCCGGGCTGGAGCCTGTGCTTGGCTGCTGAGGTGTGTGGGCTTGCTTAGTGATTGCCATGCCCCCTGAGACTGACTTTATGTGTGGGCCCACTGCAGATGGTTTGTCCTGCCTGCTCCTGGGTGCGGGTGCCCTTCAAAACTAGTCTGATGGTGGGCTAGACTGCAGCAGTCTAGTAGGGACAGCTGATTGAGACAACCACCACTGTTGATTGCCATTTTGGATGCTGGGGCCTGCTGCATCTATTTCTGGTGTTCAAGTAGGCTGGGAACATGGCAGAAGCTCTGGAAGCAACACCATACAGAATGAATGATCCAGTGACAAAATCTCCTATTCTCTGATGCCTGCAAGTATTGAAGGTCCTTTTGTTTGTATATCTGCCTCCTTCCATGATAGACTTGCTAATACCTTCAACTTCATATTGATCCTTGCGGTGCTGTTCTTGTGGGTTTGCCTCTACTGCTGTCACGTTTATTAGGAGGCATTCTCTGCTGGGTCTCTGGGAAGCCATTAGTGGGATGTCCTGGCAACTACTGATGAGCACTGGATGTTATTGATTGTTTGATGAATTTGCTGACTGTGTTTCCCCTACTGGGGTGAGTTTTTTGGCAATTTGACCTCTTCAGGAGTGCTCTAGTGTGCAGTGGTTGTTCTGGAGGTGGTGGACTCAGTGGTGGAGTGAAGGTGTTATCCAGTTTGTCATAGACAAGGCAGATGCCAGGAAGTCATGATTGGTGTTTGATTTCAAGCAACAAGCAAAGCCCCCACCCCTAAGGACTCCAATGGCTTGGGCAGGAAGGATGCTGCTGAGGGGGCATTGCTCTTGCAGGTGGACATGAAATCCCTGTTGCTGGATATGCAGTCTAGCCTCTCCACATTTGATCATTAAATAGACTTGCTGATGCAGCACATGGGCAACATGCGACATACTCAGATTGCCACAGCTGAACAACAAATTTCCAACATGGAGGATGACGTGGCATAAAGGTACAAGCACTTTAGTGTGATGCAAGAATAACTCTGACAAATACGCCCCAAAAATGAAGATTTGGAAGCTAGGTCAAGGAGAAACAATGTCGGTATACTAGACATCTCTAAATCCACCGCCCTAGGTCGTACTGCGGATTTTGTTGAGAACTTGCTAGCTATGCTTTTTGGGGCCAATAAATTCTCCAAAATGTTTGTTGTGGGGAGAGATCACTGATACCTGCGTCTCAGGCCAGTGTCAGGCGCACCATTTTATCTGATTATTGGTAAGTTCCTAAATCACAGAGACTACAACCAATTGCTATGCCTGGCCTGAGAAGCTGGTGAGACATACCATGTGGGGAGGAAACTCTCCTTTTATCGGGGTTTTACACTGGCAGCCCAAGGTATCAACAACAAGTGTCTCCCAGTAAAAAAAGAACTGCAAGAATGGGACACTCCCTACACTATGCTAGATCCTACTAGACTTAACTTCAATTGGAGGGGCAAAGTGAAGATCTTGGCTGACGCTGAAGTGGCCCTCTTCTTTTATTAACACAACACTTCAAGCATTGTTTGGGGTCTTGACACCTGAGGGCTGACTCTAGATCGCCATTGGGGGATGTTGAATGAGCCTCTATCATACCAGGTTTTTACCCACTAGCCGTTCTACCTTGTCTTCAGCCTGATGCTCAAGATCTTTAATTTGCCCCTCCCGCTTAAATTAAGGCCACAAACAATGTGTGAGGGGTTTATTGTCACACTTCTTAACCCTTTAGCTGCTGGCCCTCCCCCCTCCAGTGCTGAGCCCTTTATTGGCTATTTGGGGGTAGTTCACACTTTGGTCCCCATAACATTTTGTCCACATAAGCTATCCACACCAGATGTGCGTCCTTTTTTCCTACATTCTGGGGATTGTAAAGGTACACAGAGTTAGTGGGTTCCCCGGGATGAGATCAAGAAATTAACCAAAATACAGCTAACGCTTTTTTGTTTTTTTGGGGGAAAAATGGGAAAATGTGTTGCAGAAAAAATGAAGCATCTGTTTTTTTCCCTGAAAATGGCAACAACAAAGGACTTGCAGTGCTAAAATCACCATCTTTCCAGTTTTAAGGAACAAGCAGACTTGAATCAGAAAAACCAAATTTTCAACACAGTTTTGGCATTTTATTGGAACCTGCCCACTTCTACTATTTTTTGTGCTTTCAGCCTCCTTCCAGTTAGTTACAGAAATGGGTGTGAAAGCAATAGCAGATCCCGACAGCTAAACGTTTTTGAAAAGTAGGCACAATTCTGAATTCAACAAGGGGTAATTTTTGTAGATCCTTCAAAATTTTCTTACAGAAAGTAACAGTTGAAATCAAGAATATTGAAATTGATTTGAAAAAACAGCCATTTCTGTCAACATTTTCTTCCGTAACTTTTTTCACTATGGTAGAATTTTTTTAAAGCAATATACTGTTACATCTTCTGGATGCTTCTGGTTGCAGGGATATCTAGGTCTTGTAGGTTCATCAAGAAGTCAAGGTAGACAGAGCCAATAAATGAGCTGCACCTTGCAATAAGTTTTTCTTGTATACAAGGTATACAGCAATTAATTTGGTAAAATATGAAGAGTGAAAAATAGGTATCAAGGAAACCTATGTATTTCCGAAATGGGGACAAGATAAGGAGTTTAGAAATAGTGATTATTTGCACAGCTCTGAATTTGGGGGACCCCCTACTAACATGTGAATTACAGGACATATCTCAAAACTACAAACTATCTTACATTTGGAAGGCACAAATTTAGAGAAATACAATTGGCAATAACACATGTTCATCTATTCTGTTCTCCCCCATATCTACTGATTAAAATGTTACCTACTTCTGTGGATAGGCCTAGTGCCTCTAACCGGAAACGCCCCAAAATGCAACAGGGACACATCACATTTTTCCAATGAAAATGGATGTGCTTTTTGCAAAATGCCTAGCTGTTGATTTTGGTATCTAGTTCTACTAGCACCTAGGCAAACCTACCAAACCTGTACATTTTTGAAAACTAGTCATCTAGGGGAATCTAGGATGGGGTGACTTGTGGGGGCTCTCACTAGGTTCTGTCACCCAGAAGACAAGAAGAAGGACTGCCCTGCCGGACCCCTCAACTGCCCCTGGACACTGCACTCTGAAGGACTGCATCAGCTGCAGACTCGGGCTTCACCACAAAAAGGACTTTGCGTGTCACGAACTGGTTCAAGGAGGGACTCCCTGTTTGCTACAGGTAGAAAATAGCCAGCCAGAATCCCCTACATCAAAACCTGAAGAAACTGACCACTGTCCAGTGGTCCTTTTTGGATTTGAGCCAGGTGCATTCTGGGAGTTAGAATCCTAACCCTGAAGCAGCAACTCAGAGGTTCTGGAACCCTGGGGTGAGTTGTGGCCTCCTAAAGGACCTTCAAAGACCTTCTGAAAGAAGATCCAGAAGTTTGAAGAAGATTGTACAACTTTTGGAATAAAACTCCATAAAGGGACCGACCTGATGTTGTGAGTCAAGCCGGCTGACGTCGAACACGACCCAGCCTGACTTGTAGATTTGTCCCGCCGAAAAGCTCCGGAGCTCCAGACTTCCAGAATTTCACCGGGGGCTCCTGTAAATCGGCGATGTTGAATTGAAATCAGCTTGCTGTGGAGGGTCATCCAATGTCAGAGAGAAAAGGATAAAAAAAAATGTCCAAAAGTGAAAAGTTGACCGGGACTCCCCACGCAGCATATCCGAGGAGGGTTCCAGGGACTTTTTGCTCCAATTTTAAATTTGGCTCAAACAGAGATTTCAATCATGAAAAATTATCTAAGTCTGAAGATAGAATTCTTCATGGTGGTCTCCTGCGTTGCGTATCCAAAGAGGGTTCCAAGGAGGTCGGATCGGATTTGTGACTTTGTTCCAGTGTGAAAAATCTTCAAGAAATCGATTAAGTCAGAAGGCAAAACTTCAACCGAGGCCTCCCGCTCATTGTAACCGAGCAGGCTCCATCGCGGTCGGCCTCAAATTTTGACTTTACCTCAGTTGAGTGTGACCAGATGTCACGATTGCCACTTTTAGTTTCTATGTGCTAGAAAACATCTATTCTTTAAAAATTCATATCTCTGTTTCCCCTTGTTGTGCCCTAAGGTAACTATAACAGACACCCTTGTCATGCACTGCTAATTACCTCACAAAATATGGCACTCATGACATCTTTGATAACATCACTGATAATATCAATGTAATACTTACAGTAAAAACGTGCGAGTTATAGTTACCTTAGGGCATGAGTTATAATTACTTGAGATACCTCTAACAGGTGAATTTCTATGTTTTTGTACATTTAAAATGTGAGCCTAACTTTAACGTCCCTGTAATCTTTGGTTTTTGAAGTAAATATATATATATATATATATATCTATATATATATTCACATATATTTATTCACTTAAAATAAAACAAAACTTACAGGGACACACACACACATATATATATATATATATATATATATATATATATATATATATCCTTATCCAAAATTGCTCCGTACAGGGCCACAGACCCTCCAGGGCGGCCACGGTAAAGGGCGAAGCATCCCAATATTAATTGGAACAGAAAGCCAAAGCACCATCTGTGAGAAAGTACATCTGTTTCATATTACCTGTGATCAAGGCATTAGCCGAAACGCGTCAGGATTGAGAACTCACGATTTCTGCTACTCTGAAGTGGAAATAAAACGCTTGATTTTACTGTTGATTGGTGCTTCGGCTTTCTGTTGCAATAGATATATATATATATATATATATATATATATATACATACACTCATATGCTCCTATTCTTGTATAAACCAGTCTCTTCCACCTCTGGTGCCAGTTAGCGGGTGCAAGTCCTGTTCTAAATGTAGCAAAGACCACAGTTTCCATATCTCAGGAAATCAAAGAGCAGCACTTCAGGATGTGCTCCAGGGCTCTTTATTTTCAACAGCAACGCATGTTGACCAGATAATCTTTGTCACAGCCCATTTTTACATGTTCACTATTCCCCTTAAAAAGCATTAGGAAACTCATGGACATAAGGAACACACTATCATATTCATGATGTTGTTATATTAGAAAACAGACTATGAGATGACCTTGGTATATTATTGGTGAATATGTTCTTTGGAACCACATCTTTTCCTGAGAAGCAAACTTCCCAATTGGATGAGTTATTCATCAACTCATCTAATTTACTAATTATTTAACCTTTATCAACCCAGTAGTCAAGGAAGGAAGATGGAGAATTCTTATGCTACATAATACTTACAGTAAATGAGCAAACAGCATGTAAGGGCCATTTTTGATTGGCTCACCTACCAATTACACCTTTAAACATGTTGTAACATCTTATGTTGATCCCTTATGTCATAGAATTAGGATGGGCACAATTTAGCCTTTTTAAAAGTTTTTGGGGGCTGTAGCCCCAAAGCAACTTTAAAAAAAAAAGTAAGCGCCTGATTTAAATCTTAGCGCAGGGCAATCCTCTGTCACATATGTGAAGGCTATCCCATCCGCCATGCTACGATGTCATTAAATCCTATGGAGATCATAATATGGTGGACGGTATATCCATCATGTTTGTGATGGAGTATTATGTCCACTGAGATCTAAATCAGGTCCTAAGTCTCCTGGGTTACTAAATCTATGACCACAGGAAAACATACACATTTTTTCTAAAGGACTCCTAGCTGGAGCTCTATGCCCTCTAACTAGAGTGCAAGGCCCTCTTGTGGTTAAGTACTGCATTTTCTGGACTGAAAATTGTGAAAAGAAAGACTCAGAAACATTTCAAATGTAAAAATAAAAACTATGGGGGTCATTCCAACCCTGGCGGTCGGTGTTAAAGCGGCGGCAAAACCGGCAACAGGCTGGCGGGAAAAAAAATGGAATTCCCACCCTGGTGGAAACCGCCAACAGAGACCGCCACAGCAACACACCGCCCGCCACGGCGGTACAAACAAACAGAGCGGCGGTCACCGCCAACAGACAGGCGGGAGACAATGTACCGCCCACTGTATCACAACCTACCAATCCGCCACCTTTTCCGGGGCGGTAGCCCCGCCGATAAAAACCCGGCAGAAACAGCCATTTCGAAGGGAAAACGCTCACCTCCATACACCCCACGAGGAATCAGGACAGCATGGAACCCGAACTCCACATACTCCCAGCGATAGTCTTCCTGCTCCTCTACCAGGAGCACGAACGCCGGCGCAGAAGACAACGGTGAGTACTGCACCTACGACACAGGGGAGGGTGGAGGGGAAAATATTACGGGTACACACATACGCGACACACCCACCCTCACCCTCACCCTCACCCACTACAACACACACATCACTGCATAGCAACACATCAGAGTGACACCCCCCAAACCCCTCGGAAGAATGCAAATACAAAAGGAAATGATTCTATACATTGGACTATATGGTATTACTGGCAAAAAAATATATATACACATCAAAATCTCTTATATACATAAATGTACAAGCCCGAGCATTGTAGCAGGCATTGTTCGTGGACCACTGGGCCCATATCACATGGGCAAAGCCCACACAGGATACCTGACTCCAATGGAGAGAACACTGCAGGGGCATCAGATAGCAAAACTACAGGCACCTCAGGGGGAAGGGAAGGGGGGGCACCTCAGCCAGATGAGTGCACGACGCCAGATCCACGAGGGGCCTCCATGGCCACTGTTACATCCTGGGGAGTGCAAAGCCACAGTCTCTCAAGTCCAGACAGTGGGTGGGCTGCCCACTGTTACATCCTGGGGAGTGCAAAGCCACAGTCTCACAAGTCCAGACAGTGGGTGGGCTGCCCACTGTTACATCCTGGGGAGTGCAAAGCCACAGTCTCTCAAGTGGATAACAGTCTCCACTGGTTCTGGAGGGGGACTGGTGCCCAGAGTGCCCCGTGCAGCCCTGCCCGACACAGATGCGGGCCAGCCCCTGCCACTCATGGGCCAGCGGTGCTTGAGATGAAGTGCCCAGTTCAGTGGTGCTTGAGACGGCAGTGCACAGTGCAGCGGTGCTTGAGATGAAGGGCCCAGTTCAGCGGTGCTTGAGACGGCGGTGCCCAGTGCAGCGGTGCCTGAGATGAAGGGCCCAGTTCAGCGGTGCTTGAGACGGCGGTGCCCAGTTCAGCGGTGCTTGAGACGGCGGTGCCCAGTGCAGCGGTCCTTGAGATGGCGGTGCCCAGTGCAGCGGTGCTTGAGATGAAGGGCCCAGTGCAGCGGTGCTTGAGATGAAGGGCCCAGTGCAGCGGTGCTTGAGATGAAGGGCCCAGTGCAGTGTTGCTTGAGACGGCGGTGCCCAGTGCAGCGGTGCTTGAGATGAAGGGCCCAGTGCAGCGGTGCTTGAGATCAAGGGCCCAGTGCAGCGGTGCTTGAGATGAAGGGCCCAGTTCAGCGGTGCTTGAGACGGTGGTGCCCAGTGCAGCGGTGCTTGAGACGGCGGTGCCCAGTGCAGCGGTGCTTGAGATGAAGGGCACAGTGCAGCGGTTCCGGCCATGGCAGGGAGGTCATTTGCCACCTGTCCTGTGGCTGGCGGGGCCCTCCTGGGCAGCTGTGCCGGGCCTGTTGGTGGCCTCCTGCCCACCTGGGATGGGGCTGGCGGGGCCCTCCTGGCCAGCTGGGCTGATGGCGGTGTTGTCGCGCGTGCTGCCCTTCCCAGCCTTCCCTGATCGCCTGTGGCCCTTCCCCACCTTGGGCGGTGTGCCAGCTGTCTCTACACTTCCTGCCGGAGCCATGGTAGGGGTTTTAGTCCCTGGTGTTTTCACCCTCTCGCGCCGACCACTGCCTATTTTGGGATGTTTCTCTGGGGGTGGGCTGCCCGTGCCTTGGCTTCGCACCAAACTCGCTGCCCTGGAGGGTGGGGCACTCCACAGTCCATGGCAGACTGTGATGACAGGGGCCGGTTTTGTCGTGGCTGAGGTGCTGACTGTAGTCCTATGACATGGACGGGGTGGGGGACTTGGTGGAAAGAGGTTGAGTTTAGACAGGAAAAGCTTTTTAGGAGCAGTGGGACGGGTAGGTGTAGTGGGTATGGGAGTGGAGGAAGAGGTTGTGGTTGTAGGAGTTGTAAGTCTGGTGTCTTTGGGTGCAGGTGCTTGGGCTGGAGGCTGTCGTGAGGTGGATGGCTGTTGGGTGGGTGGCTGCCTGCGTTTGTGTATCTTGGAAGAGGGGGTCACAGACACACTGGGAGAGGACACAGGGGACATGTAAATGGCAGTGGGGTTGGTGACTGCACGTGTGCGGGGGTTCTGGTGTGTGTGCTGCTGAGGGACGTAGTGGCTGAAGATGTTGTGCATGCAGGTGTGAGTGGAGACGTGACAGGGAGGGAGGAGGGAGACGAGACGAGAAGGAGGGGGATACAGTGGAGGCAGTGGGTGTTGGTATGACTGTATGTGGATGTTGCTTGTGTGAATGCCTGTGTGATGTGTGGTGCTTATGTCTGGCTGAGCTTACCTTGGGTGTTGAGATGTGTGCAGGCTGGTCTGATGGTGTGTCTGGGATAGGCAGAGGTACAGGTGATAGGATATGGGTGGAGGAAGTTGGAGGGGGGAGGCTAGAGACAGGGACAATGGCTGCCATCAGTGCTGAGGAACGATCGCTGAAGGGCAGCCTGACCAGAATGAATGCCCTCCAGGTATGCATTACTCTGGTGCACCTCCCTTTCTACACCCTGGATGGCATTCAAAATGGTAGACTGCCCAACAGTGAGCGTCCTCAGGAGGTCAATGACCTCCTCACTGAGGGCAGCAGGGGTGACTGGGGCAGGGCCTGAGGTGCCTGGGGCGAAGGGGATGCCCACCTTCCTGGGTGAGTGGGCACGGGCCAAACACTGAGGGGCTGCTGGGAGGGCGGTACTGGTGCGGTGGGTGGCGGCTGTACCTGTTGTTGCGGGGGGCACAGATGTTGCCGCCACCACAAGGGAGCTCCCTTCAGAGGACGAGTCGGTGTCACTGATGTCTGCACGAGTCCCCGCTGTGGAGCTCCCCTCGCCCTCCGTCCCACTGGTGAATTCAGAGTCCGTTGCGTGGCCCTCCATGGCCATGTGGGATGCAGCTCCCTCGTGCTCCGATGCCACTTCTCCTCCGCCTGATGATGCTAATGCACACATGAACAGGAAGACCACAAAAAAGGGGGGGGGGAGAATAAAGACATGTTGAGTGCATGCACTGGCGACACCGTTGGCGGACAGGACAGACACAGAAGCCCCCTGCACTACGCCGCGCACTTGGGGTCGACTACTCAATCCGTGGGACATGGCCTACAAGCCTATGGACAACATCTGCACACATAGATGACACAGGGCCATGAATAGCTGTACTTGGCACCCTACAGAGATGGGGGGCGGGGGCACAGGGCCATGCCTTACGGAGGGGCCTAGCCTATCGAAATCGCCCTGGCCTAGGGATACCCACAGCCCTCCTCCCCCACCCAGACACCTACACTGCGCGCAAAGTCAACAGAATGAGAGTGTACTCACCCCCTTGTGTCTGCTGTGATGTCTTCACGCGCCCATCCAAATCCAGGTAGGCCACCGCCAGGATCCGGGTCAGGGGGGTCAAAGTCCGACTGCCACTCCTCCCACGTTGGGAGGCCATCCCCAGCTGAGCCTCCGCCGTCTTCCTGCTCCAGCGGCGGATGTCCTCCCATCTCTTCCGGCAGTGGGTGCCCCGTCTGTGGTGGACCCCCAGGGTCCGGACGTCCTTGGCGATGGCACGCCAAATATCGATCTTCTGGTGGGCGCTGACCTATGTGAAATGTACAGGGGGAGAAGAATAGTCATCACCTTCTGTACCCTCAATGTGAGTGGCCCCCCATCCCTACCCTTGCCATGTGGCACATGCTCTCACCGTCGTTTGATGCATGCTTCAATCGCTCCCCTCCCCACCATCTTTCATCCACCCCACTCAACACAGGCATAGCCCATAAATCATGCTCCCAGTGTATTTACCTGTTTGTCTGGAGGACCGTAGAGTAGCGCATACTGGGGGAGGACCCCATCCACAAGTTTATCCAACTCCTGAGCAGTGAAGGCAGGGGCCCTTTCCCCAGTCGCATGAGCCATTGTCTCTTCCAGACCGAGGTCACAGCAGCACTTGCAGTGTAGGTCCTCTCCTGTCGAAGATCAGGTATCGAGTGATTAAGCAGATAGAAATTGCCGGTCACGCCCGCGGCGGTGCGTACCGCGACTGCCGGCGCACATCGTCATTTGCTCCTGAGACCCATAGGGTTCAATGTTAACCAATGCTGCTTTGCGCCGCGGTCTTCGACCGCCTACCGCCACAGTGTGCCACGCCAGGGCATTTACCTCACATCCCATTGTCGCACTTCACAGGTCAGGCAGCTGCCATTTCAGGGGCCCACATGGCTTACTTTTTACTGCGTCACACATACCTAGGCCTTGCATCAACACTCATACAAACCATTCCATGGATTGAGAATCGTGATATGTGCAAGCTGTGGTTACATACCTGTGGGTTGATTGACTCTGTGCTCGCTGTTGTCCTTCATAGGCACCGTCCGCTGGGACATGCGAGGAGATGGAGGAATCCTCCGGTGTACAGACCGCTGGTGGACCTGTCGACAATGGAGGAAAGACATGTCATACTGACATACAGGCTTGACCGAGCCACTATTCATGAACTGTGTGCCCAGCAGGAGCCCGACCTGATGTCACCAATCCGCCAACCCACAGGGATCCCCCCTCTAGTGCAGATGCTGTCAGTGCTCCATTTCCTAGCAAGTGGGTCATTTCAAACAACAGTGGCCATATCATCAGGGATGTCCCAGCCTATGTTTTCCAAGGTGTTGTCCAGAGTGTTGTCTGCCCTGCTGAAACACATGCGCAGCTACATCGTTTTTCCTGAGGTGGGGGATTTGCCTACAGTGAAGGGTGATTTCTATGCCCTTGGACATATCCCCAACATCATAGGTGCCATTGATGGGACCCATGTGGCTTTGGTTCCCCCCCACAGGAGTGAACAGGTGTACAGAAACAGGAAGAGTTATCATTCGATGAATGTGCAGATGGTGTGTTTGGCAGAGCAGTACATCTCCCATGTTAATGCCAAGTTCCCTGGCTCAGTGCATGACGCGTACATCATGTGGATTAGCAGCATGCCTTACGTGATGGCTCAACTCCAGAGGCACCATGTGTGGCTAATTGGGGACTCTGGTTACCCCAACCTGTCATGGCTACTGACCCCAGTGAGGAATCCCAGGACAAGGGCAGAGGAACGCTACAATGAGGCCCATGGGCGAACTAGGAGGGTGATCGAGCGGACCTTCGGCCTCCTGAAGGCCAGGTTCCGCTGCCTACATATGACAGGTGGATCCCTATTCCACTCACCAAAGAAGGTGTGCCAGATCATCGTGGCCTGCTATATGCTTCGCAACCTGGCTTTGCGACGACAGGTGCCTTTTCTGCAGGAGGATGGTCCCGATGGTGGTGTTGTAGCAGCTGTGGAGCCTGTGGAGAGTGAAGACGAGGAAGCCGAAGAAGACGACATAGACAACAGGAACACAGTAATACAGCAGTATTTCCAATGACACACAGGTAAGAATACACACCGGCATATTACATATACTTAAACACTACTACCTCTCTACTGTCTGTCCTTTTCACCCAGTGTATTGTAACTGAGTTGTGACTTTCCCTTCCGATTTCATAGATGTGGGCCCCACTGTGTGACATCTGCTTTGTTTCCCCATGGACTACAGCTGTGTGACATTGGTATGTTGGCATCACAATGTAAATAAGCATTTTGGCACGTGTGAGAAGGTAGCCTCTTTCTAGCCTTGTTACCCCCACTTTTGGCCTGTTTGTGAGTGTATGTCAGGGTGTTTGTCACTGTTTTCACTGTCTCACTGGGATCCTGATAGCCAGGCCTCAGTGCTCATAGTGAAAACACTATGTTTTCAGTATGTTTGTTATGTGTCACTGGGATCCTGCTGGTCAGGACCCCAGTGCTCATAGGTTTGTGGCCTATATGTATGTGTCACTGGGACCCTGTCACACAGGGCCCCAGTGCTCATAGGTGTGCATGTATATGTTCCCTGTGTGGTGCCTAACTGTCTCACTGAGGCTCTGCTAACCAGAACCTCAGTGGTTATGCTCTCTCATTACTTTCAAATTGTCACTAACAGGCTAGTGACCAATTTTACCAATTTACATTGGCTTACTGGAACACCCTTATAATTCCCTAGTATATGGTACTGAGGTACCCAGGGTATTGGGGTTCCAGGAGATCCCTATGGGCTGCAGCATTTCTTTTGCCACCCATAGGGAGCTCTGACAATTCTTACACAGGCCTGCCACTGCAGCCTGAGTGAAATAACGTCCACGTTATTTCACAGCCATTTTACACTGCACTTAAGTAACTTATAAGTCACCTATATGTCTAACCTTTACCTGGTAAAGGTTAGGTGCAAAGTTACTTAGTGTGAGGGCACCCTGGCACTAGCCAAGGTGCCCCCACATTGTTCAGAGCCAATTCCCTGAACTTTGTGAGTGCGGGGACACCATTACACGCGTGCACTACATATAGGTCACTACCTATATGTAGCTTCACCATGGTAACTCCGAATATGGCCATGTAACATGTCTATGATCATGGAATTGCCCCCTCTATACCATCCTGGCATAGTTGGCACAATCCCATGATCCCAGTGGTCTGTAGCACAGACCCTGGTACTGCCAAACTGCCCTTCCTGGGGTTTCACTGCAGCTGCTACTGCTGCCAACCCCTCAGACAGGCAGCTGCCCTCCTGGGGTCCAGCCAGGCCTGGCCCAGGATGGCAGAACAAAGAACTTCCTCTGAGAGAGGGTGTGACACCCTCTCCCTTTGGAAAATGGTGTGAAGGCAGGGGAGGAGTAGCCTCCCCCAGCCTCTGGAAATGCTTTGTTGGGGACAGATGTGCCCAATTCTGCATAAGCCAGTCTACACCGGTTCAGGGACCCCTTAGCCCCTGCTCTGGCGCGAAACTGGACAAAGGAAAGGGGAGTGACCACTCCCCTGACCTGCACCTCCCCTGGGAGGTGTCCAGAGCTCCTCCAGTGTGCTCCAGACCTCTGCCATCTTGGAAACAGAGGTGCTGCTGGCACACTGGACTGCTCTGAGTGGCCAGTGCCACCAGGTGACGTCAGAGACTCCTGCTGATAGGCTCCTTCAGGTGTTAGTAGCCTTTCCTCTCTCCTAGGTAGCCAAACCCTCTTTTCTGGCTATTTAGGGTCTCTGTCTCTGGGGAAACTTTAGATAACGAATGCATGAGCTCAGCCGAGTTCCTCTGCATCTCCCTCTTCACCTTCTGATAAGGAATCGACCGCTGACCGCGCTGGAAGCCTGCAAACCCGCAACATAGTAGCAAAGACGACTACTGCAACTCTGTAACGCTGATCCTGCCGCCTTCTCGACTGTTTTCCTGCTTGTGCATGCTGTGGGGGTAGTCTGCCTCCTCTCTGCACCAGAAGCTCCGAAGAAATCTCCCGTGGGTCGACGGAATCTTCCCCCTGCAACCGCAGGCACCAAAAAGCTGCATTTCCGGTCCCTTGGGTCTCCTCTCAGCACGACGAGCGAGGTCCCTCGAATCCAGCGACACCGTCCAAGTGACCCCCACAGTCCAGTGACTCTTCAGCCCAAGTTTGGTGGAGGTAAGTCCTTGCCTCACCTCGCTGGGCTGCATTGCTGGGAACAGCGACTTTGCAAGCTACTCCGGCCCCTGTGCACTTCCGGCGGAAATCCTTCGTGCACAGCCAAGCCTGGGTCCACGGCACTCTAACCTGCATTGCACGACTTTCTAAGTTGGTCTCCGGCGACGTGGGACTCCTTTGTGCAACTTCGGCGAGCACCGTTTCACGCATCCTCGTAGTGCCTGTTTCTGGCACTTCTCCGGGAGCTACCTGCTTCAGTGAGGGCTCTTTGTCTTGCTCGACGTCCCCTCTCTCTGCAGGTCCAATTTGCGATCTCCTGGTCCCTCCTGGGCCCCAGCAGCGTCCAAAAACGCCAAACGCACGATTTGCGTGTAGCAAGGCTTGTTGGCGTCCATCCGGCGGGAAAACACTTCTGCACGACTCTCCAGGGCGTGGGGGATCTATCCTCCAAAGGGGAAGTCTCTAGCCCTTGTCGTTCCTGCAGTATTCACAGTTCTTCAGCCTAGTAAGAGCTTCTTTGCACCAACCGCTGGCATTTCTTGGGCATCTGCCCATCTCCGAGCTGCTTGTGACTTTTGGACTTGGTCCCCTTGTTCCACAGGTACCCTCAGTCAGGAATCCATCGTTGTTGCATTGCTGATTTGTGTTTTCCTTGCATTTTCCCTCTAACACGACTATTTTGTCCTTAGGGGAACTTTGGTGCACTTTGCACTCACTTTTCAGGGTCTTGGGGAGGGTTATTTTGCTAACTCTCACTATTTTCTAATAGTCCCAGCGACCCTCTACAAGGTCACATAGGTTTGGGGTCCATTCGTGGTTCGCATTCCACTTTTGGAGTATATGGTTTGTGTTGCCCCTATCCCTATGTTTCCCCATTGCATCCTATTGTAACTATACATTGTTTGCACTGTTTTCTAAGACTATACTGCATATTTTTGCTATTGTGTATATATATCTTGTGTATATTTCCTATCCTCTCACTGAGGGTACACTCTAAGATACTTTGGCATATTGTCATAAAAATAAAGTACCTTTATTTTTAGTATAACTGTGTATTGTGTTTTCTTATGATATTGTGCATATGACACTAAGTGGTACTGTAGTAGCTTCACACGTCTCCTAGTTCAGCCTGAGCTGCTTTGCTAAGCTACCATTATCTATCAGCCTAAGCTGCTAGACACCCTATACACTAATAAGGGATAACTGGGCCTGGTGCAAGGTGCAAGTACCCCTTGGTACTCACTACAAGCCAGTCCAGCCTCCTACAGTACGGTAATGTCTAATACATTTGTTCAAAATCACAGCCAGACTCCTGATTGTTTTGTGCAATAACTGTGTTTATTACAGTGCTCTATATTGGTGGGTGGATTGCAAATCGGTGAGGGGTGATGGTGGAGGAATGTCAATGGCAGAGTCCAGACTATTTGTATCACAGGTGCATTGTCCAAATGCCTGTGGAAAGTGGAGCAGGGGCAGTTTAAGGATGGACAGGGTGACGATGTGGGACAGTGGGATGACAATCAGGGAGGTATCTTTTCCTGGCGGGGGTCTTGGCATCTTACTCTGTCTTCTTCCTGGATCTCAGGGACCGCTTGCGGGGTGGTTCTCCTTCTGCAGGGGGTGGGGTGCTGGTGGCCTGTTGGTCCTGTGGTGGGGCCTCCTGTCCACTAGCGCCGGCAGAGGTGGTAGGCAGTTCTTGGTCCATGCTAGTGTCAGGGGCCCTTTGTGGTGCCACAGTGTCCCGCAATGTGGTGACTACCAGATTCAGAGCCCCTACAATGGTGCCCAGGGCGGAACTGATGGTTCGTAGTTCCTCCCTGAACCCCAAATACTGTTCCTCCTGGCCAGTACCGTCGCCATCGTCTCCTGGGAATGATGGTAGGCTCCCATGATGGAGGAGAGGGCCTCGTGGAGAGTGGGTTCCCTGGGCCTGTCCCCCCCCCTGTCGCACAGCAGCCCTCCCAGTTCCCCTGTTTCCCTGGCCCTCTGTCCCCTGGACCGTGTGCCCACTACCACTGCCCCCAGGTCCCTGTTGTTGTTGGGGTGGTGGGTTAACCTGGGTGACCTCTAGTGGTGGACACACCGCTGATTGACGTGTCCTGGGGACTGAGGGATGGGCCCGCTGGGTGGGTGCTGTGCTGGTGTTCCCAGAGGGGGGAAGCTCTGTGGTGGCCTGTGGCTGTCTGAGGGGAACCGACTGTCCCGAGGTCTCCGATGGGCCAGGCTGGTCATCTAGATCCAGGTCGACAGAGGTGCTGTCATCACTGTGGGCCTCTTCTGGGGGTGAAGTGGACATTTGTGGACCCTCCTGCGCGGTGACGTGGCGTTCGGGTCCTGCAGGGGTATAAAACCATGATTATTGAATCTGTGTGTGCCATAGTGTGCAATGGGTGGGTGCCCGTGTACCCCAGTGCTTGCATTCCTCTGTGGGGGCTTTTGTGACGGTGGTTTGAGGGGGGGATGGGTCTGTGCAGTGGGCATGCTTTGGTGATGGGTGTCCATGCTTTGTGGTCGCATGCAGGGATTGGGGTTGGGATGGGTGGGTTGTGATGGTGAGACATTTGCAAGGAGTAGGTGTGATGGGGGTGAGGGTGAGGGTGGGGGTATGAGTTGGCATGCTGGTGGGGTGGGGTGGATGAAGTAGTGAAGATGAGACTTACCAGAGTCCATTCCTCCAGATACTCCTGCGAGGCCCTCAGGATGCAGGATCGCCAAGACCTGCTCCTCCCATGTTATAAATTCTGGGGGAGGAGGTGGTGGTCCGCCGCCAGTCCGCTGAACCACAATGTTGTACCTGGATACCGTTGAACGCACCTTCCCCCGTAGGTCGTTCCACCGCTTCCTGATGTCATCCCTATTTCTTGGGTGCTGTCCCACCGGGTTGACCCTGTCGACTATTCTGCTCCATAGCTCCATCTTCCTGGCAATGGAGGTGTGCTGCACCTGTGTTCCGAAGAGCTGTGGCTCTACCCGTACGATTTCCTCCACCATGACCCTGAGTTCATCCTCAGAAAACCTGGGGTGTCTTTGCGGTGCCATGGGGTGGTGTGGGTGATGTGTGTGGTGGACTGTGTGGTGCTAAGTGTGGTGATGTGTATTGGTGTGTTGTGTGAAGTGCGTGGTAATATTGCTGGGTGATGGTAATATACGCGTCTGGGTGCTCGGATCTCTATTTCTCTGTGTGTGGTCCCGATTCTCTAGGAGTGGAGGTTTGTGGGTGATGTGGGTGTGTGTTTTATATTTAATTGGGTGTGTGGGAGTGGTGTGTGTATGTGTATCAGGTGTGTGTATTTCGAATTGTCCAATGTGGCTGTGTTTTGTAAAAGTGTGTGTATTTTGAGCGCGGCGGTGTGTACCGCCAATAGAATACCGCGGTTGAAAGACCGCCATGTGGATTCGTGTGTCGTGATAGTGTGGGCATATTTCTGTTGGCGTGACGGTGTCGGTTTGGTTATCGTCAGTTTCTCGCTGGCCTTTGGTGTGGCGGACTTTTGTGGATGTCTGTATTTTGGCGGTTTGCGTGTTGTGGGTCAGAATGACCGTGGCGGTTTACTGCGGCCGCGGCGGTATGTTGGCGGACTTCTGACAGCGGTATCCGCCTTTTAACGCCAAGGTTGGAATGACCCCCTATATTTCAAGAAAGAGTCACAAACTTTTTTTTTTTTAATGTTGTTAAACCTTTATTAAACATTTTAATAATCAATAATAATTAATATTGTAATGTGTAAAATACTGAAATATACATTAGATAAAAAATATTGGTGATTTTTAGAGAAAGATGATAGCTCTGCTCTTTATATATTGATATGCTCAACCCTTGATAAAGCCAATAGGCTCAATTTTCATATATTGTTTTTGTGACTCTTTGACAGTAGGTAAGCCTGCCTGAGTGTGGCCGTACCTGCAGATTGGCTGCTCTTAAGCTATGCCCTGCAGCCCACCCCGTGGGATTGCCCTTACATATAGCCATAAAAATATACTTTAGGGTAACATATTCCCTAGAAAATAGTTATATAGATACAAGTAAAAATAGCTTGGTTCATAAGTTAACTCTAAGTAGCATCCTAGCACGAGAATCCACAAATTCCTTTATGGATTGGGAGCCTCTGAAGAGAGGAAAAGTAGGATTCCAATGATGTGCATATAGATATTTCAGGAATCAGGCTGGAAGACACATTTCAAATTGACTGCTGGTGCTTGAGTATTGTCATTAGGCCCATGTGTAGGTATCTGCTCTGCGGGCAGAGTTTGTGAAATTCAGGCACTCCACACTACGCAGAGTAGCACAGAGTTCCCAAATTTCACATTCCGGCATGGACCGGAGTTTGTTCCTGTTCACGAAATTGGGCTTTGGCACTCTCTTGCAAGTATGCCCAGGCCGCTAGCAAGTGTGTGCAAAACTATGCATTTGATCACGCTGTTTAAGGCTGCGGGCGCAAGACTTTGCATTCACTCGTCCTGTTTCCTGCTGCTAGACAGCAAAAACGGTCCCACTTGCAAGTGCAAATGCACCTGGAGTAGATTTTCTACTCCAGATACATCTAAATGTAGTTAAAAAGTACTTTTGAGTAGATTTTCTTCTCCAATGGATCCTTCAACTTATTTTTTTGATTGAGAAGTCTTTATTTTTTCAAACAGGAAGGAAGTGCCCCGGAGACTCCAACTTCCTGTTCCTGTCTAGCAGGCTCTTCTCAGGGCTTTGTCATTGCCTGGATTGCAAGGTGGAAGGATCACTATCTTTGTCACCTGGATCTACCTTTGGATTAAGGACTTTTTTTTCTGAAATTATACAAGTAAGATAAAAAAAACTAAGCCTTTTTAAATGTTGTAGGGAGTACATCAGTCCCAAAGCAACATTAAAAGTAAGGGCCTGATTTAAATCTTGGCGTAGGGGAATACTCTGTCACGTATGTGAGGGATATCCCACCCACCATGTTACTGTGTGGTTTGGTTGATTGGGCATGCCCCTGTATTTCTTTGTATTTTAATTTGACTTTTCAATTGTTATAGTGGTGGGTGGGCTGGAGTTTGAGTATGAGCGTAGTTCATTATTTTGCATTTCATTGAATTTTCGTCTTTTGCAAAAGAAAATCGTTCACCATTTGTCTTTGTTTTCCATCGCTTATGGCCAGGGGCCATTTTGTGTAGTCTATGTCCATAGGGTTTCATATGTTCTTTATTCTCCATGCCTCCTTGTTCGCAGGTGTTGTTTGACCATGTGGCTGGCGGTCATTTTCTGCATTCAGCCAATGTGTCTTTGCCATAGGCTTGCATGTGTTCTTCTTTGTTCCCCATGCCTCCTTCTTGTTGTTGTTTGACCATGTGACTGGCAGCCGTTTGTACAAGCAGCCAGTGTTCCTTTGCCATAGACTTGCATGTGTTCTTTCTTTGTTAGCAATGCTTGTTGTTGTTTGACCATGTGTTTGGCAGCCATTTTGTGCATGCACCCAGTGTTCCTTTGCAATAGGCTTGCAGGTGTTCTTTCTTTGTTCCCCATGCCTCCTTGATGTTGTTGCTTGACTATGTGGCTGGCTGTCATGTTCTGTATGCAGCCAGTGTTCTTTTGCCATAGGCTTGCATGTGTTCTTTCTTTGTTTGCCATGCCTTCTTGCAGTTGTTGTTGACTATGTGGCTGGTGGCCATTTTGTCCATTCAGCCAGTGTCCCTTTGCCATAGGCTTGTATGTGTTCTTTGTTTACCATGCCTCCTTGCTCCTTGCTGTTGTTTAACCATGTAGCTGGCAGCCATTTTGTACATACAGCCAGCGTCTTATTGCCATGGGCTCGCATGTGTTCTTCCTTTATTTCCTATGCCTCCTTGCTCCTTGTTGTCGTTGTTTGACTATGTGGATGGCAGTTATTTTGTGCATGCAACCAGTGTTCCTTTGCCACAGGCTTGCATGTGTTCTCTTTTTGTTCCCCTATGCCTCCTTGCTCTTTGTTGTTGTTGTTTGACCATGTGGCTGGCAACCATTTTGTCCAAGCAGCCAGAGTCCCTGTGCCATAGACTTGCATGTGTTCTTTGCTTGCCATGCCTCCTTGCATCTTGTTGTCGTTTGACCATGTGGCTGGCAGCCATTTTGTACATGCAGCCAATGTTCTTTTGCCATAGGCTTGCATGTGATCTTTATTTTCTCCCCATGCCTCCTTGTCCTTGTTGTTGTTGTTTGATCATGTGGATGTCAGCAATTTTGTGCGTGCAGCCAATGTTCCTTTGCCGTAGGATTACATGTGTTCTTTCATTGTTCCCTATGCCTCTTTGCTCCTTGTTTGTGTTGGTTGACCATGTGGATGGCAGCCATTTTGTACCAGCAGCCAGTGTTCCTTTGCCTTAGGCTTGCATGTGTTTTTTCTTTGTTTGCCATAGCACCTTGCTGTTGTTGTTTGACCATGTGGCTGGCAGCCATTTGGTCCATCCAGTCAGCGTCCCATTGCCAAAGGCTTGCATGTGTTCTTTCTTTTTTCCCCATGCCTCCTTGCTCCTTGTTGTTGTTGTTTGACCATATGGCTTGTTTTTATTTTTATTTTAGTTGTTTTTTATATTATTTACATTTTTTACTTTTTATTTCAATTTTATTTAATTCTGCATTTTGCCTTGATCCTTGATCCATCCATCCCCATCCATTCCTCCATACATCCACCAAAGAGACACAGTTGTACTACAGCATTTGGTTTCTTTAGGTATATAATAATTCCATTTCCTCCTGGACACACTGGCTGAGGAACACTGCAGCCAAAACAGCAGCATAATTTATTTTTTTCAATCATTATTCTATTACCCCTGGACCGCCCTGCCACCATACGCTTTTTAAAGGATTATTCTTTTTTACCCATTCTCTCTTTGACTACTACAGATGGAGATAAAGCAAAGAGCTATATCTGCATGTTGTGCTGCCTGTTTTGAGATGAAATTGTATTGTGTGGTGAAGTGGTTTGACTTTAAAATGTTTGATTAAATTAGTATTTATTACGTAAGTAACCAACTGCACTAAGATTGCATTTGTCTGTACTAATTCAACTTGCAACAATGGCACGTTTCACTACCTACATGTTTTTCTTGCATGGTTGCTGATAGGTGCTCAGCACAAGAAACCTCACATCACCTGCAGTACTGCCAAAAAGATGGCCTTACACTACTTAGGTCCTCCAAACTATTCAGCTTGCACATCTTAGTGCCACTGCCAACTTAGAGCTTAACATGGCCCCAAAGAATGCTGCTCCCAACAAAGTAGCCAGTGAGAAGAAGCAGCTTTCCACCAGTGGTGTGGTAACTGCAACCTTTTTTGGGAGATAAGTGTCTGCCACATCGGCCTCCAGGGAGGTACCTGGGAGCAGCACACCTATATCAACAGCACCAGCCCAAACTAAGCCCAAGATCATGTGTATCAGTGAGGCAGACACTGCAATCATGGTCACACCAACAGGCAGTGATGTCAAATTGGATTTGTCTCTTTCACAAAGTAGTGTTAATCACTTCAGGAAACAGAGCAAAGTGACCAGCAGTTGCAGACAGCAATAGTAGTTCTTCCCAAAGTTGGAGTAGAACAAAGGTTGAGCTTCCTGCTGAGGAGGAATCTCCTCTTTTAGAATCAATGGCTCCCAGATCTCTAGCAAGAAAAAAGAAGTGTACTACTCCATCATCTTCTCCAAGCAGCTCTTCTAATGAAGATGATAGGGATATGGAGTGGACCCCATCAGAGTCCAGGAAATGCCAGGAGAGTCAAGGGAAAAAAAAGTTCCAGAAAGCCTTAGAATCTTGGAAGGGGGCGATAATGAGAAGATGATGACAATGAGCCAGTCATTGTGGAAGCTGGCACAGAGGAATCCGACATTATTTTCCAACTTTCTCCGAAAGATGTGGCAAAGGCTGCACTGTCAGTTCCCATATTTGTAAGGCCCCAGCAGAGACCTGAACCAAACTGTGCCTCAGTAGAAGTATGCACTGTAGAGAGGCAATCGACACACCCACCTACCTACCTTCGGTTCTTCATTAGGCATTGGTCCAATAAGAAAGTTCTTCTCCCCAGTATGGGACTTTTTTACTATTAGCAAATAGGAGGAGAAAATTGTGATATGCTCCATTTGCCATGCAAATGTTTGTCGAGATAAGCCTGGTTCACACTATGGTACTGGAGGCCAGATGACCCATATGAAAAAACATCACAAAACCGGTGGGAGGAGAAACTTAAAAAAATGATGAAAGTGGTTGCTGTGGTGAAGGTGAGGAGAGCCAGGAAACATCAGTTACAACTGGTCAAATCACAGTGGGAGGTGAGGAAGAAGAGGGTGACATCCTCACACAAAGCAGCCCTGTCCCCAGCAGTGGACCAAAATCACCAGCATCAGCGACCTCAAAATGTCACAGGAAAACTCAGAGTCGGATAGAGACACCATAGCATACCGTGACTGCACAACAGCGCATATTTGGTCTGCCACCACCTACATCACAAAAGTTACCTGCATCAGTAGCCCCACAAAAGAAGAAAATCCAGGCTACAATTATGGGTATGTTTAGGCTGGAGGATCCCACTACCACAACCGCCTAATGGTACATTTGTATAATGGGAAGCTGGCAAAAATGTTATCACTAGACCTTCTTCCTTTTTCTTTTGTGAAAAGAGTGGGCTTCAAAGAGTTTGTGGCAGCTGTCTGCCTGAAATGAGAAGTTCCAAGTAGAGCTTATTTTGCCTGATTGTTGTTCCAGCACTGCACCATGATGTGCTGCAATTGGTTGAACAAGCTCTGTAGCAAGTGGTTGTCCACATTATCCACCTGACGACAGACACGTGGATCAGTTGTCAGGTGATGGATTGCATGTGAATCACTGCACAATGGATCTCTTTTGTGGAGGTAAAGCAAAAGCTATCTATAAGTATTGGCCCTGAAGAAAGTTTTAAGATGATTCAGCGGCATGCATCAGTGACCATGTTTGCCATGGAAAGATCACACACAGCCGCTAACATCTTGGAGAAACTTAATAACAAGGTGTCTGAATGGCTGTGACCCAGAGGTTTCCTAACTGTATTCGTAGCCACGGACAATAGCAGTAACATTTTCCAGGCTTTTTCACGGTCCTGTGTTTGATGCACTGCATCAACCTGGTTGTGCAAGACCTTCTCAAAAATGAAGACATAGAGGGTCATTCAGACCCTGGCGGCCACCGGCCACCGACCACGGGAGCACCGCCAACAGGCTGGCGGTGCTCCAACGAGCATTCTGACCGCGGCGGTTCAGCCGCGGTCAGAAGCGGAAAGTCAGCGGTCTCCCGCCGACTTTCCGCTGCTCGTGTGAATCCTCCATGGCTGCGGAGCGCGCTCCGCAGCCATGAGGATTCCGACATGAACAGGATGGCGGTAGGGGGGGTCGCGGGGCCCCCGTAAGAGGGCCCCGCAAAGTATTTCAGTGTCTGCCTTGCAGACACTGAAATACGCGACGGGTGCCACTGCACCCGTCGCACCTTCCCACTCCGCCGGCTCGATTACGAGCCGGCATCCTCGTGGGAAGGTCGTTTTCCCCTGGGCTGGTGGGCGGTTTTTCAGCAACCGCCCGCCAGCCCAGGGGAAAACTTGTAATACCCGCCGCGGTCTTTTGACCGCAGCGCGGTATTTCGGAGGGGGGAATTCTGGCGGGCGGCCTCCGCCGCCCGCCAACATTGGAATGACCCCCATAGTCAGCAACATACTGACCACCTGCCGACAAATCTGCACTCATTCCAGCCATTCTTTTAAAGCCCCGAAACAACTGCAGTTTATTTAGCATGGTAACAGAGTACCAGTTAAAGGCCTGATACAGGCGGCGCCAACACACTGGAACTCAACCTTGTAATGCAAAGCTGCAAAGTTATAATATCTCATCCAAAGAGTTTATCTGTGCCACCATCCTTGATCCATGCTACAAAGAAATCTTTCCTCTTTAATTACTTTTTCTGAAGAGTATGTTTGTAGGAGGCTGGCCTGGCTTGTAGTGGGTACCAAGGGGAACTTACACTCTGTACCAGGTCCAGTTATCCCTTATTAGTGTGAAAGAGGTGTTTCTAGCAGCTTAGGCTGATAGAAGGTAGCTATAGCAGAGCAGCTTAGGCTGAACTAGGAGACACGCAAAGTTCCTACTATACCACTGGTGTCACATGCACAATATCATAAGAAAACACAATACACAGATATACTAAAAATAAAGGTACTTTATTTTTATGACAATATGCCAAAAGATCTCAGTGAGTACCCTCAGTATGAGGATATACACAAGATATATGTACACAATACCAAAAATATGCAGTAATAGCAAAAGGAAGTAATGCAAGCAGTGTAAAATTACAATGTATTGCAATAGGAGCACATAGGTATGGGGCAACACAAACCATATACTCCAAAAGTGGAATGCGAATAACGTATGGTCCCCAAACCTATGTGAGCTCGTAGAGGGTCGCTGGGACTGTAAGAAAACAGTGAGTGTTAGAAAAATAGCCCACCCTAAGACCCTGAAAAGGAGGTGTAAAGTGCACCTATATTCCCCAGAGAGCACAGAAGTCGTGATAGGGGATTTCTGCAAGAAAGACCAACACCAGCAATGCAACCAAAGTGGATTTCCGGACGAGAGTACCTGTGGAACAAGGGGACCAAGTCCAAGGGTCGCGACAAAGTTGAGATTGGGCAGATGCCCAGGAAATGCCAGCTGAGGGTGCAAAGAAGCTGCCACCGGATGGTAGAAGCTGTGGATTGTGCAAGAACGACGAGGGCTAGAAACTTCCCCTTTGGAGGATGGATGTCCCACGTCGTGAAGAAGCTTGCAGAGGTGTTCCCACACAGAAAGGACCGCAAACAAGCCTTGCTAGCTGCAAGCGTCGCGGTTAGGTTTTTTTGGATGCTGCTGTGGCCCAGGAGGGACCAGGATGTCGCCACTTGGATGAGGAGACAGAGGGGGCGCCCAGCAAGTCAGGGAGCCCTCACAGAAGCAGGCAGCACCCGCAGAATTGCCGGAACAGGCACTACGAAGAGGAGTGAACCAGAGCTCACCCAAAGACACAAAAGGGAGTCCCACAACGCCGGAGGACAACTCAGGAGGTTGTGCACTGCAGGTTAGAGTGTCGGGGACCCAGGCTTGGCTGTGCACAAAGGAAATCCTGAAAGAGTGCACAGGAGCCGGAGCAGCTGCAAATCACACGGTACCCAGCAATGCAGTCTAGCGTGGGGAGGCAAGGACTTACCTCCACCAAACTTGGACTGAAGAGTCACTAGACTGTGGGAGTCACTTGGACAGAGTTACTGAGTTCCAGGGACCACACTCATCGTGCTGAGAGGGGACCCAGAGGACCAGTGATGCAGTCTTTTGTTGTCTGCAGTTGCAGGGGGAAGATTCCGTCGACCCACAGGAGATTTCTTCAGAGCTCCTAGTGCAGAGAGGAGGCAGGCTACCCCCAGAGCATGCACCACCAGGAAAACAGTCGAGAAGGCGGCAGGATCAGTGATACAAGGTTGCATTAGTCGTCTTTGCTACTTTGTTGCGGTTTTGCAGGCGTCCTGAGCAGTCAGCGGTCGATCCTTTGGCAGAAGGTGAAGAGAGAGATGCAGAGGAACTCTGATGAGCTCTTGCATTCGTTATCTAAAGAATTCCCCAAAGCAGAGACCCTAAATAGCCAGAAAAGGAGGTTTGGCTACTTAGGAAGGAGGATAGGCTAGCAATACAGGTAAGAGCCTAACAGGAGGAGTCTCTGACGTCACCTGCTGGCACTGGCCACTCAGAACAGTCCAGTGTGCCAGCAGCACCTCTCTTTCCAAGATGGCAGAGGTCTGGAGCACACTGGAGGAGCTCTGGGCACCTCCCCTGGGAGGTGCAGGTCAGGGGAGTGGTCACTCCCCTTTCCTTTGTCCAGTTTCGCGCCAGAGCAGGGCTGGGGGATCCCTGAACCGGTGTAGACTGACTTATGCAGAGATGGGCACCATCTGTGCTAATCAAAGCATTTCCAGAGGCTGGGGGAGGCTACTCCTCCCCAGCCCTGACACCTTTTTCCAAAGGGAGAGGGTGTAACACCCTCTCTCTGAGGAAGTCCTTTGTTCTGCCTTCCTGGGCCAAGCCTGGCTGGACCCCAGGAGGGCAGAAACCTGTCTGAGGGGTTGGCAACAGCAGCAGCTGCAGTGAAACCCCGGGAAAGGTAGTTTGGCAGTACCCGGGTCTGTGCTAGAGACTCGAGGGATAATGGAATTGTCTCCCCAATGCCGGAATGGCATTGGGGTGACAATTCCATGATCATAGACATGTTACATGGCCATGTTCGGATTTACCATTGTGACGCTATACATAGGTAGTGACCTATGTATAGTGCACACGTGTAATGGTGTCCCCGCACTCACAAAGTCCGGGGAATTTGCCCTGAACGATGTGGGGGCACCTTGGCTAGTGCCAGGGTGCCCACACACTAAGTAACTTGGCACCCAACCTTCAACAGGTGAAGGTTAGACATATAGGTGACTTATAAGTTACTTAAGTGCAGTGTAAAATGGCTGTGAAATAATGTGGGCATTATTTCACTCAGGTTGCAGTGGCAGGCCTGTGTAAGAATTGTCAGAGCTCCCTTTGGGTGGCAAAATAAATGCTGCAGCCCATAGGGATATCCTGGAACCCCAATACCCTGGGTACCTCAGTACCATATACTAGGGAATTATAAGGGTGTTCCAGTATGCCAATGTGAATTGGTAAATTGGTCACTAGCCTGTTAGTGACAATTTAGAAAGCAGAGAGAGCATAACCACTGAGGTTCTGATTAGCAGAGCCTCAGTGAGATAGTTAGTCATCACACAGGGAACACACACAGGGCACACTTATGAGCACTGGGGCCCTGGCTGGCAGGGTCCCAGTGACACATACACTAAAACAACATACATATAGTGAAATATGGGGGTAACATGCCAGGCTAGATGGTACTTTCCTACAATGTTTCAAAATACAATATATGGAGAACTTGAAGAAGAATGGCTGGAACTTAGAGTCTCACTCTGCAGTTCTGGGGTGCTGCCTTAAACTTTCAAACATGGCAGTCTTGTCTCACAGCAGACCCAACGTTTGCATTGGCTTGGTTTCAAGTGGTAGGTCTTAAGTCCAGTGCAGAGGTGACAGCAAAAGATGTTGAGCAAGTGGCAGCACCAATGATACTTCAGAGGATGTTCCAGGAGTGTCTGGATGACCCAAAAGAAGTGCATGCGTATCAAAACCCATTGGTGCATTGGCATGAGAAGATGCACCAATGGCCTGAGCTCAGCAGGCTGGCAACAAAGTATCTGGCTTGTTTGGTAGCCATTATATCTGCTGAACGTGTGTTCAGTGCAGCTGGTGCTGTTGTTACAGTAAGAAGGACCAATCTCTCACCTCAAAATGTGGAGAGATTAACCATGATCAAAATGAACCAGCATTTTATACCACCTTATTATACTGTTCCCGAAACACCACAGAAAGAGGAAGAGGATGATTGGTGCGAATCAAGTGTATTTGCTGACCAACATCTGAGTGAACAGGCAGAGTTTGAGGATGAATTCTTCTTCCCGGACAGAGTATGCCCAATCAACTATAGAGCTTTTTTATTATTTCTTGATGAACTTCTTTCTTTCTATCTCTCTTTCTAAAAAAGAAAAATTGCTAGTGGAACATTATGGTTGTGTCAGATTTATGCTGCCCACAATTATTTAGTCACATATTATATAACAGTATTGGAGTTGGACCCTTGTGCAGTGAAAAAGCCCCTACATTCCCTTCAGGACATTGGAGACAATACCTGCCTACCTTATATGCCATTGCCTCTCCTTTTTGTTTATCACCTAGCAGAGCTTCCCTAGAGGATCACTGATTAAAAGACTGTCAATGCCAGATTCCAATGTGTTTCTACTTACTACCAATGGAGGAGATAATATTTTGTTCAAACACATGCTTAGTTTGGAAGAGGCAAGTACTAACTATTGCATCAATGAGTGGTGGTACATTGAGTTATTTTGATTGATGATGTATGTGGTGGCTGACAGTGAGGGAGGGAGTTCAACACATTTGTAAGCTTGAATGTGAGGATGTATAGGGGCTGATGGGAGATAAAGTTTTCCTGAAAGTCTAGTGAAATTTACCTGCAGGATCCACTTCTTTTTTTCTGGTTCCTCAGACCAGATCAATCACTTTAGTTACTAAATCTAAACACAGATTTACACAAAATATTCCAGCTCCGTTTCTCTATTTGTTCTTCCGTAGCAGTGCACTTGACTACACAGGTCTATCTTGCTCCCTTGTGGGACTGGGACAGAGTTCCTTAGAATCCGAAGGAGGAGGATGGAAGGACTCTTGGTAGGACTGACTCAACAGCTAGGAAGTTAGCAACTTCAAAGACATACCATGATGATGGAGAAGACTCTGAGGCCTAGTACTCATTCAGCTCTGAGGACTGGAGAGTGGTTCATTGTTGGCAAATGCTGCTGAGTATGTGTCTGCTGCATTGCTGGCTCAAACATCAAGCTCCTCTTATGTTCTTGCTCTGCCTCTGATTCTTCTTGGTACACTCTGGACTCCTCATGAAGCTTACCTTGCATCCTTGTCCTTTTCCTTTAATCTATGATACTGTTACTGTTTTTTTTCCTTCAATATGCAGCCCTTCTCCTAGTCCTCTCCTGCACAAACAAAACTTAGTGAGAGGTCAAGACTCCAGCTTACCTACCGTAAAGGTGCGGGCAGGCACCCAAGAGTGACAGACATTCCAAGCCTAATTTGGCGTTACAGTACAATTTTCCTTTTAATAATCATCATTTTTAGAACTGGGTGGGTTAAATAACTTCAGTCTTCCACAATTGAAATTTTTCAAACCTAGAAAGCATAACATTTAGAGATATACCATCTTGGATCTCTCCGGGGCAGTAGGATGGTTTGCGATGCATTTAATTGAACTGTGTAATAATTATCCCTTTATCATTTCCTTGTACAACAGATTGATGATGGTATGCTGCTAGAAGCCTTGATGAATGTTGCCATGATTTCTTTTGTGTGGTGTTTGTCTTTGTCACATCTTTCCCCAAATCCCCTTTCCCATCCATTCATTGAGCCCTCTCATCCTCTTCCCCGGGCTGAGTGAATTATTGAGGTGTGACTTGATTTTACCCCATAAATGGATCACACACTTGCTGGGGAGGATGTGGTGAAAGTGACCGCAATGCACAGCATGACCTTCTATTACCTGAGCAATATTCCACACTGGCCCCATCAATATCAGTATTAAGGCCTTTTGTGTTGTGGACTGCGGGAATGCTCAACCTTGCCCAACCACTCTGGACTCTGAATCAACTTCTCCTTATTCCATGATTTCATTTCCTAAGTTTAGATTTGAAATCCTGGCTCCCCAACATTCCTCAGAAGACGTTTATATTGCTAGTTTTTTATTATCACATCAGGTCTTCTTTGTTGTGTGTCAAATACTGTAATTGTGGTAGTCTGGTCTCAGTCTTCTTAAAGTTATGATATAATATGACCCACTAACTCTCTGTTTTCTTTGAATCTAGTTGACAGTGATAAATAACCCTTTGATTAATCCTGCAGTTGGAATTTGCCTAGGTGGGAGTGGCACTTTCTTTCTCCCTATTAAAATGCTAGCCATCTACTACTACTAAGTACCACCCCCTTAAGATGCCACCTAGGGAAAAACCCTGCAGTAAAGAAGACTCCCTCACTTCATCCGTCCAGGTAAGGTAAAAATTATGGTATGAAGTTAACCTATTTAGTTAGTAATTAACTCCTAATGAAGAATATATCTGTGTGTATCTAGGTTTTTGTAGGATAAATAGGCAAGGGCAATCATCTCCTAGTGGTCAATATAGTTGCAGAGGGCAGTAGTGCAAGGGTATAAGTACATAACATACAGTTATTTTTAGCAGAAATAGAAAACAGTCCACACTAAAAGACAGCAGTGCAAACTAAAACACCAAAATAAACATTTGAGGCATACATAAAATAAATAAATTGATCCCCTTTTTATTTCTAACAAATACAAAAACCCACCCTTTCCACCCACAACAGGCTCACCTCTCTCCCCAACGAAATAGACCCATCCTGGAAAAATCCAACCAAAGTCCAAGTTGAAGCCCAGTCCCAACCATCTTTCCACACTCTCCACCCACAATAAGTACATCCCACCAAAACAAAAAATGAAAAAAGGGCTTAGAAGAGGGCATTCTCCATGCGGGTAGGGAGCTCTGCTCTTTGCTCCCTAGCTGGCTTTCAGTCGAGCCACTGCAGGAGATGGACCTGGACTAGCCTATCTGAGCAGTAGCAGTCAGGGACCCTGCCTGCTGGCAGCAATGCTGGAAATGTATTGGTGATGCAGTGGTGATGTAGTTGCCAGGAGGCTGAAGGCTGGTGCTGGTGTGCTGCTGTGCTGGGTCTGAAGCAGCTATTTCAGCCTCTTTGTACTCCAGGAAAAACAGCCACTGGTATTCGGCCAAGATGTTCTCCGGCTCCTGTCGCCGCAGACATACTGCTATTTCCTGCCTGGTTGTTGATCATTCAGCAGGAATAGCTATATCGAGAGAAACAAAAATAAAAAAAACAAATTGTAAGTGATGCTCTGAAAAAACATTTCTTCAAAAATAGGTAGTTAGTGGCACAGTAGCACTAAATTGCTGGTGCCCATGGGGCATTTGAATTTGATGTGATTATGATTAGGAGAGTCAGGGCCAATTTTATGTGCTTACCCACATATGGCTCACAAAAAAAGCACTGATTGTTAAAAAAGAATTAAGACAGAATAATCCCAGATTTAAAAAATAAAAATAAAAACTGTGATTTAATATTTCTTTCTTTGGAAGGCTCTTCTAGTAACTAGACAACACTTTTACTATATACATAAAAATGAATTGCCTCTCGTTCATGAATAAGGCACTATGGAGTACAAGTTTTTGAGCCAGTGCTTCGAGTACTTCACCTCTGTCTGCAGCGGGGGCAGTCAAAGTTGACAATTATCTATCTTTAATTCCAATGGCCCTCTTCGTCCCCAAATGTCTTTAACTTAGTTTCTACCCTGACTTCAAAGAGGCAGATGAATTATATAACGTATTAAATGCAGATATATTATTTATCCTATCTGCCGTAAGTAGATGGCGGGCAAAACAATGCACTGCACTACAGGTAAAGTAACGGCCTATATAGTTTGTATTTGACACCTCCGTCACAAAGTATCCCTTACGCCAAATTTGAAATCAAATCCGGCACTTACTAGTCCCACTTTACTCACTGGCCTTGCCCACCACTTCAAATTCTTTCCACCAAAATAATTCACAGGGCAGTAAGATAAGGAAGCTTGATTTACTGCACTGCACAGTAAGACAGAGGGATTAGGCGGGTAGGTGGAGCTTTTTTCTATGGAATAGAGAGTGTCAGCAATCACCGATTCATCATGTGCCAAATCTTTGGCTTGTTCAGTCATCTTGTAGATAAAAGTGTAAATGGAAAAATCTGAACAGGCATAAAATAAATCTGTGATGGGAAACCATAAAATATATTTTAGAAAAACTTCACATAGTCATAAAAATGTGGCATATGCCAAGAATGGAATTTTCAATTTGTTTGGCAGGCTGGGATGGAAGAGCTTAGGAAAGAATAAACAAGTGAAGTATTAAAAGGTGGCTGAGCGTTTGGTTTGCAAAGCACTGGAAACTCTGTAAATGTCATATTAACTGAAGCAGATGCACATTGCACAGCCAACACTGCAGGCACACATTGAACCATACTGCACTTCTTTAGTCATGGGTGGGCATGGAGGAGGTTGATGAATGATGATGGTTGGTGGGATACATATCTGCCTTGATTAACAAATACAGTGAATCAAGGGATTTGAATACAAACTAAAATACCCCTACTTTAACCCATAGCTTTGATAACCATAAAACATAAAGCAAGCGAAGTAGGTGAGCTGCATGCCCCTTTACAGAAAATTAACCCATAGCCATCATAATTTAAGCTTTATTTTCTCTCATCCAGTCTTTCACCAAAATTCCTAATCCATTATCTATCCATTCCAGCCCAATACTCACCCACGCATACTTTCACCCACCCACACATCCTATTCTTTCACTCATTTCACCCATCCTTTCTTTTAGCCTTCTGTTCTTTCCCATTTCCATCAAGCAGTCATTTTTAGCGAACATTATGTGAGCTTCTGCTGAGTTGCAGATAGAAAACTCCAGAGTAACCCAATCATCGCTACAGCTGATACCCAGGGGTTTCACAATCACAACAACGTCCTAGTAGCTAGTGAGTAATAGTAAGTGTCAAAAAGCAAGCAATGTGACTTACCACTGCCCGTCCCTGCGACCATCTGGTCTTTCAGCAGTGCTTGAGCTTGCACCACCGATAGTCAGTATGGCTAGAAAAAAACATTATGCTGTAGACCTCTCCTTGATTTTTTAAAAATCGGATGTGTCTTTTGGAAAGTGCCTAGCTGTGGATTTTGGCCTCTAGCTCAGCCGGCACCTAGGGAAACCTACCAAACCTGTGCATTTTTTAAAACTAGACACCTAGGTAAATCCAGGATGGGGTGACCTGTGGGGCTCTCACAAGGTTTTGTTACCCAGAATCCTTTGCAAATCTCAAAATTTGGCCAAAAAAAACACTTTTAACTCAGATTTCAGTGCTGAAAAGTTCTAGAATCTGAGAGGAGCCACAAACTTTCTTCCACCCAGAATTCCCTCAAGTCTCCTGATAAAAATGGTACCTCACTTGTGTGGGTAGGCCTAGTGCCAGCAACAGGAAAAGCCCCAAAACACAACATGGACACATCACATTTTCCCAAAGAAAACTGACCTGTTTTTTGCAAAGTGCCTAGCTGTGGATTTTGGTCTCTAGCTCAGCCGGCACCTCTGAAAACCTACTAAACCTGTGCATTTTTTAAAACTAGACACCTAGAGGAACCCAGGATGGGGTAACGTGTGGCGCTCTCACCAGGTTCTGTTACCCAGAATCCTTTGCAAACCTAAAAAGTTATAAAAAAAAAACACTTTTTCCTCATATTTCCGTGAAAGAAAGTTCTATAATCGGAGAGAAGCCACAAATTTGCTTTCACCCACCATTTCCCTATGTCTTCCGATAAAAATGGTACCTCATTTGTGTGGGTAAGCCTAGTGCTCATGTCAGGAATGGATCACACAATGGTCAAAGTTAGGCCTTACATGCGGGCAACTGTTGACCCTGGGCTGATCCATTCCTGATGCAGGCACTAGGTACAGGCACTCAAGTGGGGTAGTGTTTTTATCAGGACAGGTGGGGAAACACTGGGTGGTAGGAAGTTTGTGAAAACCAGCATATTCCTGTAGTTTGTGTGACAGAAATGCAAGAAAAAATAGAGTTTTTATTCAATATTTCATCTTTGCAGGGTATTCTGGGTATGAAAACTTTGGGGAATCCACACAAGTCACACCTCAGTGGACTCCCCTGGGTGTCTAGTTTCCAGAAATGTCTCAGTTTGGTAAATTTCCCTATACGGCCGCTGTTGGACTTTTTTAGTTTATGCAGGGTCATCCCCAATCTTTTTGCCTCCTGCCTCCTATTTTTTCTGACCTGTTGCTGTTGGTTGCTGAGTTTTTTGAACTCTGAGCACTTTACCAATGCTAATCAGTGCTAAAGTGCATATGCTCTCTGTGTAAATTGTTGTGTTGATTGGTTTATCCATGATTGGCATATTTGATTTATTAGTAAGTCCCTAGTAAAGTGCACTAGAGGTGCCAGGGCCTGTAAATCAAATGCTACTAGTGGGCCTGCAGCACTGGTTGTGCCACCCACATAGGTAGCTCTGTAATCATGTCTCAGACCTGCCATTGCAGTGTCTGTGTGTGCAGTTTTAACTGTAAGTTTGACTTGGCAAGTGTACCCACTTGCCAGGCCTAAACCTTCCCTTTTCTTACATGTCAGACACCCCTAAGGTAGGCCCTAAGTAGCCTCAAGGGCAGGGTGCAGTGTGTGGTTAAGGTAGGACATATAGTAATGTGTTTTATATGTCCTGACAGTGAAATATTGCTAAATTTGTTTTTCACTGTTGCAAGGCCTGTCTCTCTCATAGGTTAACATGGGGGCTACCTTTAGATCTAACTTAAGTGTAGATTCCCTTTGGGAGCGGATGGACATATGGAGATTGGGGTCTCGGAGCTCACAATTTAAAAATACATCTTTTAGTAAAGTTGATTTTAAGACTGTGTGTTTGAAAATGCCACTTTTAGAAAGTGAGCATTTTCTTGCCTATACCGTTTCTGTGGCTCTGCCTGTTTGTGGATTCCCTGTCTGGGTCAGTTTGACAGTTGGGCTGGTTGCACCTCACACTAGACAGTGACAAAAAGGGAGCTGGGGTGTAGTCTGCATTTCCTGATGAGCCATCTGTGCTAGAAGGGAGGGGAGGAGTGGTCACTTACACCTGAAAGGGCTGTGCCTGTCCTCACACAATGCAGTCTCTGACCCCCTGGTGAGTGTCTGTGGCCTGGCCTGGGCAAGGCAGGATTTCACATTCAAAAGAGACTTTACTTTGAAGTAGGCCTCCTTCAATTGAGAAATTGGGTATAAGAAGGGCACCCAAAACCACAGACTTTAGATCACTTCTGGACATCAATAGAAACCTCTGCCTGGAGAAGAGCTGAAGAGCTGAGGAGAAGCGCTGCCCTGCCTGTGACTGTGCCTTGTGGAGCTAGCCTGCAGTTGCTGCTTCTGCCAGAGTAAGAGGGCAAAGACTGGACTTTGTGTGCCTTCCATCTTGTGAAGAAATCTCCGAAGGCTTCATTTAGAGCTTGCCTCCTGTTGTTGAAGTCTCAGGGACAGCAAAGACTTCTCTCTGCCAGCACCTGGAGTCTCTGGAGAGACTCCTTCTCTGCCCTGTGGTGCCCATCCAGTTCCTGGGACCCTGAAAGGAGCAGCTGGCATCATAAAGACAAGGAAATCCACGCACAGAGCGCCGTGTCAGGTAAAGATTGACGCAACTCTGATCTGCGGCTGAACAAACAACATGCCGCTGTCTCCGCAGCTCGCAGGAAACACGACCGAAGAATCGGCGCACGGAGCAGGAGAAATGACGCGCAGCATCGCTGACGGAGGCTGGGAGACCACAACCCGCGCTGCGGGGTTTTCGGATCATTGTGCAGCTGGATTTCCGACTCAAGTACCGCTGTGCGTGGAAAAACAACGCAAGGCCTGCCCGGACCCGGGAGTGCTGACCGGATCGGCGCATCACCCTCCTGCAGAGAGAAGAAACGATGCACCCGACCCAGCGAATGGAGAAACAACGCACGGTCCCGCTGGTGAGTGGAATCAACGCCTCGCAAGTCCTTTTTGACGCACACTTGCCCGTGCGGGGTTATTTTCGACGCGCACCAGGTACATTTTCTCGCTAGCAGCGCTAGTGTGTGTTTAAAACTACTTAAAGACTCTTTTTGTATTTTTATTGATAACTTGACTTGTGTATTGTCAATTTTTGTCTTTTTGGTCTTGTTTTGTTTAGATAAATATTTCATATTTTTCTAAACTAGTGTTGTGTCATTTTGTAGTGTTTTCATTAAGTTACTGTGTGTGTTGGTACAAATACTTTACACCTAGCACTCTGAAGTTAAGCCTACTGCTCTGCCAAGCTACGAAGGGGGTAAGCAGGGGTTAGCTGAGGGTGATTCTCTTTTACCCTGACTAGAGTGAGGGTCCTTGCTTGAACAGGGGGGTAACCTGACTGTCAACCAAAGACCCCATTTCTAACAGCCGCCGAGCCTGGGACCAGAAACGCAGGTGCCTGCCTTACAAAACCAGGTTGTTTTGTGATAGATAATTTTTTATGTCTCCACAATACGATTTGGGCAGTGGAATTTGGGGCTTAACTAAATTGTGGAGCTCCCAGGAGACCACTCTCTCTGTGCTTGCCGCCACATGCACCCACTCTCCGGGTTAGGCTAACCCGCTATTGTCCTGCTGCACAGGCTGTGCTTGCAAAGGGACAGCAGGACTTTCCTCATCACCTCCCTCAGAATCACTGGAACAGGAGTTGTCGGAAAAATCACTCCCAGAGTCTGCGCCATTGTCTTATCCCTCAGATGCTGTCTCAGTATCTGCTCTCTCAGTCTCTGATCTTACGTCAGAGCTCTCCTCTAAAACCCGAGTTAGGGCTTGTTTCGCTATAAATTACCGGCCTGCCCAACCAGGAAAGCAGCACCACTGCACATAGGAGCAGGTCTGTCTGACTAAAATGGATTGTCACATTTCGAGCAGCAGGTTGGGACATTTACAGCAAATCCGTCAATTTTACTTTGAATTTGCCTACTTAGGTCATGTACTTTGTTTTCATTATTTCGTCTGGCTCCAGCAACCCACTTGGGATAATATGATAAAATGCGCAGGACTACCGTAACCAGCGTGAAGTTTGTAACTCACTTCAGAGGCCCACTGGGGCAAGGCTGGTATTTAAACAGACTAATAAGGTGCCTACAATTAAACCAGCTGAAGACAACAGTAGTATGTAAATGCTAAACGTGAGGAATTGCAGTTTATGGTAATATAAAAAACATTTAAAAAAAATTAAAAACACATATGTAAAAAAAATTCAAAAGAATTCAAATACAATAAAACACCATAGCAAAAACATTGAGGTAAATAATGTTGTAAACGTTGGATATTATAGTAGAACAATTAAAACAAACTACATACCTTGGTTAGTTTCCACAAGATATTATGGTCAGACGATTCTAGAACCAATTTTTACATGGAATACTTTTCCTTTGCCATATCCATCCATCCTGTGAGCCTTTGGCATTGTCACAGTGTCATGTTTATGAGATTGCATTTAGTTGTCTGGGTATTGTTCAAATAGCTAGGTTCTGTAACGTGCAACACACAACAATCATGTCTCAAACAATCTTGAAATTTAAGGAGTCCACCTCAAGACAAAATGATGCAGTGCGAGCTGGTCTTGAATATGCCACCCATTCTTTGAAGCCATGTACGATCCTCTCTATTCTGTTCAAAGTTTATTGTTGCAGGGTTTGTTAGATATGTGTAGGGAGTCACCAGCCATTATCTCAAACCATAACTCTGGGCACCTTTGATATGTAATTAGACATGATGCCCTTGAAATGTTAACTATTCATGTGTTTTATCTCCATGTGTGTCCTGATCCTACTAGTAGGGCATGTCCACTTTCAAGGCATTGAATAATTATAACATACGGATATGTATCGTTGTTGCATACTCCCTGCGTACTTTGGTGGCACAAATTAATGACACCTTTATGGAGTGCATTTGAGTGTTTGTGCTTCCAGTTTTTGTTTATATATGCCATAGCAAGTGGAACTAATATACAATTTACATGTGAGACTACGGCAAAACCTAGGAAGCCTGTCTTCACCTCTTGATGGCGGGGACCTAGCTTGAGGAACAGTAAGTGTTGTGTGAGGCATGGGAGGAAGACGCAGAATTTCACTATGCTTAATTGAGTAATTGTATATATATATATATATATGTATATATATATATATATATTGGATAATTTCTTGGATTCATAGACAATATTTTTGCTGTCTGGAAGGGCACAATGGAATCTGCATTAACATTTGTTGAGTTGATAAATAAGAATGATCTTAACCTCAGAGTTTCTGAAAACATTAGCATGAATCATCTGGAATTCTTATCCCTTCAGGTATAAGTAAATAAAAACAGACTACAGACAAGGTTACCCAGGAAACCCACTGTGGGGAATTATTTGATGCATGCCTCTAGCTTTCACCCTAAACACACTATCAAAAGTATTCTGTAAGTAGAAATGTTAAGATTGAAACACAACACAAGTGAGAAGGTAGATCGGCAAATTAGCAAGATGGAGACTGCACAAAGACTTAGACAGAGGGGTTCCAATGAGAGTGTAATCAACAAGTTGGATGGTAAAAGCAGAGAGTTGATATTGTTGGAGGTGAAAAAAGCTGATATATATATATATTTGGCCCGTGGGGATGGGGTCCGTTGGGTATAATACAGCTGGAGGAGAGGGGCCACATGCCCCCTAGAGATGGGATCCCTGGTGACTATGAAGGATCAGAGAGGGGGCTGTGTGGCCACCTTCCCTTTTGTATGCAATTTGGCCCCAGGGGAGTGGGTCCCTGGGGCCTGATGAGGTTTAGGTGCTATACAACCCCCCCCCCTTTTTTATTTCTTTTGGCCCCAGGGGATGGAGACGCCTAGTGGACAAGGGGTGTGTGAATCCTTCCCTGTTTAATTTCATTTGGCCCCAGGGATGGACTGGGGAAGGGTCCACATTACCCCCCTCCTCTAACAGTAATGCATTTGGCTCCAATAGACATTTTCACTGGGGACTCTTAAGGTTAAGGAAGCAAGCCCGTCCTGTGTCTTTCTTCTATCACTGTCAACTGAACTCTTTCCTTCTCTCATCACCACTACCATCAGTTATCTTTTTAAGGTGCTTCTTCCACTGGATGTTGTGATTTTTTTCAGATGGGACATTTGACTCTCTTAATAATGCATTTTTTTACCCTTAGAACGTGGTCCCCAGGACCAAAATTGCTTGAGGTGTGGGCTGCTAAATATAACATGCACCCCCACCATACACTGCTTATGACCTCACGTATTACATCACACATGAAATGTTCTATGATATAATTGATGGCATCTCAAATGACATTAAAAGTATAACTTTACCTTTGTTAATCAGGCCACAGTGCACGCTATCCTTGGATAGACATTGTTCTGGCTCTGCACTATGATGATGACTGATTCATCCTTGGTTGGGTAGTAGGGCTGCTGTAAGTTATTATTTAGTTACGAAGACCCTGTAATAGTTGGTGTCGCTTTAACCACAAATGCCTTGCCAAGTGTGTGATGGTGTAAGGTGTAAATAATTATTACATGTTAATAGATGACAAAACCTATGGGAGGAGGGATACGGGTTTCATGAGTGGATTGGAAGGGGAAGTTGGGAAAAGGTGAGACAAAGAAAAACACAACATGCATCAAGTTGATGAGCAGCACATCTAACCTGTTGTGGAAGGAAATTGACAGTTTAGTTACCAAATGCAGACAGTCCTTCAACTCTAGAGTCCCAAGTAATTTAATTGTTCTGTTACTTAGGGTTAAAAAACGCAAAACAGGGAGGATGCACACAGCTCTAAAATTATTTTTGTTAGAACAAGAAAGATTATACTGTATATAAATGCCAAAATGGACGCTGCATCTGCATTCCTCTTCCCAGAAAGTCTGTCTTGGATGCAGGGCTGAACTGGCCCTGTAAGCAGGAGTAATATGGAGCTTTCATGCAGAAGAAGAGGAGGCTTGTGGAATTCAAAAAAGTAAATGTCAATTTTGTAGAGTCAAGGTAAGCTTAGTGGGTGTTGAGGAAGAAGAAGGTGGAACATAGGCTAGTGCAATCATGTGTGATTCACTGAGAAGTGAGAACAATCTTGTGCCACCAATCCCAACGAAGTAGATGCATGTACCTGGCTGATCAATCTCACAAATGCAAATAACACTTAGCTGTGTGCATCCACAATGTGTTATGTGTCCAGTGCTTGTCCCCCAGACCTCAACCACTTAATTAGTGTGTGACATTTGAGCCACTGCTCTGCATTTTCCTAATATACACCTTTCTCCAGAAGTAGGCATTTTTAAGTCTTGTTTCCTCATGAAGTATATTGACATCGTTGCTAACTTGCTTCTTCTAGCTGTTTGTGGTAGTCCCGTCCCGACCTAAATGAGATTGACCTGTAGTACTGATGAACAAGAAAAGTAAAAGAATTTGAGTATGTAGTTTTAGCATCTAAATTGACTGATCCAAGAAGTTCCTTCAGAAAAAAGAAGTGCACAAAAGGACCATGTAACTTATTGTGAGGAAAGGCAAGCATTCATGCTGAATCATCCCCTGGGCCCCAAACATTACAAATCAAGTTTACAAACTACTCACAACACCCTCTCAGCCACAACATGAATCATAAATCAGTCAATATTACTCATTATTGTAATAGTTATTTGTTCCAAATGTGGTGCACGTTTGCCCATTGTATCTCTTTTTCCGTGGAAGTGATACACTCAAGGCAGTCTTGTATCATGGTCTTTACTAGAAGCCTAAGTAGGGAATTAAAAAAGAATAGAGTTGAGATGCATTTTCTTCGTGCCCTTTAGCAAATGGAAGCTTCTTGTGTGCACACTGGTACACTCTATACATGTTGAGTGGGGCAGCATAAGCTAGGCATCAAACAAAAATTATGTTCTTCTAAAAATATTTTTTAAAGCAGTTTGACAATATATGCTAGTTCCTTTGTGTACTTTGTCAGGGAAGTAGAGTCCATCCTCAAACTCTGGGTATTCGCCCAGAAGTTCATCAGCTAAAACACTTGAGTCTGATCAATTGCCCTCGTCCTCCACCTGTGCTCTTTTAGGAAAAGTGTAATCTTTTAGTATGAAGTTTTGTTAATTTTAATCATAGTCTATCTTCACACATTTTGAGATGAGGGTAGGAAAGTGCCCTTTTTTTATGTTCACCAAAACACTTTTTGCCCAATTCTGTTGGGTATAACTCTTAAGGTGCACTGGAGCTTGCTAACTAGTTCCCAGTGCCTTGTGCTCTCTCCCTAAATTTGATATGTGTTAATTGGCATCTGTAGGAAAGTACCATCTTGCCTGGCATGTTACCCCCATTTTTCACTGTATATATGTTGTTTTAGTTGTATGTGTCACTGGGACCCTGGTAACCCAGGGCCCCAGTGCTCATAAGTGTGCCTGAATGTGTTACCTGTGTAGTGACTAACTGTCTCACTGAGGCTCTGCTAATCAGAACCTCAGTGGTTATGCTCTCTCATTGCTTTCCAAATTGTCACTGACAGGCTTGTGACCATTTTTACCAATTTACATTGGCTTACTGGAACACCCTTATAATTCCCTAGTATATGGTACTGAGGTACCCAGGGTATTGGGGTTCCAGGAGATCCCTATGGGCTGCAGCATTTCTTTTGCCACCCATAGGGAGCTCTGACAATTCTTACACAGGCCTGCCACTGCAGCCTGAGTGAAATAACGTCCATGTTATTTCACAGCCATTTTACACTGCACTTAAGTAACTTATATGTCACCTATATGTCTAACCTTTACCTGGTAAAGGTTAGGTGCAAAGTTACTTAGTGTGAGGGCACCCTGGCACTAGCCAAGGTGCCCCCACATTGTTCAGAGCCAATTCCCTGAACTTTGTGAGTGCGGGGACACCATTACACGCGTGCACTACATATAGGTCACTACCTTTATGTAGCTTCACCATGGTAACTCCGAATATGGCCATGTAACATGTCTATGATCATGGAATTGCCCCCTCTATGCCATCCTGGCATTGTTGGTACAATTCCATGATCCCAGTGGTCTGTAGCACAGACCCTGGTACTGCCAAACTGCCCTTCCTGGGGTTTCACTGCAGCTGCTGCTGCTGCCAACCCCTCAGACAGGCATCTGCCCTCCTGGGGTCCAGCCAGGCCTGGCCCAGGATGGCAGAACAAAGAACTTCCTCTGAGAGAGGGTGTGACACCCTCTCCCTTTGGAAAATGGTGTGAAGGCAGGGGAGGAGTAGCCTCCCCCAGCCTCTGGAAATGCTTTCTTGGGCACAGATGTGCCCAATTCTGCATAAGCCAGTCTACACCGGTTCAGGGACCCCTTAGCCCCTGCTCTGGCGCGAAACTGGACAAAGGAAAGGGGAGTGACCACTCCCCTGACCTGCACCTCCCCTGGGAGGTGTCCAGAGCTCCTCCAGTGTGCTCCAGACCTCTGCCATCTTGGAAACAGAGGTGCTGCTGGCACACTGGACTGCTCTGAGTGGCCAGTGCCACCAGGTGACGTCAGAGACTCCTTGTGATAGGCTCCTTCAGGTGTTAGTAGCCTCTCCTCTCTCCTAGGTAGCCAAACCCTCTTTTCTGGCTATTTAGGGTCTCTGTCTCTGGGGAAATTTTAGATAACGAATGCATGAGCTCAGCCGAGTTCCTCTGCATCTCTCTCTTCACCTTCTGATAAGGAATCGACTGCTGACCGCGCTGGAAGCCTGCAAACCTGCAACATAGTAGCAAAGACGACTACTGCAACTCTGTAACGCTGATCCTGCCACCTTCTCGACTGTTTTCCTGCTTGTGCATGCTGTGGGGGTAGCCTGCCTCCTCTCTGCACCAGAAGCTCCGAAGAAATCTCCTGTGGGTCGATGGAATCTTCCCCCTGCAACCGCAGGCACCAAAAAGCTGCATCACCGGTCCCTTGGGTCTCCTCTCAGCACGACGAGCGAGGTCCCTCGAATCCAGCAACTCTATCCAAGTGACCCCCACAGTCCAGTGACTCTTCACTCCAAGTTTGGTGGAGGTAAGTCCTTGCCTCACCTCGCTGGGCTGCACTGCTGGGAACCGCGACTTTGCAGCTACTCCGGCCCCTGTGCACTTCCGGCAGAAATCCTTTGTGCACAGCCAAGCCTGGGTCCACGGCACTCTAACCTGCATTGCACGACTTTCTAAGTTGGTCTCCGGCGACGTGGGACTCCTTTGTGCAACTTCGGCGAGCACCGTTTCACGCATCCTTGTAGTGCCTGTTTCTGGCACTTTTCCGGGTGCTACCTGCTTCAGTGAGGGCTCTTTGCCTTGCTCGACGTCCCTTCTCTCTTCAGGTCCAATTTGCAACCTCCTGGTCCCTCCTGGGCCCCAGCAGCGTCCAAAAACGCCAAAAGCACGATTTGCAGCTAGCAAGGCTTGTTGGCGTTCTTTCGGCGGCAAAATACTTCTGCACGACTCTCCACGGCAAGAGGGATCCGTCCACCAAAGGGGAAGTCTCTAGCCCTTTTCATTCCTGCAGAAACCTCAGCTTCTTCTGTCCAGTAGAAGCTTCTTTGCACCCGCAGCTGGCATTTCCTGGGCATCTGCCCATCTCCGACTTGCTTGTGACTTTTGGACTTGGTCCCCTTGTTCCACAGGTACCCTAGATTGGAAATCCACAGTTGTTGCATTGCTGGTTTGTGTCTTTCCTGCATTATTCCTCTAACACGACTACTTTGTCCTTAGGGGAACTTTAGTGCACTTTGCACTCACTTTTCAGGGTCTTGGGGAGGGTTATTTTTCTAACTCTCACTATTTTCTAATAGTCCCAGCGACCCTCTACAAGGTCACATAGGTTTGGGGTCCATTCGTGGTTCGCATTCCACTTTTGGAGTATATGGTTTGTGTTGCCCCTATCCCTATGTTTCCCCATTGCATCCTATTGTAACTATACATTGTTTGCACTGTTTTCTAAGACTATACTGCATATTTTTGCTATTGTGTATATATATCTTGTGTATATTTCCTATCCTCTCACTGAGGGTACACTCTAAGATACTTTGGCATATTGCCATAAAAATAAAGTACCTTTATTTTTAGTATAACTGTGTATTGTGTTTTCTTATGATATTGTGCATATGACACTAAGTGGTACTGTAGTAGCTTCACACGTCTCCTAGTTCAGCCTAAGCTGCTCTGCTAAGCTACCATTATCTATCAGCCTAAGCTGCTAGACACCCTATACACTAATAAGGGATAACTGGGCCTGGTGCAAGGTGCAAGTACCCCTTGGTACTCACTACAAGCCAGTCCAGCCTCCTACATTGGTTGTGCAGTGGTGGGATAAGTGCTTGAGACTACTTACCACTCTTGTCATTGTACTTTTCATAAGAGAAAAATATACAAAACAAGGTCAGTGTATATACACATAGCCAAAAAGTTTTGCATTTCCTCTTTTCACTCTTTTCTAAGTGCTGAAAAGTACTCCTAAACTTTCAAAAAGTTCTTAAAAGTTTAAAAAGTTTTTTTCTGTCTTTCCAAAAAGTTCTGAAAACTTTTTTCTCTTTTTCTATCACTTTAACTCTCTCTAAAAAATGTCTGGCACAGGCCAAAGTGTTGATCTGTCCAAACTTGCATATGACAACCTTAGCTGGAAAAGAGCAAGGAGTCTCTGTATAGAGAGAGGTTTGAGTGTAGGGAAGAATCCTTCCTTGGAACTGTTACTTAACATGCTTAGAGAACAGGATAAGGCCATAAGTGCCCCATCTGTTGAAAAAGTACCTAATAGTTCTCAATCTGATTCAGGGACTCCCCCAGGAAAAGATTCAGGAAAGAAACTTCCTAGCCTGCCCATTACTAGACAGTCTAGCATAGATGGTAATGATGATGAGCCACACCATAGAAATAGTGTTGTCTCACATCATAGCAAAAGCATATATTCTCACCATACTGGTAGTAATGTTTCTGTAAACCAAGCTGTTAGGGTGGCTCCTGTAAGGGACAGGTCTCCTTCTGTTCATTCCCATCATAGCTCTGTTTCTAGAAATGTCCCTCCCACCAACCCTGATGACAGAATGTTAGAGAGGGAACTCAATAAGTTGAGGGTGGAACAAACCAGACTGAAGCTTAAAAAGCAACAGCTGGATTTGGATAGACAGTCTTTTGAATTAGAGAAGGAAAGACAGAAGTTGGGTTTAGAAACCCATGGTGGCAGCAGCAGTATTCCCCATAGTCATCCTGCAAAAGAGCATGATTCCAGGAATCTGCACAAGATAGTTCCCCCTTACAAGGAAGGGGATGACATTAACAAGTGGTTTGCTGCACTTGAGAGGGCCTGTGTTGTACAGGATGTCCCTCAAAGGCAGTGGGCTGCTATCCTATGGCTATCATTTAGTGGAAAAGGTAGGGATAGGCTCCTTACTGTGAAAGAAAATGATGCTAACAATTTCCAAGTTCTTAAGAATGCACTCCTGGATGGTTATGGCTTAACCACTGAACAGTACAGGATATAGTTCAGAGAGACCAAAAAGGAGTCTTCACAAGACTGGGTTGATTTTATTGACCATTCAGTGAAGGCCTTGGAGGGGTGGTTACATGGCAGTAAAGTTACTGATTATGACAGCCTGTATAACTTAATCCTGAGAGAGCATATTCTTAATAATTGTGTGTCTGATTTGTTGCACCAGTACTTGGTGGACTCTGATCTGACCTCTCCCCAAGAATTGGGAAAGAAGGCAGACAAATGGGTCAGAACAAGAGTGAACAGAAAAGTTCATACAGGGGGTGACAAAGATGGCAACAAAAAGAAGGATGGTAAGTCTTCTGACAAGGGTGGGGACAAATCTAAAAATGAGTCTTCATCAGGCCCACAAAAACACTCTGGTGGGGGTGGTGGGTCCAAATCCTCCTTTAATCAGAACAAGGAAAAGAAACCATGGTGCTATTTATGTAAAATAAAAGGCCATTGGACAACAGATCCCAGTTGTCCAAAGAAAGGCACCACAGCTCCTACCACTACAACCCCTACTGCTACACCTAGTGTCCCTACTAATAGCAGTGGTGGTGGGAGCAAACCTACTAATAGCCAATCCAAGGGAGTAGCTGGGCTCACTTTTGGTAATTTAGTTGGGGTTGGTCTGATTAGGGAGACCACAGAGGCTACTTTAGTCTCTGAAGGGGCTATTGATTTAGCCACTTTGGTTGCTTGCCCCCATAACTTGGAGAAGTACAAGCAACTAACCCTAATAAATGGTGTTGAGGTCCAGGCCTACAGGGACACAGGTGCCAGTGTCACAATGGTGATTGAGAAACTGGTGCACCCTGAACAACACATACTTGGACACCAGTACCAAGTAACCGATGCTCACAACATAACACAAAGCCACCCCATGGCTGTTGTAAATCTCAACTGGGGGGGGGGGTAACTGGTCCAAAGAAAGTTGTGGTAGCTTCAGATTTACCTGTAGACTGTCTATTAGGGAATGATTTGGAGACATCAGCTTGGTCAGATGTGGAGTTGGAGGCCCATGCAGCAATGCTGGGCATCCCAGGGCATATTTTTGCTTTGACAAGGGCTCAGGCCAAAAAGCAAAAAGGACAGGGAAGCTTGGATCCTGGAACAATGGACCAAGTGCTCCCTAAAGCTAGGGCTAGTAGAAGCAAACCACTTCCTACTATCCCTCCCTCTAAAGTGGATTCTACTTCTGAGGAAGAAGAATTCCCTCCCTGTGCAGAACCTACACCAGAGGAGCTGGAAGCAGACACTGCTGAGCTTTTGGGTGAAGGGGGGCCTGACAGAGAGGAGCTGAGTGTGGCACAGCAAACCTGTCCCACATTAGAGGGTCTCAGACAGCAAGCTGTCAAACAGGCTAATGGGATGTCAGTGACTCTCACAGAGTTTACTGGGAGGACAACCTCTTGTACACTGAGCATAGGGATCCTAAACCTGGAGCTGCCAGGAGATTAGTGATTCCTCAGGAGTACAGAAAGTTGCTCCTAACACTGGCACATGACATTCCCTTAGCTGGGCATCTAGGACAAATGAAAACTTGGGACAGGCTTGTTCCCCTGTTTCATTGGCCTAGGATGTCTGAGGACACAAAGGAATTTTGTAAGTCCTGTGAAACCTGTCAAGCCAGTGGCAAGACAGGTGGCACCCCAAAGGCACCCCTTATCCCACTGCCTGTGGTTGGGGTTCCCTTTGAAAGGGTAGGGGTTGACATAGTTGGCCCCCTTGACCCTCCTACTGCTTCAGGCAATAGGTTTATCTTAGTGGTAGTGGACCATGCCACAAGATATCCTGAATCTATTCCTTTAAGGACCACTACAGCACCTGCAGTGGCAAAGGCCGTCCTGGGAATATTTTCCAGGGTGGGCTTCCCAAAGGAAGTGGTATCAGACAGAGGAAGCAATTTCATGTCTGCATACTTAAAGGCCATGTGGAAGGAGTGTGGTGTAACGTACAAGTTCACAACACCCTATCATCCACAAACAAATGGACTGGTGGAGAGATTTAATAAAACTCTCAAAGGCATGATTATGGGTCTCCCTGAAAAACTCCGCAGGAGATGGGATATCCTTCTACCATGCCTCCTTTTTGCCTACAGGGAGGTACCCCAGAAAGGAGTGGGCTTCAGCCCCTTTGAACTTCTTTTTGGACACCCTGTTAGGGGTCCACTCACACTTGTAAAGGAGGGTTGGGAACAACCTTTAAAAGCTCCTAAGCAGGATATTGTGGATTATGTACTTGGCCTCAGATCAAGGATGGCTGAGTACATGAAAAAGGCCAGTAAAAACCTTCAGGCCAGCCAGGAGCTCCAGAAGCAATGGCATGATCAGAAGGCTGTTTTGGTTCAGTACCAACCAGGGCAGAAAGTGTGGGTCTTGGAGCCTGTGGCCCCAAGAGCACTCCAAGATAAATGGAGTGGACCCCACACAATTGTTGAAAAGAAGGGTGAAGTCACCTCCTTGGTTGACTTAGGCACTGCCAGGAGTCCCCTTAGGGTGCTCCATGTCAACCGCCTAAAACCCTACTGTGACAGGGCTGATCTCACCCTGCTCATGGCAACTGATGAGGGACAGGAAGAAGACAGTGATCCTCTACCTGATCTCTTCTCTTCCACAGAACAAGATGCTCTTGTGGAAGGTGTAGTTTTGGCTGATTGTCTTACTGCTGAGCAGAAAGATAATTGCATAAATCTCCTAGGACAATTTTCAGAACTCTTCTCTACTGTGCCAGGCACCACTTCTTGGTGTGAGCACACTATAGATACTGGAGACAGTTTACCTGTCAACAGTAAGATCTATAGGCAGCCTGACCATGTCAGGGACTGCATAAAGCAAGAAGTTCAGAAAATGTTGGAACTAGGAGTGGTTGAGCACTCTGACAGTCCATGGGCTTCCCCTGTGGTACTGGTACCAAAACCCAATTCTAAAGATGGAAAGAAGGAAATGCGGTTTTGTGTAGACTATAGAGGTCTCAACTTGGTAACCAAAACTGATGCTCACCCTATACCCAGGGCAGATGAGCTTATAGATACACTGGCATCTGCCAAGTATCTAAGCACTTTTGATTTGACTGCAGGGTATTGGCAGATCAAATTATCAGAAGATGCTAAATCTAAGACTGCATTTTCTACCATTGGAGGACATTACCAGTTTACTGTAATGCCTTTTGGTTTGAAAAATGCACCTGCCACTTTTCAGAGGTTGGTGAACACAGTCCTGCAAGGGCTGGAAGCTTTCAGTGCAGCATATTTGGACGATATAGCTGTCTTTAGCTCCAGCTGGGATGATCACCTGGTCCACCTATGGAAAGTTTTGGAGGCCCTGCAAAAGGCAGGCCTCACTATCAAGGCTTCAAAGTGCCAGATAGGGCAGGGTAAGGTGGTTTATCTGGGACACCTTGTTGGTGGGGAACAGATTGCACCACTTCAGGGGAAAATCCAAACTATTATTGATTGGGTTCCCCCTACAACTCAGACTCAGGTGAGAGCCTTCCTAGGCCTCACTGGGTATTACAGGAGGTTCATTAAGAACTATGGCTCCATTGCAGCCCCTCTTAATGACCTCACATCCAAGAAAATGCCTAAAAAGGTATTATGGACAGCAAACTGTCAGAAAGCTTTTGAGGAGCTGAAGCAGGCCATGTGCTCTGCACCTGTCCTGAAAAGCCCTTGTTACTCTAAAAAATTCTATGTCCAAACTGATGCATCTGAATTAGGAGTAGGGGCAGTCCTATCACAACTTAATTCTGAGGGCCAGGATCAACCTGTTGCTTTTATTAGTAGGAGGTTGACCCCTAGAGAAAAGTGTTGGTCTGCCATTGAGAGGGAGGCCTTTGCTGTGGTCTGGGCTCTGAAGAAGTTGAGGCCATACCTGTTTGGCACTCACTTCATTGTTCAGACTAACCTCAAACCTCTACTTTGGCTAAAACAAATGAAAGGTGAAAATCCTAAATTGTTGAGGTGGTCCATATCCCTACAGGGAATGGACTATACAGTGGAACATAGACCTGGGAGTAGCCACTCCAATGCAGATGGACTCTCCAGATATTTCCACTTAGACAATGAAGACTCATCAGGTCATGGCTAGTCTTATTGTCCTTCGTTTGGGGGGGGTTGTGTAGGAAAGTACCATCTTGCCTGGCATGTTACCCCCATTTTTCACTGTATATATGTTGTTTTAGTTGTATGTGTCACTGGGGCCCTGGTAACCCAGGGCCCCAGTGCTCATAAGTGTGCCTGAATGTGTTACCTGTGTAGTGACTAACTGTCTCACTGAGGCTCTGCTAATCAGAACCTCAGTGGTTATGCTCTCTCATTGCTTTCCAAATTGTCACTGACAGGCTAGTGACCATTTTTACCAATTTACATTGGCTTACTGGAACACCCTTATAATTCCCTAGTATATGGTACTGAGGTACCCAGGGTATTGGGGTTCCAGGAGATCCCTATGGGCTGCAGCATTTCTTTTGCCACCCATAGGGAGCTCTGACAATTCTTACACAGGCCTGCCACTGCAGCCTGAGTGAAATAACGTCCACGTTATTTCACAGCCATTTTACACTGCACTTAAGTAACTTATATGTCACCTATATGTCTAACCTTTACCTGGTAAAGGTTAGGTGCAAAGTTACTTAGTGTGAGGGCACCCTGGCACTAGCCAAGGTGCTCCACATTGTTCAGAGCCAATTCCCTGAACTTTGTGAGTGCGGGGACACCATTACACGCGTGCACTACATATAGGTCACTACCTATATGTAGCTTCACCATGGTAACTCCGAATATGGCCATGTAACATGTCTATGATCATGGAATTGCCCCCTCTATGCCATCCTGGCATTGTTGGTACAATTCCATGATCCCAGTGGTCTGTAGCACAGACCCTGGTACTGCCAAACTGCCCTTCCTGGGGTTTCACTGCAGCTGCTACTGCTGCCAACCCCTCAGACAGGCATCTGCCCTCCTGGGGTCCAGCCAGGCCTGGCCCAGGATGGCAGAACAAAGAACTTCCTCTGAGAGAGGGTGTGACACCCTCTCCCTTTGGAAAATGGTGTGAAGGCAGGGGAGGAGTAGCCTCCCCCAGCCTCTGGAAATGCTTTCTTGGGCACAGATGTGCCCAATTCTGCATAAGCCAGTCTACACCGGTTCAGGGACCCCTTAGCCCCTGCTCTGGTGCGAAACTGGACAAAGGAAAGGGGAGTGACCACTCCCCTGATCTGCACCTCCCCTGGGAGGTGTCCAGAGCTCCTCCAGTGTGCTCCAGACCTCTGCCATCTTGGAAACAGAGGTGCTGCTGGCACACTGGACTGCTCTGAGTGGCCAGTGCCACCAGGTGACGTCAGAGACTCCTTGTGATAGGCTCCTTCAGGTGTTAGTAGCCTCTCCTCTCTCCTAGGTAGCCAAACCCTCTTTTCTGGCTATTTAGGGTCTCTGTCTCTGGGGAAATTTTAGATAACGAATGCATGAGCTCAGCCGAGTTCCTCTGCATCTCTCTCTTCACCTTCTGATAAGGAATCGACTGCTGACCGCGCTGGAAGCCTGCAAACCTGCAACATAGTAGCAAAGACGAGTACTGCAACTCTGTAACGCTGATCCTGCCGCCTTCTCGACTGTTTTCCTGCTTGTGCATGCTGTGGGGGTAGCCTGCCTCCTCTCTGCACCAGAAGCTCCGAAGAAATCTCCCGTGGGTCGACGGAATCTTCCCCCTGCAACCGCAGGCACCAAAAAGCTGCATCACCGGTCCCTTGGGTCTCCTCTCAGCACAACGAGCGAGGTCCCTCGAATCCAGCGACTCTGTCCAAGTGACCCCCACAGTCCAGTGACTCTTCAGCCCAAGTTTGGTGGAGGTAAGTCCTTGCCTCACCTCGCTGGGCTGCACTGCTGGGAACCGCGACTTTGCAGCTACTCCGGCCCCTGTGCACTTCCGGCGGAAATCCTTTGTGCACAGCCAAGCCTGGGTCCACGGCACTCTAACCTGCATTGCACGACTTTCTAAGTTGGTCTCCGGCGACGTGGGACTCCTTTGTGCAACTTCGGCGAGCACCGTTTCACGCATCCTCGTAGTGCCTGTTTCTGGCACTTCTCCGGGTGCTACCTGCTTCAGTGAGGGCTCTTTGTCTTGCTCGACGTCCCCTCTCTCTTCAGGTCCAATTTGCGACCTCCTGGTCCCTCCTGGGCCCCAGCAGCGTCCAAAAACGCCAAAAGCATGATTTGCAGCTAGCAAGGCCTGTTGGCGTTCTTTCGGCGGCAAAATACTTCTGCACGACTCTCCACGGCAAGAGGGATCCGTCCACCAAAGGGAAAGTCTCTAGCCCTTTTCGTTCCTGCAGAAACCTCAGCTTCTTCTGTCCAGTAGAAGCTTCTTTGCAGCCGCAGCTGGCATTTCCTGGGCATCTGCCCATCTCCGACTTGCTTGTGACTTTTGGACTTGGTCCCCTTGTTCCACAGGTACCCTAGATTGGAAATCCACAGTTGTTGCATTGCTGGTTTGTGTCTTTCCTGCATTATTCCTCTAACACGACTACTTTGTCCTTAGGGGAACTTTAGTGCACTTTGCACTCACTTTTCAGGGTCTTGGGGAGGGTTATTTTTCTAACTCTCACTATTTTCTAATAGTCCCAGCGACCCTCTACAAGGTCACATAGGTTTGGGGTCCATTCGTGGTTCGCATTCCACTTTTGGAGTATATGGTTTGTGTTGCCCCTATCCCTATGTTTCCCCATTGCATCCTATTGTAACTATACATTGTTTACACTGTTTTCTAAGACTATACTGCATATTTTTGCTATTGTGTATATATATCTTGTGTATATTTCCTATCCTCTCACTGAGGGTACACTCTAAGATACTTTGGCATATTGCCATAAAAATAAAGTACCTTTATTTTTAGTATAACTGTGTATTGTGTTTTCTTATGATATTGTGCATATGACACTAAGTGGTACTGTAGTAACTTCACACGTCTCCTAGTTCAGCCTAAGCTGCTCTGCTAAGCTACCATTATCTATCAGCCTAAGCTGCTAGACACCCTATACACTAATAAGGGATAACTGGGCCTGGTGCAAGGTGCAAGTACCCCTTGGTACTCACTTCAAGCCAGTCCAGCCTCCTACAGCATCCCTAATTGGCAAGTGTTTTAAACCTCTTATAAGTCCCTAATATATATTGTACCAGTGGTACCAAGGGCCTCAGTGTTAAAGGGTTCACCAAGGACTCTGAACCACTAATTGTGCCACCCTGAGTGACCCACGTAAACAGATGTCAGCAGGCCTGCTATTGCAGACTGCAGAAGCAGTGGAAACTGCTTGAGTGCGGCCTTGCCCACTATGGGGGTTATTACAACTTTGGAGGAGGTGTTAATCCGTCCCAAAAGTGACGGTAAAGTGACGGATATACCACCAGCCGTATTACGAGTCCATTATATCCTATGGAACTCGTAATACGGCTGGTGGTATATCCGTCACTTTTGGGATGGATTAACACCTCCTCCAAAGTTGTAATAACCCCCTATGTGTGGCAAGCCCAGGCACTGCTTTTAATATATGTCACTCACCCCTAAAATAGGATCCCTGAGCCCAGAATGCAGGGTGCATCTGGACATATAAGTGCAAGCATATATGCCCGTGTAGTAGACTTTTCAGTTAAAGATTATTGTGGTCAGCAGTCAGAAGGATAAAATGGGTTGGCATTCTGGAATCTGAGAATGCCAACTTCATTATGGTCCCTCTAAAGTATGTCATGTTTGGTAACAAACACCTTGTGTCATAAAGCCTGACTTGAATACAAAGTGGAAGGCTAGTAAAGTGGCACATCAATGTAGTGAGCTTCAAAGGGCACACAGCCTCTGGTATGCAAGTAGGCTGTCCCCCAAGAGGAGGCCAAAGCCAACCTTGCCCCCAGGCTCATTTGCACCTGGGCAGGTTGGAAAATCAGATAGTCAGGAGACATACACACCCAGAAGGCTAGCCAAGTATCTAGGGTTTGCTGCCTGGTCTGTACAGCCAAGGATGATTTTTGCACACCTTGCAAAATAGAGGGTTCTGGGTAGGACAGGTGGCAAACATCCCTGGATGTGGTCACCTCAGGGGCGGATAAGCCACTGGAACTTGTAGCCCATTGGCAACTTATTCCCACACCCATAATGCCCCTAAAATCTAGGATTTAAGGACAACCTGACACCAGAACCTCAGATCTGCTCTCAGCTGTGACCAAGGAAAAGAATAGACCAGTGTCTGTGACGCCCGGACTGACAAACTCTGCACCTGTGGCACCCACCCTTCACCTGCATGACTACAACTCATCCTGGACCAGAGAGCAGTATCAAAAGGAAAGAGAACCGCTTTGTAAGTGAAAGGCATCACTAGAATTCACGTGGGCTAGAGGTACTTGTCCCTTGAAGCCTGCAGGTAGAAACCTTTCTCCTGCAACTAAGAAGTTACTGGCCATCAGGCCTACCAAGAGATCTCCCAAAAGTAAAGGGTTTAGTGGCTTTTGGGACATGTAGTCCTGATCTGCAGCAAGTTTAAGTCAACTAATGTTTTCCCTCAGTCTCCCGGACGTCGAATTATCCAAACACTGTGTTTGCAGCTGGCAAGGTTTGTTGGTGGCCAATTTGGCTACTGAAACCTTTGTTCGATGCTGCACCACAAGGGAACACCACTGCAACTTCAAACATTCCATTTCAGTGGCTCCACTGTTGAGCACCTGCATCCGTTTTCTAACCAGCACCGTCTCAGGGGTAAAATCATCCCCACCAGCTCCGACAGAGGCCAAGATTAGCCAAGAACACCTCTACACCTGAGATGCCTAAGCTAGGTAGAGTTGTTCTGCCTGGTGAATCCTGGCCCAGGGGTCCACAGCAGATTAACCCCAGGCTCTCCCATGCTCAATCTGTAGGTGACAGAGTGTCACTAGTGTGATTTTGTAGCATCTGTGGCTCCTGTGTTCAACACCAAGGACAGTCAGGACACCTCTGCACCCAGGTCCCCACAAGCCACATAAAATTGGCCTGACTTTCAAAGCTTCATCTTGGGACCCACATCACCTTAACGCTAAGTGAGTTTCCCTGAACTCACTCTGCAAGTGACTGATTGTCACTAGTGGTTTTCTCTATTGACCACAATGTTAAGTTTGACAGTTTCTAAATTAGTGATTTATTTTTCACTCATAGATCCATAACTCCAGTTATATGTATCTGACTGACTTAATTTTGGTGCCTAATTTAATATACAAATCTGCTCTATTTTTACACATGCTTGTCAGATTTATTTTGAGTTGTGTCATTTACTTGTCATCCATGTTGGTACTCTTAACACATGTACCTCTATAAAAGCCTGACAGCTCTTTGCCACACTATCAGGACTGAGCTAGGGATTGATTAGTGAGAATCCAAAGGGCCCAGTTTGGGGTATTGCAAGAGTATTGCATAGTAACACTACTTTCCTACAGTACGAGACTGGTTCTTCTAAATATAACAACATGCTCAGAAGACACAGTGGCTAACGCACACGCCAGATACTTTCTAGGCAGTCTACTGAGCTCTAGCCATTGTCTCATCTTCTATGCAACAGACCAATACGTTTGAATCAGGTAGACACCTTTTTGGTCATCAAGGTCGCCTTAGACCATCCTCTGAATGGTCATTTGTGATGTCACTTGCTAGACCTCTGTTTCCTTTGCCGTGTCACTTGGAACTGAGCGTCTGCCGATGTTCGGTCAGATTCCTCTGTTGTTAGTGTTGCTGGTGCTGCTGCTGATGGTGTTGGCTGTGAAGTTGAAGGCTGCACACCAAAACGTCTGCCTGGGCCTCTAACTTCCAGGTCTCTTGCTTGATCATCAATCCAAGGCCCATATTTATTGAAAAAATGGTGCCTCAGAGCTGAGGCGCCACTTTTTCTGCTCCCTCCATGCCGGCACCTAACACCATGGTTGTGCCGTATTTATAATATGGCGCACCACGGTGGTCGTTAGCACAATAATGTCAGAATTGTTGACACTATTTTGGCAATTTGCTAAATTAGTGTAAACAATGTTGACGCTAGTGTAGCAAAGTGCAAGGAAGCCCAAAGGTTTCTATGGGAGCGGCATTTTAATGCCTGCTCTGAGCAGGCATTAAAAATTATGCCAAAAATGGCCCAGTGAAACTTGCTAAATTGCCATTTTCGAGGGCCTCCTAGCACCAGAATGCCCCCCTTGCATACATTATACCTTGCTCAGGCATAATGTGGCGTAAGGGTTTACAGAGTGGTGCAATGCATGCACTGCGCAACTTTGTAAATATGGCGTGTGGAAAGTAGCCTCTTTCTAGTATGGTTACCCTCATTTTAGGCCTGTTTGGCACTCCCAGTGCTTATGGTTTGTGGCCTACTTGTCAGTATGTTTCACTGTTTTTGTCAGTATGCTTGACTGTGTCACTGGAGTCCTGCTAACCAGGACCCCAGTGCTTATGCTCTCTCTGGTTCCAAATTAGTCCTTACTTAGTGGTAACCTGTATTTCACTCCAAATTGGCATACTGGGCTGCAGCATTTCTTTTGTCACCCATATGGAGCCCATGCAAAGGCTTCTACAGGACTGCCATTGCAAACTGTGTGAAATAGTTCATGCACTATTTCACAGCCATTTTCACTGCACCAGGTCAGTTATAAGTCACCTATATGTCAGGCCTTCAGACCCTGAAGGCTGGGTGCAAAGTACTTGTGTGTGAGGGCCCCCCTGCACTAGCAGAGGTGCCCCCACATGGTCCCATTTTCCCAGAGTTTGTGAGTGCGGGCACGCAATTCTATGCATGCACTGGACATAGGTCAATACCTATGTCCACTTCACAATGGTAACCACAAATGTGGCCATGTAAGGTGGCTAACAACTGGGAAATGCACCCCAATACTGATTCCAGTATTGGTTGCACAATCCCATGCACTTTGGGGGCTCCACAGTGGACCCCCCAGTACTGCCATACCACCCTTTTGAAGTTTTCCAGGCATGCCCAGCTGCTGCCACCTCACAGATAGGCTTCTGCCCTCCTGGGGTTGAGCAGCTCAATCCCAGGAAGGCAGAACAAAGCATTTCCTTTGGGAAAGGGGTGATACACCTTCTCCCTTTTGAAATAGGTGTTACAGGCATGGGAGGAGTATTCTCCCAGAGCCCTCTGGAGATGCTTTGAAGGGCACACATGGTGCCCTCCTTGCATAATCCGGTCTGGCGCGAAACTGGACAAAGGAAAGGGGAGTGACCACTTCCATGTCCATAAGCACCCCAGGTGCGGCCCAGAGCTCCTCCAGAGTGTGCCTGGGTTTTGCAATCTTGGATTCCAAGGTGGTGGGGCACTCTTGGAGCATCTGAGTGTCCAGTGCCAGCAGGTGATGTCAGAGACCCCTCCCCTGACAGTTGCTTACCTGTTTAGCTGACCAATCCCCCTTTCAGGGCTATTTAGGGCCTCTACTTTGGGTTTACAAGACTCCAGCAGGAATCCTCTGCATCCTCCACTTCACCTTCTCACCGAAGAAACTGCATCTGGACCTTCCAGGAACTCTACAAACTGCAACAAAGAAGCAAAGACGACTTCTGCAACATTGTATCTTCAGGTCCTACCAGCAACTGCAACTGTTTTCCAGTCGTGCATCCTCAGAGGACAGCCTGTCTTCAGCCTGCACCAGAAGAGCGAAGGAATCTCCCATGGGGTGAAGGAGTCACTCCCCTGCTTCAGCAGGCGTCTACTGCAACAACCATCGGCTGCGTGGATCTCCTCTCCTGCTGAGTTGCGTGGATCCTGCATAACGGCTGGTGGTCTGAAGTGGTCCCGACAGTCCTGACGTCCTACTGTCCAACTTTGGTGGAGGTAAGAGCTTGCCTCCCCAAACAAGACAGTATCCCCATGCAGTGGGTTTTGCAGTTGCCAAGGCTTGTTGGCATCCTTCCACAAAGTTTTTTGTGCACCGTGCAGCCCCACCCCCCAGCACACTATTCTGCGATACACATCTTCCTGAGTGGTTCTCCGGCGCCATGAGAGCCTTTGTCGTAGTACTGCATGGGCCTTCTTTTGTACCTCCTTTATCCCTGTGCTGTGGGACTCCTGTGCACGCTGCCAGGTCTTCTGTTGGCTCTCTGAGTTGCTGGGAGCCCCCTCTGACTTCCCCCCCTCGGTAGAGTCTACCTGGTCCTTCCTGGTCCCGACCAGTGCCATTTTTCGCTAACTGCAAGCTTTGCGTGTGCCAAGGCTTGTTGGCGGACTCCAGTGATGCAAACCAGACTGCAATCCTCCATCCGGCGTGGGTCATCACTTGCACCAACCAGGAACCTGAATCCGTCTTCATGGGTGCAGTACTGACTGTTCTTCACTGGTGGTTCTTCGTTTGCACCTTCATCTTGTTTAGTAGGGAATCTTTTCCCTGGCCTCTTTTATGCTTCTTGGACTTGGTCCACTTCTTCCACACACAGGTCTTCAGTTCCTGGAATCCACTGTTGGTGTCTTGCAGTCCCTTCTGGTTCTTCCATAATCTTCTTTCTCGTTATTCTGTGTGTTCTGGGAAAGGTACTGTGTTTTACTCCTGCTTTTCTGGGCTCTGGGATCGGTTCCAGTACTTACCTTTGGTGTTTTGCAATACTCCCAGCACCCCTCTGCACACTACACTTGCCTAAGTGGGAAACCGACATTCGCATACAACTTTCTTAGTATATGGTTTGTGTTTGCTCTAGGCCCATTTCTAACTATTGTGATTTTCACTATTTACACTGTTTTCTAACTGTTTTTACACCTGTTTTTGAATGTGTATGTTTTTTAGTGTATATAATTTGTGTATTACTTACCTCCTAAGGGAGTATAGTCTCTATGGTATTTTTGGCATTTGTGTCAACAAAATAAAGTACCTTTATTTTTGTAACACTGAATATTTTTTTTCATGTGTGTGAGTATTGTGTTACTACAGTGGTATTGCATGAGCTTTGCATGTCTCTTGGATAAGCCTTGGCTGCTCAGCTACAACTACCCTTAGAGAGCCTGGCTTCTAGACACTGCCTACATTTCACTAATAAGGGATAACTGGACCTGGTAGAAGGTGTAAGTACTTAAGGTACCCACTACAAACCAGGCCAGCCTCCTATACACTGTCATGATTTTTCCAGTTGCATCCTCTCCTCTTTGAAGGACATAGTCGGTGATTGGTCTGTACTGCTCAAACAAATGTTGCAGCATGTAGTAGGTTGAGTTCCAACTTGATGCCATCTCCTGTATGAGGGCTGTAATGGGTACTCTATGAGCATGGTGAATGATCCTCAAATGTTGCCAGGCTTTCATAGAATGTATGACATGGGTGCAGATTATTATGCAGGTCGCCAGCATGTTTCTGCCTATGTCTTCTTTTTTTAGAAAGTCCTACACAATTAGGTTAATGCAATGCAAGGCCCTGAAATATCCACCATCTGCTATTGCCTTGACTATATTAATGCCATTGTCTGTGGCAACAAATGTAATTCTGAGACCTGAGTGTCAGAGCCACTCAAACACCTTGCTGTTAAACTCCATGGTGAACAGTACTACTGTTGCATGGCACCAAATGCCTTTAAAACTATATTAGTACTGAGACCTGCAGATAGCTGTTGCCTACCCCCCACAAAAGACTGCTAGTGTGCAGTAATACTTATATAATCAGTTGTATGAAAACTGGTCCACATGTCTGTCATCAGGTGGATAGTATGAACAACTCTTGCTTCATACCTTGGCCAACCAATTGCAGCACATCATGATGGAATGCTGGAATAGCAACTCTGGCAAAATAGGACCATCAGGGAAATTTCTATTTCATGGTTATGGCTTCCACAAATTCTTAAAATCCCACTCATTCCACAAAAGAAAAAGGGAGAATATCCAGCGCTAACATTTTAGACAGGTTTACATTGTATAAATGTGCAGTTCAGTGGTTGCGTTCATAGGGGCCCTCCTGGCTAAGCATGCCCATAATATTTGCTTTAAAAAATTTATTTTGTGGTGCCACTGAAACGGGCAACTTCCAGAGAAAAAACACTGGGACGTGGTAGTCTCAATGTGAGTCTTTAAGTAAAAATCCATGTTTGTGGCGGTGTCCGTATCTGAGCCTTGTGCCATTTGGAGGTTGCTGATACAGGTGATACTGGCACACTACAGGGATCACTCACTGTAGCAGGGTTGCATTCAGTAATGCTGCCATCCCCTTCTTCCTCATGAACACCTCCTTTTTCTATCACTGTGAACTGAGCTGCTCCCTGTCTTTCATCCCCACCACCAGAAGTTATCTTTTTATGGTGCTTCTTCCACTGGACATTGTGAAGCTTTCTCAGACGGAATATTTGGACTCCAGTTCTGCAGTGCGTACCTGGCTTACCTCGATGAACACTTGTGTGGCGATTGGAGCATGCTGCAATGCTATCCTCCTGATTGCAAATTGAAAAGAAGTCTCAAACTGGAGAGGTTAACATTTTAGTGTGCCACTGCCAAAGCCTGAAGAACTGAAGGTAGAAAGGGTGTGTTATTTGTTTCTCTGTAGGATATAGTTCAAATATGGTAGTGGCGGATGCAGGTCTTGGCGGGAGTCTTACAACTATGGAAGCCAGCAGTTTTGGTGGAACTGCATCTCTTCGAGCAAGTTGAATAGGATCCTCTGAGCACTCCTACCCACTGAAAATCACTGGCTCATCATCACTGACACTTTCGATCAATCTAAGGTTTTCAGGAACTTCAGTTTTCCCTTTTATCTTGTTTCTTGTTGTTGATATAGGATGGCAGGGGTCCAATCCATGTCCAGACCACCAGAAGGGGGGCTTAGAGATGGTGGAGTACCCTTTTCTTTTTTCTTGCTGGAGATGTTGAAGCCAGTGGTTGAAGAGCAACATCTTGCTCAGCAGGTAGCCCAATCTCCTTTTCTGTCCCTAATTCAGGAAGAACTGTTGCTGTTCACTTTCCTGTGATGGCTGGGTACTTTGTGGCTAAGACAAATCCAGTTCAGTGACTCTGCTTGTCACCATGACTGAAGGGGCTGTTTAGCTGAGAGAAATGGACTTGACCTTAGATTGGGGTGGTGCCGTTGATGCAGGAGTGCTGCTCCCAGCCTTTTGCTGCCCAGAGCAGAGTGCAGCAGGTACATTGCATTTCCTGAAAAAGGTGGAGGATGGCATGCCAGTTATTGCAATCTTCTTCTTTTCCTCCTCATTGGCAATGTACTTGCCAGGAACACCCTTTTTGGGGGCTAACGTCAATTTTTTAGAAGTAGCTGCCACTTAGCACAAGCAGTAGCAGAAAAGGACTCATGTGGTGTCACTGCTGGCCTTCTATCTGAAAGGACTGTGTGTGATGTCTGTTATGTACTGTTGGAAAATGGGTTATTGGTAAGGGCAGGTAGGTACCTACACTTAGCAATAGGCCACTAACCTCCACTTAGGTTCAGTTAGGTCTCAGTAAATTAAACCCAGCTCAACCCTTGGTAGCTTGGCAACGAGCGACAAGGCTTAACTTAGGAGACAGAGTGTAAAGCATTCAAATATCACAAAACAGTAATTAAATAAAACACAGGAAACAGTTTAAAAATCCACAACCACTTTATAAAAATAGATTATATTTTTATCAGTAAAATGACACAAAAACAAATAAAATCAGATAATGGGAACCGGAGATATGATTTTTTAAAGAATTATAGTTTTTTTAGCGCGTAGAAACAAAAAGCGCCAATCGGGTCATCTGGCTGCACCTCGACCGGGGCAAAGTCAAAGTTTAAGGCCGACCGTGATGGAGCCCGGCTCGGCTACAGGCCGCGGGAGGCCTCGGTCAAAAGTTTACCTTCACACTTAGTCGTTTTTCTAAAGATTTTCTTCAGCTGGACAAACCTGCCAGTCCAATCCGACCTCCTGGAACTCTTCTCCGGATACGCGTCACGGGAATCCTGGGTGGAGATTTTTACCTTCGGACTTAGTCGTTTTTTCGAGGTGAAAATCCTTCGACCGGGGTAAACCTGGATCTTGATCCAACGTCCTTGGAGCCCTCCTTGGATACGCTGGCTGGAAGGTCCCGGTCAACTTTGTACGTTCTGACTTAGTCTCTTTTTTTGGAGATTTTCTTCACCAGGACAAACCTGCAAATCTGGCCGGGTCACGGCTGAGGCAAGCCAGCTAGAGTTGCCGTGGCGGGTCGGTCCCTCTATGGAGCTTTTTTTCAAAAGTTCTCCAAACTTCTCCAAACTTCTGGATCTTCTCCCAGATGTTCCTTCAAGGTTATTTTGGGGTCCACAGCTCACCCCAAGGGTCGAGAAGCTCTGAGATGATCCTTGGGAGGTGTGGACTACAACTCCCAGAATGCACCTGGCGCAAACTCCTTTTTGGTCACTGGGCAGTGGTCAGCTGGTTGATTTCTTCAGAAGTTGGTGCAGGGGACTCTGGTTAGCAATTTTTCACCTGTAGCAAACAGGGAGTCCCTCCTTGAACCAGTTGAAGCCAGGCAAAGTGCTTCTTGTGGCGAAGCCCAAGAGTGCAGCTGGTGCAGTCCTTCAGAGTGCAGGTTCCAGGTGCAGGCCAGGGGTCCAGCAGAGCAGTCCTTCTTCTCCTTTGGTTCTTCCTTGTTGGAATCTGATGGGGATCTGAGGTGTGGGTGCAGGTCTGCCAGTTTTATCCTTGCTCCTGGGTGAAAAACAAGGGGGTCCTGATTCTCCAATCAGGTGCAGGGTCCTTCCCCCTGTGATGACCACTTCCTGGGAAGTGAGGCAAAAATCAATCCCAGGAGGCAACATTCTTCAAAAATCCATCATTTTGGAGGTTACATCTGGCTGAGCCCACCCACTGGTGTGGCTAAAAATAATAAACACACCCCTCTCCTGCCCTCTCCTAATCTAATCAAGGGGGCACCTAGTTGTCTGGGGTTTCAAGATGTGGGGGTGTTGCTGGGTTGCTCCAAATGTCCTTCTCTGCCTTTGAAGACCAGTTTGGCAGCCCTCCCCCTTCCTGCCTCACCATCTGCTGAGGGGAGATTCCCTCCCACAGGCACATCTCTTTGTGTGAAGCCAGGCCACTGCACACCTCACCAAGGCGCCTGGCCAGGCTGCCAGAGGCTGCCAATCAGAGCACAGCAGCAAAACAATGCAGGGCTGAAATTGACAACTTTTCAGGAAAAGTTTAAAACTCATTACCTGAACAAGTTATATTAAATCCACAACTGGAAGTTGTGGGATTTATTATAACAATTAATTTGATACCAAACTCTTGGTATCTGCCATTTAAGGGGACTTTTAAAATTAAAATAAAGTTTCCCCATTTTAGCCTATGAAGGCCATTCACTACAATGAGGGAAAAACAAATGTGTCTGTTTTTACCATACCAGGGCTTATAAAACTACTTTTATAAGGTCCCTGCTTATAGTTACATGGCACCCAGCCCTAGGGGCACATAGGGCACAACTTAGTCGTGACTTATATGTAAAAATAAGGTAGTTTAAGACTTTGGAACTACTTTTAATTCCAAAGTCGAATTTGCATATAACTTTAATTTGAAAGCAGCCAGCAAGGCAGGCCTGCCTTTAAAATGACACTGGGCACCTCAGCAGTGCACCTATGTGTGCACTACCTATGCTGTGGCCCCTAAACCTACATGCCCTACCATATACTAGGAATTTATAGGTAGGTTAACTTAGCCAATTATAATTAGCCTAATTTGCAAATCCACTTTACACAGAGCACTGGCTCTCGGACTAGTAAGCAGTACCCAGGGCACAGCCAAGAGTCAGTAACCACCAGTACCTGTCCAGAAAGTGTGGGGGTGACCAGGGCAAAAAGGAGGACTTTCCTACATGTACATAGTAGAAAACAAGAAAATGAATCAGTGAAACATGACATTTGCAATTTGAGCCTATGGACAATATAGTTTAGTGCGGTCATCACACGTAATTCACAATAGTGTACCCATTTCAAACCATGTATAAACTTAGGGCCATATTTATACTTTTTGACGCAAAACTGCGCTAACGCAGTTTTGCGTCAAAAAAATTCGCGCCGGCTAACGCCATTCTGAAGCACCATGCGGGCGCCGTATTTAATCAATGACGTTAGCCGGCGTTAGCTGGCGGCGCTGCCTGGTGTGCGTGGAAAAAAACGACGTACACCAGGCAGCGCCAGCGTAGGGGGATATGGAGCTTGGGCGTCAAAAAATGGGGCAAGTCAGGCTGAGGCAAATTTTTCGCCTCAACCCGATTTGCTCCATTTTTATCGACTCCCAAACCCCATAGAAATGACTCCTGTCTTAGCAAAGACAGGAGTCATGCCCCCTTGCCCAATGGCCATGCCCAGGGGACTTCTGTCCCCTGGGCATGGTCATTGGGCATAGTGGCATGTTGGGGGGCACAAATCAGGCCCCCCTATGCCACAAAAAAATAAAAAAATAAAACTTACCTGAACTTACCTTAATGTCCCTGGGATGGGTCCCTCCAGCCTTGGGTGTCCTCCTGGGGTGGGAAGGGTGACAGGGGGTGTCCCTGGGGGCATTGGAGGGCACCTCTGGGCTCCTTCCGAGCCCACAGGTCCCTTAACGCCTGCCTTTTCCAGGCGCTAAAAAACGGCGCAAAAGCGGGCGTACGTCATTTTTTTTGACCCGCCCACTCCCGGGCGTGAATTTTGCCCGGGAGTGTAAATACGGCGCACATGCCTCGGAGTCAATTTTTTAGACGGGAACGCCTACCTTGCATCTCATTAATGCAAAGTAGGTGTCCACGCTAAAAAATGACGCAAACTCCATGGATTTTGGCGCTAGACGCGTCTAACGCCAAAGTATAAATATGGAGTTAGTTTTGCGTCGGAATTGCGTCAAAAAAAACAACGCAATTCCGGCGCAAACAGAGTATAAATATGCCCCATAATATTTCCATAACATACATATAAACAGGTTACTTTAGGTGCCTGTCTGCCACCTATGAGACATCTGTGGCAGGAAAGGGTTGCAGGGCAAAATGAAATAATTAATAAAAAATATTGCTGATGTGCACCTATGTCCTATGGCTATTAGACAACTATGACTGCCAAGGGGTGGAAAGAAAACTAAAATAATTGAAAAAACATTTTGACAGGAAATAACTACAAGTCATTCGTAGGCTATTTTTCATATTTTTAAAACATCCAATTTAATGATAAAGTCAGTTTTTAAATAGGTATTTAGGAAAAGTGACTGTTAGAAAGTTATCTTTTACCTGCCTGAACCTCTAGTTGGCTAATGATAGATGGTCTTCCAGTCCTTGGCTTGAATGAGGTATAAAATTGCTCCCAGAGCATGATCCACAGACTGGGTATGGGAAGTCATTTTCTCCCCCTTGCAGAAAGACCAGTTTGCTAGACTCAGGAAGTAAATTTACGTATAATGGTCTTGCCCTTTCATATGTAAATGTAAGGTGAGAACTGGAGAAGGCGACCCTTTGTCCGAACAACCAGGCTTGCCCCAGCCCCAGTGGGAGGGGCTTTATTCCCGGAACTGCTTTTGAATGCCCACAGAGAAGTAGTTTGGATGGCACGCTCTGTATAAAGGAAAAATAATTTTTGGTACAATGTGTGTTATGGGATTGTTTTCAGTTGAGCGAAGAAGAACTGCTGAAAAAGTAGGTAGGTTTACACCTGTGAACATTTTTCTCATTGGAACAACTTTCGATTACTTTAAGTGTCCAGTAGTCAACCCTACCCATTGGCCAGTGCCAACCATATATGTAGCATCTCAAGGAACACTCTTAAGAGCACTTTCTGGACGTGCAGAAGATCAGAAAAAGGTTGAACCTGAAAGGAGCTCTGAAGGACTGGACCTGCTTACTATTACACCTAGGACTAAAAACCAGACTCTAGTTGTAAGATGGCTGACATATGTGTCTACAGAATCACAACAATCTACAAGCAGGCTTTTTTCCTGAAGTGCCCAGTTAACCATTACCAACTGGACCTTACTGGTGGCCTCTGCTGAAGTGAGCCATGGCCCTATGAGTCCCTGAGGTCATCAGAATCTTGAAAGTGACTTAGAGGAACTCTTGAAAGCCTGAACAATCAGTGCTTTGAATACTTTTTGAGCTTTCAGGACCCCCAGAGCTGTCAGACGGACCTCCATCAAAGGTGTTCAATTTCAATGTATCCTACTCAAATAGCTTCAGGCTTACCCCACTGGAGGGTTTGGGCTCAATAATATAGTCAGAAGATCAAATCGTTGACTGAGATGAACCTTTGTGGTGCATGGGGCAGCCTAATATTGTCTTCAGTCCCTGTCTACCACTTCCATTGACTATCATTGGATCTTAGTGCTTTTTCTTAGAACAATTTTTACTTTTACTTAAACCTTTAAAAAATCAGATTCCCAGTTACTCTAATCATATTTTTGTTGCTTTTGGTATAACTTTGGCAATTATAATTTCTCAAATTCAGTTGGGATTTTAATTGCTTGGTTTTTTGACGTTATTACTCTTTTGGTACTGAATGAGTACTTTACACATTGTCCTAAAATGTGCCAGTCTGCTCTGTGTCATAGCTACCAGGGGCGCTAGAGCTAAGGCTATTTAGTAACGTTTAGTTCACCCTCACAAGTTGATGTATTTATTTGTTGTGGTGAGAAACCGCACACCCCAAATATTAATTGAATTAATTTTCTTAATTTTCTAAAACTCAGGTTTGGAGAAGATTGCTGAGGGCCATGGCTTTTTCAGAGGTCACAGTCCACAGATACAGAGATCTCCTTTACACGCACACAACAACATACCATATATATATAACTATATAAATATATATATACTTTTTTCATTTACATCCGTCCCACCTCCATTGTCAGATTCACAGCACCTCAGACACTGTCTCCAGTTTACCAAAATAGTTTATTTATTGATATTTTCTTGTCTGTGCATTTCTCAAAGTGCAAGCAGGGCAAAGGGAAAGGGGAATAGGTGTTGGCGCATTTCGTCATTATGCCTTCGACTGGACCATATAGCCCTACATTACAGATAGTCTCCCCTTAAAGGTGTACATACAGTGTGGTCCCTCCACCACATCCATTAAAAGACCCTACCAAGTTAGACACTTCTTGGGGTAGACACTCTACTTCACAGACACTTCCTGGAGAAGAGAACCTTGCACCAGAACATGCATCCTGCCAAGAAGACCTGCCTGGCTGCTCAAAGGACTCACCTGTCTGCTTTCTGTGAATGGCTGATGCCTTGCTGTTGACCTGCTACCTTGCTCTTCTATGGCTGTGGTGAAGAAGTGCTCCCCAAGGACTTGTATAGAGCTTGTCTCCTGTTCCCTGAAGTCTCAGGACCAAAAAGACTTCATCTCTTCAAGAAGGACTCCTTGTGTGGCGAAAGTTGATGCACAGCCTGCCAGAAACAATGCACAGCCTGCACCGTGGTGAAAATTTCACTGTACCCTGAACCGGAACGACGCAGCCCGACTTCGCAACAAGAAGATCGATGCAGCTCCAGCGTAGCAACTGGAAAATTGACGCACCGCCCTACCGGATTGACGCAGAGCCGAGCCAGAACAACACAACCCGACCTCCAGAGAGGAATCGACGCAGTGCCTGCCGCGTGATAGAAAATTTGACGCAACGCCCACCGGATCGATGCAACTCCTGTGACTTTGTCCTGCCAGCGCCAGAAATCCACTTAGTGTCCCCGGGGCATCTGAAAACCCCGCAATCCTGAAGAGGATCCATGACCGAGTGCCAGAAATCGACACACAGCCGCCCGTGTGTAAAAACTAAACGACACATTGCTGTGTGCGGCCCGAGAAATCGACGCACACCCCATTGTTTCTACGCTTCTCCTCTGCGGTTCTTTGCGGAGATTTTTCACGCAAACCAGGTACTTTGTGCCTGAAAGAGACTTTGTTTGCTTTTAAAAGACTTAAGACACTTTAGATCACTTTTCAGTGATATCTCAACACATACTTATTGCATTTTAATCATTTTGACCTGCATTTATCCAGATAAGTATTATATATTTTTCTAAACACTGTGTGGTGTATTTTTGTGGTGCTATATTGTGTTATTGTATGATTTATTGCACAAATACTTCACACATTGCCTTCTAAGTTAAGACTGACTGCTCAGTGCCAAGCTAGCAGAGGGTGTGCACAGGATAATTTGGATTGTGTATGACTTACCCTGACTAGAGTGAGGGTCCTTCCTTGGACAGGAGGTAACCTGACTGTCAACCCATTTCTAACACAGGTACACATCAATTCACATGGTAGAATAAAAATAGTGAAAAGTAGGTATTGAGGAAACCAATGTATTTCAGAAATGGGCACAGGATATGAAGTTTAGAAGTGGGGATTATTTGCACATCTCTGAATTTGTGGGTACGTATAGAAGCATGTGAAATAGAGGGTATTTCTCAACATGACTTCTTTCTTACACTATGTCTTGTATTTGAAAGGTGAAAATGCAGAGAAATACAATAGGTAATAACACTTCTACTATCATGTATTCCCCTCAGTCTCCCAATAAAAATTATACCTCACCTGTGTGGGTAGGCCTGGTGCCTGTGACAGGAAACAGCCCAAAACACAACATGGATGCATCAAATATTTCTGCACAAAACTGTCCGATTTTTTGCAAAGTGGGTAACTGTGGTTTTTGGGCCCTACCTCCGCTTGCACCTAGGTAAACCTAGCAAACCTGTACATTTTTAAAAAGTAGACACCTGGGGGAATCCAGGGTAGGATGAAATTTGTGGCTCTCACCAGGTTGTTTTACCCAAACCCCCTTGCAAACCTCAAACCTTGACTAAAAACATGTTTTCTTCACATTTCTGTGATGAAATGTTCTGGAATCTGCACACAGCAATACACTGTCTTCCACCTAGCTCTCTCCTAAGTCTTCCGATCGAAATGAAACCTCACTTGAGTGGGTAGGCCTAGTGTTTGCAACATGAAATGTCCCAAGATGCAAAATGGATACACCAATTTTTTCTATGCAAAGTTGACCAACTTTTTGCAAAGTGGGTAGCTGTACTTTTTAGGCGCTAGTTAAGTCAGCACCTAGGGAAACCCAGCAAAAATGTACCCAGGAAAATCCAGGGATGGGTGACTTGCATGGATCACATGAGGTTCTGTTACCCACAATGCTTGCAAACCTCAAATCGTCGGGCCTGAAATTATGCATTTTCCTTCCATTTCTGTGATGTAAACTCCTGGGATCTGCAGAAATCCACAGAATACCCACCTCCAAGCATTGACCTACTTGTGTCAATACAGATGCTACATGACTTGTGTGGCTTGGCGTAGTGCCAGTGACAGGAATTTATCAAACCAAGGACAATGGGAACCTTTGTGAGGAGACTCCTATTGACATCAGTTGGGTCTGTTCTTGTGGGTGCCACTAGGCCCAACCACACAAGTGGCACAACAGTTTTATCAGCAGAAGTGGGACAATGCTGGGTGGTAGGAATTTTGTGGATTTCCGCAGATTCTGGAAGTTTCCATCACAGAAATGTGAGAGAAAATGTGTTTTAGTCAACATTTGAGGTTTGCAGGGATTGTTGGCAAGAAAATTGTATGGGATGGATGCGAAGCACTATTCCCTGGACTCCCCCAGATGTCTAGTTTTCAAAACTGTCTGGTAGGTTTTTGACAGACTACCAAGCACAAAAAGTGCAGCTGCTCACCATTTCAAGTGGGATGTTACTGAGAGGTAGCCAAACTCTTCTGGCCTAATTTGTAAAAACAACACCCAACAAAATCAAATATCCTCTTGCACACCATTGGGGTGAAATGCTTTAGTCCGCAGGTAAGCAGAAAGACTGTTTCCCCACTTTTGATGGGGTGGAGTATGGCCATGCCCATTGTGGGCAGCCCCCACCCCTCCAAAAAGAAGTAATTCCTGGGGTCTAGTGGGCTTTCTGTCCTACCCCAAGGGGACACATGGGGTAATTGCCCCTATATGCCCCCCAGGGGGGCAGAAAGACTGTTTCCCTTTTTGGATGGAAAGTCATGGACATGCCCATGCTGGGCAGCCCCCACTGATACAAATAAGAAAAAAGAAGTCAGTGGTGTCCAGTGGGATTTGTATCCCCATGTGGGGGCCAGATGGGGACAATTGCCCCCATCTGCCCCCTCTGGGGGGGCCAGAAAGACTGTTCCCATTTGTGTCTGCGGGGGCTGGGGGCATTGGCATGCCCATTGTAGGCAGCCCATCCCTCTTTAAAAAAAAATACTTGGTGTTTAGCAGGCTTTCTACCCCCAGGTGGGCAGATCAGGGGAAATAAGTCCCATCTGCCTCCCAGGGGGGCAGAATGACTGTTCCCATTTGTGTCTGGGGTGGGGGCATTGACATCCTCACTGTGGGCAGCCCCCACTGCTCTTTTATTAAAAAGAAATCCCTGGGTTCTGGGGACAGATCAGAGGTAAAAATCCCCATCTGCCTTCCGGGGGGGTAGAAAGACTGTTATCAGTGTTTGGGGGCTGGGGGTATTGGCATGCCCATTTTGGACAGATCCCACCCTATGTAATAACAAAAAAATTAATCCCTGGTGCCTAGTGGGCTTTTTGCCGCCCCCCTAACAGAGCAGCAGATTATGGGCTATTGCTCTCATTCACTCCCCGGGGGGCAGAAAGACTGAATGGGTGGGAACAAAAGCCTTTGCCCAAGGCTGCTCTCCCCTCCCCGGTGCCTAGTGGGTGGATCCCTGCTTGGGGATTAACCTCCTGAGTCTTCCATTGCCAATGACACTTCTCCAGTCGGCCTAGGTGCTGAGATAGCCCCCCGATCACCTAGGCAGTGCAAGTGATATGAGCCAATTGGCGCTTGCACGTATCAGATGAAGAGCCAGGTCTTGAGCCCTTTCCTGAAGTGGGTCAGTGAGGGTGAGGTGTGAAGGTGAAGGGCGTTCCAGGCTTTGGTGGTGAGATGGGAGAAGGACTGTTCTCCAGAACAGCAGCAGCATATGCAAGGCAGATGTTCCTGGGAGATCGGTGAAAATGCAGGCCGTGGTTCAAGTAGGCTGGTCCTAGGTCATGGAGGGCTTTGTAGGCATGGGTCAGGAGTTTGAACTGGCACCTCTTCTTGATCGGGAGCCAGTGAAGGTCCTTCAGGTGCTGGGTGGTGTGGGTTCTCTTGGACAGGGATAGGATCAATCTGGTGTCTGTCTTCTGGATAGCCTGGAGTCTTTGTCTTTGTTCAGTGGTAGTGCCTGCATAAAATGTGTTGCTGTAGTCCAGTCCACTAGTGATGAGGGCCTGCATCACCATCTTTCTTGAGCAGATGGGGAGCCACTTGAAGACTTTGCAGAGCATGTAGAGTTTATGGAAGCAGGCTGAGGAGACTGTGCTGCCTGACATGGAGAGTTTACTGTCAAGAATGATCCCAAGTCTGTGGCTTTTAGGTGTGGAGGTGGGTCCGAGACCTGATGGCCACCAGGAGTCGTTGAGAGGGTTGTGTGTTTGCCAAAGATCAGTACGTCACTTTTTTCTATTCTGAGCTTCAGGCAGTTGTCCCTCATCTTGGCGGATATGTTCTTCATACAGTTGTGGAAGATGGTCTTCATCAAGGTGGGGTCAGCTGAGAGCAAGAGAACCAGTGTGTATCATCGGTGTAGGAAATTATGTTGATGTCGTGCAATCGCACAATGTATGCGGGTGATGTCATGAAGATGTTAAAGAGGTTTGGCCTGATGGATGAGCCTAAGGTGATGATGCAGATGGTGTACTTGGCTTGCAAAGGTAAAAAAAGGGCGGCGGACTCTCTGGGTTTGGCCTGTGTGAAAGGATGCCATACATCTGAGTCTGCGATTCCAATCTGGCAATCAATAAGTGTTTGGTTGGAGACTGTCGAAATCTGCGGACAGGTCGAGTAAGATCAGGGCTGCTGATTCTCCTTTGTCAAGTTGGGTACAAATGTCATCTGTTGTACAGATCAGAGGTGTCTCGGTGCTGTGATTGACCCTGAAGCCTCATTGGGATGGGTCCAGTAGGTTGTTTTGGAGGATGTTGGCGTCCAGGACTTTGGCGGGAAATGGGAGCAGAGAGATTGGCCAGTAGTTCTGGAGCTTGTTGGGGTTAGCAGAGGGTTTCTTGGGGAGAAGTCTGATCTCCATATGTTTCCAGGCTTTAGGAAAGGTGGCTGTGTTAATGAGGTGTTGCATGTGAAAGTGAGCTGGCAGCTGATCTTATCTCTTCCAAGTTTGAAAAGCTGGTGGGGGCATAGGCCGATGGGTGCTCTGAATGGATGGAGTTCATAAGTATGGTTGTGCTAAGCTTTTCCTGTGCGGTGAGTGGGTGGTCAGCAGTGGTAGTTGAAGGGATGTTGTGGTGGTCGGAGGGTTAGTGGACAAAGTTTCTATAGATGGTTTCTATCTTGTTGTGGAAGTGGTCAGCGAGGGCATTGCAGAGTTCTTGTAAGGAGGGTATAGAGTTTCTGGTGGTTGACAAGCAGGTGAATTCTCTGACGATGGTAAAGAGTTCCTTGGCTTGGTTGGCACTGGTCTCGATGAAGGGTGAAACCCTGAAACTGGTCCCAGGATGCTTGTTTCCGGTTCAGTGAGGACCTGCCTTGGCAGTTCAGGCTGGACTGTTCCCATGAGGAACAGGGTCAAGACTGATTTGCATATGGCTGGGTCCAAACTGGGGTGGCATGGTGAGCAAAAGAACGATGGATTAAACCCAGATTTTTGACTGGGGGTGAGTGTTTGCATTGTTCAGCACTCAGTCCATCATCCCTTTGTGTTGCTAAAGTTGCCCTAAGTGGGAAGGGTATGCCCAGACGTGGGTTCCTTGCTCACTGTGCCACTGGATTCAAGCTAGCCTGGCTTATGAGGGGTGAAACCCTGAAACTGGTCCCAGGAGGCTTGTTCCCAGTCCAGTGAGGACCTGGCTTGGCAGTTCGGGCTGGACTGTTCCCATGAGGAACCGGGTCAAGACTGATTTGCATATGGCTGGGTCCAAACTGGGGTGGCATGGTGAGCAAAAGAACGATGGATTAAACCCAGATCTGTGACTGGGGGTGAGTGTTTGCATTGTTCAGCACTCCGTCCATCATCCTTTTGTGTTGCTAAAGTTGCCCTAAGTGGGAAGGGTATGACCAGACGTGGGTCCCTTGCTCACTGTGCCACTGGATTCAAGGTAGCCTGGCTGATGAAGGGTGAAACCTTGAAACTGGTCCCAGGATGCTTGTTTCCGGTCCAGTGAGGACCTGGCTTGGCAGTTTGGGCTGGACTGTTCCCATGGAGAACAGGGTCAAGACTGATTTGCATAGGGCTGGGTCCAAACTGGAATGGCATGGCAAGCAAATAAACTGATGGATTAAACACAGATCTGTGACTGGGGGTGAGTGTTTGCATTGTTCAGCACTCCGTCCATCATCCTTTTGTGTTGCTAAAGTTGCCTTAAGTGGTAAGGGTATGCCCAGACGTGGGTCCCTTGCTCACTGTGCCACTGGATTCAAGCTAGCCTGGCTGAAGAAGGGTGAAACCCTGAAACTGGTCCCAGGATGCTTGTTTCCGGTCCAGTGAGGACATGGCTTGGCAGTTCGGGCTGGCCTGTTCCCATGAGGAACTGGGTCGAGACTGATTTTCATATGGCTGGGTCCAAACTGGGGTGGCATAGTGAGCAAAAGAACGATGGATTAAACCCAGATCTGTGACTGGGGGTGAGTGTTTGCATTGTTCAGCACTCCATCCATCATACTTTTGTGTTGCTAAAGTTGCCCTAAGTGGGAAGGATATGCCCAGACGTGGGTCCCTTGCTCACTGTGCCACTGGATTCAAGCTAGCCTGGCTGATGAAGGGTGAAACCCTGAAACTGGTCCCAGGATGCTTGTTTCCAGTCCAGTGAGGACCTGGCTTGGCAGTTCGGGCTGGACTATTCCCATGAGGAACAGGGTCAAGACTGATTTGCATATGGCTGGGTCCAAACTGGGGTGGCATGGCAAGCAAATAAACTGATGGATTAAACACAGATCTGTGACTGGGGGTGAGTGTTTGCATTGTTCAGCACTCCGTCCATCATCCTTTTGTGTTGCTAAAGTTGCCTTAAGTGGTAAGGGTATGCCCAGACGTGGGTCCCTTGCTCACTGTGCCACTGGATTCAAGCTAGCCTGGCTGAAGAAGGGTGAAACCCTGAAACTGGTCCCAGGATGCTTGTTTCCGGTCCAGTGAGGACATGGCTTGGCAGTTCGGGCTGGCCTGTTCCCATGAGGAACTGGGTCGAGACTGATTTTCATATGGCTGGGTCCAAACTGGGGTGGCATAGTGAGCAAAAGAACGATGGATTAAACCCAGATCTGTGACTGGGGGTGAGTGTTTGCATTGTTCAGCACTCCATCCATCATACTTTTGTGTTGCTAAAGTTGCCCTAAGTGGGAAGGATATGCCCAGACGTGGGTCCCTTGCTCACTGTGCCACTGGATTCAAGCTAGCCTGGCTGATGAAGGGTGAAACCCTGAAACTGGTCCCAGGATGCTTGTTTCCAGTCCAGTGAGGACCTGGCTTGGCAGTTCGGGCTGGACTATTCCCATGAGGAACAGGGTCAAGACTGATTTGCATATGGCTGGGTCCAAACTGGGGTGGCATGGTGAGCAAAAGAACGATGGATTAAACCCAGATCTGTGACTGGGGGTGAGTGTTTGCATTGTTCATCACTCCGTCCATCATCCTTTTGTGTTGCTCATTACAACCCTGGCGGTTGGTGTGAAAGCTGCCAACAGGCCGGTGGTAAGAAAATTGGGATTTGGAACATGGCGGCTACCGCCATCCAAATCCCCCACTTTAACACAATGACCGCCAGGGTGGTAACGGCCGCTGGGCTAGAGACTTTGGTCTCCAGCCCGGCAGCCCCCACAATCCTACCCTCGGGATCATGACCCGGCCTACTGCCATGGTTTTTGGGCCAAAGTTAATGCCACAAAAACCATGGCGGTAGGCACTATCAGTGCCAGGGAATTCCTTCCCTGGCACTGATAGGGGTCTCCCCCACCTCCCTCCCCAGAGTCGTCCCCCACCCTCCTTCCTCACCTGCCCCTGCACATATACCCACCCACACGCGCACCCACATACACACATCCACACATGCATACCCACCTCCACCCACGCATGCACACATACATACCCACACACCGCAACACACACCTACATACCTTGTCACACACATGCATTCACAACACACAACACTAACAATCAATCATTCACTCATAAATCCTACGTGACTCACACCCACATGCACGCATAACAATACATACACACAACACCCCCCATATACACACATCCCCCACATACACACAACACCCCCCACCCCCCTCTCCTGTCGGAGAACCCGACTTACCTGCTTGCAGGGGGTCCTCTGACTGGTGACGGTCCGCTTCGCTGCTGTCAGCAGCAACATCCGCCAGCAAAACACTGTCAGGCCATATCATTGGTCATGATACAGTCAGCAGTGTTTTGCTGGTGTTGCGGTGCTGCTGTCAGCAGCCCCGCCTTACTGCCGTCTGCCGCCATGGCAGTCGGCGGTGTTCCGCCAGTATTCTGGCAGAATACCGTCCGCGGTCATGATACCGGTAGATGGCTGGTAGCCACGGCAGTGGTATGTTGGAGGCCGTCACCGTGGCGGTAGGCGGTCAAAACCGCCAATGTTGAAATGAGGGCCATAATGTTCAGATTAAATGTTGAGAGAGGTGATCAATTCAGTGATGGTGTTGCCAAGGCCAGTTTGTGGTCCTGGCGGTCTGTATGCAAGGGTGCCTCTTTTGGCGGTGTTGTATTTGGAGTGGAGCTGGAAGTTCATGTGTTCTATGATAGACTTGGTTTCATAATTGGTGATGGTGATGGTGCTGGTGATCAACTCTTTGTGCACGATGGTGATGCTGTCTCTGTGTTTGTTGGCGCGGTCACAATGTTTCATCTTATAGTGTGTGTGTGTTTTGCAGAGGCAATGTCAGGTGGCGGATGCAAGGGTGACCGAGGTCTCTGTGATGGGTATGTCAGGGGTGAGGCTGGTGATGGTGTCCCAGGATTAAGTTGCTTGTTTGCAGAGCGATCTGGTGTTAAACAGGAGACAGCTGACCTGTTCCAGGGAGGTCTTGGTCGCGGGGATGGTGAGTGGTAAAAATGGGGTCTCTGGTTTGCAGTCAGTTTGCACTCTGTCCATGCAGGGGCCCTCATTCTAGTCACAGTGAGGGAGTTACAATCCTAAGACAGCCCCTGCTCAACCCCTTGGTAGCTTGGCACAAGCAGTCAGGATTGTCTCAAAGGCAATGTGTAAAGTATTTCTACCAACACACACAGTAATACAATGAATGCACTACAAAATGGACACCATACCAGTTTAGAAAAATAGGAAAAATGTATCTTAATCAAACCAAAATGACAAAAATCAAAAATACACAAGTCAAGATTTTCAAAAGAATAGATTCTTACTACATGGAAAACAATGGAAACATTGTTTTACACAGAATACCTGGTTTGCATCAAAAGTAAAGTCAGTGATGTATCGATTTCTTATTCGCAAGTGAAGCCGGGTGCAGTTTTTTCACCTGTCAGGTAGGCGATGCGTAGTTTTTTCTCCCTCAACAGATCAATGTGTTGATTTCCAGACGGGACACCCCGGCTCCATGGAGGTTCACGATGACTTTGACGCCTAGCGATGATGCGTTACAAATCCTGGACGCACAGTGATGGAAAACCACGCTGCATTGGGTTTGCATCATTCTCAGCAGCCACAAGCAGGTGTTGCGTTGTTTCTCCAGCCGCGATGCAGGTGATGCATCGATTTCATCTACGAAGCTGGTGGCTTGTCGTTTTTCAACCGTGTTGCAGGTGGTACATCAAAATTTTCCACACACGGCTCTCTGTGCATGGATTTCAGGCCTTGTTCTACCAGCTACACCTTTCAAGGTACCAGGGACAGGATAGGGCACCACTTAGCACGGCAGAAGTTTCAGCAGAGAGTCCAGGAGCTGGCAGAGGAAGTCTTTGATGGCACGGAGACTTCAGAACAGGAGACAAGCTCAGTCCAATCCCTTGGAGATTCTTCACAAGCAGGAATATACCACAAAGTCCAGTCTTTGTCCCCTTCCAGAGGCAGAAGCAGCAACTGCAGGGTAGCCCAACAAAGCACAGTCCGAGGCAGGGGCAGCACTTCTCCTCAGCTCTTCAGCTCTTTTCCTTGCCAGAGGTTCCTCTTGGTTCCAGAAGTAAATCTAAAAATCTTGGGTAGTGGTTCCACTACTTATACCACTTTCTCTGTCATTCATAAGATCCTGCCTTGCCCAGGCTGGCCCCAGACACTCACCAGGTGGTTGGAGACTGCACTTTATGAGAGCAGGCACAGACCATTCAGGTGTAAGTGACCACTTCTCCCTCCACTCTAGCTCAGATGGCTCATCAGGATATGCAGGTTATACCCCAGCTCCCTTTGTGTCCCTGTCTACAGGGGATTCACAAATAGCCCAACTGTGAGTTTGACTCATATAGTGAATAAACGAGCAGGCAGAGTTGCAGACTGGTTTAAGCAAGAAAATGCCCACCTTCTAAAAGTGGCATTTTCAAACAGACAATTTAAAAACCAACTTCACTAAAAGATGTCTTTTTAAATGGTAAGTTCACAGACCTCAAACTCCCAATCGCTATCTGCTTTCAAAGGGAAACTGCACTTTAAGGATATTTAAAGGCAGCCCCCATGTTAACCTATGAGAAAGATAGGCCTTGCAACAGTGAAAACCAAATTTGGCAGTATTTCACTGTTAAGACATGTACAGTACATCATTACATATCCCACCTTTAGCATACACTGCACCCTGCCCATGAAGCTACCTTGGCCCCACCTTAGGGGTGCCTTACATGTAAAAAAACGGGAATGTTTGGGCCTGGCAAGTGGGTACACTTGCCTGGTCGAATTGGCAGGGTAAAACTGCACACTGCACACACAGATACTGCAGTGGTAGGTCTGAACCATGTTTACAGAGCTACTGTGGGTGGCACAGTCAGAACTGCAGGCCACTAGTGGAATTTGATTTACAGGCCCTGGGCACCTCTAGTGCACTTCACTAGGGACTTACTAGTAAATTAAATATGCTAATCATGTAAAAGCCAATTACACATACAATCTACACAGGGAGCACTTGCACTTGCACTTTAGCACTGGTCAGCAGTTGAAAAGTGCCTAGAGTACCAAAAACAGCAAAACAGAGTCCAGCACACAGTCAAAACATGTGAAGCAGAGGCAAAAAAGACAGGGAAGATCACACCAAGAATGTCAGGTCTAGTAGTGAGGTGTTGGTAGCTGCGTTGGCGGATAGTCCTGGGTTGGAGGAATAAGAGTGTGAGGTAGCAGTTATTTGGTGCATCCAAGGTCCAGGGCATCGAGATCTGCAGAGGAGTATCTGTGGGAGTGAGAAGGGCCAGAGTTCCTGGTGTGGGCGTGGTCTAGGCTTGGACAGGGGTAGACGCGTTTGCCTTTGGTGCGTCTTCAGCACACCTGCAGCGCCTGCTGCACGTTTGCTGCACGACTGTGCAGTGGCCTCCATAAGCAGCCATGGGACGGCCCGCACGGAGGCAGGAGGGCAGAGAGCAGGAACCAGAAATGAAATAATTAGCAAGCACAGAAGGGGGCACAATGACCAGTAAGATAAAATAGTTTCACAAGCACAAAAGGGACACAATAAGTAAAACAGGGATACCAGCAGGACTAATTGACAATTACCACATATGCCTAGTGGGACTGTGGGATTGAACTGGCAGCCTCGAGGCCTGAGCGCAAGGCAGCAGTCATGAGGAGCTGGACAGCGGCAGGAGCCACACAGAGACTAAACAATCCCACAAAGCCCTGCTGTGCCAAAATTCAACATTTCAGAACCTTTATTCGCTTTATCCGAGCTCGCCGCTGAGGTGTGTCTTGGTAAATAAGGAGCTTCCTCTGCAAACCAGGTCTGGGACAGGTTTGTCCCCCACTGGTAATGGTGCTACTCGGGCTATTTGGACAATGGCATGGGTAGGTCTAGGTATGGATTTCACCAGCCTATAAAAGGGTGTTTTTAAAACTGCACACTTGTTTACAAGGCAGACATGAAGACATGCTTTGCCTTCTAACAATAGTCGTGGCACAATAGCTCCTGCGGTTCACTAGTGACATTCACCTTACTGGCCCTGGTCACTGGATACCTTATGTTAGGGACCTATAGGTAAGTTATATGTACCAATTAGGATTTTTTACTAATGTGACAACTTTAAACGGTCAGAGCACATGCGCTGGGGACTGGATAGCAGGACCACGGTGGACAGAGTCCAAAAAAATAGATGGAATCATGCAAAAAGGGACATTTTCTTACACACTTCATTTCATTACTTAAAGAATATAGTAATGTTAAAGCCTACAAATTAATTTCTGTCTTTTTCAGTATTTGCTGTTAAACCCACTTTTTATTCCATTTTGACCCAAATTTCCAGTGATACTTTCAAATGCCACTTTGATGTAGAAAAGTTTTAACAATGTTAGCCTAAACTATTGCTACATTAATGAAAGAGTAAAAAATTATTGTAAGCATTTTACATTTTAGGTTTGATTTTACAACAAATAATAGTGTTACCAACTCCAAAATATTTGTAACTGCACTTGGAAACTTTGTACTTGGGCATTGTCATGGCATTAGCTGCATCATCAAACCTGATTCCCATCACCATTTATTACTTGAATGCAATCACAATTAAAGCAGGAATATCATAAAAAAAGGTGGAAGTACAGGTGCAACTGGACCTTTTAAGGTTTTAAGAGCGTGCTTGACAGAACAGCTCTCCGCAAGATATATTCACAAATCTCTAGCCCCACCCTCAGGACTACATCTCTCATCTCTCCTTCTCCCCTAATGTTATTGGCTGTACTGTATATCATTCCACCCCCTGTGGAGTGATTGACAGACATGCATAATGGACTATTGTACATCTCAACAAATACACTCAGGCCCTCATTACAACCCTGGCAGACGGTGTTAAAGCAGCGGTAATTCCGCCAACAGGCTGGTGGTAAAAAAAATGGGATCACAACCACGGCGGAAACTGCTAACATAGACAGCAACTTTAACACACCGACCGCCACAGTGGTAGCAACAAACACTGCAGTGGTCACCGCCAACAGACAGGCGGAAGACAATGTACTGCCCACCCCATTACAACCCGCCAATCCGCCAGCTTTTCCAGGGCGGTACCAAAGCCATCAAAAGCTCGGCAGAAAGAGGACTTTGGAGTGAAACCACTCACCTCTTGACACTCAACGAAGAACCAGGACGCCATGGAGCCCGAACTGCAGGTCCTGCTGATGCTGGTGTGTCTGCTAATACACCAAGAACACCAAAGACGGCGGCGGAGACGACCACGGTGAGTACTGCACCTAGCACACAGGGGAGGTGGGGAAGAAAAAGAGAGTGACACACACACGCAACATGCAACACCACCACCCCTACCCCCACCCTCACCCACAACACCATACACACAAACACATGCAGCAACATTACATTTACACCCTGTAGCCCCCTGGAAGAACGCAAGGACAAAAGGAATAGAGTCAAATCAGTAATATTTTAGAAATATGCAGATAAAGGTAACAATTGGAAAAAACAGTATATAGAAATATTTACAATATGTACAGAAGGCAGTACACTGTCCTTTGCAAATGTTTATAACCAAGTGGGCAAAAAAAACATGGGCGAAGCCCACACTTGACTCCTGCCTCAAAATGGAGAGAATACTGCAGGGACATCAGGTTGAAAACACACAGGTACCTCAGGGGGAAGGGGAGGGGGCACCTCAGTCGGGAAATGGTACTACGCCACTGTTCCTGGAGGGGGCAACGTGCCCACAGCGATGTCCTGGGGAGTGCAAAGCCACAGCCTCTCAAGTGGGTGCTTTGCCCACTGCTTGGTCCTGGGGAGTGCAAAACCACAGTCTCTCAAGTGGGTGGCTTCTCCACTGGTTCTGAAGGGACCCTTGTGCCCAGTCTGCTTCATCCTGCCAAGGAAAGTGATAGTGGATGCATTTCTCCACTGGTTCTGGAGGGGCCCTTGTGCCCAGTCTGTTTCATCCTGCCAAGGAAAGTGATAGTGGATGCATTTCTCCACTGGTTCTGGAGGGGCCCTTGTGCCCAGTCTGCTTCATCCTGTCAAGGAAAGTGATAGTGGAAGCATTTCTCCACTGTTTCTGGAGGGACCCTTGTAGGAGGCTGGCCTGGCTTATAGTGGGTACATTGTGGTACTTACACCTTGTGCCAGGTCCAGTTATCCCTTATTAGTAGAATAGAGGTGTTTCTAGCAGCTTAGGCTGAACAAGAGATATGCAAAGCTCCTACTATACCACTTATATCATATAGCAAAATATCATAAGAAAACGCAATACTCATAGTTACTAAAAATAAAGGTACTTTATTTTTATGACAATATGCCAAAAGTATCTCAGTGAGTACCCTCAGTTAGAAGGTAAGTAATATACACAAGTTCTATGTACACAAACACAAACAGGTAAGTAATAGTAAGAAAAGTAATGCAAACAGTGTAGAATTACAATATGATGCAATAGGTGAACATAGGTCAAGGGGCAACACAAACCATATGCTCCAAAAGTGGAATGCGAATCACGAATGGACCCCAGACCTATGGGAGCTTGTAGAGAGTCGCTGGGACTGTATGGAAACAGTCAGGGTGTCCAAGATACCCCACCCCAAGACCCTGAAAAGTAGGAGTAAAGTTCCCCTACTGCCCCAAAAGGACACAGTAGTCGTGATAGGGGGATTCTGCAAGAAACACAAACACCAACAAAGCACTGAACATGGATTCCTGGACCTGAGGACCTGCAAGGCAAGGGGACCAAGTCCAAGAGTCACGATAGTGTCCAGGGGGGGCAGGAGCCCAGGAAACCATGGATGAAGGTGCAAGAAGGCTGCCTCTGGGTGGAAGAAGCCGAAGATTCTGCAGCAACGAAAAGGGCTAGGAACCTTTCCTTTGCATGGAAGATGTCCCATGGCGTGCTGGATGTTGCAGAAGTGTTTCAATGCAGAAATACCGCAACCAAGCCTTGCTAGCTGTAAGGGTCGCAGTAGAGGTTTATGGGAGCAGCTGGGGACCAGGAAGGACCAGGATGTTGCCCCTTGGAGGAGGAGACAGAGGCGGCGCTCAGCAACTCAGAGAGCCCCCACAGAAGAAGGCCGCACCTGCAGAAGTATGGGAGCAGGCACTCAGAAGATTTGTGAACTGGAGATGATTCAGAGTCACAAAGGAGGGTCCCACGACGTCAGAGGCCAACTCAGAGGGTTGAGCACTGCAGGACGGAGTGCTGGAGACCCAGGCTAGCCTGTGCAAAAAGGAATCCTTGGAGAAGTGCACAGAAGCCGGAGCAGCTGCAAATCACACAGTACACAGGTTTGCAGTCTAGCGTGGGGAGGCAAGGACTTACCTCCACCAAACTTGGACTGAAGGATCACTGGACTGTGGGGGGTCACTTGGATATAGCTCCTGTGTTCCAGGGACCACGCTTGTCAGTATGAGAGGGGACCCAGAGGACCAGGGATGCAGTCTTTTGGTGCCTGCGTTAGCAGGGGGAAGATTCTGTCGACCCACAGGAGATTTCTTCTTGGCTTCCAGTGCAGGGTGAAGGCAGGCAGCCCCCAGAGCATGCACCACCAGGAAACAGTCGAGAAAGCCGGCAGGATGAGGGGCTACAATGTTGCTGGTAGTCGTCTTGCTACTTTGTTGCGGTTTTGCAGGTGTCCTGGAGCAGTCAGCGGGCGATCCTTGGCAGAAGTCGAAGAGGGAAGTGCAGAGGAACTCTGGTGAGCTCTTGCATTCGTTATCTGAAGAACTTCCCAAAGGAGAGACCCTAAATAGCCAGAAAAGGAGGGTTGGGTACCAAGAAAGGAAGATTGGCTACCAAGAAAGGTAAGAGCCTATCAGAGGGGGTCTCTGACGTCACCTGCTGGCACTGGCCACTCAGAGCAGTCCAGTGTGCCCCCAACACCTCTGTTTCCAAGATGGCAGAGGTCTGGGACACACTGGAGGAGCTCTGGGCACCTCCCCTGGGAGGTACTGGTCAGGGAGTGGTCACTCTCCTTTCCTTTGTCCAGTTTCGCGCCAGAGGAGGGCTGGGGGATCCCTGAACCAGTGTAGTCTGGCTTATGCAGAGATGGGCACCATCTGTGCCCATCAAAGCATTTCCAGAGGCTGGGGGAGGCTACTCCTCCCCAGCCCTTCACACCTATTTCCAAAGGGAGAGGGTGTAACACCCTCTCTCAGAGGAAATCCTTTGTTCTGCCTTCCTGGGCCAGGGCTGCCCAGACCCCAGGAGGGCAGAATCCTGTCTGAGGGGTTGGCAGCAGCAGCAGCTGCAGTGGAAACCCCAGAAAGGCAGTTTGGCAGTACCCGGGTTCTGTGCTAGAGACCAGGGCATCATGGAATTGTCCTCCCAATACCAGAATGGTATTGGGGTGACAATTCCATGATCTTAGACATGTTACATGGCCATGTTCGGAGTTACCATTGTGACGCTACATATTGGTATTGACCTATATGTAGTGCACGCGTGTAATGGTGTCCCCGCACCCACAAAGTCCGGGGAATTTGCCCTGAACAATGCGGGGGTACCTTGGCTAGTGCCAGGGTGCCCACACATTAAGTAACTCTGCACCTAACCTTCACCAAGTGAGGGTTAGACATATAGGTGACTTATAAGTTACTTAAGTGCAGTGTAAAATGGCTGTGAAATAATGTGACGTTATTTCACTCAGGCTGCAGTGGCAGTCCTGTGTAAGAATTGTCTGAGCTCCCTATGGGTGGCAAAAGAAATGCTGCAGCCCCTAGGGATCTCCTGGAACCCCAATACCCTGGGTACCTAGGTACCATATACTAGGGAATTATAAGGGTGTTCCAGTGTGCCAATCAGAATTGGTAAAATTAGTCACTAGCCTGCAGTGACAATTTTAAAAGCAGAGCTAGCATAAACACTGAGGTTCTGGTTAGCAGAGCCTCAGTGATACAGTTAGGCACCACACAGGGAACACACATAGGCCACAAACTTATGAGTACTGGGGTTCTGGCTAGCAGGATCCTAGTGACACATATCAAACACAGTGACAACATAGGGTTTTCACTATGAGCACTGGGCCCTGGCTAGCAGGATCCCAGTGATACAGTAAAAACACTCTGACATATACTCTCAAACAGGCCAAAAGTGGGGGTAACAAGGCTAGAAAGAGGATACCTTTCTACAAGTCTGGTTAGCCCAACCTCTCATGGCTACTGACCCCAGTGAGGAATGCCAGGACAAGGGCAGAGGAACGTTACAATGAGGCACATGGGCATTCAAGGAGGATTATTGAGAGAACCTTCGGCCTCCTGTAGGCCAGGTTCAGGTGCCTCTATCTGACAGGTGGATCCCTGTACTACTCACCCAGGAAGGTGTGCCAGATCATCGTGGCATGCTGTATGTTGCACAACCTGGCCTTGAGACGTCAGGTGCCTTTTCTGCTGGAGGATGAGCCTGGAGATGGTCTTGTGGCAGCGGTGGAGCCTGTGGACAGTGAGGAAGAGGAGACAGAGGAAGAAGATGTTGACAACAGAACAAATATTATACAACAGTACTTCCAGTGACACACAGGTAAGGGACTGTAACTCAACTTAACATTTCAGTAATCTTTTGGACATTGTATATTTCAGCCTCTTACCCTCTGTCTATGGACACTGACTGTTCCCTTTGGATTCTCTATTTTCAGATCTGTGTGCCCCATTCTGGGTCCTGGTATATGTACTGCTGCCCACCAAAGGTCATCCTGTAGTATATTTCACTGAACATATACGTTGCAATCCTTTGATAATGTTGTACTAATACATTTGAGATTCATTACACTGACTCCAGTATGGTATTTGTTTCAAGGGTGTTTATTTTTGTTCCAATAAGTATGGGGGTATGGGCAAGGGGCTGGGGTGATGGTGGAGGAATGTCCAATTAGAGTCCAGTCTCTTGGTATCACAGGTGCATTGTCCAATGTGGCATAGGAAGGGGAGCAGAAGCAGTTCAAGGTGGACAGGTTAGCAGAGTGGGACAGAAGGGTGACAATCAGGAGAGTCCTATTTCCTGGAGGGGGTCTTGGCAATGTTCTCTGTCTTCTGCCTGGATCGCAGGGACCATTTCCGGGGTGGTTCTCCTTTTGCAGGGGGTGGGTGCTGGCGACCTCTTGGTCCTGTGGCGGTGCCTCCTGTCCTCTAGCGCCGGCGGAGATGGAAGGCTGTTCCTCGGCTTGGCTAGTGTCAGGAGCCCTTTGTTGTGCCACTGCCAACCTCATGGGCTTGCCCATGTCAGCCAGCACCCCTGCAATGGTGACCAGGATGGTGTATATTTTTGTTAGGTCCTCCCTGATCCCAAGGTACTGTCCCTCCTGCAGACGCTGGGTCTCCTGTAACTTGGCCAGTACCTGGCCCATGGTCTCCTGGGAATGGTGGTATGCTCCCATGATGTTTGAGAGTGCCTCATGGAGGGTTGGTTCCCTTGGCCTGTCCTCCCCCTGTCACACAGCAGTCCTCCCAGCTTCCCTGGTGTCCTGTGCCTCTGTCCCCTGAACTGTGTGCCCACTGACCCCTGGCCCCTGATCGTCCTGTGTTTGTGGGGTTGCCTGGGGTCCCTGTAGTGGTGGACACACTGCTGACTGACGTGTCCTGGGGACAGTGGCATGGGCCTGCTGGGTGGGTGCTGTGCTGGTTTTTCCTGAGGGGGAGGCTTTGTCGTGGTTTGGGACTGTGGTAGGGTAACCAAATGTCCAGAGGTCCCTGATGGGCCAGGTTGGTCATTGTGATCCAGGCATGCAGAGCTGCTGTAATCACTGTGGGCCTCTTCTGGGGGGGGGGCTGGATGTAGCTGGCACCTCCTCTCCGGTGATGTTGGGTAGGGGTCCTGTTGGGATGCAAATGCAATATTAGTGTATCTGTGTGTGCCATCTTGTGCATGGGTGTGTTTCACCCTATGATTGTGATTTCCCTGTCGGCTTGGCCTTGTGTGATTGGTGATTTTGTGGGCTTGGGTGATAGGTGTCCATGCAAGTCTGTGATGGGGGTCCATGCATTGGGGGTGCATGCAGGGCTTGGTATTGGGATGGGTGGGTTGTGCTAGTGGGTTATATATGAGTTGGTGGAGTGATGGGGGTGACAGTAGGGGTAGGTGTTTGTGATGGCATACAGGTAGGGTGAGGGGGATAAAGTAGTTAAGATTTGCCTTAACAGAATCCAGTCCTCCTGCTACTCCTGCATGGCCCTCAGGATGCATGATTGCCAAGACTTGCTCCTCCCATGTTGTTAGCTGTGATGGAGGAGGTGGGGGTCAACCGCCAGTCCTCTGTACAGCAATCTGGTGTCTTGATACCACGGAACGCACCTTCCCCCGTAGGTCGTTCCACCTCTTTCTGATGTCATCCCTGGTTCTTGGGTGCTGACCCACAGCATTGACCCTGTCCACGATTCTCCGCCATAGCTCCATCTTCCTTGCAATGGAGGTCTGCTGCACCTGTGATCCGAATAGCTGTGGCTCTACACGGATGATTTCCTCCACCACGACCCTTAACTCCTCCTCAGAAAACCTGGGGTGATATGTGTGAGGATGTGTGGGGTGATGTGTGGGGTGATGTGTGGGGTGATGTGTTGTTGTGTATGCTGTGATGTGCATGAATGGTGAATGGGTGATGGTGTTCTGTGCCTCTGATTGAGTGGGTGATCCTGGCTTGTCTCTCTCTGTGTGCTATCTTTATTTCATTGTGAGGGGTTGTGGGTAATATGGTGTGTGTTTTATATTGGATTTGGTGTGTGGGTGTGATGTGTGTATGTGTGTCAGGTGTGTGTAGTTTGAATTGTCCAATGTGGTGGTGTTTTGTAAGTGTGTGTGTATTTTGAGCACAGCGGTGTGTACAGCCATTGGTTTACCGCGATTGAAAGACCGCCGCATTGATTCATAGGTCGTGATACTGTGGGTGTATTCCTGTTGGCATAACGGTGTGGGCTTTGGTATCGCCATTTTATCACTGATCTTTGGTCTGGCGGACTTGTGTGGGTGTCTGTATTCTGGCGGTATTCTATGGGTGGGTCATGATACCCGTGGCGGATTATCGCCGCGGTCACGGTATGTTGGCGGCCGTCAGCACCGTGGTAGGTGGCATTTATCGCCAGGGTTGTATGAGGGCCTCAATCTTCACACAGTAATTGCCATATGTACAAAGCCTGTTTGCATTCAGAAAAGGCCTGATTCACAAAATTGGGGTGTTTCCAACTAAAAAAATACTTTTCCATAAGTACAAAGCATAAATCACAATTCAGTAACATGTTACTGAATCACAATTATGGTTTGCAATTCGGTATTTGGAAGGTGTATGTATAGGGCATCCCTTCCAGATATAGAACCATATTTGTATATATAAATGTTCTGCATCCAAATTGCAGTTGCAAAACATTCATTTTCAACCAACACCTCAAAGGAGTTAACAACCATTGCGATTTTGGTAAAAGTTGCAATTAGTAAATCACAATTTCTACTTTTTGTGCATAGGGCACTAAATGCTTTACTGGGACTAGCATTATCATCACTTACATTAGCACGATAAGAGAATGTGAGCCTGACATTTTTTGCATGTTTTACGACATGCATTGCAGACCTATTGATATTGCCAATATTAGTTCATTTGGTTCAATAAAGCAAACCAAGGATGTAACTCAGAGACTGCACTAATCTGTGAAATGGAAATTCAAGACTGCCAAAAACTGTGGCGCATATTTATACCCTGTTTGCGCTGAACTAGCATAAAACAAAATGATATTGCTGCAGCTATGCCAGGAGGCCCCTATTGAGAAAAGCACTGCATCCGTTTTACACCTGCTCTGAGCAGGCGGTAACATTCTGAAGCAGTGAAGTTGCAGAATGAAGTAGTGATATGTAAATGTCACTGCGTCTGTTCTGCTTTGCTTTTCCCGTGGGAACGCCTACCCTGCACACATTATACCTGGCGTAGGTATAATGTGACGCAAGGCTTTACAAACCTAAGTATTGGGACCAATGCGTCAGTTTGTAAATGTGGAGCAGTGTAGAGCCCCGCTTGTGCCAACGTTGCTTAAAAAAAAAAGTGCAAAGGTGGCGCAAAGGGCTCGTAAATGAGGCCCATGTGTCACCAGCCGCTGGGTAGTGCTTGGAGGTGTATGTCGCCGCCAGTTAGCACTAGGAGCAGAGCTGTCTAGGTAGCTCGTAGTGTTGGGCACATGCTGCATGCATTGCTGGTCCTGTTTGCATTGGCCCTCAGCTAGTGAATGGCCCTCAGCCCTGGGGCAGCCATGGTCATCACAGCCATGACCAGGAAGACTGCATTGTTTTAGGGTGTCGGCAGGTTCTTCATATATGTTTTCTGGTAAGTAGGTTTAGCATGCTGTATAGACATGTAATGTCATTACCTGATGCAGATAGAGCATATACATGCATTGGACACATGACATCCTCTCACGATCATACACAGTAGCAACCATACATGTGTGGCAATCTGATGTGTTCAAATCCAGTTGAGAATAGTTAAAATATAGTGTGTATTGTTCACTCCTCAGCTGAAAACCGAGGCGGCACCCGCTCATTTGAATTACTAGTTAATGACAGTCTCCTTCCGTGCTTCCAATAAACTTCCCTCTTTGCAGTAAACACACTGCTCACATCCGGTTTACTTAGCAGGGTGACTCGTGTCCTCTGCAGAAAAAGGGTGATGCACGTGATCAGCGGTGAAAGTCCATCGCGAAACCCAACTATTTGAACAGAGAAAGGGCTTCAGCCATCACCAAATTGCAAAATACACAGCAGCGACCTTTAGAATGGCCTCAAAACGCCCCTCTGGTGTCTCTCAAGGCAGGAGTAGAAATACACGATTTTGTGAGTGTAACACACTTCAAAGGTAATAACTCACTGTGGCAAAACATGGGATGGCTGAGTGTACTTTTCAGATGTAAAGCAGGCCTTCTGCATTGCCATCGAGCTACTGCTAGGAGGTGCCATCATGCAGACAGGAGCATGGGGCAAGGGATGTGTCATTCTCTCTGCTGATGGTTGACACTGCTTCAAACCGATGGCTGAGTGGGCTAACCAAAAACACACATCCCTGTATACCGCAAACAATAAGTCACCGAAGGCTGCACTGTCAAGCCAGGCTTAACAAGCATTTGCAATGCAACCGGTTTCGCGTTTGCTTGAGCTAGAACAATGAGCGTTGTAAACTCCTAACCGGACTTTTCTTGCCACATAAATTGAAAAGGAAAATAAAACAGTTTCACATAACTAACTTGACTTGTTTTGCCATATAAACTGAAAAGTAAAAGTTTCACATAAGTCATCAATGCAAAGCAGACACGCAAAGGGAAATAAAAGTTCGATCGTAGTGAAACCTATCGGTAAAAGTGCAATTATCCATGTAACCGGCAAAAGAGCAATTATCTACGTAACTGGCAAAAGTGCAATTAACTATGAAGCAGGATCGATGTCATGCAAAGCGCTCGACTTCTGCCCAGCGAGATCATGCTGCGAAAAAAGAGAAAAAGTAGTCCAGAAACCAGACGGAAAATGTGGAGCCTTGTATGTTTTCAGTACTTGTTCGATGCACTCGAGGAGGGCTCAACACCAAAAAAGGCATGACTCATGCTTGCCTTTCACTAATGAAAGCAAGCAGAGTTTAAAAGGCAAGCTCACGAACCAGTGAAAGAAACTGACGTGACATAGGTGTGGTTTGAAGCCCAAAGAGAGATTACAACACAGGACAAAGCATTTTGAGCTCACTCGTAAAAATGGAGAAGATGCAGAAATATACTGCAGTGTGGTTTTAGATATACCAGAGTATCCCTAATATTTCGGGTGTGCCTACAGGAAATGTTAATCTGCATAGGTCCTTACAGCACACAGGTCAAGAAATTGCCATCTTTAGAAGTTACAATGCCATGTGACCAGATGCTTGAGCGGTACTAAACAAGGAAGGCTCTTACACCAGAAGTAAGACACTCAGTTGCAATGCAATAGGTCTCACTTTTGTGAGAGTTATTGCTATTGTTATTGTAAATGACAGAGTTTTTGTTTTGCAGTGTGCAGTGGAATTTTTGGTGTTGTACTGGAATTGTTAGGGACCTATTTAAGAAAACAGGTGCTCCACACAGTGCTGTGCCACTATTCTTGCCCCCTTTAGCGACCCCCTTATGCCACCATGTGTTCACCGCATCTAAGATACGGCACACCATGGTGGCAGTTAGGGGACTAGCGTCAACATTTTTCACACGAGCCCGGCACTTTGCAGGATTAGCGTCCAAAATGTTGACGCTAATCCTGCAAAGCACCCAGAGGCCCATTGTAACCAATGGAAGCCTCCTTTCATCGCCGGCTCTGAGCAGGTGTTAAAAGTGCAGACAAATATTGCGTAAGGAAATCTCTTAGATTTTCTTGTTCTATTTTTTGGACCCCCTAACGGGGGAACGCCCCCTTTGCATACATTATGCCTGGTTCTTGCATAATGTAGCGCAAAGGCCTACAAAGTGGCGCAAAGCATGCATTGCGCCCCTTTGTAAATATGGCACTGCATTTTTGGCCATCTATCACCACATTAGCATAAAAAAATGACCCTAATGTAGCGTTGGAATGGCGGCAACTTTTAAATATGCCCCTTAGTTGTTTATTTTTGTGGTCTGTAATTGTATTTCGTGTAGTGTATTTGTGCAGTGGAATTATGTGGCATGGTGAAAAGATAGTGGTGAGAGTTGTAGAGAATAGATAGAATGGAAGAGTTTGAGATATAAGTAGTTTGTGCAGGTATTTGTTATTGACATTGAGAGAGAGGAGCAGAAATAGTGTGTGAGAAAGAGAGAAAACATGGGAGAGGAGGCCACTAATGCTTAAAGAGGGAGTTTTTGTGTTTGTAGAAGACACCCTTAGAAGAGTTAGAGAGTGTGTGTTTGAGGGATGAAAACATTGAAAAGGGACGGAAAAGAGTCAAGGTCTAATTTTAACTATATTAGTGAGGTGGGGATAGTGCATGAGAGAGCGAGATAGATGGGTGAGAGAGAGAATCAGAAAGAATTAGAGGGAGAAGTGGAAGGGGCTTTTGGAGGAAGTGGGGGTGGGAGAAGTGGATCAGTGCACAGCGTTAGGAGGTACAGGAAGGTTGTATGTGTTAGAAGGTAGAATACAGGAGATAGATAATGTGATGGAAGGATGAGAGGAGTAGTAGTATTGCAAGATGAGTGGGTATAGAGACATTGTGAGAGAAAGAGATAAAAGGGGCAAGCTGGTGTCTGGGGGAGGAGATGACAGTGTTGGTAGAACGGAAAGTGAGAAAGATGTGGATTTGAATTGTTTGTTGTGGGAATGTGTGGTGCGGAACTATGTGGGTAGTAAAACAATTGTATTTAGTGTATTGGAATTATGTACTGTATGTAGGAGGCGTGCCTGGCTTGTAGTGGGTACCAGTGATACTTACACCTTATGCCAGGTCCAGTTATTCCTTATTCCTTTTTGGTATTTGGTATTTGTGTCACCAAGATAAAGTACCTTTATTTTTGTAACACTGAGTATTTTCTTTCATGTTTGTGAGTACTGTGTGACTACAGAGGTATTGCATGAGCATTGCATGTCTCCTAGATAAGCCTTAGCTGCTCAGCTACAGCTACCTCTAGAGAGCCTGGCTTCTAGACACTGACTACACTAATAAGGGATAACTGGACCTGGTATAAGGTGTTAAGTACCATAGGTACCCACTACAAAACAGGCCAGCCTCCTACAGAGGTCCACGATATTGTGGGTAAAGTAGATCTCCTATCGCAGGGTCCATTATCCTTAGGGGAAGCTATTTATCAGAGCTGCAGTGCTGAGGTCTATTATCTGTACAGGCAGCTCAGGTGGTGAGGTCCCTGATCCTTACGGGAAGCTCTCATTATCAGAGTTGCAGTAGTGAGGTCCATGATCCTTAGTAGAAGCTCTCCTTATCAGTGCCCCGATGGTGAGGTCCATGAGCTCTCCTTATCATAGCTGCAGTGGTGAGGTCTATGATCTCCTTATCATAGCTGCAGTAGTTAGGTCCATGATCTTCTTATCAGAGCTGTGGAGGTGAGGTCCATGATCTCCTTATCAGAGCTGCGGTGGTGAGGTCTATGATCTCCTTATCAGAGCTGTGGAGGTGAAGTCCATGATCTCCTTATCAGAGCTGTTGTGGTGTGATCCCTGATCGCCGTATCAGAGCTGCGGTGGTGAGGTCCATGATTTCCTTTTCAGAGCTGCCGTCGTGATGCCCACGATCTCCTTATCAGAGCTGCAGTGGTGAGGTCCATGATCGCCTCATCAGTGCTGTGTTGGTGAGGATACGGTAGACCTCCTGTGGCAGGGTCCAGGATCCTTAGGGGAAGCTCTCCTTATCAGAGCTCTGCTGGTGAGGTCCATGTTCCTTGGGACAGAAGGTTGGTCCAGCTTGGCATGTCCAGTGCTTCTCACAAGCATTCATCTGGCAGCAATTTTCTCCCTCAACCTGTAATGGTTTACCAAAGCTGGGGGTGTAACAGGACATGAGACAACAGGGATTCTGGTGTCCTCTCCTTGTTACACAGGAAGCCCCAGACATTCCCTCATTTGGCAAGACACTCTCTAGGCTGCAGTGTCCGTTGAGGCTGGAGATGCTCAAACAGGAGGCGCATGTGGTGTCTTAGGCCTTCAGTCTTGAGGTGGTTGAGGGGTTCCTTCCAACAGCTAAACATGCCAAAGTAGCCTGACTGTAGTATCTCTTTCCAGGTCCTTGTGTGCTTAGGAGTTTCAGCCTGCTGATTTTGGCATCTGTGCAACTTCCGGGCTGTGCAAGGGCAGAGGACAAGAGAAACCAGGGACACAGAGCATTGCAAAAGCAGCTATCTCTCTTGTTTGATTAGGTTAAGCATTACAAATTTCAATCCAACTGTGCAAAAGCCAAACATTATCCCGCTTTTGGTTAATTGTTACCTCTCATCTCGAATGTGCTCTATGCTTGTGCCTTTGTTTTGTGCAGGTTTTACCCACACTAGGAATGAATCACGTGTGGGAATCTCCTCACTCCCTGAAGCAACAGCTATCCTGCATGATTCAACTTTCTCTCTCTTGCATGCTGATACTCACAGTCCAGAGGTGTCCTTATTTCCACATAAATGTCCCAGTGACGAATACAGATACACATCATTGGTATCATAGCTCAGGTGATAGAAAGATAGATGGATAAATAGGGGCCAGATGTAGGTAAGTCACAAATTGCGACTTGCAATTTGCGAGTCATAGCGACTCGCAAATTGCAACTCGCAATTCGCGATGCAGAAAGGTGTCTCAGACACCTTCTGCGACTCGCTATGGGGTCGCAAAGACCCACCTCATAAATATTTATGAGGTGGGCCGCAGTTTGCGACCCCATAGCGAGTCTAGGCACTCACGGGGATGGTGGCCTGCTGGAGACAGCAGACCACCATGTCCGTGACTGCTTTTCAATAAAGCAGTTTTTTTTTTTTCTCTTTGCAGCCCGTTTTCCTTCAAGGAAAACGAGCTGCAAATAGAAAAAATACCGAAACCTTTTTGTTTCGGTTTTTTTCAGAGTAGGCAGTGGTCCATAGGACCACTGCCTGCTCTGAAAAACTAATTTTGTGGGCATTCACAAAGGGGAAGGGGTCCCATGGGGACCCCTTCCCGTTTGCGAATGAGTTACCATCCACTTCAAGTGGATGGTAACTGCGAGTTGATTTGCGACCGCTTTCGAGGTCACAAATCAACTCTACATTGCGGTGCGAATCGCAAATAGGAAGGGAACACCCCTTCCTATTTGCGAGTCGGAAACACATTTTGAGAGCCGGTACCGACTCGCAAAATGTGTTTCTGCATCGCGTGAGGCCTTTTGCGCCTCGCAAACGGTGTTTTTCGCCGTTTGCGAGGCGCAAAAAGCTACCTACGTCTGGCCCTAGATGTTTTTTAATTACCTTTGATTGATACGTTTGCCCACAGTGAAAATCCAGATCAGTACACTTCAGAGTCAGCATCCGTATCAGTACACTTCAGACTCAGCATCCGTATCAGTACTCTTCAGAGTCAGCATTAGGGTCAGTACGCTTTAGAGTCAACATCAGTATTGTAGGAAAGTACCATCTTGCCTGGCATGTTACCCCCATATTTCACTGTATATATGGTGTTTTAGTTGTATGTGTCACTGGGACCCTGCCAATCAGGGCCCCTGTGCTCATAAGTGTGCCCTGTATGTGTTCCCTGTGTGATGACTAACTGTCTCACTGAGGCTCTGCTAACCAGAACCTCAGTGGTTATGCTCTCTCTTTGCTTTCCAAATTGTCACTAACAGGCTAGTGACCAATTTCACCAATTCACATTGGCATACTGGAACACCCTTATAATTCCCTAGTATATGGTACTGAGGTACCCAGGGTATTGGGGTTCCAGGAGATCCCTATGGGCTGCAGCATTTCTTTTGCCACCCATAGGGAGCTCTGACAATTCTTACACAGGCCTGCCACTGCAGCCTGAGTGAAATAACGTCCACGTTATTTCACAGCCATTTACCACTGCACTTAAGTAACTTATAAGTCACCTATATGTCTAACCTTTACCTGGTAAAGGTTAGGTGCTAAGTTACTTAGTGTGTGGGCACCCTGGCACTAGCCAAGGTGCCCCCACATTGTTCAGGGCAAATTCCCCGGACTTTGTGAGTGCGGGGACACCATTACACGCGTGTACTATACATAGGTCACTACCTATGTATAGCGTCACAATGGTAACTCCGAACATGGCCATGTAACATGTATAAGATCATGGAATTGGGAGACAATTCCATGATCCCCGAGTCTCTAGCACAGACCCGGGTACTGCCAAACTGCCTTTTCTGGGGTTTCACTGCAGCTGCTGCCAACCCCTCAGACAGGTTTCTGCCCTCCTGGGGTCCAGCCAGGCTTGGCCCAGGAAGGTAGAACAAAGGACTTCCTCAGAGAGAGGGTGTTACACCCTCTCCCTTTGGAAAAAGGTGTCAGGGCTGGGGAGGAGTAGCCCCAGCCTCTGGAAATGCTTTGATGGGCACAGATGGTGCCCATCTCTGCATAAGCCAGTCTGCACCGGTTCAGGGATCCCCCAGCCCTGCTCTGGCGCGAAACTGGACAAAGGAAAGGGGATTGACCACTCCCCTGACCTGCACCTCCCAGGGGAGGTGCCCAGAGCTCCTCCAGTGTGCTCCAGACCTCTGCCATCTTGGAAACAGAGGTGCTGCTGGCACACTGGACTGCTCTGAGTGGCCAGTGCCAGCAGGTGACGTCAGAGACTCCTTCTGATAGGCTCTTACCTGTGTTGCTAGCCTATCCTCCTTCCTAGGTAGCCAAACCTCCTTTTCTGGCTATTTAGGGTCTCTGCTTTGGGGAATTCTTTAGATAACGAATGCAAGAGCTCATCACAGTTCCTCTGCATCTCTCTCTTCACCTTCTGCCACGGAATCGACCGCTGACTGCTCAGGACTCCTGCAAAACCGCAACAAAGTAGCAAAGACGACTACTGCAACCTTGTATCGCTGATCCTGCCGCCTTCTCGACTGTTTTCCTGGTGGTGCATGCTGTGGGGGTAGTCTGCCTCCTCTCTGCACTAAAAGCTCTGAAGAAATCTCCCGTGGGTCGATGGAATCTTCCCCCTGCAACCGCAGGCAACAAAAGACTGCATCACCGGTCCTCTGGGTCCCCTCTCAGCACGACGAGCGTGGTCCCTGGAACTCAGCAACTCTGTCCAAGTGACTCCCACAGTCTAGTGACTCTTTCAGTCCAAGTTTGGTGGAGGTAAGTCCTTGCCTCCCCACGCTAGACTGCATTGCTGGGTACCGCGTGATTTGCAGGTGCTCCGGCTCCTGTGCACTCTTCCAGGATTTCCTTTGTGCAAAGCCAAGCCTGGGTCCCCGACACTCTGACCTGCAGTGCACAACCTCCTGAGTTGTCCTCCTGCGTCGTGGGATCTTCTTTTGTGACTTTGGGTGAGCTCCGGTTCACTCCTCTTTGTAGTGCCTGTTCTGGCACTTCTGCGGGTGCTGCCTGCTTCTGTGAGGGCTCCCTATCTTGCTGGGCGGCCCCTCTGTCTCCTCACACAATTGGCGACATCCTGGTCCCTCCTGGGCCACAGCAGCATCCAAAAACTCTAACCGCAACCCTTGCAGCTAGCAAGGCTTGTTTGCGGTATTTCTGCGTGGGAACACCTCCAAAGGGGATGTTCCTAGTCCTCTTCGTTCTTGCAGAATACACAACTTCTACCATCCGGTGGCAGCTCCTTTGCACCCTCAGCTGGCATTTCCTGGGCATCTGCCCAATCTCGACTTTGTCGCGACTCTTGGACTTGGTCCCCTTGTTCCACAGGTACTCTCGTCCCGAAATCCACTTTGGTTGCATTGCTGGTGTTGTTCTTTCTTGCAGAATTACCCTATCACGACTTCTGTGCTCTCTGGGGAACTTAGGTGCACTTTACACCTACTTTTCAGGGTCTTGGGGTGGGCTATTTTTCTAACCCTCACTGTTTTCTTACAGTCCCAGCGACCCTCTACAAGCTCACATAGGTTTGGGGTCCATACGTTATTCGCATTCCACTTTTGGAGTATATGGTTTGTGTTGCCCCTGTACCTATGTGTTCCTATTGCAATCTATTGTAACTTTACACTGCTTGCATTACTTCCTTTTGCTATTACTGCATATTTTTGGTATTGTGTACATATATCTTGTGTATATTTGCTATCCTCATACTGAGGGTACTCACTGAGATACTTTTGGCATATTGTCATAAAAATAAAGTACCTTTATTTTTAGTATATCTGTGTATTGTGTTTTCTTATGATATTGTGCATATGACACCAGTGGTATAGTAGGAGCTTTGCATGTCTCCTAGTTCAGCCTAAGCTGCTCTGCTATAGCTACCTTCTATCAGCCTAAGCTGCTAGAAACACCTCTTCTACACTAATAAGGGATAACTGGACCTGGTACAGAGTGTAAGTACCCCTTGGTACCCACTACAAACCAGGCCAGCCTCCTACAAGTATGCTTCAGAGTCAGCATCCAGATCAGTACTCCGCCGACTCAACTTTCCGATCATTATTCTTCATAGACAGCATCCAGAACAGTACTGCTCAGAGTCAACATCCGGATCAGTACTCTTTAGAGCCAATCTCTTGATCAGTAGTCTTTACAGTCAATTTGCAGTTCAGTACTCTTCAGAGTCAACATCCAGATTAGTATACTTCAGGGTTAATATCTGGATCAGTACTCCTCAGTGTCAACATCTGGATCAGTACATTTCAGAGTCAATTCTGGCATTATATACTTCAGAGCCAACACCTGGGTCAGAATACCTCAGAGTCAATGTCCTGACGAGTACCATTCAGAGTCAACTCCAGATTAATAGACATCAGAGCCAACATCCAGATCAGTACTTTACAGAGTCAGCACCTAAATTGGTATTCTTCAGAGTCAACATCAGCATCACTACTCTTCAGGGTAAGCATCCAAATTAATACTCATCAGATCAGTTATCCTCAGAGTCAACATCTGGATCAGTACTGCTTAAAGTCATGTGTGCTGAGAGTCCTATAACTTGGTCCCATCCTGTGTTTCCAGACAACAAGTGCTTTAGAGAGATACATTACCTATTGAGAGAGGCTTCAGCAATCCACCAGTGTTCTCAGGAAGGCAAGGAATGTGCCCATCTGATGTGCAGTATAGTACCTTTTAGGTACCAGTTCATATTTCCCTCACAACCTACAAGGGAGTTGTAACCAGTTACAGATGAGGTGTTCAGGAGAGAGTGTAATTTGTCCTTTGGTGCCCTTCGCCCTAAGGCATTGATGTCAACAGACACTACAGGGAGTGCAGAATTATTAGGCAAATGAGTATTTTGACCACATCATCCTCTTTATGCATGTTGTCTTACTCCAAGCTGTATAGGCTCGAAAGCCTACTACCAATTAAGCATATTAGGTGATGTGCATCTCTGTAATGAGAAGGGGTGTGGTCTAATGACATCAACACCCTATATCAGGTGTGCATAATTATTAGGCAACTTAACAAAAAACAAATATATACCCATTTCAATTATTTATTATTACCAGTGAAACCAATATAACATCTCAACATTCACAAATATACATTTCTGACATTCAAAAACAAAACAAACACAAATCAGTGACCAATATAGCCACCTTTCTTTGCAAGGACACTCAAAAGCCTGCCATCCATGGATTCTGTCAGTGTTTTGATCTGTTCACCATCAACATTGCGTGCAGCAGCAACCACAGCCTCCCAGACACTGTTCAGAGAGGTGTACTGTTTTCCCTCCTTGTAAATCTCACATTTGATGATGGACCACAGGTTCTCAATGGGGTTCAGATCAGGTGAACAAGGAGGCCATGTCATTAGATTTCCTTCTTTTATACCCTTTCTTGCCAGCCACGCTGTGGAGTACTTGGACGCGTGTGATGGAGCATTGTCCTGCATGAAAATCATGTTTTTCTTGAAGGATGCAGACTTCTTCCTGTACCACTGCTTGAAGAAGGTGTCTTCCAGGAACTGGCAGTAGGACTGAGAGTTGAGCTTGACTCCATCCTCAACCCGAAAAGGCCCCACAAGCTCATCTTTGATGATACCAGCCCAAACCAGTACTCCACCTCCACCTAGTTGGCGTCTGAGTCGGACTGGAGCTCTCTGCCCTTTACCAATCCAGCCACGGGCCCATCCATCTGGCCCATCAAGACTCACTCTCATTTCATCAGTCCATAAAACCTTAGAAAA